>NC_072425.2:58472500-59097500 GCF_028878055.3 Symphalangus syndactylus
CATTCTGGCTTTCATGTACTTATTTTTACTCCTACCACGTCTTCTCCTGTAAAACAGAGCTTAAAAGACTCTTAAATCAAGGTCTGATACCTAAAAATCTGTATGTACATCAGCAGAAGGATATAAATACTGACAGCATTTTCATTCATTGGGGAATTGAGCCGAGATCAGAAGAAGCATATTACTATTACAGAATCACAAGATCTCAGGTATCAAATGTCAAATTAAGTGACATTAGCATGACTGGCCAAGGTTTATCTCTGCCACTCTTTTTTCCTTCAGTAAATCCAGAAAGAATCAAAGGGCTTATTGGATTGGATAAAGGATTTTTTTTTTAAATACATGGAGAGAGAACAATGCTTTATTCATACTGGAGTGTGGGGTCCCAAATAGGCCCTAATTGGTTAATGAGAGATCTGTGTGTTATGTGTAGGAGAAATCTAGAAAAGCAGCTCCTTCAATGGTAAAACCCTCCTGGGGTGAAGAGTTCATCTGCAGCCCAGCTCTTCTCACCACTGCTGCTAGAGGAGGAAACTGGGAAGGTTGCACATGGAGAAAAACTCAAAAACAGACGATGGAAGGGGAAGCAGTTGATGAAAGTCGTGTTGGGGAAGCAGTTGATGAAAGTCGTGTTAGGGAAGCGATGACATGAGATCCCAGCATTTCGTGTTGGACATACTTCTCTACCTTCTTTGAAGAATCTTTTTTTTTTTTTTTTTTTTTTTTGAGATGGAGTCTCACTCTGTCGCCCAGGCTGGAGTGCAATGGCGCCATCTTGGTTCACTGCAACCTCCACCTCCTGGGTTCAAGCAATTCTCCTGCCTTAGCCTCCTGGGTAGCTGGGATTACAGGCACATGCCACTACGTGCCTGACTAATTTTTGTATTTTTAATAGAGACAGAATTTCACCATGTTGGCCAAGCTGGTCTTGAACTCCTGACCTCAAGTGATCCACCCACCTTGGCCTCCCAAAGTGCTGGGATTACAGACATGAGCCACCACACCCAGCTGAAGTATCTTACTCGGAGTTTTAACACTACTTAGTGGCCTTAGAGGCAATAATCCAGTTCTTCTTCAGCCACTTCCTGGGGTCTCCAAAAAAAATTTTAGCTATAAGACACTGGGAAAAGAGAAAAAAACTGCCAAATTATCACCCTCCCCATGTCCCCAGTCCTACCCTTCTACTAGGGTTGGATGGGTGGGTGTACCCTATGGGAACAAACCTCAGGGAGCAGATTTTCAGGCTGGGTATGTTTTGAAGCTGGAGAGAATTAAGTCCACTTCTAGTTGAAAATGACAATGATGCCCCACCCAGCTTGGGTGTTCTTGAAGCTGGTGGGAGTGGGAAAGAAACCATGAAGCACTCTGTTCTTGTCTGTGGCTCCAGGCTGGACCAAGTTCTTGTGGTGATGTCCACAGTGCAGCTCCTCACCCAAGACTGGGAAATGGAATTGAAGTGTGGAACAGGGGTAGCCTCAGGGTAGGCAGTGTTAAGGGAACTGGTTTTGAGTCTGACCCTGATTACCCGTATGTCCTTGGATAAGTTTGTGGTGATGTTGGTTTATGCAGGTGCAAGGAGCCTTTCATTTTCCTTATGGCCATGAAACTCCCTTCCAGAGAGGGGATTTATGGAGGCCTCCCACTGAGAGAGGGGATTTCTGAGAGCCCCAGAAATTGCTTCTTTTAGTCAGATAAGGGAAGGTCTGAGAATGCTTCTTTTTGCATTTGTTGAATTTCAAATATTTTCAGCTTAAAATAATCTTCATACAAACTCTGGGGTTCTGAGTAGTTCCCCTCAAAATGCTAAAAAGCTAAAATGGCAAGAAAAAAGAGACATATAACAAAAGATAGAAGAAATGTAAATAAATAAGACATGGTAAAAGATGAGCATAATTTTAAAATTTTAAAATCAAAGATAAGTAAAAGGCAGAATAAAATAAACTGCTTATATAATAAAATAAGATAAAACGGTAAAAACTAGACAATATACAAAGCAGCAACACTGAAAGTCAATAAACTAAATGAACATAGGAATAATAAAATAATAATTAAACCAACAGGTCCAGCTACGAGTATGTATAAAAAAGGAAAAAATTAGAGTGCAGAATAGTGCCAAGGGAATGTGACAGGGACCAGGGATAAAAAGCTGGTTGCTGGCCAGGAGCAGTGGCTCACACCTGTAATCTCAGCACTCTGGGAGGCCGAGGTAGGTGGATCACTTGAGGTCAGGAGTTCAAGACCAGCCTGGCCAACATGGTGAAACCCCATCTCTACTAAAAAATACAAAAAATTAGCCAGGTGTAGTGGTGCACACCTGTAGTCCCAACTACTGGGAATGCTGAGGTGGGAGAATCGCTTGAACCCAGGAGGCAGGTGGAGGTTGCAGTGAGCCGAGATACTGCCACTACACTCCAGCCTAGGCAACAGAGTGAGACTCTGTCTCAAAAAAAAAAAAAAAAAAAAAGCAAGATTGTTGCTTTGAAAAAACCAGCAGTTCCAGTCTCTTCCATTCCACGTTCTTTTGGAGTATAGGGTCATTGAAGGAAAAAGCCTAGGATTTAGAGCTTTAGAGCATAGAAAAGCTGCTATAAGCCTGTGTGGTGTTGTCTACCTGTAGTACCAGCAACTCAGGAGGCTAAGGTAGGAGAATCCCTTGAGCCTAGAAGTCAGTCTGGGCATCATAGTGAGACCCTATCTCTAAAAAGAGAAAAGAAAAGCAGCTATTCATCCAAAGAGTTCCTTGAAGGACAAAGAAAAGCTAGCTGTGGTTTAATCGTAATTTCCACCTCGATGCATTATCATGACATTTTTCTGGCTTGGTTAATGAATGCCAGCATGTCATACAGAGAGAGCAATAGGCCTAAATCAGAGTTGGTATTATTATTCTTTAAGTATGCAAATGCACCGTCTATTTTTAGAAGTGAGACAAGTTGGAATGGGAACAAAACTTTCATAGAAATAGTGAAAAAAAAAGTTTAATTGGAAGTTTATCTTGAATCGTAAAATTAAGGAATGTAAAAACTTTATCTTAGTTGGATAAAATTGAGGTTTTAATTTCAACTAAGCATCAAATCACAGAATAAATAAAGACTAAAACAAGTATTGATTTTTGCAGGATAGTAGGAGATGCCGTTCTTCATAAATGACATTTGCAGCACAAGTATTTTTGCAAAAATACTTAAAGACGTCATCAGATTTCTCAAGAGGCCTATCTTAATCCTTTGATAGTTAGCTCCTTTTTGAAGCTCCTCTCATGTCTTAATCATCCTCGTTATATTTTTTCCCTCATTTATTAACTGACCTAGATACACCAGATCATGTGGTATCTCCTCTTTCTTGCTCTTTTTTTTTTTTTTGAGATGAAGTCTCACTCTTCTCCCCCAGGCTGGAGTACAATGGCGTGATCTCGGCTCACTGCAACCTCCTCCTCCCAGGTTCTAGCGATTCTCTTGCCTCAGCCTCCTGAGTAGCTGGATTACAGGTGCCTGCCACCACTCCCGGCTAATTTTTGTATTTTTAGTAGAGACGGGGTTTCACCATGTTGGCCAGGCTGGTCTCGAACTCCTGACCTCAGGTGATCTGCCTGCCTCAGCTTCCCAAAGTGCTGGGATTACAGGCGTGAGCCACCGTGCCCAGCTTCTCACTCTCTCTTTTTTTAAATCAATTTTGCTTCTCTTCACAACCTTGTTACTTCAGGAATTAAATAACAAGTATTCAGAAAATACTTCTGGTAAATAATGAATATTCAGAAAATATTTTGGACAATAGCATGTGTACTTCTGTTTTTGACTGTACGCCAAGTTCACATATACAGTGGGAACAAATGGAAATGTTTTGCAAATGGATGTGTGGCTGAGACCTGGGAAAGATCAGCTACTGCCAACTCTTGTTATTGTTAAGTAACTTGTATCCCAACTTAAACAAGAAAGCAGGCAAAGACACTCACATTTGCACAAAGAGCATCTGATGAGGCTACAGTAATTAAAATTGACTAGCAAAATAGGAAATAGAAGTTAGCAATTCCTTCTTCTTCCTTAAATCCTCAGTGACCCCCAATAAAGACGTCAGACTATAGCATCCTGGAGCAGGTGCTAAATTTGTCCATATTTTTCCATGACAAATTAATTTCTACAGTCCTAAGTATTTTATTGTAAATGTGACAGTTTTTCAACTAAGCAAGTTTTGGAGCGCCAACCAGCTATAAAGAAGGCATTGTGCTAGTGCTGCAGAGTTCTTTTGCATATATTATTTCTCTTGGAGTAAATAAATATTATTGTGCACATGTCTGCCTCCCTTGCATTATTTCAGTTCTGCTCAAATATCACCTCCTCAAAGACTTTCTTTGACCAGCTCATATTGCACTCCTACCTCACTGTCTATTATATCACCCTGTCCCACTGCCTTATCACTATTGGAAATTATCTTGTTCATTCAATTGATTGGTTATTTCCTGAATGTAATGTCCAAGAATGTAATGTCCACAAAGACTAGGACTGTGCCCATCTTGTTCACTACCATACCCCCAATGCCTAAAGCAGTGCACCTGGTGCATATCAAATTTTTTGAACAAATTAATAAATTACAGTCTGTAAGGGATAGTCAGCTAAATTAATACATAGGAGGCCGAGCGAGTCTGAAAATTTCATTGAAATATTTGCTTTAAAATGTTAATTTGCACAATATTAACTTGCAGTTATTTATAGAATGCAATGCAAACATCAGATATGCGGCCTTCTCTAACCCAAGATTCCATTATTCAAATATGTTTCATCAGCTCTTGAGATAGTGTCATTGCATGGAATAGCTAAATTTGGAATAAACACCAACATTTGCATGCAAATCCATCATTCTCCCTGTCTATTTCTTAGAAATTTATATGCTATCCAAAGGCAGGGAGACTAGACAGAAAATATGTGGCTTGAATGAGAATTGCTTCACCTGGAGGCAATTGTAATCCCTGAAGTCAATAGAAGTTACCCATTCATCTTACTCTAGAAATGGAATTCTTTCAATGCTCATCTTTGAAAGAGCAACCCATATGACTAAGACAAATGTACATATCTAAGAACATTGAAATCATTCTATGGGAAAAATCAGTTTCATTTTTGGTAGTTAATATTTTCTCTTTTTAGCATGCATTGTAAATTTAGTATATAGGATAAATTGAGCTGTCAAAAATATTTCCCTGGCCGGGCACGGTGGCTCATGCCTGTAATCCCAGCACTTTTGGAGGCTGAGGCGGGTGGATCACTTGAGGTCAGGAGTTCGAGACCAGCCTGGCCAACATGGTGAAACCCCATCTCTACTAACAATGCAAAAATTAGCTAGGCAGTAGTGGCACGTGCCTGTAATCCCAGCTACTAGGGTAGCTGAGGCAGGAGAATCTCTTGAGCCTGGGAGGCGGAAGTTGCAGTGAGCCGAGATAGCACCACTGCACTCTAGTTGGCAGTGACAGAGTGAGACCCTGTCTCCAAAAAAAAAAAAAAAAAAAAAAAATCCTCCTTTCAATCATTAAGGAATAAAGAAAAATATTATTGCTTATAGTACATAGCTAGCTCTTATACCTTCCTGATCAAAGGTAGAGGTAGCATAAGTTAGTGAAAACAATATCCCATTCCTTAGTTTATTCATTAGTTCCAGCTTCTTTTCACTAAATCCATTATTGAACAGCCAATAAAATCATTCAGTTTATGTTTTACCATTTGTTAAAATTAGTCTAGGTTGATTTCCAACTGGAAAGGTACCTGGGTGTCTTTCCCATCTTTATTTTCTGCCTCAAATTTCCGGAAGAAAAGAAAGGTTTCTATACACATTGGATCTGTGGAACAAAGGTTTCCCCACCTGCATCCCAGGCCTCTGTTTAGAATTCAAGAACTGTGTTACTACTGTGTTGGAGAAGATCATAGGACTGTATAGAGGTATGTTCCTAGGGGTAAAGCTACATCCCTTTGGGTGTATTCTTAGGTCAGCCAATTTATATCCTTGCCTTTAATCTTATTGCTCTTAGGGTTGACACTACCCTAAAAGTCAGGAAAGAAAACCTGGCTTAGAACTAGGAATGCTATTCTACATTCAACATTCAAAAACTCTTCTGTTGGTGGTTGACTCACCAACATCTATTCATCCCCAGAAAACAGTCTAAATCAAGTTTAGTAATTCTATTTCTCTTCCAAATTGGAATGATGAAAAATATTCCTGGGTTGCCAATGGCAGAATTGTGCTACTGAATCCACAAAGCCTGAAGCCTGTTCTGCCTCTTGGAGTTTGATTTATTGAAATAATGAACTTCTTTATTGTCTAAGCCAGTTTGAATCAGTTTTTGTTACATACAGCAGAAAGTATCCTAACTCATGCAGCTCCTTTAGGAAAGAAGTCCACTGTCATGATTCCAATTCACTAAGAAGGACATCAGAGTTCTGGTTCAGGGAGCATCTTCATCTAAATTCTCTGAGACCAGTGCCCTCTGAGCCTCAGATGAACCAGTTTGTAACTTTTTGAGTACAGTCTACCTTGACTATGTCCCCTGGAGTTTCTAAAGGCTATTACCAGTTTTACTTATTCATGCTTTGGAACCCATTGAGATTCTCCAGGGGTTCAAAGGTCCAGTGTGTTCCACTGTGGAATTTTCTTTAAAAATTCATGTCTAGGCCAGGTGCGGTGGTTCACACTTATAATCCTAGCATTTTGGGAGGCCAAGGCAGGAGGATTATGCAGTCAGGAGTTTGAGAACAGCCTGGCCAACATAGTGAAACCATGTCTCTACTAAAAATACAAAAATTAGCCAGGCGTGGTGGCACTTGCCTGTAGTCCCAGCTACTTTGGAAGGCTGAGGCAGGAGAATCGCTTGAACCTGGGAGGCAGAGGTTGTAGTGAGCAGAGATTGCGCCATTGCACTCCAGCCTGGGTGACAGAGCTAGTCTCTGTCTAAAAAAAAAAGTGATGTTTAGCAGCTTCAGTGCCCGTAGATGCATGAGGCACTGGATTATCATACTTTTTCTAACCTAAGTGTGCAGACTTTCGTATTATTTATGGTTGACTCTCTGTCCCCATAAACAAATGGAAATGAGATGTGCACTCACTTCTGAGATTGTCACATCTAGTTTGACAAACAGACCTAAGGTATTTGAATTTATTTATTTATTTATTTTTGAGATGGAGTCTCACTCTGTTGCCCAGGCTGGAGTGCAGTGGCACGATCTCGGCTCACTGCAACCTCCGCCTCCCAGGTTCAAACAATTCTCCTGCCTCAGCCTCCTGAGTAGCTGGGATTACAGGCACGTGCCACTACATCTGGCTAATTTTTAATATTTTTTTGTAGAGATGGTGTTTCACCATGTTGGCCAGGCTGGTCTCAAACTCCCGACCTCAAGTGATCCGCCCACCTTGGCCTCCCAAAGTGCTGGGATTACAGGCATAAGCCACTGTGCCCAGCCAGGTATTTGAATCTAAGCAAGGCATCTAACAAGGACTCTTATGCCAACTCAAGACATCTCAAGGCCTTTCACAGACAAGTTGGAGGAATGTGAACTGGCTACACAAGCAAATTTATTAATGTTTAAAACTGCATACCTGCAGAATGTTGATTCATGGATCAAGGTCAATTTAGAAAAAGTTCTCCAAAGCCTGCTCTGAAGCACAGTCATCAGATATGTTCTATTCAATGTTTTAATCAATGAATAAGATGAAAATATAAAAAGCATGCTTTTTGTATCATTTCCCTATGATATGAAATGGAAGAAAGTGACAATATGATGGCTCATTGAAGCAAGGTCTGAAAATAATTTAACAAGCTGGATCAATGGGCCAACTGTACAAGGAGCTGTTTTCATAAATGATACAAAAAATATGGTGAAGATTATGTTAAAATTATTTTTTAAAACTAGGGATAAATAAATAGAAAAATTGGTATCCATATTCCTATATCTGATGGACTGTCATATGAAATGAGAGAAAGAGATATTGTCTATGTCTCAATAAAGTAGGTCTAAGATAATTTTTTTGGCTCAATAATGAAGGGATTCTTTAACATTTGAAGACAAAGGAAAAGAAAAGAATTACCTGAAAAAAAAAAAAAGGAAAGAATTACCTGAAGCCAGGTGCAGTGGCATGTGCCTGTAGTCAGCTTCTTGGGAGGCTGAGGTGAGAGGATTGATTGAGCCCAGGAATTTGAATCTAGGCTGGGCAACATAGTAAGATCCCATCTAAACAAAATTATCTGAATTAGGATCTAGTGATAAGTGAGACTGCTATGGTTTATAAGTTCCAACCAAATCTGAGGGACTATAGATAGTTTTGTTTTATAGATAACCTGGAGGAGATGAAATCTAAACTTTCTTTCCATGGGGTTTATTTTTTTAAACTAGCCTCTCATTCTTTGTGTTTTAATTGTAGCATTTAGTTGCTTTACATTTGCTATAATTATTGATATATTTGATTTTAAATCTACCAAATTATTATGTGATGTATACTTGTTCTGCCTGTTCTATGCTCCTTTCTCTCTCCATTCTTGTCTCTTTCATATTGATCTTTTTTTTCTTTCCTTTATTTTTTATTTTTTGGCAGAGTCTCACTTTGCTGGCCAAGCTGGAGTGTGGTGGTGCGATCAAGTGATTCTCCTGCCTCAGCCTCCCAAGTAGCTGCGACTACAGGCACCTGCCATCACACCCGGCTAATTTTTGTATTTTTAGTAGAGATAGGATTTCACCATGTTGGCCAGGCTGGTCTCGAACTCCTGGCCTCAAGTGATCCACCTGTCTCGGCCTCCCAAAGTGCTGGGATTACAGGTGTGAACCACTATGCCCAGCCGATAATTGATATTTTTAACAATTCTACTTTTAATCTCTATTTGCTAGGACATTATACAGCTTTTACTCTTCCTTTGGTGGTTGCCTTAGAGACTATAGCATGCAGATTTTTAGCAAGCATTAGACTTGACAAAGTCTAATGTCAACTGGTATTTTTACCCTTTTCCAGTAGGAGGCTTTTAAGCCCTGTAACTCCATATACCTCCCCCCCAAATTATATACTGTTGTGGTCTTATATCTATAAATATTTTAAGCTGCACAATACATTATTTTTGTTTTATACAGTTAACTATTTATTTAGAGTTACTAGTCGCTATGCTCTAATGTGTTCCTGATAATTTGTGTTGAAAACTCAACCCTCAATTCAACAGTCTTGGGAGGTGGGGCTTTTGGGGAAGAGGTAAGGTGAATGGATTAATGGGTTTGTGGGAGTAGGTTCACTCTCTCTTGCCCTTCCGTCTTCTGCCATGTGAGGGCGCAGCAAGAAGGCTCCCAGCCCCTTGTTCTTGAACTTCTCAGCCTCCAAAAGTATGAGGAAATAAATTTCTGTTCTTTATAAATTACCCAGTCTGAGATATTCTGCTATAGCAGCACAAATGAACGAAGACCCTAGCATAATTATTATTTTTATTGCTTCGTGTTTCTTCCTCTATTTCTGACCTTCTGCCTGGGCTCCTTTTCCTTTTTGCTGAACACCTTTTAATACTTGTAGTACGGGCTTGCTAGGGATGAATTCTCACTCTATTTTTTTCTTGAAAAAAATCTTTATTTCTACATCATTTCTAAAGAGTATTTTCACTATTTGTAAATGCTTGTAAATAACTCACTATGGCAGTTATTTTCCTTCAGCACATTGAAAATGCCACGTTATTGTCTTCTGGCTTCCATTGCTTCTACTGAGAAGTAAGCTATCATTTCAGTTGTTGTTTCTTTTAAAATGATCTGTCTTTTTTTCCTCTGGCTGACTTTTTTGTTTTAGACTAATTAGAGATCTGAAGTGATTTTACCTTTATTTCCTTCAGTTTAAGCCAATTATGAAATTTCACGGTGATTTCTGAGGTAGGGGCAGAAGGAAGGCGGTCTTAAGAATCATCGGGACGGCCGGGCGTGGTGGCTCACGCCTGTAATCCTAGCACTTTCGGAGGCCGAGGGGGGTGGATCATGAGGTCAGGAGTTCAAGACTAGCCTGGCCAAGATGGTGAAACCCCGTCTCTACTAAAAATACAAAAAATTAGCCGGGCGTGGTGGCGTGGGCCTGTAGTCCCAGCTATTCAGGAGGCTGAGGCAGGAGAATCTCTTGAATCCGGGAGGCAGAGTTTGCAGTGAGCCGAGATTGCACCACTGCACTCCAGCCCGAGCGACAGAGCGAGACTCCGTCTCAAAAAAAAAAAAAAAGAATAATCGGGGCTGTGGCCCAGTTGGCCTGCGGAGGTGCAGGCAGGGTGGGCCCTCACTGGGGCAGCCTCAGGGGCATGGACTGCCCCGCCCGCAGGTAGGTGATGTTCCGAGAGCGTAAAAGCTGGTAGGTGATGTCCTCCACAGCTTCCAGCTTGCGCAGCTCGATCAGGGCGTCCCCTGCTGTGGCCAGTGAGTTGGTGATCAGCTCGGCAACCTTGGAATCGCCCTCAGCAGAGATGATGGCCGCCTTTTTCTGCTGCTCAGCCTTTTCCACCACAAATCTGGCCCTCTCTGCTTCCTGCTGAGCTATCTGTTTGGCTTCCACCTCTTCTATGAACTCCCTCCCGAGGGTCAGATATGTCAAGGACAAGTCGTCCAGGATGAGCCCAAAGGTGGCTGCGCTCCCTAAGGTCATCGCTCACCTGCCTGGAGATCTGCTCCTCTGGGTGATTAGTTCTCCAGCTTCAAAGCGAGCCACCACTGACTTGAGGATCTTGGTAGTGATAGACGGCGGCACACACTCATCATTGTCCTCTCCGATGCTGGTGAAGATGCGAGGAAGCTGGCTAGCGACGGCCAGAAGATGATGCGCGGTGTGATGTTGACATTCTGTAAATCTTTGCTACCGGTGATGACTGGCACATTACGTGGTTGAGAACGGCAGTCAAAGATCACTGATTTCTGTAACCATGAGATGAGAAAGTGAGTCCCTTTCCCTACCACAATGTCCTGTACTCCACGGAATTGGTCAAAGATGACAGCTCCGTGCCCAGCATCCACCCTATATAAGGCAGAGTTCACCACGCCTCCTGCAACAGCTAAGGCCAGGCCAAACTTGCCAATGGACTCCAACATTTTGGCAGCCATGTTTTCTTCTGCTGGACCCTCTCACACCTGCTTCCACCCTGACGTCCACACGAATTCCCTAGCCACATATACTGCGCGTGCGCCGCACAGCTTCTCCTCTGCCCGCTCTCCTTCCCTGGCTGCTTTTTAAGAGTTTCTGTCTTCCTTGGATTTTCAGCCGTTTTACTCCAATGTGCCTAGGTGAAAACCTTTTCCTATCCTGCTTTGGGCTTGTAGGGCTTCTGGAATTTGTTGGACTGATGTCTGTACGAGATTTACTTCTGTGTTACCCCAGATCCATGCGGTAACCTTATTGACACAGATTCATATCAGCCCTCTGTGGTGGCTGTTCCTTGATCCTTGTCACACTTGAGCACAACCTGCCAGTGGCTTATCTCACACACTTGCTACGTGCTTTCATGTCCTGCCCTGGGGCTTTCCCAGTGGGCTGAGGCATGAGATACACACCATGGGACCCACTCAGTGCTCACGTGTACACAATCTTGAAGTGTGGGAGGTATCACGCCATGTAGTGGGTTCTACCCAATGGGAGAGGAAAACTCCTGGACAGTTTTCTCTCCCTTCCTCCTCAGAACCAGATTGTTGAAGTAACAGTTGCTCACATACATTTTCTGATGATGGGTTGCGAGACGAGGTAATAGACTTTGCAATGAGTGTATGCTCATGTTAGTATAACACACGCTACGTCTGTACTACATCCTTCTCTATCTCACGTCAATTTTACTCCACTCTTGCGCTTGTGGGAATACACTTACCAGCAAAGTATACATGTAAGCTTTTGCCTCAAGCTCTGCTTTTTAGAGGATCTGGGCTATGAGCTCCTCAAATAGTTATTCTGACCCACTTCCTCTTTCCTTTTTTTTCTGGAACTCCCGTGAAATGCATGTTAGTTTTTTTCCTTCACCACATCCTCTGGGTTTATTATTCTCTCTTATGTAATTTGTATCTGTTTGTCTCTCCACGCTTCATTCTGGGTATTTTTTCTGTCCGCTCTTATAGTAATTCTCCTTTAAATCTGATGTCAAACCTACCCACTAAATTCTTGGTTTCAGTTATACTTTTTAAAGTTCGAATATTTCTGGGTACTTCTTTTTTTAAATTGTCTATGTTACTTCTGTACAGTTTTCAACTGTATTTTCTATCTTAGGTTTGCTTACTTGGCTATAGTAAGCATAGTTATTTTAATATCTAGATCTGTTAGTTCCAATATCCAGAACCCCTAAAGATATAGGTCTATTGCTTATGTTTTCTTTCAGTCTTCATGTTGTCTTGTCACCTCATGTGCCTGGGTACATAGGAGTGTGTGTTGGACATTTTATTTGAAAGACTGTTCACATAATTTGAGCCCTAGGAGATACCTCTCCCCAGAAAATATTTTCGTGTGTTTTGATCAGGTCCCCATGAGCACTGTCATCTTGAGCGACCTCAATCTGATTTCAGAGACTAGACTTCGAGATCACTGGAAGCTGGGCTGCAGTCTGAGGAGGTGCTGCTTTTCTTTTAGTTCTCCCTGCTGTTGGGGTACTATCATTTAGATAAAACTGTGTATAGCGGGTGTGGGGGGTTGTGCTAATAGGATATTTCCCTTAGTGGGACCTGGACTCCAACTTTTGTACCCTTTTTACATTACAGCTGTCAAAAGAACCACTCCTCCTTTTAGCTGGAAAATGTCCTAAAGATAAATAACCCCAATTGCCAGGATTCCTATCTTCTAGATTTTGCTAAAATCTAAATTAAATGAAGAATACATTGTCAAATTATGTGCCAGCAGAGTCAAGCTGGCAATAATTCTTTTCTGTACTGATAAAGAAATATGATAAATATTTTTATACTTTAGAAATATAGAGATGATCCTAAAAGAAGCTACCAGGCCGGGCGTGGTGGCTCACGCTTGTAATCCCAGCACTTTGGGAGGCCGAGGCAGGCAGATCACGAGGTCAGGAGATCGAGACCACGGTGGAACTCCATCTCTACTAAAAATACAAAAAAAAAATTAGCCGGGCGTGGTGGCGGGCACCTGTAGTCCCAGCTACTCGGAGAGGCTGAGGCAGGAGAATGGCCTGAACCCAGGAGGCGGAGCTTGCAGTGAGCCGAGATTGCGCCACTGCACTCCAGCCTGGGCGACAGAGCGAGACTCCGTCTCAAAAAAAAAAAAAAAAAAAAAGAAGCTACCACATTGCAGCTTCAACTCAACATTATGCCCAGAAGTACAATTTATCAAATAAGAAAATGTATCCAGTAAGAAAAGTAATCAAAAGTACAGATTATGGTGGAGCTTATTTTCAAAGCACATAATAACAATTTCTAGTATGTGTTTCACAATGACTCTGGTCAAATAATACTTCCTGGAAAACTTTACATTAATAGACGACAAAGCATAGATAACATTAACTCAAATTCATATGAATCTCTGTCTGACAAAGAGAACAAGACGGATAATTCTTGTGAAAGTTTGCAATTTAATGGCCGGGCATGGTGGCTCACGCCTGTAATCCCAGCCCTTTGGGAGGCTGAGGCAGGTAGATCACCTGAGATCAGGAGATTGAGACCAGCCTGGCCAACATGGTGAAACCCTGTCTCTACTAAAAATGCAAAAATTCGTCGGGCATGGTGGTGCACATCTGTAATCCCAGATATTTGGGTGGCTGAGGCAAAAGAATTGCTTGAACCCAGAAGGTGGAGGTTGCAGTGAGCCGAGATCGTGCCACTGTACTCCAGCCTGGGTGACAGAGTGAGACTGTGTCTCCAAAAAAACAAAACAAAAAAAAGTCTGCAATTTAACATGTTACTAAAGAATATTCTTTGAACTTGATTTATGATACAAAGCAAAATCCTTCTGTTGCTGTGGGGGAGATGGTACATCACCTTTATTTGTTTTTAGATAGATCCTTAGTTAATTACAAGGACACAAATTAATTTGCATTTTTAATAAAAAGCAGCCTGTGGAGATCGAATTTACTTGTAGCTATGGATAAATCACTTAAGGATATTACCTACTAACAGTGAAATCAAGAAGTTATAGCATTTTTTTCTCTAGTCTTCCATCTTTGTTTTTATAAGACCTAAATCTGCATATAATCTCTTATTACTTGAGCCTCAAATTTGCTTTCTCTTAAATACATAATGTACAGTTTCAACACTTACACAAGAAAATTTTTGATGCATTCCTTTAAGACAATATATACATTTTATCAGTATTACCACAATATACAGGCTTATCATAGTCCACAATATTGCCAATATGCCTTACACAATTTTCTGAAAGGCTACCAGCCCATGCAACTCAGTTCCTTCTCTCCGACTGCTGAAATGTGGTAGTTTCTATTTGAATGGGAATATGCAAATCCTAGACAAGTTCTAATTGACAAGAATATCGATAGCATATTTATTGCCAATAAGAGCACACACTACTCTTCTATTGATTAAGGTGAAATCTAGAGTCAAGAAGTTACAAAAGAGCATGGCCCTAGTGGCCACTGTGTCAGTACTGAGCAGATTTTAGAGATGTAGCCGAGGCATTGCCAGATTGTTCCAAAAAGGCCAGCGCAGTCCTCAATCCTGAATAGAATGTAAAACTCCATTTGATGAAAACTTACTGTTCTATTCTTCCAAACTGTAGTGTTTCATTTATGTCATGGAAGCTGTGAACCTTTTCAATATGGAGAGTTGGGAGATGACTTGTGTTGGAGGTACTATAACATACATGTATAAGGTGAACATATAATTTCTCATCCAAACTGGGATACTTCTGAAAGCATAAGGTACTATTAATATTTATACTATACTAAGATATAAGGTACAAACTGAAATTTCACAAGAGCAAATAGTACTGTGCAAACTCAAACTAGACTCACCCTACCTATAATGCAAGAAATGGACCAAACGCACGATAAACATGGGCAAGCATAGTTTCCACAAATAGAATAGGTGCTCTTATGAGTTGTAATAAAGCTGCAAGTTTCATCCTAAGAACAAAAGAGAAATCTACTTTGCAAGGGTTATATTTTTAGCACAGCCTAGGCCGGGTACCACCATTGATACATCACAATAATCCAGGAACACCTTTCTCAACAGGATGAAGCAGACAAGTATCAATTATGCAAAATTAGAACTCTGCTGTACCCAAATCAATATTTAGCTAGACGTTTGCCTTCTTTTGCCCAGCCAGCACACCTGTCATCCCAGATGCAAGACAGCGCATCAGAGACATTCCTCACACAGTGATGAATGGAGTATAAAAGCAGATATAGAAATGAGAGATATTTATAACATTTGCACATTGATATAACAATAAAAACTGCATTGTTATTGTATTCACAGGCTACCAACTCATGTAAATAGTCATGGTTTCCAGTTTTGGCCCCATGTTTTTTGTTTTGTTTTGTTTTGTTTTGTTTGTTTTTTTTTTTGAGACAGAGTTTCACTCTTGTTGCCCAGGCCAGAGTGCAATGGCGGGATCTCAGCTCACTGCAACCTCCACCTCCTGAGTTCAAGTGATTCTCCTGCCTCAGCCTCCCGAGTAGCTGGGATTACAGGCATGTGCCACCACGCCCGACGAATTTTGTATTTTTAGAAGAGACAGGGTTTCTCCATGTTGATCAGGCTGGTCTCAAACTCCTGACCTCAGGTGATCCACCCACCTTGGCCTCCCAAAATGTTGGGATTACAGGCGTGAGCCACCGCGCCGGCCTGGCCCCATCTTTTAGAGAAGCTCAACTTTACTCTTTCCTTGACAGAGAACCTTGATCATCCTACAATTGTGAATTAAACTCAGGTAGAATGCTGTGGTATCAAGCAAATATCAGGGTACTGGATTGCTGACACACACGTTTTACTGTTTGTTAATAGAAGAGAGAATTAACAATCTTACTCAATCTCTGCATTGTGTAAAAGATTCCAAGAAAGGACTTATTTCCAGATGAAACAGAAATTTAATCAGTTTCTGGCAAAAATACGTTGTCAGTACATGAAGTTGCCCAGCATCTTGTCTCAGTTCACAAATAAGCAGAGCAGCTTTGACAAGACTAGAGAATTCCAGAAAAAGAACTAGGGATGGAAGCATCCCAGTAATATCTGATTATTTCTAGCATGCTCCTTGGGTTACATGAGCAAGGTGAGGAGCACACCTTGGCATTGCCAGGTAGCTCCAGAGGATACAGCAAAGAACAGCAAAGATGTCTAAGAACAAGAAATAGCCATAACCATGGCTGGATTATTAACAACAGAGTAACAGCATTTTATAACATCTATAGCAGAGGTAAAACGCTCCAGTAGAATTTTTTTTAAAAAACACAATAAATTGGCCGAGTGCGGTGACTCACACCTGTAATCCCAGCACTTTGGGAGGCCAAGGTGGGCGGATCACTTGAGGTCAGGAGTTCAAGACCAGCCTGGCCAACATGGCAAAACCTCATCTCTACTAAAAATACAAAAATTAGCTGGGCATGGTGGCGGCACCTGTAATCCCAGCTACTTGGGAGGCTGAGGCAGGAGAATCTCTTGAACCTGGGAGGCAGAGGTTGCAGTGAGCCGAGATCAAGCCACTGCACTCCAGCCTGGGTGACACAGCAAGACTCTGCCTCAAAAAAAAAAAAAAAAAAAAAAAAAGAATTCATCAGTAGGCTACGCGCAGTGGCTCACGACTGTAATCTCAGCACTTTGGGAGGCTGAGGTGGGCAGATCACTTGAGCCCAGGAATTCAAGACCAGCTTAGGCAATGTGGTGAAATCCCATCTCTACAAAAATGAGATGGGTGTGGTAGTGCATACCTGTAGAACCAGATGCTTGGGAGGCTGAGGTAGGAGGATTGCTTGAGCCTGGGAGGAGAAAGTTGCAGTGAGCCAAGGTTGTGCCACAGCACTCCAGCCTGAGCGACAGAGCAAGACTCCATCTCAAAAAAAAGAAAGGATTAATCAGTACATCCATTACGAAAAAACAGTATGGAGGTTTCTCAAAAAATTAAAAATAGAACTACCATATGATCCAGCAATCTCACTACTGGATATACATCCATAGGAAATAAAATCAGTATGCTGAAGAGATATTTGTACTCCCGTGTTCATTGCAGTGCTATTCACAATAGCCAAGATATAGAATCAACCTAACTGTCCATCACCTGATGAATGGATAAAGAAAATGCAGTATATATACACAATGGAATATCATTCAGCCCTTAAAAAGACAAAAAATGGCTGGGTATGGTGGCTCACGCCTGTAATTCCAGCACTTTGGGAGGCCAAGGCAGGTGGATCATTTGAGGTTAGGAGTTTGAGACCAGCCTGGCCAACATGGCAAAACCGCGTCTCTACTAAAAATACAAAAATTAGCCAAGCATGGTGGCGCATGCCTGTAATCCCAGCTACTCAGGAGGCTGAGGCAGGAGAATCGCTTGAGGCTGGGAGGTGCAGTTTGCAGTGAGCCGAGATCACGCCACTGTACTCCAGTCTGGGCAACAGGGTGAGATTATCTCAAAAAAAAGAAAAGATGGAAAACTTGTCATTTGAGAAAACATGGATGAACCAGGAGGACATCATCATGCTAAGTCAAATTAGCCACACACAGAAAGGCAAATACTGCATGATCTCACTTATATGTGGAATCTAAGAAAGAGGAACTCATGGAAGCAGAGAGTAGTATGGTGGTTGCTAACGAACGGATAGTGGTGAGGGGATAGAAAAGATGTTGGTCAAAAATAGAAAATTTCAGTCAGACAGGCAGAATATGTTCAAGAGATCCATCCTGCAATATGGTGACTATAGTTAATAACAATGTATCGTATATTTAAAATTGCTAAGAGGGTAGATTTTAAGTGTTCTCACCACAAAAAAATGATAAATGTGAGGTAATACATATGTTAATCAGCTCAATGTAGCCATTCCACAATATGCACATATATCTCAAAATATCACATTGTATACTAGAAATACATACAACCCTATCTGTCAATTTAAAATAATAGTAAAAGAATTTATCAGAAAAATAAAACACCCAAAAGCATCACCAGGATTGTGGTGTTGATTCTGGAGAATCTCTGTAGGTCCACATAATCTTCAGTAGTGCCTGAAATTTGCAAAAGCCAATTTTATAACAATAATAGTTTAAGAATTCAGTTTACTGAATTCATATTCACTTTTACATACTTTAAAATAATGGTGTAAGGAATAAATACAGTCATGTAAGGAATAAAAATGTCACATAATAGGCCAGGCATGGTGGCTCACGCCTGTAATCCCAGCACTTTGGGAGGCCAAGGTGGGCGGATCACAAGGTCAGGAGATTGAGACCATCCCAGCTAACACGATGAAACCCCGTCTCTACCAAAAATACAAAAAATTAGCCAGGCGTGGTGGCATGCACCTGTAGTCCCAGCTATTCGGGAGGCTGAGGCAGGAGAATGGTGTGAACCCAGGGGGCAGAGCTTGCAGTGAGCCAAGATCAGGCCACCGCACTCCAGTCTGGGTGACAGAGCAAGTCTCCATCTCAAAAAAAAAAAAAAAAAAGTCACATAATGATGTTTCAGTCAATGACAGACCGCATGTACAACTGTGGTCCCACAAGACTATAATACTCATGTTTGCTATTCGTTTTCTATATTTAGATATGTTTAGATACATAAGTACTTATCATTGTAGTGCAACTCCTACAGTATTCAGTACAGTAACCTGTTGACAGATTTGTAGCCTAGGAGCAATAGGGTATACCATAGGATATGGTTTGGCTACATCCCCACCCAAATCTCATCTTGAATTGTAGCTCCCATAATCCCCATGTGTTGTGTGAGAGACTCAATGGGAGGTAATTGAATCATGGGGGTGGGTTTTTCCCATGCTGTTCTCATAATAGTGAATAAGTCTCACAAGATCTGAGAGCTTTATAAAGGGCAGTTCCTGTGCACATGTTCTCTTGCCTGCTGCCATGTAAGACATACCTTTGCTCCTCCTTCACCTTCCACCATAATTGTGAGGTCTTTTCAGCCATGTGGAACTGTGAGTTCGTTAAACCTCTTTTTCTTTATAAATTACCCAGTCTCTGGTATGTCTGTATTAACAGTGTGAAAACAAACTAATGCACCATATAGCTTAGTTGTGTAGTAGGGTATACCATCATGGTTTGTGTAATTATACTCTGTGATAATGACACAGTGTGATGAAATTGCCTGACAATGCATTTTTCAGAAAGTGTCTCCTCCATTAAGTGATGCATGACCATGTAACAAATGTCGGCAGTTAAAATTACTGAACTTCTTGCGAAAAAACAAATTCAAACTTTAAAGTACAATGTCATGTCTGCATTTAATTTTTGCACTATGGTAAAAATCAAGAGAAGACATTTAGCCATCTTTTAACCCCATTCATAAAATAAACTTAAGTAAACTTAACTAACTCTTAAAATAGAAGTCTTCAAATTAATTTTATGGTCTAGTATTAAAACTCTGTAAATCTTAGCAAAAGGTCTTAGTAAAGAAAAGTTCTTGAAGACTTCTCACAACTACTAATCGTTGGTCTAGTGTCAAGTATGCTAATGTGCATTTCTTTGGTCATGATCTTATAACTGATTAGTGAGGATACTGAGCAATACCTTAATAAACCAAAATTACATTTTTATTTGGTAAAAATCGCATTTATCTTTAAGCAAAAGTCTCATAACTCAGTTGAGTAATTGATTTTCACTTGGAACAGAAAAAGGATATTTTCCAAAGTAAAAAACCATTGCAAAATTTAGTTCTCTAAAGACAGATCTTTTTAATGTATTTTAAAGCATATGTGCAAATTATAGAGCAAAATGTACTGCTTGGCTCTTTCATGAAGTCCATAATTTTATTTCTACCACCCTGAAAAGTTTTTCTTAAAGAGCTCATATAAAGCAGTAAGAGTTTTGACTTCATTTGTTTCTTTGCTTTTTTTTTCATTTCTTTTCTTTCTGCAAGTCTTTGAGACCTGATATTTTAAATTTGTGTAAGTACTTAATACCATCTAGAACTCAGTCAAAATAAGAGCTTTACTGAATCTGAGACTTGATAACTTTACTTGCTAACTGTCTTTGGAGTGACCATCCTGTCTTGTTTAAAAGTAGCCTCTGAGGTAAACACACTTTGTTTTCCATCAGTGGCATATCTATACTAACCTGGTACAGATTCCTTATCCGGGGGGTACAATTATTTATTCATAAAGCAGAAACAACCTACAACAATCTGACTTTAAGGAGGCCCTCCTTGGAGATCAAGAGTTCATATTCCTAAGTCTGAGAGAGGAGACTTTAGTGAGGATCTGAGCAGGGTGATTTTAAAGTTGTTCAACTATGAATACGGCAGATGCCAGAATGACCAGATGGATGCCAAACCAGCACACACCAGCAGCATATCAGAGCCGGAGCCCAACCAAAACAGGTACTGGTTTTTGACTAGGGAATTCTTAAGTGAGCAGTTTATAATAAAAGTTATTTTTCCCTATTTCATTATGCACTTTAAAAAAGAGATGAGTTTGATCAATTAGATGTTCAGAGAGCCAGCAGGGTCTCACTCTGTTTCCGAGGCTGAAGTGCAGTGGTATGATCATAGCTCACTGCAACCTTGAAATCCTGGGCTCAAGGGATCCTCCCACCTCAGCCTCCCAAGTAGCAAGGACTACAGGTGTGCACCACCACACCTAGCTAATTTTTAAATTTTTTTTGTAGAGATGGGGTCTCACTATGTTGCCTCAGCTGGTCTCAAACTCCTCGCCTCAAGTGATCCTCACACCTGACCCTCCCAAAATGCTGGGATTGTAGGAATGAGCCACCACAGCTGACCAAAGCCAGCTCTTAATGCAAAGATTTCAAAGCCTCATGGGAAAGCCTGTTACCAGCACTCCAGGGTTTCCCCCTACAGCTTGCATTGGTCCACTTTTGTATTTCTAAGATTTATCTATTTCCTCTGAAGGAAAGAAACAGATCAATCCTGAACCAGCTTCAGGTTGCTTGAGTAGAATTTAAGAAGGAAAAGATTTTGTGTCTATGTGCCATTTTACCTGGCATTCAAATTTTAACATGAGGGGGAATGAATGCATTCACACAGATGTTCTGAGCTTCCCAGGAACCAGTCTTTCACTCAGCATTTATCCTCCATGTGGCAGAAGCCCCTGTTTCCAAACAAAGGTGATTTTGCCAGCTCTAGTTTTGTGTCTGGGTGTCTCTTCATGATGTACATCCCAGTTCACCCACAGTGGATGCAAACTCACTCTTCCAGAATGAAATCTTATAAAGAACATGTATCACCTAAATTCTAACCTGAGCAACTCTCAAACCTAGAATACAACCTTTATCTCAAGTACCTATAATTACGAGTGGTTGTCTTACCAGATGTGGCAGAAACTACTAGCTAGTGCATTTCCCCCTCCTTAATGGCACAGTTAGAATACCTTTCCCAGCTCTCCTTACAGTTAGATGTGACTATGTGACTGAATTTAGCTGATGGCTTGCAAGTGGAGGTAACTTTACAGAAATAAGTTTATGCCATGCACCCCCTTTTCCTCTTCTGCCATCTGGTTGCAGACAAGAGATCCTAAACTAGAGCCACAAGAGGGAAGAGCCTGGGTTCCTGAGTCACCTCCTGGAGCAAAAACACCCACATCCCATTGCCCACGATTGTTAAGTGAGTGAGAAGTCTCATTCTATTGTGATTGAGTACATCTTGGGATTTCTTTGTTACAGCACTTTAGCCCACCTTAACACTTTATTTGATAAATGACTACTCTGGAGATAATGTTAAAATTGATATTACTGAATTTTCTTCTGTGTATACAAGTGTGATCAATATGGACATCTTTTGGATTGTCTTAATCTCTCCTATAAAATAATACTTAAGTTTCCCTATAATGCAAAGTGTTTTTTCCAAAAGGATTGTAAAACTTACCTTTTTACTTTGGATGCTCTCAATTTTTATAAAGGTGGTTTCCAAATATTGTCAAAGAATATTCTAGAATGTGTGTTTTTAATAAGAAAAGAACATTCGTTCATTTATTGTAAGGCATAGTGTAGGTCCCTACCTCTGGGTTTGCTTATATTCCAACACTGAAGAAATAAGATACATGCATAAATAACATTAGCACAATAATTAGTGATAGGTTCCAAATACTGATTTTAAAATTATTCAATTTGAAAACATTGAATACCAAATATGAATATATGTTTCTGGGTGACTCATAATTGTCTCAGAAATGGAAAAGTCCTAATTGTAATAAACCTTGTAATCCAGAACGAAGATTAAATAATTTCTACTTTTAGTTGTGGGGATGGAAAGACAGAAATAAATTTTAAAAATTAATGTATAGCCAGGCGTGGTGGCTCACGCCTGTAATCCCAGCACTTTGGGAGGCCGGAGCAGGCGGATCACAAGGTCGGGAGTTCAAGACCAGCCTGGCCAATATGGTAAAACCCTGTCTCTACTAAAATTACAAAAATTAGCCGGGCATGGGGCAGGTGCCTGTACTCGCAGCTACTTGGGAGACTGAGGCAGGAGAATTGCTTGAACCTAGGAGGCAGAGGTTGCAGTGAGCAGAGATCGCGCCACTGCACTCCAGCCTGGGCGATAGAGTGACACTCAGTCTCAAAAAAAAAAAAAATTAATGTATAGATGTTTTCAGTGTTCAAAGACCTCAAGTATTAGTGAAATGAACAGCTGTTTTAAGATGTATGGGGAAAAAAAATAAGACAAATTCATCAGCCTTGAATGTAATCAGGGAAATTTTAGAAAGACTCTGACAGTAATACAAAAAAGTTATAGCTAACATAGTTACACCCAAAGAATACTCACTCCTCATTTTAAATGTCTCAGGTTTTCATAGGTATAGAGAACCTGTTTGACTACATTATATCAGTAATACTTTCATTTGTACTTTAAAGTAGATTGAAATGGGCTTTACTATTTGCTCAAAATTGGATAGCTCTCTCCAGGCTTTTTTTTTTTTTTTTTTTTTTTTTGAGATAGTCTTGCTCTGTCACCCAGGCTGGAGTGCAATGGCATGATCTCAGCTCACCACAACCTCTGCCTCCCAGGTTCAAGTGATTCTCCTGCCTCAGCCTTCCAAGTAGCTGGAATTACAGGTGCACGCCACCACGCCCAGCTAATTTTTGTATTTTTAGTAGAGACAGGATTTCACCATGTTAGTCAGGCTGGTCTTGAACTCCTGACCTCAGGTGATCCACCCGCCTCGGCCTTTCAAAGTGCTGGGATTATAGGCGTGAGCTACAGCGTCCGTCCTCTCCAGCTTCTTGACTGTGGTCTGATAGGTGTAGCTGTTCCGTAATGAATGCAGACTGAGCACCACTTCACATGCTTGCTGGTGGATAGTATGAAATCTTGAAGGCAAAATGAAATTTTGTTCTTGACTTTGGTGAGTCTATTAAGTCATTAAATTCATATTTCATCTTTATATAAGGAATGTGGTAGTGATGGCAGGATTTCATGGTCAAAAAACAGTTTCCAGCTTTTTAATGATCATTCTCCGAGGTCTTTTATTCCTCCCTTCCAAGTGGGGGTATGTATTTGTGCAAATATTATTGCTATAGACTAAGATCCTTGGAGATATACCTACTTTCATGCCCCAGGACAAGTGATCTTAATTTGGGGGAATAGAGGAGTGTTTTTTTCTAACTCCTAAGAGCTTTTCTTCTTTGTTTGTATGCTAGATTTATTTGTCAAATAAGTAACAGTTATCTGCTAATTGAACAAAACTAGAAAAAATTATAAATAGATATTAATGAAATATATTTTTAACATTTGAATTTTCCCACTTTTCCAGAGTGGAGGTCTAGCATACTGCATGGATTTAAATTTAAAAAATTTAAATACACATATCGACAAAAAAGAAAACAGATTACAAATATATATTTTTTACACATTTATTGGTGTCAACAGATTTTTTAAGAATAATTTTTACTAAATTCAATTTATTTAATATTGCAACCTAACTTCTGGGTATGAAACAATTCTACGGTACCTAATTTTTGAAAATACCATTACCAGCCGGGCACTGTGGCTCACGCCTGTAATCCCAGCACTTTGGGAGGCCGAGGTGGGCGGATCATGAGGTCAGGAGATGGAGACCATGCTGGCTAAGATGGTGAAACCTCATCTCTACTAAAAATACAAAAACAACAACAACAACAACAATTAGCTAGGCATGGTGGCATGCGTCTGTAGTCTCAGCTACTCGGGAGGTTGAGGCAGGAGGATCCTTAAACCTGGGAGGCAGAGGTTGCAGTGAGCCGAGATTGTGCCACTGCACTACAGCCTGGGCAACAGAGCAAGACTCCGTCTCAGAAAAAAAAAAATAAATAAAAAAAGAAAAGAAAATACCGTTACCAAAAGAAAACTGAAGCTTGGCAACTTTCCCTAAGGTGTAAGCTAACTTTGATTACATATATATACATTTTTTTTTTTTTTTAAGATGCTGTCTCGCTCTTTCACCCAGGCCGGGGCGCAGTGACGCAATCTTGGCTCACTGCAACTTCTGCCTCCCAGGTTCAAGCAATTCTCTGCCTCAGCCTCCTGAGTAGCTGGGATTACAGGCGCCTGCCGCCTTGCCTGTCTAATTTTTTTGTATTTTCAGTAGAGACGGGGTCTCACCAACTTGGCCAGGCTGGTCTTGACCTTCTGACCTCGTGATCCTCCCACCTCGGCCTCCCAAAGTGCTTGGATTACAGGCGTGAGCCACTGCGCCCGGCTGATAATATTTTTTAAAGTTTGTACATGACAACTACTATTAGCTTTACAGTCTTTACTGTAATTTTACTAATTTTAGATTTAGTAAAGAAAAAGTCTTCTAACAGTCTTAAAGGTTAAATACTTAATTACCTAAAGAAGTCTGGATTTGTTTCTGCTGAATTATCTTTGTCTCCCGAACTGGGAGAACATTTCCTTCTGTTGCTTAGAGAAGTTCCCAGCCAGCAATCACTGTTTTCATTTTGTCTTTTCAAATGCTTTTGGGCTAGCTGCTTGATTTCATGATGCACTTAACTTTTGAGATACTATTCTCATTCTACAGGCAGTCTATTTTAAAATCAGCATTTTCATCAGGAAGCAATTATTAAGTACTTTCTATGAGTCACTATGCTTGGGGAAAAAGAAGAGACAGTCACAGCTCTACATTTATAGTAAATATTTGTGATTCATGAAAAAACGAGCTTTTAAAGAAACATGAGATATGGGTTCTCAATAATAAATAGTTAATTCCAACCAGAGAAATGTCTGGAAATACTTCAGGAGGAGGGTATATTTGAACTGGACACTGAAGGATAATAGTGATCACTATATGCCTAGATGTCTCAAGTCACAAAATCAGTACATAAAAATTTGACTTTTAAATTTTTCTAAAACTGAACTTAATTTCTATCTCAAGTCTCCACTTCCGCCTGCTATGGCAAAACTTAATCTAGACATTTCCAGATAAACTCAGCCAAATATTAAGATTTCTTACGCATTTTAAAATTCAGTCAAACACATCCTTGCTACTCGAGTTGTGGTTCATGGACCCAGCAGCATCAGCAGCATCTGGGAGCTTTTTAGAAATGCAGAATCTTGATCCTCACTGCAGATCTTCTGAGTCAGAATCAAGATTTGTATTAAAAATCCCTAAATCAGAATCAGTAGTTTAACAAGATTTCCAAGTAATTTATATGCACATTAAAATTTGAGAAGCCCTGAAATACATTACTTGTCACTTTCCTCTTCAAAATGGAATCTGAGCTCCAGGGCTTCGGAAATGTGCTGGGATCAGGGGCAGTCCTCTAGCTGTGCATTGGCAAGGTCAGCCACTGAATTTGCTACAAGGAGTCAACCAGTCTGCTTCTGAGATGGTTGAGCTTTCCATAGTGGCTAGCCTCAGCTGGGATGGAAGCTAGCTGGTCTCCATCTAACCTCGGTCTCAACTTTCCTGCTCTACCATCGGTTTCTCTCTTTCCCTGGCTGCAAGACCTTTAAAGATCTGCCATATCTCACTTTTCACTAATCTCACATCATTTCTCTCATTTCTCAAAATTTCTCTACTTTCCCAGAAACTTTCTGGTTCATTCGATCTTTGTGGAAGCCTGCTAGCACAGGCATCTGAAGTTCAACTAGTCAGTGACCACAGGTACAGGGTTGGCCTTCTTGTGGTTGGGAGAGAAGTCAGACAGGCTGTGTCTTACTATATATTGCTGAGTTCATAATCAACAATACATAGTGAGTGGAAGGAAAATGGAAACGTTGCTGAGTATGAATCCTTAATCACAACTGCAAAGACAATTTTTCCAAATAATGTAACATTCACAGGTTCCTAGGAATTTGAGGTAGATATCTTTTAGGTGGCTGTTCTTGGCCTACCACATACAGATTAGTATATACACTATATTTCTTTGCTCTGTCGGCTGAGAGGGCCTAAAAAGAAACAAGGTAGCACACAGTGACTATTCAGATCTTGGTTTCTATTGTAATACCATCCTCTAGTAGAAGAAACCAGGGCTATTTGGAGAAATGGCTGATTCTAGTACTGGGCAGGATATACACATGATGAGCCTAGGACATCCTGTAGTGCTAGAAACAGGAATTTCTCAAAAATGAACAAATGAAACCCTATCTCTACTAAAAAATACAAAAATTGCCGGGCATAGTAGCATGCACCTGTAATCCCAGCTACTTGGGAAGCTGAGGCAGGAAAATCGCTTGAACCTAGGAGGCAGAGGTTGCAGTGAGCCGAGATCGTGCCACTGTACTCCAGCCTGGATGGCAGAGCGAGACTCTGTCTCAAAAAAAAAAAAAAAAAGGCATTTCAAAGGGGCCCAGGAGCCAACTGAAAGAGTTCTCAATGGCCAAAGCTGGAAGAATTAGAGTAAAAAAGTAGCATTGAATTATAACCCAAGTACAATAAATACCCAGCCATTCCTACTGATCTAAATAAATGATTGAACAAATTAATAAATGGGAGAGAAAAGACGAATGTCCTGGAAAGAAGAATTCAAAATCACGTAAGTAGATACTTCACTCTAAAGATGGGGAGGATAACTTCTTGCCCTTTAAGTGTGGGCTGAACATTTTTACTTCCTTTCAATAATACAGCATAGAAAAGGGAGAAAAGAGTAACTTCTCAGTGGAGAAACCTGACAAACGTCCTTCAGCCAGGTGACAAAGGTCAACGCCAACAGTCACAAATCACACAGACAGTCTGTGCCATTGACATGATGTGAGGAGAGTGACACTTTACCTCTGTGGTCTTCCTCCCCCACGCCCATAGCCTTAGCCTCATCATTGTAAAAATATTATATTTAAATTTAAATTGAGGAACATTCTTTGAAAAATAGCTGACCAGTACTCCTCAAAACTGTCAAAATCATTGAAGACAAGGAAAGTCTAAGAAACTGTCACAGCCAAGAGGAGCCTAAGGAGATAGGACAACTAAATGTAATGCAGTATCCTGGAAGAGATTCTGGAACAGAAAATGGGTATTAGAGGCCGGGAGCATGACTCACGCCTGTATTCACAGATGATCCAAGGTGGGTGGATCATCTGATGTCAGGAGTTCAAGACCAGCCTGGCCAACGTGGTGAAACCCCATCTCTACTTAAAAAAAAAAAAAAAAAAAAAATAGCTGGGCATGGTGGTGCACGCCTGCAGTCCCAGCTACTTGGGAGGCTGAGGCAGGAGAATTGCTGGAACCCAGGAAGCAGAGGTTGCAGTGAGCTGAGATTGCACCACTGCACTCCAGCCTGGGCAACAGAGGGAGATTCTGTCTCAAACAAAAAAAATGGCATTAGAGAAAAACTAAGAAAATCTGAATAAAGTATGCACTTTGTTTAATAATAAAGTAATTATATTGGTTCATTAGTTGTAACAAAAGTGTCAGGCCTCTGAGCCCAAGCTAAGCCATCATAGCCCCTGTGACCTGCACATTTACATTCAGATTGCGTGAAGCAACTGAAGAATCACAAAAGAAGTGAAAATGCCTGGTTCCTGCCTTAACTGATGAGATTACCTCGTGAAATTCCTTCTCCTGGCTCAGAAGCTCCCCCACTGAGCACTTTGTGACCCCTGCCCCTGCCCGCCAGAGAACAACCCCCTTTGACTGTAATTTTTCACTACCTACTTTATTGCTCACACATAGCGTGTTTGGTGGTCTCTTCACACGGATGCGTGTGACATTTGGTGCCAAAACACAGGACAGGAGGACTCCTTTGGGAGACCAGTCACCTGTCCTCGCCCTCACTCCGTGAGGGGATCCACCTATGACCTCAGGTCCTCAGACCAACCAGCCCAAGGAATATCTCACTTTCTGTTTGGACAGAAAGGCTACAGGGTGTGGTCTGGCTCTTGTGTAAGAATTCCGACTGCACAGCCCTGCACTTCGGCTGTGTGTAATGAAAAGGGTTGGGATGAGTCAGGGAGAGCTAGTGTGGGAGCAGTCTCTAAAGCTGTCTTCAAGGAACGGAAAGAGGAGTGGCAAAGGGATTTAGGATCTATGGGGTCAGCTAGGTTTGGTTTTGTGAGTTTATATAATGGTTTTGTTAGGATGGCAAAACCAGGTATCTAAAGGCGAAAGTATCCTACCATGCCCAGGAAGGAAAGGAGTTGTTGTTTTGTAGAAGGGTGTGAGGTTTGAGAGATCAGTCGGACATGATCGGCAGGGAGAGCACGTGTGTTTTCATGAAGAATTATGCCAAGACAGGTAACAGATGAGGAAGAAATTTAGGCTTTACTGAAGTAATGGGGGCTGTCCGTGAAGGCTTGTGGCAGTACAGCCCAGGTAAGTTGCTGAGGCTGATGGGTGTCAGGTCAACCCAAGTGAAAGCAAAGAGAGGCTGGGATGAAGGGTGCAAAGGAACAGTAAAGAAAGCACATTTGAGATCCAGAACCAAATAATGGGTTATGGAGGGGTTGTGGAGGGAGGTATTGAGGATAGGAGAGTATATGGGTTTGGCACCACAGGTTGGATAGGCAAAACAATTTGCTTGATAAGGCGCAGATCCTGAACTAACCTGTAAGTCTTGTCTGGTTGTTGGACAGGTAAAATGGGGGAATTGTAAGAAGAGTTTATAGGCTTTAAAAGGCCATGCTGTAACAGGCAAGTGATAACAGGCTTTAATCTATTTAAAGTGTGCTGTGGGATGGATATTGATGTTGAATTGGGTAAGGATGATTAGGTTTTAATGGGATGGTAAGGGGTGCATGATCGGTCATCAAGGAGGGAGTAGACGTACCCCATACTTGTGGGTTAAGGTGGGGGGATGCAAGAGGAGGATGCGAAGGAGGCTTTGAACTGGGGAAAAGGGTGGCAATGAGGTGTAGCTGTAGCCTAGGAATAGTGAGGGAAGCACATGATTTGGTTTAAATGTCTCGGCCTAATAAGGGAACTAGGCAGGTGGGGATAACTAAAAAAGAGTGCATAAAAGAATGTTGTCCAATTTGGCACCAGAGTAGGGGAGTTTTAAGGGGTCTAGAAGCCTGGCCATTAATACCCACAACAGTTATGGAGGGAAAGGAAACAGGCCCTTGAAAAGAAGGTCATGTGGAGTGGGTAGCCTCTGTATTGATTAAGAAGGGGACAGACTTACCCTCCACTGTGAGAGTTACCTGAAGCTCAGCATCTGTGATGGTCTAGGGGGCTTCTGAGGCGATCGGCCTGCATCAGTCTTCAGCCACTAAGCCGAGAAGATCTGTGAAGGAGTCAGTCAGAGAGCCTTGGGCCAGAGTTCCAGGGGCTCTGGGAGTGGCTGCCAGGCGAGTTGGACAGTCCGATTTCCAGTGGGGTCCCATACAGATAGGACATGGTTTAGGAGGAATCCCAGGCTGCAAGCATTCCTGGGCCCAGTGGCCAGATTTCCAGCACTTGAAGCAAGATCCTGGGGCAGATGGTCCTGGAGGAACACCTGGCCACTGTGGTTCAGGTGTTTGGAGTTTTTGTGTGCTGGAGATGTGGCTGGGGTTTGTCTCACAGTGGAGGCAAGGAATTGCAACTCAGAAATATGTTGCTACTTGGTTGCCCCTACTCTATTATTGTACACCTTGAAGGCGAGGTTAATTAAGTCCTGTTGTGGGGTTTGAGGGCCAGAATCAAATTTCTGGAGCTTTTTTTAATGTCAGGAGTGGGTTGGGTAATAAAATGCATATTGAGAATAAGACAGCCTTCTTGCCCCTATGGGTCTAAGGCGGTAAAATGTCTAAAGGTTGTTGCCAAACGGGCCATGGATTGGGCTGGGTTTTTATATTTGATGAAAAAGAGCCTGAATGCTAACTGATTTGGGAAAGGTCAGATACAGAAAAAGGAGCATTAACCTTGACTATGCCTTCAGCTCCAGCCACCTTTTTAAGAGGAAATTGCTGGGCAGGAGGGGGAGGACTATTCACGGAATGAAACTGTAAGCCACACCAGGTGTGAGGAGGGGAGGTGATAGAAAGATTATAGGGTAGGGGAGCAGAGGTTGAGAAAGAATTGGGACCTGGCTCGGCCTGGCGAGGAGCAGCCTGGGGAGGAGAGGTCAGATGGGTCTGTAGAAAAGGAGGATTCAAAGGACTCAGAGCTTCAGGTGGAGACTGAAGGAACAGACAGGCGAGAAAAAAGAAAGATTTGGGATGAGTCACATTGGAGCAGAGACCAATATGTAAAAGAATGCCTGGAAGTCAGGCACATCAGACCCACTTGCCCATTTTTTGACAAAAATCATCCAAGTCTTGTGAAATGAAGAAATCAAAAGTGTTATTTTCTGGCTATTTAGAACCATTATCAAGTTTGTATTGGGGCCAAGAGGTGTTGCAGAAGAAAATAAGATGATTAGGTTTTCAGTCAGGTGAGAGTTGAAGAGGTTTTAAGTTTTTGAGAACACAGGCTAAGGGAGAAGAAGGGGGAATGGAGGGCGGAAGTTTGCCCATAGTGAAGGAGGGAAGTTTAAAGAGAAAGATACTGACACAGAGAAGGGGGTGGGTGAGCAGCCCTGTGCTGTAATGGTGAGCAGCCAAAGCAGGCATCCCCGCAGTTGACTTGCCACCAAGGGAATGTGGGGGAATGACCAAGGCACATGTCCCCTTGGTGATCAGACACCAATGAAATGTGGGTGAATAATCAGGCAGGCGTCCCCGCAGTGATTAAACACCAAGGGAAGACTGTCTTCCCAAGTCCGTGACTGGCGCCGGAGTTTTGGGTCCACGGATAAAATGTGTCTCCTTTCTCTCTACTAGAGAGGAAAAAGAACTGGAATTGGAAGGACAGGGAGATTGAAGGGTAGTGAGAGAGGGAGATTGAAGGGTAGCAAGAGAGACTGGAGAAGAGAGTGAAAAGACCACTTACCCTATTTGAAATTGGTGAGATGTTCCTTGGGCTGGTTGGTCTGAGGATCCGAGGTCATAGGTGGATCTCCTCACGGAGTGATGGCGAGGACAGGTGATGGTCTCCGGAAGGAGTCCTCCTGTCCTGGGTTTCGGCACCAAATGTCATGCACATCTGTGTCAAGAGACCACCAAACAGGCTTTGTGTGAGTACCAGGACTGTTTATTTCACTTGGGTGCAAGGGGGCTGAATCCGAAAAGAGAGTCAGTAAAGGGAGATAGGGGTGGGGCCATTTTGTAGGATTTGGGTGGATAGTGGAAAATTACAGTCAAAGGGGGTTGTTCTCTTGCGGGCAGGCTCGGGGGTCACAAGGTGCTCAGTGGGGGAGCTTCTGAGCCAGGAGAAGGAAATTCACAAGGTTAATCGCTCAGTTAAGGTGGAGCAGGAACAAATCACAATGGTGGAATGTCATCAGTTAAGGCAGGAACTGACCATTTTCACTTCTTTTGTGATTCTTCACTTGCTTCAGGCCATCTGGATGTATACGTGCAGGTCACAGGGGACATGATGGCTTAGCTTGGGCTCAGAGGCCTGACATCCTCCATCATTAATGCCTCTTTAATAAAAACTCTTCTCAAGGCAGCTTTACTTCCAAAGGAAGCTGGAGTCATTCACTGCAAGGGCCATCAAAAGGCATCAGATTCCATCACTCAGGGCAACACTTATGCTGATAAGTAGCTAAAAAGGTTCCAACTTCTATCCCTTATGGCAGTTTTTCTCCTTCTCAGCTGGTCACTCCCACCTACTCCCCCACTGAAACTTCCACCTATCAATCTCTTCCCACACAAGGCAAATGGTTCTTGGACCAAGGAAAATATCTTCTTCCAGCCTCACAGGCCCATTCTATTCTGTCGTTATTTCTTAACATCTTCCATGTAGGTTACAAGCTGCTAGCCCACCTCTTAGAACCTCTCATTTCCTTTGCATCGTGGAAATCTATCCTCAAGGAAATCACTTCTCAGTGTTCCATCTGCTATTCTACTACTCCTCAGGGATTGTTCAGGCCCCCTGCCTTCCCTACACATCAAGCTCGGGGATTTGCCCCTGCCCAGGACTGGCAAATTGACTTTACTCACATGCCCCAAATCAGGAAACTAAAATACCTCTTGGTCTAGTAGACATTTTCACTGGATGGTAGAGGCCTTTCCCAAAGGGTCTGAAAAGGCCACCATGGTCATTTCTCCCCTTCTGTAAGACATAATTCCTTGGTTTGGCCTTCCCACCTCTATACAGTCCGATAACGGACCAGCCTTTAATAGTCAAATCACCCAAGCAGTTTTTCAGGCTCTTGGTATTCAGTGGAAGCTTCATACCCCTTACTGTCCTCAGTCTTCAGAAAAGGTAGAATGGACTAATGGTCTTTAAAAACACACCTCACCAAGTTCAGCCTCCAACTTAAAAAGGAGGACTCTGTCAAGGATAGAGCCCAAACACTCACCAACCAAGCAAGTAAGTACGCTGACCCCCCTTGGGCACTCTAATTGGATGTCTGGGTCCTCCTAATTCTTAGTGCTTTAATACCTGTTTTTCTCCTTCTCTTATTCCGTTTAGTTTCTCAATTCATACAAAACTGCATCCAGGCCATCACCAATCATTCTATATGACAAATGCTTCTTTTAACAACCCCACAATATCGCCCCTTACCACAAAAGCTTCCTTCAGCTTAATCTCTCCCACTCGAGGTTCCCACGCCGCCCCTAATCCCGCTCGAAGCAGCCCTGAGAAACATCTCTCATTATCTCTCCATACCACCCCCCAAAATTTTCACTGCCCCAACACTTCAACACTATGTTGTTTTATTTTTCTTATTAATATAAGAAGACAGGAATGTCAGGCCTCTGAGCCCAAGCTAAGCCATCATATCCCCTGTGACCTGCATGTGTACATCCAGATGGCCTGAAGCAAGTGAAGAATCACAAAAGAAGTGAAAATGGCTGGTTCCTGCCTTAACTGATGACATTACCTGGTGAAATTCCTTCTCCTGGCTCAGAAGCTCCCCTAGTGAGCACCTTGTGACCCCTGCCCCTGCCAGCCAGAGAATAACCCCCTTTGACTGTAATTTTCCACTACCTACCCAAATCCTATAAAACTGCCCCACCCCTATCTCCCTTTGCTGACTCTTTTCAGACTCAGCCCGCCTGCACCCAGGTGATTAAAATGCTTTATTGCTGACACAAAGCCTGTTTGCTGGTCTCTTCACACGGACACGCGTGACAAAAAGTACTATATGAATGTAAAATATTACTAAAAGGGGCAACTGTGTGCAGAGATTGGGGTCACATATTGGCACTCTCTGTAGTCTCTGCTCAATTTTTCTGTAAATGTAAAACTGTCAGAAAAATCATAACATCTTTATTACTATTTCACTTTCTTTCTAGTCAGCATCTATTTTTTTCCTTTGGCAATTTAAAGAGCTTAGCTTCCTAGCTGGCTAATGCTGATCAGTGGGAATACATATGCATGGGGTCTGGAGTGAGCTGCGGATCCTGCCTCCCTCAGTGATCTGTGTGGATTTTGACAAGATTTTTAACCTCTCCGTACCTCAGTTGCCTGTGGGTATAATAATGACATGCCTCAATTGCCTCACGAAGATAATAATAAAATTGTACCTTCATCTTCAGACTTGTTATGAGATTTAAGTGAAATAATGTCTTTTTTTTTTTTTTTTTTTTTTTTTTGAGAGGCAGTTTTCACTCTTGTTGCCCAGGTTGGAGTGCAGTGGCTTGATCTTGGCTTACTGCAACCTCCACCCCAGGGGTTCAAGTGATTCTCCTGCCTCAGCCTCCCGAGTAGCTGGGATTACAGGCACGTGCCATCATGCCCAGCTATTTTTTTTTTTTTTTTTTTTTTTTGTATTTTTAGTAGAGATAGGCTTTCACCATGTTAACCAGGCTGGTCTCGAACTCCTGACCTTAGGTGACCCACACGCCTCGGCCTCCCAAAGTGCTGGGATTACAGGCGTGAGCCACCGTGCCTGGTCAAAGTGAGAAAATGTCTTGTTGGTAAATTCCATGAAGCAAGGGATCTTGTCTGTTGTGACTCATCAGTCACCCCTGTACAGGGGTTGGAAAACATTTTCTGTAAAGGGTCAGGTAGTAAATATCTTAGGATTTGTTAGCTATATGGTCTCTGCTGCAACAATTCAATTCTGCTGTTACAGTGCAAAAGCAATAGACAATGGGTAAATGAATGGGCATGGTAAAGTTCCAGTTAAACCTTACAGACACTGATATTTGAATCTCATATATAATTTTCATGTGCCATGAAATATTATCCTTCCTTTGATTTTTTTCCCCCAATCATTTCAAAATGTAAAGTCATTCATAGGCAGGATCTGAAGCTCACTCCAGATCCCATGCATATGTGGTCCTACATACATATCTAAGTTAGTTAGCCAGGGCCAGGAACAGTGGCTCAGGCCTGTAATCCCAGCACTTTGAGTGGGCGGATCACTTGAGGTCAAGAGTTCAAGACCAGCCTGACCAACGTGTTGAAACCCCATCTCTACTATATTTTTAAAAGCCTGGGCACCGTGGCTCATGCCTGTAATCTCAGCACTTTGGGAGGCCGAGGTGAATGAATCACCTGAGGTCAGGTGTTCAAGACCAGCCTGGCCAACATGGTGAAACCCCGTCTCTACTAAAAATACAAAAATTAGCCGGGCGTGGTGGCAGTGGCATGTGCCTGTAATCCCAGCTACTTGGGAGGCTGAAGCAGGAGAATCGCTTGAACCCAAGAGGCGGAGGTTGCAGTGAGCTGAGATAGGGCCACTGCACTCCAGCCTGGTCAACAGGGCAAGACTCCATCTAAAAAATAATAAAAAATAAAAAAATAAATTAGCCAGGCGTGGTGGTGTGCACCTGTAGTCCCAACTACTCAGGAGGCTGAGGCAGGAGAATTACTTGAACCTGGGAGGTGGAGGTTGCTGGGAGCTGAGATCGCACCACTGCACTCCAGCCTGGGCAACAGAGGGAGACTCAGTCTCAAAAAAAAAAAAAAAAAAAAAAAAAAAAAAAAAAAAAAAAAGCTAGCCAGAAAGTTAAGCTCTTTAAATTGCCAGAAAAAGAAAAATAAATTAGCTGACTATGAAGAGATTGAATAGTAATCAGAACATTACTTTTTTAAGATCCTAAATCCAGACAGTGGGCTGGATTTAGCCTTCAGGCCATAGTTTGCTGACCCCTTGTCTTATACAAGGTAAGAATTCACTAAACTCAAAATATATTTTGTAGTTTAGTGATAGCATTAGTATTATCACTATTTATGTTTATAGAGCTTGAAGGTAAATGTTTTCAAGCTCATGTAATTTTGCTTCATAAATTTTAACTGTATATTTACAATGAGCTCCTTTAAAAACACCAAACCAACATCTTCCTATTCATAAACCCTGTTTTACAATGACAGATCTTTGCACCCTTAACTTGCTAGAGTTAACAACATTGAAAAAAAAAAAGTGAAATTATTTTGCCTTTTCTTAAGTTTCTTTCCTAATTATGATATTTTGGAAGTAAAATGTGAAATAAAAAAATTATTTAGTGAGTTTGTTTATTTTTAGTTATTCATGAAACTATTTCAACCATCTTCGTTTTATAGGGGGTTCTCTGGAGAGTCTAGTTAAAAACCTCAAAGAGAAAACAGTTGTTGCTATGTGGAAATACAACATATGTCTTTCTGACAGTATGTTTAGCTTCTTCTCCTCTAGGTTCTGTTCCTAGTAGGAACATTCTGCGTTGGAGGGACTGCCTGTACATTACCTTATTGCTCTTACCCTGCATAGTAATGTTGAAGCTCTTTCTAGAACCAGGGTTACAATCTTAAAGTCAGAAGACAGTTTTTCCACAATTAATCTGAAGACAAAAAAGCAGCAGCATTTTAATTTATTCTCAAATCCTGGTTCAAAGACTTCCATTTGATGAAGCTTTCCAGAAAATAAATTCCATGAAAAGTAGGGCTGTTTTCAATGAACAAAAATGTTTGGATTGTTGAAATGTCTTTTTAAAAATCCACTTGATTCTGAGCTTCTAGAGTCAAGCATTGGGCTTTGCCTTTTGTCATATCCCCTACAACACCAAGCAATCATTTTCCAAATTGTATGGACTGCATTGTGGAAGTGAATTTAAAATTCCTATAAATTGGCTGGGCGTGGTGGCTCATGCCTGTAATCCCAGCACTTTGGGAGGCCAAGGTGGGAGGATCACGAGGTCAGGAGATCAAGACCACAGTGAAACCCTGTCTCTACTAAAAATAATACAAAAAAAAAAAAAAAACAGCCGGGTGCAGTGGTGGGGACCTGTAGTCCCAGCTACTCGGGAGGCTGAGGCAGGAGAATGGCGTGAACCCGGGAGGTGGAGCTTGCAGTAAGCCGAGATGGCGCCACTGCACTCCAGGCTGGGCAACAGAGCGAGACTCCGTCTCAAAAAAAAAAAAAAAAAAAAAAATTCCTGTTAATTTAATTTAGCTATTGGAGTGGAACCAAGAAAGAATAGAGGGATCTGAGCCAAATAACAGTTGGAAAGAAGCATTGATTATCCTACCTCTGGCACTACCTTTATTTCTCAGTAGACTCACCTCAATACATTGGCATGCATACCCCTATGTGATGACTTGGAGGCAAAAAAGCACAAATTTCCTAAGTCTTCATAATTTTCGGAAGAGGAGAATGTGCATCTTTTAGCATCACATCTCACTTGAGAATAGGTCCATACAGAGACTCAGTGGTACATTTTCCTCTGGGAGCTTCTTGTACAATGCAATTGTCAATCGAAGACAACTTCTGTAGACTGTGAAATTCTAGGCAAATGTAAGGCTTAACAAAATTATTCTTATTACCGCCGGGCGCAGTGGCTCACGCCTGTCATCCCAGCACTTTGGGAGGCCGAGGCGGGCAGATCACCTGAAGTCAGGAGTTTGAGACCAGCCTGATCAACATGGAGAAACCCCGTCTCTACTAAAAATACAAAATTAGCTGGGCATGGTGGCACATGCCTGTAATCCCAGCTACTTGGGAGGCTGAGGCAGGAGAATCGCTTGAATCCGGGAGGTGGAGTTTGCAGTGAGCTGAGATCATGCCATTGCACTCCAGCCTGGGCAACAAGAGAGAAACTCCGTCTCAAAATAATAATAATAATAAATAAATAAATAAAATAAAAAAACAAACAAACGAAAAACAGATGCTCCTCAACTTATGATGGGGTTTGATACAGTTTGGATTTTGTCCTCTCTAAATCTCATGCTGAGATGTAATCCCCAGTGTTGAAGGTGGGGCCTGGTAGGAGATGCTTCAGTCATGGAGGTGCGTCCCCTATAGCTTGGTGCTGTCGTCACTATTCTAAGTGAATTCTTACAAGATCGAATTGTTTAAAAGTGTGTGGCATCTCCCCCACTGTCTCTCTTGCACCTGCTTTTGCCACGTGACATGGCTGCTCCCAGTTTTCCTTCTGCCATGAGTAAAAAGCTCCCTGAGGCTTCCCCGGAAGCTGAAGAAATGCTGGTGCCATGCTTGTATAGCCTGCAGCACTGTGAGCCAATTAAACTTATTTTCTGTTTTTTTCTCACTCTGTCGCTCAGGCTGGAGTGCAGTGAGTGATCTTGGCTCACTGCAAGCTCCACCTCCCGGGTTCACGCCATTCTCCGCCTCAGCCTCCCGAGTAGCTGGGACTACAGGCCCCTGCCACCACGCCCGGCTAATTTTTTGTATTTTTAATAGAGACAGGGTTTCACCATGTTAGCCAGGATGGTCTGGATCTCCTGACCTTGTGATCCGCCCGCCTAAGCCTCCCAAAGTGCTGGGATTACAGACACGAGCCACTGCGCCCGGCCCACTTATTTTCTTTATAAATTATCGGGTCTCTGGTATTCCTTTATAGAATTGCAAGAACGGCCTAACACAAGGTTACATCCTGATCAACCTATCATAAGTTGAAAACATCGTAAGTTGAAATGCATTTAATACACCTAATCTACCGAGCTTAGCCTCATCTACCTTAAACGTGCTCGGCTGCGCGCAGTGGCTCACACCTGTAATCCCAGCACTTTGGGAGGCCCAGGCGGGCAGATCACGAGGTCAGGAGATTGAGAACATCCTGGCTAACACGCTGAAACCCCATCTTTACTGAAAATACAAAAATTATCCAAGCGTGGTGGCGGGCGTCTGGAGTCCCAGCTACCCAGGAGGCTGAGGCAGGAGAATGGCGTGAACCCGAGAGGCGGAGCTTGCAGTGAGCCGAGATCTCGCTGCGCCACTGCCCTCCAGCCTGGGCGACAGAGCGAGACTCTGTCTTTATAAGCAAAAATAAATAAATAAATAAATAAATAAAATAAAGTGCCCAGAACACTTACATTATATATAGTTGTGCAAAATTATCTAACATAAAGTCCACTTTACAATAAAGTATTTAATATCTCATGTAATTTATTGAATACAGTACACTGCAGAGTACAGTATTTGTTTACCCTCGTGATGGCATGGCTGACTGGAAGCTATGGCTCATGGCCACTGCCTAACATCTCCAGAGAATATTGGACTGCGTATTGCTGGTTGGGAAAAGATCAAAATTCAAAATTTGGGGTGTAGTTTCTACTGAATGCGTATAGCTTTCGTACCATAGTAAAGCTGAAAATTGGTATGTTGAACCATTGAGTTGTGGATCATCTGTTCAATAGCTTGATTGCATGTACCTAGAGGTATATATACTAAGGACAAAAAGATGTATAAAAATAATCCTGTTTTCGGGAACTATATTTTGGAGACTGGTAGACATGGAGAAGTGCTGCTCAGATCCTCCTGCAGGGAAGATCTTGCTGCTGGGGGTGGACAGCCTCAGACTATTAGCTCCTCCAGGGTTGATATCATGTGCAGAGTTGCCATGCATAACGTTATGTGCTTCCTGGTACAGCCCACATCTGGTGGCCAAGTATGACAGGAATATAAAGTCTGACCAGTTTGGCCCAACATGAGACATCTATGATGGGTATTACTCATTCCAGAATTCCCTGCTAGGTTGGTCAAAGTTTTGAATGGCCTGATCATATGGTATCATATTGATTTGTCTTCTGCTCAGTTCTTCCTGATCCCCGCTTCTTTCTCATGTTGTACCCCAAATTCCATCTCAGTGTCTGCTCCAGAAAATGCAACCTGTGACAGAGGTTGTATTAGTATTATCATTCTGAGACCTCTATATCTGTAGATCGAGATAAAACAAATGAGTTATTGTTTATTTTGTTTACAATTGGAATTTTTAGAGTAGGAGAAAGAAGTTTCCGTGAAAGATCAATAAAGGGCTTAAAACAAAAACCCTATAGATTTGGGTTTTAGTTTAAAGTGCTAATGTCAATACATATTTTATCTTTAAAATACATATTTTTTAGGAACGCTTTTACACTGTTGGTGGGAATGTAAATTAGTTCAATCATTGTGGAAGACAGTGTGGTGATTCCTCAAAGATTTACAAGAGGAAATACCATTTGACCCAGCAATCCAGAATATAAATCATTCTATTATAAAGATACATGCACGTATATGTTCACTGCAGCACTATTCACAATAGCAAAGATGGAATCAACTCAAATGCCCACCAATGATAGACTGGATAAAGAAAATGTGGTACATATATACCACAGAATACTATGCAGCCATAAAAAAGAATGAGATCATGTCCTTTGCAGAGACATGAATGAAGCTGGAAGCCATTATCCTCAGCAAATTAATGCAGGAACAGAAAACCAAAGACAGCATATTCTCACTTATAAGTGGGAGCTGAACAATGAGAACACATGGGCACAAGTTGGGGGACAACACACACTGGAGTCTGTCAGGGGAGAGCAGAGGGTGGGGGTGAAGAGCATTAGGGAAAAGAGTTAATGCATGTTGGGCTTAATAGTTAGGGGATGGGTTGTTAGGTGCAGCAAACCACCTTGGCACAGGTTTACCTATGTAACAAACCAGCACATCCTGCACATGTACCCCAGAACTTAACAACAACAATAAAATAATTAAACAAAAGAAAAAATACATATTTTTATATCAGTCAGCTTTTGCTTTTTTGGGGTTTTACAAACCACCTAGAGGCTTAATGGCTTAAAACAACAAATGTTTTTATTTCTCATTATTCTATGGGTCAGCTGGCTAGTTTACGGTTTTGGCTGGCTAGTTTGGGGACAGACTGTGTAGGATGGCATAATTCACATCTGTGCTGCAGCTGGGACAATTAGCATGGCAGGTGCCTCTCTCCATGTGGTGTTTTATTCTCTAGAAGCTTAATCAAGGCTTGTTCCCAGCAGTGTGGTGAGCAAGCCCCATTGCACATGTGCTTTTCAAGTCTCTGCTTTTGTCACCTTTGCTGTTTTCCATTAGCTAAATCAAGTCACATGGCCAAGTGCAGATTCAAGGGGTAAAGAGGCACGACCTCTCAATGGTAGAAGTGTCAAAACCGCATGACAAAGAGACATGGGGTATGCAGGAGGGAGAGGAATTTGTGTCCATTTCTGCAATTTACCATCATTCTCTAGCACATTTTACAATACCCAGAAGCAATGATTTACTGAAAAAATGCTATTTGTAGACCCCAATCTGGCCACTTCAGGTGTTCATTGCTCTTCAGCTTGTCACTGTCTCTGGGTTTTTTCCTACTGACTAGGAAAGAGCACCAAGATACCTTGGCAAAATGGTTGATTCCATGTTTGGGGCAGGGAAAGTAAAAGATGAGCCTGGAATATCTTACAATAACAGACAACAACAAAGCTATCAAAGACTACTAGGGTTGCATTAAAGGAACCTGAAACCAACTTTAATAGACTTTCACTGGCCAAAGAAGGAGAAATTTTAACATGAATAACAATAGTAGCTTCAAGGAATTGAATACTTCAAATATTTCAATATTGTTTAAAATATTCAAATATGTTTAAAATCAGTGAGATCATAATGATGCTAAAGAAAAAAATACCATTGGTCATTTTTGGAGGATGTTAGGAAACTAACTTATTATGCTGAAAACTGGTAATTAAAGGGAAAAGAATGAGGCATTTATTTTGGCTTTCTTATATTGCTTGTACCACAGGGTAACCCAGTAGTTGATGATGAAAATTTTCTCTTTATAGTTATATTCCCTCTAATAAATAAAGAAGAATGGTAAAATTAGAGCATCACCATTTTTCAATTCCTAATAAATTAATCAGCGTAGGCAACTGTCATCATCAACTGCTAACACACACACACACACACACACAACTAGACACACACACACACAACTAGACACAGTGCCTCCTGAAGGGAAAAGGGTAGAGGTAGCACCACCTGTGAAACAGTCTTGCCAAAAAAAAAAAAAAAAAAAAAGGAATCTGATCAAGACTTTAAATTAAACTCCACTGAAAAGGTTAGAGGAATGTGTTAAATGACACCTTACGGCTGGTGTGCGGTGGCTCACGAGTATAATCCCAGCACTTTGGCAAGCTGAGGTAGGAGGATTGCTTGAGGCCAGGAGTTTGAGACTAGTATGGTGAACACAGTGAGACTCTGTCTCTACAAAAACTTTAAAAAATTAGTCAGGCATAGTGGCACGTGCCTCTAATCCCAGGTATTCAGGAGGCTGCGGTAGGAGGATCCTTTGAGCCCAGGAGTTCAAGGCTGCAATGAGCTATAATTGTGCCACTGCACTCCAGCCTAGGTGACAGAGCAAAAACCCATCTCAAAACAACATCAACAACAACAAAAAACCCTAGGGATGCAACCAGAAAGTCTAGCCTGTGAAAAACAATCTTGCTTTTTTTTTTTTTTTTTGACAAAAAGTTGAGTTGCAAGGCATACTAAAAAACAAGAAAAGAAAAAGGAAAAAAAATAGAAGGGGGACATAAAGATTAAAAGATATATCAACCACTTAAAATATATAGACCTCAGCCACGCACAGTGGCTCACACCTGTAATTCCAGCACTTTGGGAGGCCAAGGTGGGCGGATCACCTGAGGTCAGGAGTTTGAGACCAGCCTGGCTAACATGGTGAAACCCCGTCTCTACTAAAAATACAAAAAAATTAGCTGGGCAAGGTGGTGGGCGCCTGTAATCCCAGCTACTTGGGAAGCTGAGGCAGGAGAATCGCTTGAACCCAGGAGGCAGAAGTTGCAGTGAGCCCAGATCACGCCACTGCACTCCAGCCTGGGCAACAAATATATACGTAACTATATATATATACACACATATACACATACACACACACACACACACACACACACACATATATACACCTCATTGAGACTCTGATTCACAAAGTAAAGTGTAAAAACAAATTCTGTAAGGAAATCGGAACCTGTAAAAGCTGACTGCATATTTGATGATATTTAGCTGCTAAATATGGTTCACTTTTTTTTAGATTTGATAATGATCTTATACCTGTGTTTTAAAGAGGCGTCATCTTTATTATATGTATGAAATATGTATGTATAATGTCTGGAGTTTGCTTTAAAATAATCTGAGTAGAGGGAAAGAGTTGAATTATAGAGAAGATTGGCCAAGTGTGTTTTAATTGTTGAAACTGGGTGGTGTAATGGGAGTTTATTATATCACTCTACTATGTTTGAAATCATCTATGATAGTTAAAACATTCATACTTAAAGAAAACATTAAGAAATGAGGACAATAATAAGGTTCCAGAGGGAAAATAATGAATATACCTACTATAAGAAGAAAAACTAAGAGAGTGAAGGGTAACAGAATTAATACTCTCTTTGAAGATTCCTGTCATATTTGACTTTTTCCTTCTCTTCTGTGGTCTATTTTTATTCTTTCAAGAGAACATTCTTGGCCGGGCGCGGTGGCTCAGGCTTGTAATCCCAGCACTTTGGGAGGCCGAGGCGGGCGTATCACGAGGTCAGGAGATCGAGACCACGGTGAAACACCGTCTCTACTAAAAATACAAAAAAAAATTAGCCGGGCGTGGTGGCGGGCGCCTGTAGTCCCAGATACTCGGAGAGGCTGAGGCAGGAGAATAGCGTGAACCCGGGAGGCAGAGCTTGCAGTGAGCGGAGATCGCGCCACTGCACTACAGCCTGGGTGGCAGAGCGAGACTCCGTCTCAAAAAAAAAAAAAAAAGAGAGAACATTCTTTTGTATCTCTGCTGGTTGTTTTCCATTTGACCATCCAAGATTCATTCTCTGCCATTCTCTGCCTTTCTCAATGTTCCTGGAAGCCACGGATTGTGTTACCTGTGCTCCCTTATCAACTGACTGCTGGCCAGGTTTAGCCAGGGGAGGGTAGAGGAGACAGCAGTGAGAGTATTAATTCCACCATTTCCTCCTTACTTGGGCTCTGTGTGGTTTTTTTCTTACATATAATTTCAACTTTTATTTTAGATTCCAGGGGTACATGTGCAGGTTTGTTATATAGGTATATTGTGTGATGCTGAGGTTTTGGGTACAAAATGATTCCGTCACCCAGGTAGTAAGCATAATAGCCAATCGATTATTTTCAACACTTGCACCCCTTTCTGCCTCCTCTTTCTAGTAGTCCCCAGTGTTTACTGTTCCCATCTTTATGTACATGAGTACCCCATATTTACCTCCCACTTATGAGAACATGCAGTTTTTGGATTTCTGTTCTTGTGTGTGTTGTTGTTTTTGTTTTGTTTTGTTTTGTTTTTCATTTAGGATAATGGCTTCCAGCAGCATCCGTGTTGCTGCAAAGGACATGAGCTCACTTTTTGTTTTTTGTTTTTTTTCTGAGATGGAGTCTCGCTCTGTCGCTCAGGCTGGAGTGCAATGGCGAGATCTTGGCTCGCTGCAACCTGTCTCCTGGGTTCAAGCTATTCTCATGCCTCAGCCTTTCAAGTAGCTGGGACTACAGGCGTGAGCCATCACACCCAGCTAATTTTTTTAGTAGAGATAGGTTTTCACCATGTTGGCCAGGTTGGTCCCGAAATCCTGACCTCAGGTGATCTGCCTGCCTCAGCCTCCCAAAGTGCTGGGATTACAGGCGTGAGCCACCGTGCCTGGCCCAGCTCTTTTTTTTTTTTTTTTTTTTTTTTGAGATAGAGTCTTGCCCTGTTGCCCAGACTTGAGTGCAATGGCAAGATCTCAGCTCACTGCAACCTCCACCTTTCAGGCTCAAGTGATTCTCCAGCCTGAGCCTCACCAGTAGCTGGGATTACAGGTACCCGCCATCATGCCCGGCTAATTTTTGTATTTTTTTTTTGTAGAGACAGGGTTTCACCATGTTGGCCAGGCTGGTTTTGAAGAGCTCATTCTTTTTTGTGGCTGTGTAGTATTACATGATGTGTATGTACCACATTTTCTTTATCCAATCGACCATTGATGGGCACCTAGGTTGATTCCAGGTCTTTGCTATTGTGAATGGTGCTGTGATGAACATACAAGTTCATGTGCCTTTTTGGTGGAATGATTTATTTTTCTGCGGGTATATACCCAGTAACGGGATTGCTGGGCCGAGTGGTAGTTCTGTTCTAAGTTCTTTCACAAATCTCCAAACTGCTTTCCACAGTGGCTGAATTAATTTACACACCCACTAACAGTGTAGAAGCATTCCCTGTTCACAGAAATATCACCAACATCTGTTATTTTCTAACTTTTTAATCATAACCATTCTGACTGGTTTGAGATGGTATCTCATTGTGGTTTTGATTTGCATTTTTCTGATTATTAGTGATGTTGAGCATTTTTTCACGTTTGTTGGCTGCTTGTACGTCTTCTTTTGAGAAGGTCTGTTCATGTCCTTCACCCCCCCCCATTTTAATGGGGTTATTTGTTTTTTTGTTTTGTTTTGTTTTGTTTTTGTTTTTGAGACAGAGTCTCACTCTGTCACCTAGGCTGGAGTGCAGTGGTGTGATCTCAGCTCACTGCAACCTCTGCCTCCCGGGTTCAAGTGATTCTCCTGCCTCAGCCTCCCGAGTAGCTGGGATTACAGGCGTGCATCATCATGCCTGGCTAATTTTTGTATTTTAAGTAGAGACAGGGTTTCATCATGTTGGCCAGGCTGGTCTTGAACTTCTGACCTCAGGTGATCTGCCTGTCTCAGCCTCCCAAAGTGCTGGGATTACAGGTGTGAACCACTGCGCCTAGCCGGGTTATTTGTTTTTTGCTTGTTGATTTGTTTAAATTCCTTCTAGATTCTGGATACGAAAACTTTGTTGAATGGATAGTTTGCATATATTTTCTTCTATTCCATAGGCTGTCTGTTTATTGATAATTTCTTTTGCTGAGCAGAAGTTCTTTAGTTTAATTAAGTCCCACTTGTCAATTTTTGTTTTTGTTACAGTTACTTTTGAGGACTTGGTCATAAACTCTTTCCCTAGGTTTTCTTCTAAGATTTTTGTAGTTTGAGGCTTTACATTTAAATCCTTAATCCATCTTGAGTTAATTTTTGTGTATGGTGAAAGGTAGGGATCCAGTTTCACTCTTCTGCATATGACTAACCAGTCCATCCCAGCACCATTTATTGAATAGGGAATCCTTTCTTCATTGCTTATTTTTGTTGACTTTGTTGAAGATCAGGTGGTTCTAAGTGTGTGGCTTTATTGCTGGGTTTTCTATTCTGTTCCATTGGTCTGTGTGATCTGTTTTTGCAGAAGTATCATGCTGTTTTGGTTACTGTGGCCTTATAATATAGCTTGGAATCAGGTAATATGGTACTTCTGACTTTGTTCTTTTTCTTTAGGACTGCCTTAACTATTTTTAGGTTCTATATGACTTTTAGAATAGTTTTTTCTAATTCTGTGAAAAGTTACACTGGTAGTTTTGCAGAAATAGTGTTGAATCTGTAGATTGCTTTGGGCAGTAAGGCCATTTTAATGATATTGATTCTTCCAATCCATGAACATGGAATGTTTTTCCTTTTGTTTGTGTCACCTCTGATTTATTTCAGCAGTGTTTTGCAGTTCTTCTTGTGAAGATCCTTCACACCCTTGGTTAGATGTATTCCTATGTATTTGTGTGTGTGTGTGTGTGTGTGGCAATTGGAAAAGGGATTGTGTTTTTGATTTGGCTCCCAGCTTGAATATTATTGGTGTATAGAAATGCTACTAATTTTCATACATTGATTTTGATCCTGAAATTTTACTGAGGACATTAATCTGTCAAAGAAACTTTTGGTGGAGTCTTTAGGGTTTTCTAGGTAAAGAATCGTATCATCAGCAAAGAGATAGTTTAACTTTTTATTTTTCTATTTGGATGTCTTTTATTTCTTTCTCTTGCCTGACTGCTCTGGCTAGGACTTCCGTATTATGTTGAATATGAATAGTGAGAGTGGGAGTCCGTGTGTTGTTCCAGTACTCAAGGGAAACGCTTTCAGCTTTTGTCCATTCAGTATGATGCTGGCTGTGGGTTTGTCATAGATGGCTCTTATTATTTTGAGGTATGTTCCTTTGATGCCCAGTTTGTTGAGGGCTTTTATAATGAAGGGATACTGGATTTTATCAAAAGCTTTTTCTGTGTCTATTGAGATGATTGTATGGTTTTGTTTTTAGTTCTGTTTGTGTGATGAATCACATTTATTGATTTGCATATGTTGAACTAAGCTTGTTCCCCAGGAATACCTTGATTGTGGTGCATTAACTTTTTAATGTGCTGCTAGATTCAATTTGCTGGTATTTTGTTGAGGATTTTTGGGTCTATGTTCATCAGGGATATTGGCCTGCAGTTTTCTTTTCTCATTGTATCTTTGCTGTATTTTGGTATCAGGCTGATACTGGCTTTGTAGAATGAGTTAAGGAGGAGTTGCTCCTTCTCAATTTTTTTGAATAGTTTCAGTATAATTGGTAGAAGCTCTTCTTTGTAAGTCTGTTAGAATTTGGCCATGAATCTCTCTGGTCCAGGGCTACTTTTGTTTGGTAGATTTTTTATTACTGATTAAATGTCAGAACTCAATATTGGTCTGCTCAGGGTTTCAATTTCTTCTTGATTCAATCTTGGGAGGCTGTGTGTTTCCAGGAATTTATCCATTTCTTCTAGATTTTCTTGTTTATGTGCATAGAGGCGTTCGTTTTAGTCTCTGAGGATCTTTCATATCTCTGTGGGATTGGTTGTAATGTCACCTTTGTAATTTCTGATTGTGCTTATTTATATCTTCTCTCTTTTTTTCTTTGTTAATCTAGCTAGCAATCTATCCATTTTGTTTGTCTTTTCAAATAACCAACATTTGGTTTTGTTGATCCTTTGTGTGAATTTCATTCAGTTCTGCTCTGATTTTAGTTATTTCTTTTATTCGGATAGCTTTGAGGTTAATTTGTTCTCATTTTTCTAGTTCCTCTAGATGTGATGTTAGATTATTAATTTGAGATCTAACTTCTTGATGTAGGTGTTTAGAATTATAAACTTTCCTCTTAACACCGCTTTTACTAACAAAGAAATTCTAGGCTTAAATGGAACACTTGACCAATTGGACATAATAGATATAGAAAATACTCCACCCATGAACCACAGGATATATATTTTCTTCACATGGGACATACTCAAAAGATTGACCATGTGCTCAGCCATAATGCAAGTCTCAAAAAATTAAAAAAAGATCGAAATTGAACCAACCATACTCTTGGACCACAGTGGAAAATAGAAATGCCAAGAAGATATCTCAAAACCACACAATTACATGGAAATTAAGCAACTTGCTCCTGAATGACTTTTGGGTAAACAATGAAATTAAGGCAGAAATTAAAAAATTATTTGGAATAAATGAAAACAAAGACACAACATATCAAAATCTCTGGGGTGCAGCAAAAGCAATGTTAAGAGGGCTCTGTGGTTTTGACAGTGGCAGCTTCATTGTACAGCTGTGGCTCTTGCAAGATGGCCCATCCTCCCCAGCTCTGCACGCTCTGTGCTCTGGTAACACTATTTCCTTCCCTTAACATCTTCAGCCTTAGAAATGGTAACGAAGTCCCACTGTTGCAAGCTCTAGGTGGCTCAATGTTCTTTGCTTCGTCGTTTCATGAAGGAACTCTTTAAGTAGTTCCCTCATTAAAGACTTATCATTTGATATATTTGAGCCTCATGCCTGTAATCCCAGCACTTTGGAGGCCGAGGCAGGTGGATCACCTGAGGTCAGGAGTTCGAGACCAGCCTGGCCAACATGATGAAACCCTGCCTTTACTGAAAATAAAAAAAATTAGCTGGGCGTGGTGGCATGCGTCTGTGATCCCAGCTACTTGGGAAGCTGAGGCAGGAGAATTGCTTGCACCCGGGAGGTGGAGGTTGCAGTTAGCTGAGATTGTGCCACTAGACTCCAGCCTGGGCAACAAAGCGAGACCTTGTCTGACCGAAAAAAAAAAAAAAAAATATTTGAGCCTAATTTTATTTATTGCCTGGACCTCAATAAATACAGCTCACCTTATTTACATTCTATTTTCAACATTAATATTGTCTTTCTTAGTGTATTTTACACTATTCTACTTAAAGACGGAACTGAATTAATTATTTAAGTCAACAAATATTAATTGAGCACTTACTGTGTGCAAGGTACTATGTGACTATTTCAACATAGTGGTTATACAGTGGTAATTAAGACAATAAGGTCTCTGCCCTCATGGGGCATGTTTTAGTCACTTTGGGCTGCTAAAACGAAGTACTATAGACTGTGTCCTTGATCAAGTGGCCCTCAGAGTCTAGTGGAGGCAACAGACGTACATAAATGGCCAGCTGAAGACATATCAAGGGAACTGTGTGGTTACAGGCATAATTCTAGGTGCACAAAGACACTTAGTATAGGTCATTCATTCATTCATTCACCATTTGCTAAACCTTATACCTTCTACCAGATCTTTAGGAGGAACTATCTCTTTATTATTATTATGATTCGAATGCAAAATAATTAATGCATCTCCAAAAGCCAAATCTTTACCTTTGCTATAAGCATCTTTTCTGCCTTTCTGAGACTCTCCAAAGAGAGCTCCCTATTTGTTTTTTCCATGGCCTCCTACATATATTATCTGAGGGTTATGAAACCTCTCCCTCTAGAAAATGCAAATGATACTCCTACAGATTAACAGAATGTTAGTTCTGAAAGAGATGTTATTGTTTCTCATAAAAGTTAATATTTGTCTTCATATCACGAAAAATGAATAGGGTGGTTTGTGGTTAGAAATGGCAGGCTCAGGACCTCCAGCTGCCCTGAGGGCCGAGGGCTCAATACTTCTGCATATCTATAGCCAGAGCAAATACATTACTAACAAATTTTACTGCACAGGCACCTACCAATCAGAATGAGCACGGACACGGACGCCAGACAGGGGCATCCAGATGACTGGCAGTTTGCCCATAAGCCATTCCTGTTACATTAATGTTTCTTGGCCCATCTGCTTAAAAATAATATCTTAGAAGCCACTAGACACATGAAAAAATGCTCATCATCACTGGCCATCAGAGAAATGCAAATCAAAATCACAATGAGATACCATCTCATGCCAGTTAGAATGGTGATCATTAAAAAGTCAGGAAACAACAGGTGCTGGAGAGGATGTGGAGAAATAGGAACACTTTTACACTGTTGGTGGGACTGTAAACTAGTTCAGCCATTGTGGAAGACAGTATGGTGATTCCTCAAGGATCTAGAACTAGAAATACCATTTGACCCAGCCATGCCATTACTGAGCATATACACAAAGGATTATAAATCATGCTGCTATAAAGACACATGCACACATATGTTTATAGCAGCACTATTCACAATAGCAAAGACTTGGAACCAACCCAAATGTCCATCAATGATAGACTGGATTAAGAAAATGTGGCACATATACACCATGGAATACTATGCAGCCACAAAAAAGGATGAGTTCATGTGGTTTGTAGGGACATGGATGAAGCTAGAAACCATTGTTCTGAACAAACTATCACAAGGACAGAAAACTGAACACCGCATGTTCTCACTCATAGGTGGGAATTGAACAATGAGAACACTTGGACACAGGGTGGGGAACATCACACACCAGGGCCTGTCATGGGGTGTGGGGAGGGGGGAAGGATAGCATTAGGAGATATGCCTAATGTAAATGACGAGTTAACAGGTGCAGCACACCAACATGGCACATGTATACATATGTAACAAACCTGTACGTTGTGCACATGTACCCTAGAACTTAAAGTATAAAAATTATTTTAAAAAAGACACTACCTTAGAAGGCTGGGCACGGTGGCTCACGCCTGTAATCCCAGCACTTTGGAAGGCTGAGGCGGGCAGATCACCTGAGGTCAGGAGTTCGAGACCAGCCTGACCAACATGGAGAAACCCCGTCTCTACTAAAAACACAAAATTAGCCAGGCGTGGTGGCGCATGCCTGTAATCCCAGCTAGTCAGGAGGCTGAGGCAGGAGAATGGCTTGAACTCGGGAGGTGGAAGCTGCGGTGAGCTGAGATCGCACCATTGCACTCCAGCCTGGGCAACAAGAGTGAGACTCCAACTCAAAAAAAAAAAAAAAAAAAACTACCTTAGAGATTGTTTAGCCCGGCCCTTCTGTTTGTTTATTTTTCAGATCTTTTGTTTTACAAAAGAGAGACCTAAAGTCCTTAGAGGTGACAAGACTTACCCAAAGGCACATACTGAATCTGGGTTTCTCCCCACTAACTCCGTCTAGAGATGGCACCTCTTTATTACTGTAAAGTCCTTCAGAAAGCTCTTTGTCCCAACTCTCTGATCTTTTGTTCATTTTCTTCCTTTTGGCTGCAAAGCCCTCCATTCCATTTTCCCACTCCCATTTCCTTCTTCCCTCTTCTTAACTTCCTATTCTTCCTTCAAAGCCCTCAGTTCTAACTAATTAGCATACTGAAGCTGAAGCAGCATATTTTGGGGTGGCATTTGAAAGCCAGAACTGACCTTAGGTTTCTAATTCTAAGAAAATGTATGTAAATTGTTCAGCACAGTTTCAGCAAATGGTAATAAATAATAGCGATTATTATTATTATTGTTCTTTTTAGCTCTGTGACTGTGAGTAGGTTACTTAACATCTCTGAGTCTAGTTTATTCATATGTAAAATGAGAAATTTCCAGGGTCTTGCCCACAATGCTGACAGGCTCTATGAGGGTCATCCAGCAGTCACATAGGGAGTTGGTGGGGGATGCTCTCACAGTGGTCAATTAAACCATGGAGGGTAGAATTTGAGAGTTGTTGGGAATGATGTGCTAAGCCAATGCAGGGAGAGGAGCCCTTAGGGAGGAATGCAAAAGACAGACTAGAGGCTGGGTGCAGTGGCTCACGCCTGTAATCCCAGCACTTTGGGAGGCCGAGGTGGGTGGATCATGAGGTCAGGAGTTTGAGACCAGCCTGGCCAAGATGGTGAAACCTCGTCTCTACTAAAAATACAAAAATTAGCTGGGTGTGGTTGAGGGCGCCTGTAATCCCAGCTACTTGGGAGGCTGAGGCAGGAGAATCACTTGAACCTGGGAGGCGGAGATTGCAGTGAGCCAAGATCGTGCTACTGCACTCTAGCCTGGGCGACAGAGCAAGACTCAGTCTCAAAAAAAAAAAAAAAAAAAAAAAAAAGACAGAGTAGATTGTGTCTGTGCTATAAGGATGTGAAGTAGACAGGCAGTGGGAAGCTGGGGAGGCAGAGATATAGGCGGCAGCAGTGAAGTGAACCCAGAGTTACATGCAGAAACACAGGGTCCAGGGCACAGCATTCTTTTGAGTTTCAGGAAGCTTACTCAGGATGAGCTTAGGTGCTGCAGCAAGGGAATTATGATAACTCTCCCAAAATTAATTTGGTTTGGAGTTAAGGATACCTAGCCAGCCTCAAGGTTTCACATGCCCTTTTCCTGCAGCCCTTTGCTAATCAAATTAAAGCCTTCCTGGCAATAAGGGAGTTTTCTGGGGAGCTAACTGGAAGGATCAGTTCCACACATATTATGATTTGGCTTTCCAGTTGCTTCAGGCTGCATGCCTCAGGTCAAATTTCTTTTTCATTTTGCTACTATCTCCTTTCATCTTCCTGTAATCATTGGTGATACCTGATCCAATTACATGCCGGTGACTTTCCAGGAGTGCTCGGCTGACTAATACTCATGATTGCTGCTAATTCATAGAAGAAAGGGCTCTGTACTGGGCTGGTAGGTTTTCACAGTGGTGTCATCCACTTTTCAGTTTCAGCTGCCATACCAATGGAAATGAAAGCACTTTAGTTAGAAAAGAGAACACTATGCTTTATTTTCCAGAATCATGTATGTGCTAGAACGAAAGCCAGCAGTAGGAAAAAAGTCACAGAATTAAAATCTGTCTTCCACTCCCTCACCTCCCATTACTGCTTCTGCTACTTCCAAAGCTTGTTGCCTCTCTGTGCCTCATTCGGCCCAGAGTCTGAACACATCATTCTTTCAAACTCTAAACCATTCCTTCATGATAATCTCTCCTTTGTGGCTTCTTTTTCACTGAATTCATAAATATCTGAAAATTGTATTTCTAGCTGCAAAGGTATTTCCCTCATAGGTTAAATATTTCATAGCTATAAAATCTCCCAGAGAATTGTAATTTACCTCAAACAAGAGACTGCTGGCTGAGAATATTAGGCAACTTGATATAACTGTAGTGAAGATATTTTGGGAGGCAGTTAAGGTTTTTTTTTTTTTTTTTTTTTAAGCATGTCAGTCACTAATGCTAGCTAGCATTGCCTAGAAGATAAGCAGAAATATTTTACAGTGTCTGTGTTTCTGCGCAAAATGTTAATTGATCTTACACAACTCTTTAAAAAACTGAACCAGGAGCTACTTTATTATGGAAAGCAGAAATGGTCATCCAGGTCTTCAGTATAAACTACGGCACTGAATGAAAAACAGTAAAACTAGACTAACCCAATTATTTGTCCAGGTCCAATTCTTCTAGAGCCATGTGAACAAAACATTTATTAAAAATTGTCAGCCAGGCGTGGTGGCTCACGCCTGTAATCCTAGTACTTTGGGAGAGTCGAGGTGGGCAGATCACCTAAGGTCAGGAGTTCAAGACCAGCCTGGCCAACATGGTGAAACCCCCGTCTCTACTAAAAATACAAAAATTAGCCAGGCATGCTGGTGCGTGCCTGTAATCCCAGCTACCTGGGAGGCTGAGGCAAGAGAATTGTTGGAACCTGAGAGGCGGAGGCTGCAGTGAGCCAAGATCGCCCCTCCTGCCTGGGGGACAGAGCGAGACTCTGTCTCAAAAAAAAAAAAAAAAAAAAAGTCCACCTGGCTTCCAGGAAGAAACAGCAGCATGATTCATAAGGGAAGAAAAGACATTTGGGTATGAAATAATCACAAGGCCGAAGGGATGTCTAAAATTTGTCAGAAATCGCCGCTGTCAATAAATAATGGGGCTTTTGTTATCTGGCTGCTCTCTGAACAAAGCCGGTAACAATTAACACATGACAAGTTGATTTGCCTTTTACAAAAACCATCCAGAGATGGTTTGTAGATACTTGATTGCTAGAGTTTCGGGAAACTCCTAAATCCTATAAAGTTGATCCAGGTTTATTACTGAGGCAAGAACATCCCCAAAGAAAGCTATAGCCTAATGAGCTATGTTATAACCCAAGTGTATGAAGAAATAAAGAAGAAATAGCAGGTTGGGTTCTGTGTGGAGCACACATATAATAGAATTAGTTAGGGGTTTTCTGCCAGTGTGTGCCAAAAGTCAGCTAGTAGAGGTTTACAAGAACTGATACTCGGGAATTTTGCAAGCCGTTGTTAAATTCTGTTGATAGACCACTATGGGAGTGTCTACGCCACAGAAAATGCCAAATTGCTGTAGGCCAGGGATTTTTGGGTTATTTTGTTTGTTTTCAGCAAGCTGGTTTACTAGCTCACTATTGCTCAGCACTGTTGAAGGCAGAGTGATTCTTTCTGTCAGGAATGTATATTCCTATCTCTCAGAGAGGCATATGCTATTGTGGAACTAGAAAAACTCATCAGACATTTCCCAGAATCTGGATTTAGTATTCCTCTAATTTTGTTTGCTTCAGGTCTATGCTCACCAAACAATGTTCTGCTTATCCATTTGGTACCATCAAATGAGTTGGTGTTAAACTGCATTCTTCGAAGTCTTGGGGATTCTGAGGAGCCCTCTTAGGGAATACCTTGGGGAAGGGAAAGAAGGGGGAACTTGAGGCTGGGCAGGTCTGTCATCTGCCTTCAATCAGAGCAGCTTCGTTTTCTGTTACATATTGGTTGTCCATAAAAACGAAACAAAACATAGCTGCTTGAAGAAAGCATACCACTGCTAAATAAATAAAGCAATAACAAATAACTTTTGAAGATGGGCCAGAGCTGTTTGTTCACCAGAAATGCACACCCCTTATTTTAATACGTTATTAATCAGTGTATAATTCAGCCATTCATGAGTTCAGTTAACATCAGTTAGTTTTCAATCAACTGATAATGTTTGGATGCACCCACAGAAAAAAGCCAAATTTATTGTCTAACCATATTGAAGACAAGAAAAATTGCTCATCTGGGATTTTTATCAGTGTAATCAGCACGCCAAACTCTCTGGTAGCTTTTTTTTTTTTTTTTTTTTGAGATGGAGTCTCACTCTGTCGCCCAGGCTGGAGTGCAGTGGCGCGATCTCAGCTCACTGCAAGCTCTGCCTCCCGGGTTCACGTCATTTTCCCGCCTCAGTCTCCCGAGTAGCTGGGATTACAGGCGTCCGCCACCACACCTGGCTAATTTTGTTTTTGTATTTTTAATAGAGACGGGGTTTCACCGTGTTAGCCAGGATGGTCTTGATCTCCTGACCTCGTGATCTGCCTGCCCCGGCCTCCCAAAGTGCTGGGATTACAGGCGTGAGCCACCGCATCCAGTCAGCTCTCTCTTAAATGTAGCAGCTGGAAACATTCTTTTTGCTACAAGGAAATGGGAAAATAAATCAATCAGAATAGCTGGGCTCAAGCCATGGGAAGATTTCATCTTTTAAATTGGCTTCCCTTCTAATTACAAAAGTGACCTATGTTCCTTATAAAAATTTAGAAAAAAAAGCAAAAGGGAGAAAATAAAAAAATCACTTAGCCACATTCAGAGATAGTTATTATTTTTGGTTTATATGCTAGCTGTTTATACAAATACATATATTCATACATATACACATGCTTTTTTTTTTTTTTTTTTTGAGACGAAGTTTCGCTCTTGTTGCCCAGGCTGGAGTGCATTGCCACGATCTAGGCTCACTGCAACCTCTGCCTCCTGGGTTCAAGCTATTCTCCTGCCTCAGCCTCCCGAGTAGCTGGGGTTACAGGCGCCTGCCACCATGCCCGGCTAATTTTTTTGTATTTTTAGTAGACATGAGGTTTCACCATGTCGGCCAGGCTGGTCTTGAGCTCCTGACCTCAGGTGATCCACCCACGTTGGCTTCCCAAAGTGCTGGGATTACAGGCATGAGCCACTGCGGCTGGCCTACACGTGAGTTTTTCAAAAGGAATTTCTGTTTTTAACTTGAGTGCACAATGTAATGCCACTCTTGACTGGTTTTTAACAGTTTCCTCATCTGTATACATGTGTATTAGTCCATTCTTACACTGCTATAAAGATACTACCTGAGACTGGGTAATTTAGAAAGGAAAGAGGTTTAATTGATTCACAGTTCTGCATGGCTGGGAGATCTCAGGAAACTCACAATCATGGCAGAAGATGAAGGGGAAGCAAGGCACATCTTACATGACGGAGTGAGAGAGGAAAGAGAGCGCAGGAAACAACTCCCACTTATAAAACCCATCAGATCTCCTGAAACCTCACTCACTATCACAAGAACACTACGGGGGAAACCACCCCTATGATCCAAGCACCTCCCAGCAGGTCCCTCACTTGACATGTGGGGATTACGGGGGTTACAATTGGAGATGAGATTTGGGTGGGGACACAGCCAAACCATATGAAATGACTGTGGGTTAATCTATACATGAAACGCTTTTTCCCTATATGAAATGCTGAATAAAAGCTAAACCATGGCCGGGCGCAGTGGCTCACGCCTGTAATCCCAGCACTTTGGGAGGCCGAGGTGGGCGGATCACCTGAGGTTGGGAGATCAAGACCAGCCTGACAAACGTGGAGAAACCTCGTCTCTACTAAAAACACAAAAAAATTAGCCAGGCATGGTGGCCCATGCTTGTAATCCCAGCTACTCAGGAGGCTGAGGCAGGAGAATTGCTTGAACCCGGAAGGCGGAGGTTGCAGTGAGCGGAGATCGCGCCATTGCACTCCAGCCTGGGCAACAAGAGTGAAACTCCATCTCAAAGGAAAAAAAAAAAAGCTAAATCAAAAGTTACAAATTTAAAAATAATCAAGTAAATTAAAAAAAAATCAAGCAGGTACTATGTACAAATGACATAAAGTCATGATATAGTATTCAATAAACATAAGTCTCCCTCTCACCTCCACCAGATAGCCTACCAGTTCTTTCCAGAGGCAGCCATTATTATCAGTTCCTTATCTAGCTTTCGGTGATATTCTGTGCATATCTAAGCATGTATATGAATTGAAATAATTAATAAGAAAAGATTTCTGGTTTATACGTAGAAGTAGAACCCAAATATTTTCTTCCTTTCTTATTTATTTATTTTTGGTTGAGACAGGCTCTCATTCCACTGTCCAGGTTGGAGTGCAGTGGTGATCATAGCTCACTGCAGCCTCAAACTCCTGGGCTCAAGGGATCCTCCTGCCTAAGCTTCCTGAGTAGCTGGGACTACAGGTGGGTGCCACCACACCCAGCTATTTTTTAAAAAATTTGTGTAGAGACAGGGTATTGCTATGTTGCCTAGGTTGGTCTCAGACTCCTGCACTCAAGGGATCATCTTGCCTTAGCCTCCAAAGTGCTAGGATTACAGGCGTGAGCCACTGAGCCCAGCCACATTTTCTCTTTCTGCCTCCCTCCCTCCCTCCCTCTTTCTTTTCTTTTTTTTCTTTCTCTCTCTGTCTTTCTCTCTCTTTCTCTCCCTCCTCCTCCCCTCCCCTCCCTCCCCCCGCTTCCTCCCTCCCTCCCTTCCTTCCTTTTCAGTAGGTTTTTGGGGAACAGGTGATGTTTGGTTACTGGATAAGTTCTTTTGTGGTGATTTATGAGATTTTGGTGCACCCATCATCACCCTAGCAGTGTATGCTGTACCCATTTATGAGTGAGAACACATGATGTTTGGTTTTCCACTCCTGAGTTACTTCACTTAGAATAATAGTCTCCAACTGCATCCAGGTTGCTGCTTATGGCTGAGTAGTATTCCATGGTATATATATACCACACTTCCTTTATCCACTCATTGGTTGATGGGCATTTGAACTGGTTCCATATTTTTGCAATTGTGAATTGTGCTGCTATAAACATGCATGTGTAATGTGTAAGTGTCTTTTTCATATAATGACTTATTTTCCTCTGGTAGATATCCAGTAGTGAGATTGCTGGGTCAAACGGTATATCTACTTTTAGTTCTTTACGGAATCTCCATACTCTTTTCCATAGCGATTATACTAGCTTACGTTGCCAACAACAGTGTAAAAGTGTTCCCTTTTTACCACATCCATGCCAACATCTATTATTTTTTGATTTTTTTAAATTACAGCCATTCTTGCAGGAGTAAGGTGACATTACATTGTGGTTTTGATTTGCATTTCCCTGATAATTAGTGATATTGAGCATTTTTCCATATGTTTGTTGGTCATTTGTATATCTTCTTTTGAGAATTGTCTATTCATGTCCTTAGCCCATTTTTTGATGGGATTATTTGTTTTTTTCTTGCTGATTTGTTTGAGTTCTTTGTAGATTCTAGATATTAGTCTTTTGTTGGAAGTATAGATTGTGAAGATTTTCTCCTGCTCTGGGTTGTCTGTTTACTCTGCTGATTATTTCTTTTTTTCTTTTTTTTTTTTTTAATGAGATGGAGTCTCGCTCTGTCACCCAGGCTGGAGTGCAGCGGCGCGGTCTCTGCTCACTGCAAGCTCCACCTCCTGGGTTCGCACCATTCTCCTGCCTCAGCCTCCTGAGTAGTTGGGACTACAGGCGCCCGCCAACATGCTCAGCTAAGTTTTTGTATTTTTAGCAGAGACGGGGGTTCACCATGTTAGCCAGGATGGTCTCGATCTCCTGACCTCATGATCCGCTTGCCTCAGCCTCCCAAAGTGCTGGGATTACAGGCGTGAGCCACCACGCCCAGCCTGATTATTTCTTTCTCTGTGCAGAAGCTTTTTGGTGTAATTAAGTCCCATCTATTTATTTTTGTTTGTTTTTTATTGCATTTGCTTTCGGGTTCTTGTAATGAAAGTTTTTGCCTAAGTCAATGTCTAAAAGAATTTTTCCAATGTTATCTTCTGAATTTTTATGGTTTCAGATCTTAGATTTAAGAATTTGATCCATCTTGAGTTGATTTTTACGTAACAGGAGAGATGAGGATCCAGTTTCTTTCTCCTACATGTGGCTTGCCAATTATCCCAGCACCATTTGTTGAAGAGGTTGTCCTTTCCCCACTTAGGTTTTCGTATGCTTTGTTGAAGATCAGCTGGCTTTATTTCTGGGTTCTCTATTCTGTTCCATTAGTCTATGTGCCTATTTTCATACCAATATCATGCTGTTTTGGTGACTATAGCCTTGTAGTATGGTTTGAATTTGGGTAATGTGATGCCACTTGGATAAATTCTTTAGGATAAATTCCTGTAAGTGAATCAAAGGGTATGTCAAATTTTAAAGCTTTAGATTTGGCAGGAATATTTAAGTTCCACTTCATAAACGAAGAATGTGAGGGTGGCTAGGAACAATGGCTCACACCTGTAACCCCAGCACTTTGGTAGGCTGAGGTGGGTGGATCACCTGAGGTCAGCAGTTCGAGACCAGCCTGGCCAACATAGTGAAACCCCATCTATGTTAAAAATACAAAATTAGCTGGACATGGTGGTGCATGCCCGTAATCCCAGCTACTTGGGAGGCTGAGGCAGGATAATCGCTTGAACCTAGGAGGTGGAGGTTGCAGTGAGCCGAGATTGCACCATTACACTGCAGCCTGGGCAACAAGAGCAAAATTTCAGCACACACACACACACACACGCACACACACACACATGCACACAGAATGTGAGTGAAGGTGCAGTAGTTTATATGTACGGATCTTTAAACTCAATTTTGCTTCTCTCTCTCTCTCTCTCTCTCTCCCCTTCTCTTTCTTTTTGTTAGAGGCAGAATCTTGCTCTGTTGCCCAGGCTGGTGTGCAGTGGTGTGATTACAGTTTACTGTAGCCTTGAACTCCTGGGCTCAAGCTATCCTCCTGCCTCAGCCTCCCAAGTAGCTAGGACTACAGGCATGCACCACCACACTCAGCTAATTTTAATTTTAATTTTTGTAGAGATGAGGGGGGTCTCACTATGTCGTCCAGGCTGGTCTTGAACTCCTGGCTCCAATGATATGCCTATGCTGTCTGGGGTATATACCCTGTGGTTTGTTGTTGTGTGCCAAGAAAGAATTCAGGACACAGACACATGTGGGTGGGTTAAGTAGTGGAAAGTAGATAGACGGAAGAAAGGACAGAGGAGAGCAGCTTTTCGGGAAAGAGAGATGTCCGAAGAGGGGGTGAGGCAGTGGATCGCAGCAGATTTTATAGGCAGCAGGTTGGAGAAGGCGGTGTCTTATTTACATGGGGCTCACAGATTAGTTCCATCAGGTATGACGTCTACATACTGTGTGGGGGCGGGGGGAAAAGGAAGGCTGGTTGCCCCACCCTAATCTTATTCTGCAAATGGGCTTTCCTGTTGATCTGCACCATGTTGTCTGCTTCTTACTGTACACGTGGCTGACAAAGAGAAGGGAAAGTGGAGCTGCCATCTTGAACATGTCTAGTCCCGAGTTTCTGCCGGCATTCACCAGTGCAAGCTCCCAGCTTGCTTGTCTATGTCTGCAGCTCGACCTTACAGGCTGCTCTTTGTTAGAAAATGATTTGGGGCTGCTTTTCGTTAAAGAGAAAAGCGTTACCAAAGGCTCCCATACTCTTGCTATCTGCCTAAGTGATTTCTTCTTGACTCCTATATCACCAATTGATCCTCCTGCTTTGGCCTCCCAAAATGCTGGGATTACAGGCATGAGCCACCACATCTGGCCTTTAAGTTCAATTTTTCTGACCCGGAATTATATATCATTCACAGTTTACCATGGAAACCATTTGCCCCTGTAAAAGATTTTGCATCAGTACCATTCATTGTGTGAAATCCCAGATTGCTTCCCTCCATTTCCCAGTTTTGCTGCATTCATTTAGATTCAGCTCTGGTCGTTCGTACTACATTCTGTTCTGTGGTCTATTTGTGGTAAACCTTTTAGTTAGACACAAGGCAGTGGTTAGGTATTTTGTTGAGCATTATCATTTGCTTAATTCCTCAGAAGATCTCAAGAGGACTGTCTGGTACATAAGAGGTGCTCAATAAATGGTTGATCGTTGAACAGTTACAACAATCAATCGTCTAACTCCAGAGGACCAGCTATGTTGCAGAAACCTCATGATCAATCATGCTTTCCTAACATTTATGTTCTAGACGGAAATTGCTGTAGACTTTTTGAGAGGTCCATGGCTGTTCTAAGCCTTATGACTATAGAGTTTTGTAATACAGTGTGTTGCATTTTGCATGCTATCTTATTAAAAGCATGGAGATAAAGTCATCAGTGGAAGAGGAGAAACAGATAGCTGGGCTCCAATGTTCACCTCTCCCTCCCCATGACTGGTCCAAAAATGAAACAGGAAAACATTTATTGAGTACCTACAAGGCTAGACTGAATAGAGGAATCCAAGTTAAATGAATTCCATTATATAGCCCGATTCTGATCTATATCAGCTATTCACATTTAGTTTTATATATCATAATAAGGTTTATTGAAGAAGCTGTGGAAAGAGTGACCAACAGAAATTAGCTCTGTGTTTTGTATGGTTCAAAGTAGAGAGAGAAAAGTATGATTTCGTGAATCACATTGAAAGGCGTCAGCCAGCCTGCTTTAGGCAGACAGTAAGGAAAGGGTCCCCAGAGAACCTCCCACCTGTGTTTTGTACAGATAAGGGAACTTACACAGGGATCTTGCCTAAACATGCCTACAGTGGACTAAGGGCCCGCATGCACACTGGGGGAACGGGGTGGAGCCACCAGGAATTTGTGCCTTACACAAATAGGGAACCCAGCCCTATCAGTTTGCATGTAAAAGCCCATGTATTCAACTGTGAAGCCGGCAACTGGGAACCTGCTTTCAGGACCCTTCTCTTTGCTGAGAGCTTTCCTTTTGCTTAATAAATTCTACTCCACTCACTCTTCAAGTGTCCGTGTACCTGATTTTTCCTGGTCTTGAGACAAGAACCTGGATCTAGCTGAGCTAAGGAGAAAAAAATTCTGGATCAATGTGGTTTATTGCCATGTGAAGATAATTTATTTTCTTAGGTTTACAATGTATAGAGGCAGAGAATTAAGAGAATAATTTCACAGGGAATACACTCCATAGATGATGTATATTAACTACATAGTGAGTGAGTTCCAAAACTATTAAAATCTAGTTGTTCAATTAAGATTGAAAAAAAGTAAAAAAAAAAAGTAAAGTCTGATTAGAGATTGAGGTGGGTGTGGTATTAATGCCTGTAATCCCAGCATTTTGGGAGGCTAAGGCAGGAGGACTGCTGAGCCCAGGAGTTTGAGACCAGCCTGGGTGACTTAGGGAGACCCTGACTCTACAAAAACAATTAAAAAAATTAGTCAGGTGTGGTCACGTGTGCCTGTAGTCCCAGATACTCAGTGGGAGGCTGAGGTAGGAGGATTCATTAAGCCTGGGAGGTCAAGGTTGCAGTGAGCCATGATTGCACTATTGTGTTACAGCCTTGGCAACAGAATGAGACTCTTGTCTCAAAACAAAAAACAAAAAACAAAAAACAATTGAGGTGTACCTTTACCTTTTAGAGGCTGAGGTTCTTGGGAGAGATGGTGTCCAACATACAGGAGATCTGTGAGGATATGCAAGGCCCCACGATGCTAGAGGGTGGTGCCAGTGTTGGTGGACAGGCTCCAAAGCTTAAAGGCTAACAGGGTGTGGCCCTGTTGCAGCCCGAGCTGGTAGCATTCAGGGAAGTGGCTGACAGCATACGATCTGCCACCCGCTGAGCTCTCAAAATATCTTGCAAATTCTTGACTTTATATGTGTTTCAAAATCCTGTAGTTGAGGTCAGTGACTTATATATGGTGTTTGATAAGGTGTAATGTCACATTAGCTAGGGGAGGTGAAGTTTATTTCAACTTCATACATGTGGGATCTGAAGAGTGATGTCGCATTCCCAGGGGGTCGGGGAGTAGCTCTAAGTTCTTAATTACCGCAAAACATAAATCACTCACTCTTGCAGGCAAACTATGTGATTGGAATCATTTCAAAGCTACGTAACGCTGCTATTTATCTTGTGTGGGTTACTCTCCTGGGTCTGTGTCGTGGTCATCAAACTATGCTAACAGTGCTTGTGAAAGTGGGATTCAAATTCCACAAACACACACATGAACATAATATCTTCATATATTGCAGGTTGGCTCATTTAGAAACATGTCCTTTAAGAAAAGTTTCAGGTATATTACATACATATTTAGCATTATTGTAAAATTATTACATTATTAATGGGTATTTTCAGATAATACCTTTCCGATTGGGTGGTTTGGAGTGGTGGTTGTTTTAAAATTATTTTAAATACCGTAACATATCTTTTAGTGCTAACGATGAGGGAAACTACGATGTTTATAAAATGTCAGTTTCTTGTTCATCCGAATAAAGACATCCACCAAGGGCAAACTATAAGAAGCACTGTGGTGTACCTTGGGTTACTTTTTGAATTGCTTTCACACCTGCTTAATTTTATTTGAACAAGATCATAAAACAAAACAAAAATCTCACAGTTCTCAATGCATTCCCTTATCTAGTTGTAATATTACATTCCTTACCATAAACAGTAGCAAACATGATCTTGTGCATCGTGAAAAAGTAAATGATGTCAGTATTTATTTGCCATACATTACAGTACACTTAAATACAGTCAAAACAGAAGGGGGTGTATTAGTAATTTATCTGACGCATTACTTTGGCTCAGATAAAACATTCCGCCTTTGCCTTCAGTAGCCAACTTAGCATTACTGTTTTGATTATATACAGGCACCTTTTCAAAAAACAGTAAATCAGCACGCTATTTTGTTCGCTGCAGCACTAGGCATCTAATTTACTGAGGTTTGGCCACAAGGTGCAATCCTGTTGTTTTATAGGAGCCCAATTGTAGTAACAGCATGTCCCTTCCAGCATCTTATTACGGACCCTCCTTGAGGTCAGGAAAGGTCTAAGCTTTACCGCAGTCCCCAGTGTTTGATGCGAACCCGGGATCACGTGGGGAGCTTTAAGTATCCTTCCTAAGAGAGTGACTGATTGATGGCGGGGGAGGGGGTGGGCGCGGGCTTAGTTCCGGGAAAAGGCTTGGGCCCTCGTTGGGAGTGTACAGAAAGGTGACTTGAAGAACGTGGGGAGTCGCTCGCAGTTCGGTACGGTGGGGCGGTGGCTGGGGCTGCTGGGCACAAGAGGCCGGCAGCGCGCGGAACACCCGCCCCTAATTCCCGCTCCCGTGCGCGCTCTGGCACCACGCGCGCGCTCCCTCCCGTCGGGCGCGCAGAGGGGCGGGGCGGAGCGCGCACGGAGGTAACAAGGGACGCGGCGGGAAGAGGGCGTGCGCTCCGCCCCGCCCCTTTCGCAGCCTCGCACACCCCTCCCCCACTCCCTGCGCGTGCTGGGAGCCGGCTGGCAGGGCGTGCGGTGGGCGGGGCGCCGCGCTGACGTTGCCCGGGATGCGGACGGGTTCCGCCGCCTCCAGCGCCGCCGCCGCAGCTGCCGCTGCCGCCGCCGCCTCCGCCTCGCCTATGACCGGGGTTTGTATGAAAACACTAGGCGGCGGGCGGCAAGGGATCCGCCGTGATCCAGGTGCCGAGCCGGGTGCTGCGGCTCTGCGCGGTCCCCGCCAGCGCCCCATCCTGAGCCGGTGAGCGCCCCGCTGCCGTCCGCGCGTCCCGGCCGGCCGTCCCTCTGCTCTCCCCGGGCCGCGGGAGATGCGGGCGGCGGCGCCCGGGGGTAGGAGGGGCGACCCCGGATCCCTGCGCCCCTTACCTGACGGGTTGTGTAACGCATGTCTTTCACGGGGCGTGAGGGGAACGCACTCGGTCTTGAGGGAAAGCCTTGACAGGCTGGGGCTTTGGCTAGGTCTGGAATACGCCTTCCCCAGTCCCCGGACCCTCGGTGGATCCCCGTCCCAGTCTTTGCGGGAGGGTATCGGGCGCGGTCTCTGGGCGGAGGCCGCCCCTTCTGCTCTACCCTTTCTCTCGGGCCTGAGCTCGCGGCGCCTCGGGGAGTCCAACCGAGGGGCTGCTGGGCCGGGGGCGGGCGCGCCCAGCCCGCGCCCCCGCGCCCCCCCGCCCCAGTGGTAGCCGGCCGCCGAGTTGCTGGCCCCTGTGCTTGGGGAATCCTAGTGTTCCCGGCTGAGCGCCAGCAAGGTGGGATTTGCTGTGACATCGGCGATGGGCAGGTTTGCTTCCTCTCGCTGGGTGGTTTGAGCTGAAGTGTGTCTTCTGTTTACAACTTGTCGCCTTGAGCGTTTGGTTTGAACCTGAATCAGATCACCCTGGATGACAGTGCAGAGTTTTCTTAGTGTCTTCCTTCCTGAATTGCGAGTTCTCAATTGCAAGTGTTCAAGGACTCTTGTAACCCAAAGGCTTGCTCGACTCTACCGTTGTTTTACCCTTGTGCCGTATGAACCTCTCATGAGCACCAGGGCAATTGGAGTTGGTTGGGTTCCTTTCTTGGGCGTTTACTCATTGTAGAATGGAGTTTTCATGCATCATAGTGTAATCGATGTGAATGTTGATAATTTAAAGCCCATTTCCCGTTTTAACATAGCTTACTCAAGTGCCTGAAGGTAGCGGAAATTTTCTTTGGCAGTATTAATTCTATGTGGGTTTTTCCTTCAGGTGTTTAAAATTGTAGTTGTGTTTAATTACAATGCATGACAATTTGTAGTTAGAAAGGACCTTAACAGTCTTCTTAATCAGTCATTTTCACTTACCTTTTATGTCCGTTTTTTAAGCTTTATGTAAATCAAATTATCCTTTGTGAACCTCTGAATTATTCTTATAAACTGGTTGTCTGAGAAAACCAGAAAGTTATTTTTGTAATTGTATTGTGGAATGTTTTTAGTTCAGTAGGCCAAAAAAGAAATGATTTATTTAAGGAACTTTAAATGGTGCTTATTTTAAAGCGTGCCAAATGTCAAAACCAAACAAAACTCTGAAAGATCTGTAAGTATTTCCTACTTAGAGAGATAATAAGTCGTGCCTTACCCACTCTTTCTCATCCTGCAGGCAGAATTCTAATATGATTTGTTCATTTTCCCATTCCACTTCTCTTAAGTTAAATTCTATGGTGAAGTTATAGGTTCATTTTTATTGATCACAAAACTCTGCCTTGAATTGATTCATCACATAATTACAACTGCAGACTCACTCTGAACTCGGAAATGAAGTGGATAGGCTTGAAACTACCCTCGTATTTGGCCAACATTGCAAAGCATTTAAATCTATTAATTAAACTTTCATAGAAGCAATTTTTATAAAGCTCTTCCGAATTGAGGCATTGTTCTCTTTAGAAAAGTCGGGCTAGGCTGCTATATAATAATGGTTTTACTTCCATTAGCAGAAGGAAAAGAGGTCCAAGAGTTATGAAATTTTGTAATTTGTATTCTACTTTTTTTTTTTTTTTTTTTTTTTTTTTTTGAGACTGAGTCTCACTCTGTCGCCCAGGCTGGAGTGCCAGTGGTGCAATCTCGGTTCACTGCAACCTGCCCCTACCGGGTTCAAGCGATTCTCCTACCTCAGCTTTTTGAGTATAGGCGCACGCCACCATGCCCAGCTAATTTTTGTGTTTTTAGTAGAGACGGGGTTTCACCATGTTGTCCAGGCTGGTCTCGAACTCCCAACCTCAGGTGATCCACCAGCCTCAGCCTCCTAAAGTGCAGGGATTACAGGTGTGAGCCACCGCGCCTGGCCTGAATTTTTTTTTTTTTTTTTTTTTTGAGACGGAGTTTCGCTCTTGTTGCGCAGGCTGGAGAGCAGTGGCGCGATCTTGGCTCACTACAACCTCTGCCTCCCGGGTTCAAGCGATTCTCCTGCCTCAGCCTCCCGAGTAGCTGGGATTACAGGAGCACACCACCACGCCCGGCTAATTTTTTTGTATTTTTAGTAGAAATGGGGTTTCACCATGTTACCCAAGCTCGTCTTGAACTCCTGACCTCAGGTGATCCCCCCACCTCGGCCTCCCAAAGTGCTGGGATTACAGGCGTCCGCCACCACGCCCGGCCTGGCCTGAATTTTTTTAAACCTCATCCAAAGTATTCATCTTCCCAAACCTGCTTTTCTTGCTTGAAGTCCCCCACTATCTGAAAGTTGAACAGTGTGTGAACAGCAATGGATGCACCTGTCAGAGGGCCATCTGCAAGATGGGAGCTTTCCTTAGGCAATGGGTTTCAGTATAAACAACATAAATTTTGTAGGGTGGGCACTGAATTTTAAACTTCAGATGTTATTGTTGATTACTGTGCCTGTGTACTATAGTGTAGTGACTAAGGGGTTGGGCCTCAGAGCCAGATGGCTTGGTTTGGGTCCTGGCTTTGCTTTAGGCAAGTTATTTTTATTTTTATTTTTTTAAGGCAAGTTATTTGTCCTTTTTGTACTTTAATTTTCTCAGCTCCAAAAATGACATAATACTAGTATATACTCAAGATATTCTCAAATATTAAGTGATTAATACATGTGAAGTGCTTAGCCCACAGTGCCTGGCATTTAGTAAGTGCCCAGTAAATGTTGCTATTATTACCGTTGCTCTTCCTCAGTCTTCAAAGGGATCTAGTAAGCGGAAAAGACTTTTGGTGGATGGAGCAGTATTACTGCAGATTAATTCCACTATGACCCATTTGCTCCTTTGGGGTTAAATGAGAGCTTAGTCTCACCGTCCTGCCTCCTGCCTTGGAAACAGTAAGTCAGTTTTAAATAGAACAGCTAGACCCTGAGCTGGGTGCCCTGGGATGCTACTGGAGAGCTGCTGATATATCTCTATTTGTCCCTTCTGACAGAACCTTGGATTGTCTCCCTCCTGTTGGTGATGGCTGCTATTTTAATCTTTTAATCATCTGTTTTTGAGTTTGTGATTGGGTGTTTCTTTGACTATAATGTGCCGCTATCAAAAATATCCGTCAAAATATTGGTAGGTATGTACGTGTTTGTTTGATCAGAATATTGTATGTTGTTTCTAGGGCACACAAAATCAGTTTTATCTAAGCATTCTTTTTTATCTAAGCATTTTCTTTTTTATTGATATTATATAGAGTGAGGTCAGTTTTGATTTGACATTGTGTTCATTTTCAGGTTTCATATAATTTTCCTAGGAACTTTTTTTTTTTCCCTCCAGTATGATTTCACATACTTGTTCTTGGTTTGCAGGGATCTAATATTAAAACTCTAAATGCTTTCAAACTTTTGGTCTCAGGGCCCTTTTACATTGTTAAAAGTTGTTGAGGATCCCCAAAAAGCTTTTGTGAATTTATCTATATTTACTGTATTGTAAATGAAAAGGGAAATATAAATTGTTTTGTCAGTTCACTTAAAATGACAATTATAAACTCTTTACATGTTAATATAAATACCATATTTTTAATGAAAACAACTTTTTTTAAAACAAAAAATAAGGTACTGAGAAAAGTGGCATTGTTTTACTTTTTTTGTAAATCTGTCTGGTTTAATGGAAACAGCTGGATTATCATATCTGCTCCTGCATCCAGTCTATTGCAGTATGTTCTTTGGGTTGAAGTATATATGGAGAAAATTCAGTCTCCCACAGTTAATGGCTAAACAGGGTGCGGAGGCCAGGGGAGGGAGCATTTTAATAGCCTTTTCAGATAATTGTGGATATTCTTGTTTGGTATTATATCAAAACTCGGTAAGTGGCAATTTCTTAAAGGTTAGATGCAGTGAGAAATCATGTAAGCGGATTTTTCCATGCTCTAGTAAAGCCCATTGATTTGAACTTTGAATGGATCTTATACTCATTCCTGAGATTGTAACATTATTCCTTGGTCATTTGTAAATATTGGTTCAGTGTTATGCAGATCTTCCAAATGTTGACATCTTTCATCATGCAATATTAAATAAAGTTATGGTTGTTAATATCACCACCCATTTTGTTAGAGACAAATTATTGGGAAGCTGTTTAGGTCTTGACATGACAATGGTGGATATGAGTTTTCCAGAATTCAGAGTTTTGCTTGAAAGCTCAAATTTTATCATTGACAACAAATGTGACTTGTTTACTTAAAGTGACAAGCAAGCTCAGTTTATTCATTTCTGAGAAAACCTCTGCCAAAATATTCCAATTTGAATAACCATAGTCTGTCAATCATTCTTTCAGTCACTTTCATTAAAAAAGAGGCTAGTGCAAGCTGTCAGTTCAGTTACAGAAGCACTTTACTTTGAGACAGCCGTCAACTATTGTAATTTAGTATGTAGCAGAAATGGTCCATGCAAAGTTCCCATTTTGTCACATAAAAAGGTGTATAAAAATTAATAATTTTTACTGTTTCAAGGACATTCTTAAGTGATATTGGCTTTTTCTTGTCTTTTTATTTTTATTTTTTGAGATGGAGTCTTGCTGTGTCGCCCAGGCTGGAGTGCAGTGGTGCAATCTCAGCTCACTGCAAGCTCCGCCTCCTGAGTTAACGCCATTCTCCTGCCTCAGCCTCCCGAGTAGCTGGGACTACAGGTGCCTACCACCACGCCTGGCTAATTTTTTGAAGTTTTAGTAGAGATGGGGTTTCACCGCGTTAGCCAGAATGGTCTTGATCTCTTGACCTTGTGATCCGTCTGCGTTCACCTCCCAAAGTACTGGGATTACAGGCGTGAGCCACGGCTGGCTTTTTCTTGTTTTATAATTGTTGGTGGTTGATGGTGACTTTAATTCAGTCCAAGATGCCAGTAACTTTAAGATTTTAAATTCTAGTATTATACAAATAGTTTTGATCTGTGGGTCCCCTAAAAGAGTGTCAGGACCCCAGGGGCCCATGCACCATGCTTTTAGAACTTCTGGATTTAAATCTTAAAGAGGATTTCTCACAAACCTTTGATTAAGAAGTGAAGTGGTAGTGACAGTCTCTGGTTTGTTTTTGTTTTAGGCTTTGGGACCTGGTAAAGTCCTTATTAAAAAAAAGTATTATAGCTAGATAGTAGGAATAAGCTCTACAGTGTTCTCTAGCACTATAGGATGACTGTAATTGATAATATATACTTTCGAATAGCCAGGAGGATATCAAATGCTCTGAACACAAAGAAATGATAAATGTTTGAGACGATGGATTTTCTAATTACCCTGACCTGATTGGTATACATTACATGTATCAAAAGATCACTGTGTACCTCATAAATACATATGATTATTATGTGCCGATTAAAAAAATTTAAAGAAAAATATTTTAACATACAAAATTAAGTACAGTAAAGGTTATTCACAGAAAGTTTCTTAATGGTTTTAGTCAGGTGCTGATACAATGGGATTATAGTATTAGTAATCTGAATACCATCTAAAAACAAAAATCAGACCTGGTAGTACATTTCTGTATAAATGTTCAAATTTAACGTTTTGGGAATGTAAATATTAAACAGTGAAGGCACAACGTGAAAAGCTCCACTAATATCTAACTCATAAGCTTAAAAAAAAGCGACCTGGTTTCCCTTCTTAATCTCTGCTTATTTCTCACTTAATTCATGCTGAGAATGAGCTGCCCTATGGAGAAATGCCAGGCACTTGCTGTCTTTGCCTCACATTTTTCCTTAAGGGGAAAATGATTTAAAATTATGAAGATTATAAGGACATTGGTTATATAGGGATTAAAAACAATAATAAAGTCAGCCAGAGGGATTTATGGTCGGATAATGTTAATAAAAATCTGAACACTGCCTACATGTAATAGAGTTTAATGAATTAAAAAATAGTATCTTAACAAGAACTCTTTAGGTTTATTAATTTATGGTCAACACACTTTCTAGACTCCTTTTTGGTGCACGGTGAAAACTAATCTCTCACCTTTTAATTTAATGTCATTAATTTTAACTTGTATTTATATTTGAAACAACTTTTTTCCCAGTTTTTAACACAAGGTTCATATTTTGATCTTTAAAAAAATATTTATTTTAAAACATGGTGGTAAAACATATATAACATAAAATTTACCATTTAAATCACTTTTAAGTGTGTAGTTTAGTGGCATCAAGTATATTCACATTGTTGTGCGGCCGTCACCACCATACATCTACGGAACTTTTTTTATCTTCTCAAATTGAAACTCTGTATATATTAAACAATTACTCTCCCCCTCCCCCATAGTCCATTCCCTGGCAGGCACTGTTCTATTTTCTGTTGCTATGAATTTGACAACTCTGAGTAGGTCACATGAGTGGAATCAATCATACAGCATTTATCTTTTTATGACTGGCTTATTTCATTTAGCACAATGTCTTCAAGGTTCGTTCATGTTGTACCATGTGTCAGGACTTCTTTTTAAGGCTGGATAATCTAGTGTATGTATATACCAGATTTTGTTTATGCATTCATCCCTTGATGAATGGACACTTGAGTTGCTTGTGAATAATGCTGCTTTGAATCTAGGTATGTAAACATCTCTTCAAGACCTTGCTTTTTATTTATTTATTTATTTATGTATTTTTAAATTTTTTTTAGATGGAGTCTTGCTGTGTTGCCCAGGCTGGAGGGCAGTGGCGCGATCTTGGCTCACTGCAACCTTCGCCTCTGGGTTCAAGTGATTCTCCTGCCTCAGCCTCCCAAGTAGCTGGGACTACAGGTGTGTGCCACCATGCCTGGCTAATTTTTTTTTGTATTTTTAGTAGAGACGGGGTTCCACCGTGTTAGCCAGGATGGTCCCTGTCTCCTGACTTCGTGATCCACTTGTCTTGGCCTCCCAAGGAAGACCTTGTTTTTAATTCTTTTGAGTATATACCTGGAAGTGGAATTGCCAGATTGTATGGTAATTCTGTTTTTAATTTTTCAAGGAACCTTCATACTGTTTTCCGTAGTGGCTGCGCCATTTTATATTCCTATCAATAGTGCACAAAGATTCTAATCTATGCACATCAACACTTACTATTTTCTGTTTTTGTTTTGTTTTTGGTAGCAGCCATCCTAATGGCTACGAAGTGATATCTTGTAGTTTTGATTTGCCTTCATGTTGCTGTATTTGGTTTCCTAGTATTTTGTTAAGTTTTGCATTAATGGTCATAAAGAATATAGGTCTGTCATTTTCTTGTAGCATCTGTCTGACTTTGGTATCAGGGCAGTACTGGCCTTATAGAATGAGGTAGGAAGTGTTCCTTCTTCACTTTTCTGGAAGAGTTTGAAAAGAACTGTTTTTTTTTTTTTTTTTTTTTTTTTTTTTTAAATGTTTTGTAGAATTTACCAGTGAAGCCATCAGATTCAGGGCTTTGCTTTGTAAGGAGGTTTTTTTGTTTGTTTCAGACAGAGTCTGTCTTTGTTGCCAGGCTGGAGTGCAGTGGTGTGATCCTGGCTCACTGCAACCTCTGCCTCCTGGGTTCAAGCAATTCTTCTGCTTCAGCCTCCTGAGTAGGTGGGACTACAGGCGCACACCACCACGCCCAGCTAATTTTTGTATTTTTAGTAGAGACAGGGTTTCACCATGTTGGCCAGGCTGGTCTCGATCTCTTGACCTTGTGATCCACCCACCTTGGCCTCCCAAAGTGCTGGGATTACAGGCGTGAGCCACAATGCCCAGCCTGTAAGGAGGTTTTTAATTACTGATTACATCTCCTCAGTAGTTATGGGTCTATTTAGATTTTCTATTTCTTTGTGGTTCAGGCTTGGTAGGTTTTGTGTTTCTAGGAATTTATCTCATCTAGGTTATCCAGTTTGTTGGTGTACTGTTTTTCACAGTACTCCGTTATAATCCTTTTTGGTTTTGTAGAATTGGTCATGAACGTCTCCCCTTTCATTTCTGATTTTAGTAATTTGAGTCCTCTCTCTTTTAAATCTTGCTAAAGGTTTGTCAGTTTTGTTAATCTTTTCAAAGCACCAACTTTTGGTTTTGTTGATTTTCTTTTTTTTTTTTGAGACGGAGTCTCGCTCTGTCGCCCAGGCTGGGGTGCAGTGGTGCAATCTCGGCTCACTGCAAGCTCTGCCTCCCGGGTTCACGCCATTCTCCTGCCTCAGCCTCTCCGAGTAGATGGGACTACAGGCGCCCGCCACCACGCCCAGCTAATTTTTTTTTTTGTATTTTTAGTAGAGACAGGGTTTCAGCGTGGTCTCGATCTCCTGACCTTGTGATCTGCCCGCCTCGGCCTCCCAAAGTGCTGGGATTACAAGCGTGAGCCACCGCGCCCGGCCTGTTGATTTTCTTTATTGTTTTTCTAGTCTCTATTTCAATTATTTCTGCCCTGGTCTTTTTTATTTTCTTCCTTCTGCTCACTTTGGGTTTAGTTCTTCTTTTTGTAGTTCCTTAGTTATAAAGATAGGTTGTTTTGAGAGCTGTCTTACTTTTTAATGTGTTTATGTCTATAGATTTTCTCCTCAGCACTGCTTTTGCTATATCCTGTAAGTTTTGGTATGTCATGTCTTTGCTTTCATTTGTCTCTGTTTTCCGGTTAACCCAGTGATTTCTTCTTTGATTCATTGGTTAAGAGTATGTTGTTTAATTTCCATAAATTTGTGTATTTTCCAGTTTTCTTTCTCAGATTGATTTCTAACTTAATCCTGTTGTGAGGTTGGAGAGCACACTTTGTGTGATAAATATCTTTTAAAATCAATTGAGACTTAATTTGTATCCTAATATGTGGCCTGTTTTGGAGAATGTTCTATGTGCACTTGAGAGGAATTTATATTCTGTTGTTGAGTACCTTGTTCTAAATATATGTTATATCTAGTTGATTCATTGTGTTGTTCAGATCATCTCTCTCTTCACTTCTTTCTGGTTGTTCTTTTCCTTATTGAGAATGGTGTATTAAGTCTCCACCTTTTATTATAGAAGTATTTCTCCCCTTAATTATGTTAATTTTTGCCTCATTTTGATGATCTGTAACTACTTCATATATTTTGTTGGTGTGTAAATGTTTATACTTGTTTTATCTTCTTGCTCTATTGAACTTTTTATTAATATATAATATACTTTTTCTCTTGTAAACTTATTTGATTCAGAGTCTGTTTTGTCTGACACTAGTATAGCCCTTCCTGCTCTCTTTTGGTTACTATTTGCATGGAATATCTTCTTCCATTCTTTCACGTTCCATGTATTTGTGCAATGGGATCTAAAGTAAGTCTCCTGCAGACAACATACAGTTGGATCATTTAAAAAAATCTATTCTGCCAATCTTTGTGTTTTGATCGGCAAATTTAATCCCTTTACATTTAAAGTAATTACTTCCTAAAGTAAATTACTTTATTTACTTATTTCTGTTCTTTGTTTTTTATATGCCATATTAGCTGTTTTTATTCCTCATATTTTGTATATTTTGATTTATATTGGGATATTAGCTGGAGCTGACTTTGGGTTACAGTGGTTTCTTTATAAAAATGAGTCATAGTCCCATCCTGGCTAACACGGTAAAACCTCATCTCTACTAAAAATACAAAAAATTAGCCGAGCGTGGTGGCGAGCGCCTGTAGTCCCAGCTACTTGGGAAGCTGAGGCGGGAACCCAGGAGGTGGAGCTTGCAGTGAGCCGAGATCACGCCACTGCACTCCAGCCTGGGCAACAGGGCAAGACTCCAGAGCAAGACTGTCTCAAAAAACAAACAAACAAACAAACAAACAAAAAAGGGTCATAGTCATAGGTTAGAGGCAGAGAAAAATGTGTGTTTCAAGGTAAGATTTTAAATCTCATTTATCATCTGTATAGACTTAGAAATTTTGGCTTTGTTTAAGTCTGAAAATAGTGAAATCTGAGTTGGAGGAAGAGTTATTTTAAACAAATCATTTAATAGTTGAAGGGTAATGAGATTCTGCTCTTCAAACCTACCTCATTTATTGATAGTAAAATGGAAATGTCACAAAGCAAAACTAATTAGACTTTTCATAAGTATCTGAACATTTTTTATGGAGTAGTGTGTGAACCTTACAGATTTGTTTGGTTTTGATAAGAATGCATGATCAGGGAAGATATATAAGCTTTTTGTAGGTTTACTCTTACCCATACTTTTTGATAAAATTAATGACAATAAAATAGGTGAAATCAATTTTCCTGTTTGAAGATTGGACTAAAATATAACATAATCATTGGGCTGGGCTTAGTGGCTCATGCCTGTAATCTCAGTACTTTGGGAGGCCGAGGTGGAAGGATTGCTTGAGCTCATGAATTTGAGACCAGCCTGGGCAATATGACAAGACCCTGTCTCTACAAAGAATGAAAAAAAACAATTAGGTGGCTGGTGGTGTGCACCTGTGGTCCCAGCTGAGGCAGAAGAATTACTTGAGCCCAGGAGGTTAAGGCTGCAGTGAGCCTTGTTTGTGCCACTGTACTGTAGCCTGGGTGACAGAGCAAGACCCTGTCTCAAAAACAAACAAACGCACACAAAAAACCCGAAACACCTCCCTCTCCCAAAAAAAAACCCTGCCAAACTACTTCCAAAGTAATTGCACCATTGTACATTCCTGTCAGCAATGTGTGAGAGTTCCAGTTTCCTACATCCTTGCTAACACTTGTTATTATCTGTCTTTTTAAAGTTTAGCCATTCTATTAGTTGTGAAGTGGTATCTTATTGTAGGCTAAGTTTCAAAATAGCAGTTAGGCATAACAGGAGTGATAGTACTAAGATGAAGTTAATGTTCCAATTAAAGTATTGAATAGGCTGACCTAGGAATGGTTCTTGACTCTGGCTATGCATGATTAGTATCACTTCCTAATTTTAAAAAGTTGATGTCACAACTTCATTTCATTTCTGAGGGTGTTGTACTATTCCCCTCCCACTCCACAGCCCAAATCCTTCATTTAAAAATAAAACAGTAAAGTACACTTGTAGAGAAAGAACCACTCTCCCTTAAGCAAAGAGAGGGTTTACCATAGGCTGCTAAATAGTTTAAAGAATTGTTGGAATGTATCAGTATGGGTTCAATCAGGAGATAGAAACCACATAGTAATTTAACAGGGAAAGAATAATATAAGGAATTATTGACTATAACAGGGGATTGGAGTAATAAGAGATTTACCAGTGAGAAGTAAAGATAATGCTAAAGAATATAGGAATAGCAGATAGAAGGAACAGTGACTATCCCAGGACTAAGATAGAGTGCATTTCCATCTTCCAGATGAACTTAGACCTTATTGGAAAGGGCACGGTCAAGGCTATGTCAAAGGGCAAGTTCAAGCTATGGTACAGCACTAGTGGAATTTGCTGGAAATATACCCCTTGGGGTACCAGGGAATGCTGTTTATGAAGAGGTATCTCATCAGAGACCTCTACTACAAAACTACCTAGGCTCTTGTTGGAAAAGCAGCACATACTGAGGAGCCTGGTGGTAGAAGAACCATCCTTGTTGAAGGAGTAGGGCACTGGAAAAGCCTTGCCTACTGGAGCCAAGTGAATGCCCTGGAACTAGGAAGCACAATTCTTTTCCCTTGCAATGCCTTTCCAGTGCCCTCTACTGACAAAGCTTAATGTCATGTCAGCTGACAGATAAAAAAATATTTAAAGGGCACAAATTCATTTTCACAGAGCAGACAAAAAGGGCGAATTGGGAGATGAGGGGCAATAAATCAATATCTGGCACAGGCATTAAGTGGCTTACTTAGGAGGAATTAAGTTGGGAGATCTGAAGAGACAGTAGGTTGAGCTTTAAGGAACAACTCTTACATCTTAGCACAGAACTGGGAAACCAAGAGAGTTACCTCTTTTATGATTAGGAAACCTCCAGTCTAATTGTGAAATTGCTTCTAGAGCTTCATTTCTGGAACCACACTGCTGTTTCAGAATCTGGAAACAGTTGAGGTCAGGAGGCTCTGGTGATCAGGAACCTCGGACTATCATTACTAGCTGTAGAACCATGTTGGGCCTGTTCTGATGTGCACCAGCTGCCTGCTAGTGACTGCCCCAACTTTTCTAAATCTTTATACCCTGGAGGAACTGTGAAATAACTTTTAGGTATCTTGTCTTTTTGATAATAGCCATCCTAAAAGGTGTGAGGTGATGATATTTCATTGTGGTCTTGAATTCCATTTCTCTGATAAGTGATGTGGAGCAACTTTTTATATACCCGTTGGCTATTTTAGTATCTTCTTTGGAAGAGTATTCAGGTCTTTTGTTGATTTTTTAATTGGGTTGTTCTTTTTTTTTTGCTATTGAGTTGTGAGTGTTTCTTATATATTTAAGATATTAACCCCTTGTATCTTGAGATATGCTTTATATCTAGATGTATGGCTGGCACATTATTTTCTCCGAACCTATAGGCTGTCTTTCATTTGTTACTTCCTTTGGTGTGCAGAACTTTTTAGTTTGACATAGTCCCATCTGTTTTTGTTTTTGTTGCCTATACTTTAGATCCTATGCAAAAAATTGCTAAGACCAGTGTTGAGCAACTTGTTCACTATGTTTTCTTCTAAGAGTTTTATGGTTTAGGTCTTACATTTAGGTCTTTAATTCAGTTAGTATAATGTTTTCAAGGTTCATTTATGTTGTAGCATATATTGAACTTCATTGCTTTTTATGGCTGAATAGTATTCCATTGTATGTTTCTACCGTGTATTGTTCATTCATCTGTTGGTGGGCACTTGGGTGGTTTTCATCTTCTGACTGTTGTGAGTAATGCTGCAATGAACATTGGCATAAAGTATCTGTTCGAGTCCTTGTGTTTAGTTCTTTTGGGTATACCTAAGAGTGGAATTGCTGGGTCATATGGTAATTCTATGTTTAGCTTTTTGAGGAACTATCAAACCGTTTTTTTCACAGTGGTTGTATTATTTTACACACCCACCAGCAACATACCTAGGTTCCAGTTTCTTTACATCCTAACACTTGTTTTTTTCCCCATTTTATGATAATGTCCTTTGATAATACAAAATTTTTTAGTTTTGATGAAGTCCAGTTTATTTTTTATTGTTGTTCATGGCTTTGTTGTCATAACTAAGAACTCATTGCCAAATCCAAGGCATGCAGATTTACCCCCATGTGATCCTCTAAGAGTTTTAATTTATATTTAGGTTGCTGATCCCTTTTGAGTAAATTTTTGTATGTGATGTGACATAGGGGTCCAGCTTCATTCTTTGGCATGTGGATATCAAGTTGTTCCAGCACCATTTGTTGAAGAGACTATTTTTTCCAATTGAATGGACTTGACACACATGTCAAAGATCGATTGGCCATAGATATATGAGTTTATTTCTGGACTTTCATTCCATTGGTCTGTATATCTGTCTTTATGCTACTACTAGCTGATTTTAATTAATGTTATTTATTTAGGTTGGTGTGAAAGTAATCACAGTTTTTGCCATTACTTTTTTTTTTTTGGAGACGGAGTCTCGCTCTGTCGCCCAGGCTGGAGTGCAGTGGCGCAATCTCGGCTCACTGCAAGCTCCGCCTCCCAGGTTCACGCCATTCTCCTGCCTCAGCCTCTCCGAGTAGCTGCCTGCCACCACGCCCAGCTAATTTTTTGTATTTTTAGTAGAGATGGGGTTTCATTATGGTCTCGATCTCCTGACCTCGTGATCGGCCCGCCTCGGCCTCCCAAAGTGCTGGGATTACAAGCATGAGCCACCGTGCCCGGCCTTCCATTACTTTTAATTAAAAGTACAATTAACATTAAAAGTGATAGCAATAACTGATCACTTTTTCACCTAATACACTATGAAAATTATTGACAATATCAGATAGCAAAGCTATTAAAAACCATAAGCCAAAGTAATACTAATAAAAATATAGTCCAAGTCATAATTTATGTAAGATTTTGAAATAAGCCAACTTTTTTTCTTTTCTGATTGGCACGGTGAAGCTGAAATATAGGTCCACAAGTTAACAAAATATTTTTATGTGTTTTGATTTTTTTCATCTTTTATAGGCTTTAACATATATAATAAAATTGCCTTTTAAAACTAAAAGAATGAAGTTTATCTTGTTCACATGAAACCTATTTTTGTTTAATTTGAAATGAGCATTCACAGTTTTCATTTTTATCTGACATGAGACAGTTCCTCTTTGATGTAGGTGCTTGTTAAATAAGAAAAAACTTAAGTTGAAAACTTGCAGCTAAATGTTCATTACTTTCCTATGATTGGCAGGACATTACTGATTCAGGGAAATCCATAACTTTTTTAGGGGCAGATCAGTAAATCTCATCTCGAGTGTATAATCAGGAGCATAAATCTCATCTTGAGTGTATAATCAATGAGGAGGAAGAGTAAAATTCCTCCTCCTCAAAGTTAGGTTCTCAGCCTGAGCACAAGATTCAGAGAAAGGGTTCCTTCCTCAGTCTTACACTTGTTTGAGGAAGGAAAGGGAAATACTATTTACTTTTCCTTTTTAATACTTTTCTCCTATATCAGCAAGACTTGAGATTTGCAGATAAACATTTTTACTCACAAGCCCAAGAAACAATGGAAACATTTTAAGATTGCCTTTTTTTGATCACAGGATTTTTTTCCCAAGAATCTTGTCACTTGAAGCAAATATATATATATGTGTGTGTGTGTGTGTGTATGTGTGTGTGTGTGTGTGTGTGTATATAAATATATATTTTGAGACACGATCTTGCTTGAGTATAGTGATGCAGTCATAGCTCACTGCAACCTTGAACTCCTGGACTCAGGGATTCCTCTTGCTTCAGCCTCCCTAGCAGCTGGGATTACAGCCATATGCCACCATGCCCAGCTAATTTTTTTTATTTTTTTATTTTTTGTAGAGATGGAGGTATCACTATGTTACCCAGGCTGGTCCAGAACTCCTGGCCTCAAGTGATCCTCTTGCCTTGGTCTCCCCAAAGCACTTGGGATTACAAGTGTGAACCGCCACAACTGGCCTTAAAAATATTTTCTCTAAGGCCTGGAAGAGTTGTTCAGTTACTTCATGTGATAACAAATGTTTGTAGATTGGGCCATTCTTCATTCTCAAAATACTTGGCAAAATCTGGTCTGCTGTGTTTGTGAAAGTACTCCTGGAATTCATCTTTCAGCTTAGATACCTGTTGAAAATTCTTCTGCTAAGCCACTGTATTTCTGTATGTAGTAGATTTATGTCCTCTTCGTCCATGTTTTTACACAGTTCTTTAAACATTTTTGAATGAACAGGTTTTTATATAACAGTTAATACTTTTTTGGAGCTTCAGTTAGAACTTTAAAAATTTCCTTTCCTAGGGCTTTTGACACCAGCATCTCTCTGTGAAGAAAACACTGTGTTGTGAAGTGGGATTTGCTTTTATTTTTTTGAGATGAAGTCCCGCTCTGTTGTCCAGGCTGGAGTGCGGTGGTGTAATCTCGGCTCACTTCAGCCTCCATCTCCTGGGTTCAAGTGATTCTCCTGCCTCAGTCTCCCGAGTAGCTGGGATTACAGGCACGTGCCACCATGCCCGGCTGATTTTTGTATTTTTGGTAGAGACGGGGTTTCACCATATTGGCCAGGCTGGTTTCGAACTCCTGACCTCAGGTGAGCTGACCACCTCATCCTCTTGGAGTGCTAGGATTACGGGCGTGAGCCACCACACCCGGCCGAATTTTGGAGCACTTTGGATTTCAGATTTTCAGATTTGGCATGTTCAACATGTACTGTAGAACTTTTTTCAGTTTCTCTTTCTGTATCTTATATAAACATTTTACTGATCTTTTACTCAGTGTAATTTTACATTTTTTATTATAATTACAGTAGATTCTCACCACCAATTGTGTGACTTTCCCTTTTCTGGGCAATAAATTCTACTACTGTGTAACTTGCTGCCTCAGCCTTTTCACTGACTTTTTTTTTAAAACAAAATCTTTATTCTGTTTGTTTTGAGATTCCAGTATATTTGACACTTAACTTGTCAAATGAATGTAATTTGTATTTAAGTGTCTTTTGAATTTTGCTGGAACCATTGCTGTATTTGTAAAGTTGTTTTCCACAGACGACACAAAATGGTATAGGAAAACTTAGTACAGCCCATGTATACATCGATTGATACTTATTTGCATTGTAAAGAGGGACTTGTTTCATGTGTCTCTTGATGTATTAGTGCGATGAAATGACTCACTAGATACAGTTCTTTACCAACCTTACTGGAATTTTCCTTTGGCCCTATTCTTACACTTCATCCTCAGAAATTACCGCATTGGATTATCGGGCATTTGTAAAACACAGATGTTAAGACTTAAGACCGTAACAAAAAACTAATTGAGAAAAACCACAAAACTAAATTTTCATGATATAACTCCATTACAATTTTGTCCATGTTTTGCAAAGCTTGCATCAAATAGCAAAGCATTGGGGGTAACTGAGTTGCAACATGTAAACATTTTTCTTTCTTTTTTTTTTTTGAGACAGAGTCTTGTTCTGTTACTCAGGCTGGAGTGCAGTGGCGTGAACATGACTCACTGTAGCCTCAACCTTCCAGGCTCAAGCGATCCTTCTACCTCAACCTCCCATGTAGCTGGGACCATAGGTGCATGCCACCACACTGGCTATTTTTTTTTTTTTTTTTTTGGAGACGGAGTCTTGCACTCTCAGGCTGGAGTGCAAGTAGCATGATCTCGGCTCACTGCAACCTCTGCCTCCTGGGTTCAGGCGATTCTCCTGCCTCAGCCTCCCAAGTAGCTGGGATTACAGGCATGTGCCACCACGCCTGGCTAATATTTTTTTGTATTTTTAGTAGAGACGGGATTTCGCCATGTTGGCCAGGCTGGTCTCGAACTCCTGACTTCAGGTGATTCGCCCGCCTTGGCCTCCCAAAGTGCTAGGAATACAAGTGTGAGCCACTGCGCCTGACCTAATTTTTTAATTTTTTGCAAACATGGGGTCTCCCTATATTGCGCAGGCTAGTCTCGAACTCCTGAGCTCAAGCAGTCCTCCCACCTTGGCCTCCCAAAATGCTGGAATTACAGGTGTAAGCCACTGTGGCTGGCCTTTTCATCAGAATTAAAATTTCTCTCCAATTTTCCATTACACTTGTAGAGCTTTTTTGTTTATATCAGGCAGTTGGCGGTGCCTATGGGGACATTTGTGGAGGTAATTTGAGAGGGAGAGGCTGATGTTCATTAGCCCCTTACCATCCTCCCCCTATGCATAGCAACCACCAGTTATCAAGGACAACTGTATCCCAATAAACATGGTCTTACTGTGCACTACCACATGGCTAATTTCTAACACAGTTGCTAATGAGGTTGTTCATTTACTGTCAATACTGCCATTGCTTGATGCACAAAAGTTAAAAAAAGTTTTTTTTAATTTTTTGGTTAAATTTCTGATCTCTCAAAGAACTCAAGCAGTATCTTCAATATCTTGTGGACTCCAGGTTGAGAATCCCTGCCTTACACTCTGGGACCTCTTCATACATTGTTGTAGAAAAACTGAACATGTCTGTGTCTGTGCTTTCCTCTATAATCAGGCAGCTTTTGCTCATCTTCGAAATCTCTCACAAGTGACGAATTTGGTAGACTTAAGTTACATCTGGAAGTGTAGCTGCAGGGTGCAGGGGAGTCTGGGAAATGCTTTTTGGTTTTTAAACTTTCAAGTTCCTGTGGTATAGGAAGGCACGGTAGAGGGAAATTGGGATAGATACTGTGTGCCGTTTTACCGTGTCTGCCATATTACTGGATTTTTAAAAATGAAGACTTTCTTGCTTGTTTGTGTAGTAAAATGTTTTTCAAAAGAAAACTTAAAAGCATTCATTAATTAAAAAATTTATTTAGCACCTGCAATGTGCTGGCATTCTTCTAGACACTTGGGAGGCATTTAGTAAGCAAAACAAAGATCCATGCCCTCATGGAGCTTTAATTCCAGTGGAAAGAGATAGATAATAGACATAACACATTGTTAAATTAGTTGTCTGTGTTATTGTGTGAATAAAAAGAATCAAGTAGTGGCCAGTGAAGTCTTAGATATTATACCATGTGAGTATTTATGCGGATATGGTTTTCCCCACAACCTTGAGGAAATAATCTATTTTGGTTGCTTTTGTAGTAAACAGTGGTGATAAATGGCTAAGGGCCTGGAATAAAGTAGATTGTGGCATTAATGTATGTGTTATGATGTGGCATATATTGAGCATTTGTAAGTTTGTAGAAATAAACTGATTGTTCTTTCAAAAATTGGTTTTGACACAGGTTCATATATAACTGATTATTCAGTAATGACAATTTTCAAAGTTGTCTTAGTCTGTTTGCACTACTACAACAAAATACCTTAGAGTAGGTAGCTTATAAAGAACAGATGTTTATTTTTATTTTTTATTTTTTATTTTTTGAGACAAAGTCTCACTCTGTTGCCCAGGCTGGAGTGCAATGGTGTGATCTCGGCTCACTGTAACCTCTGCCTCCCAGGTTCAAGTGATTCTTCTGCCTCAGCCTCCTGAGTAGCTCAGATTACAAGTGCTCACCACCACACCCAGCTAATTTTTATATTTATAGTAGAGTTCGGGTTTCTCCATCTTGGCCAGGCTGGTTTTGAACTCCTAACCTCAGGTTATCCACCTGCCTCAGCCTCCCAAAGTGCTAGGATTACAGGCGTGAGCCACCGTACCTGGCCAGATGTTTATTTCTAACAGTTCTGGTGGCTGGGAAGTTTAAGATCAAGATGCTGGCAGATTCATACCTGGTGAGGATCTGTTTCATGGTTCATAGATGGTGCCTTTTCATTGTGTGTTCACATGGTGGGAGAGAAGAGCTTATTCTCTGGAGTTTGTTTTAGAAGGACACTCAACCCAGAGGAGGCTTCCAAGATGACCAAATAGGAACAGTTCCGGTCTGCAGCTCCCAGCGAGATTGATGGAGAAGACGGGTGATTTCTGCATTTCCAACTGAGGTACCTGGTTCATCTCAGTGGGACTGGTTGGACGGTGGGTGCAGCCCACGGAGGGCGAGCCCAAGCAGCGCCTCACCTGGGAAGCGCAAGGGGTCAGGGGATTTCCCTTTCTTAGCCAAGGGACTCCATGACAGTCTGTACTTGGAGGAACGGTACACTCCTGTCCAAATACTGCGCTTTTCCCATAGTCTTCGCAACCAGCAGACCAGGAAATTCCCTCCTGTGCCTGGCTCAGCAGGTCCCACGCCCATGGAGGCTTGCTCACAGCTAGCGCAGTGGTCTGAGATAAACCTGCGATGCTGCAGCTTGCTGGGGGGAGGGGCGTCCGCCATTGCTGAGGCTTGAATGGGCGGTTTCATGCTCACAGTGTAAACAAAGAGGCCAGGAAGCTCGAACTGGGCGGAGCCCACTGTAGCTCAGCAAGGCCTACTGCCTGTCTAGATTCCACCTCTGTGAGCAGTGCATACCAGAAGAAAAGGCAGCAGACAGCTTCAGCAGACCTAAGTATCCCTGTTTGACAGCTCTGAAGAGAGCAGTGGCTCTCCCAGCATGGCGTTTGAGCTCTGAGAACGGACAGACTGCCTCCTCAAGTGGGTCCCTGACCCCCATGTAGCCTAACTGGGAGACACCTCCTCGTAGGGGCCGACAGACACCTCCTACAGGCGAGTGCCCCTCTGGGATGAAGCTTCCAGAGGAGGGATCAAGCAGCAGTATTTGCTGTTCTGCAGCCTCTGCTGGTGATACCTAGGCAAACAGGGTCTGGAGTGGACCTCCAGCAAACTCCAACAGACCTGCAACTGAGGGGCCCGACTGTTAGAAGGAAAACTAACAGAAAGGAATAGCATCAACATCAACAAAAAGCACATCCACCTCAAAGCCCCACCTGTAGGTCACCAACATCAAAGACCAAAGGTAGATAAAACCACAAAGATGGGGAGAAACCAGTGCAGAAAAGCTGAAAATTTCAAAAAACCAGAGCACCTTTTCTCCTCCAAAGGATTGCAGTTCCTCACCAGCAAAGGAACAAAACTGGATGGAGAATGAGTTTGATGAGTTGACAGAAGTAGGCTTCAGAAGGGTTGGTAATAACAAACTGAGCTAAAGGAGCATGTTCTAACCCATCGCAAGGAAGCCAAAAACGTTGAAAAACGGTTGGATGAATGGCTAACTATAACAAACAGTATAAAGAAGACCTTAAATTACCTCATGGAGCTGAAAACCACAGCACGAGAACTTCGTGACGCATGCATAAGCTTCAATAGCTGATTCGATCAAGTCGAAGAAAGGATATTAGTGATTGAAGATCAAATTAATGAAATAAAGCAAGAAGACAAGATTGGAGAAAAAAGAGTGAAAAGAAACGAAGAAATCCTCCAAGAAATATGTGACTATGTGAAAAGACCAAGTCTACGTTTGATCGTTGTTCCTGAAAGTGATGGGGGGAATGCATGCAAGTTAGAAAACAATCTTTAGGATATTATCCAGGAGAACTTCCCCTACCGAGCAAGGCAGGCCAACATTCAAATTCAGGAAATACAGAGAACAACATGTAGATATTCTTTGAGAAGAGCAACCCCAAGACACATAATTGTCAGATTCACCAAGGTTGAAATGCGGGAAAAAATATTAAGGGCAGCCAGAGAGAAAGGTCGGGTTACCCACAAAGGGAAGCCCATCAGACTAACAGTGGATCTCTTGGCAGAAACCCTACAAGGCAGAAGACAGTGGGGGCTAATATTCAACATTCTTAAAGAAAAGAATTTTCAGCCCAGAATCTCATATCTAGCCAACTAAGCTTCATAAGTGAAGGAGAAATAAAATCCTTTACAGACAAGCAAATGCTGAGAGATTTTGTCACCACCAGCCCTGCCTTACAAGAGCTCCTGAAGGAAGCACTAAACATGGAAAGGAACAACAGGTACTAGCCACTGCAAAAACATGCCAAATGGTAAAGACCATCGACGCTATGAGGAAACTGCATCAATTAACAGGCAAAATAACCAGCTAACATCATAATGACAGGATCATATTCACACATAACAATATTAACCTTAAATGTAAATGGGCTAACTGCCCCCAATTAAAAGACACAGACTGGCAAATTGGATAAAGAGTCAAGACCCATTGGTGTGCTGTATTCAGGAGACCCATCTCACATGCAAAGACACAAATAGACTAAAAATAAAGGGATGGAGGAAGATCTACCAAGCAAATGGAAAGCAAAAAAAAGCAGGGGTTGCAATCCTAGTCTCTGATAAAACAGACTTTAAACCAACAAAGATCACAAGAGACCAAGAAGGCCATTACATGATGGCAAAGGGATCAATTCAACAAGAAGAGCTAACTATCCTAAATATATGTGCACCCAATACAGGAGCACCCAGATTCATAAAGCAAGTCCTTAGAGACCAACAAAGAGACTTAGACTCCCACACAATAATAATGGGAGACTTTAACACCCCACTGTAAATATTAGATCAATGAGACAGAAGGTTAACAAGGATATCCAGGACTTGAACTCAGCTCTGGACCAAGTGGACCTAACAGACATCTACAGAACTCTTCATCCCAAATCAACAGAATATACATTCTTTTCAGCACCTCATTGCACTTATTTTAAAATTGACCACATAATTGGAAGTAAAACACTCCTCAGCAAATGCAAAAGAACAGAAATCACAGCAAACTATCTCTCAGACCACAGTGCAATCAAATTAGAACTCAGGATTAAGAAACTCACTCAAAACTGCACAACTACATGGAAACTGAACAACCTGCTCCTGAATGACTACTGGGTACATAACAGAATGAAGGCAGAGAGATAAAGACGTTCTTTGAAACCAATGAGAACAAAGACACAATGTACCAGAATCTCTGGGACACATTCAAAGCAGTGTGTAGAGGGAAATTTATAACACTAAATGCCCACAAGAGAAAGCAGGAAAGATCTAAAATCGACACCCTAGCATCACAATTAAAAGGACTAGAGAAGCAAGAGCAAACAAATTGAAAAGCTAGCAGAAGGCAAGAAATAACTAAGATCAGAGCAGAACTGAAGGAGAGAGAGACACAAAAAATCCCTTAAAAGAATCAATGAATCCAGGGGCTCGTTTTTTGAAAAAAATCAACAAAACAGACCGTTAGCAAGACTAATAAGGAAGAAATGAAAGAAGAATCAAATAGACGCAATAAAATATGATAAAGGGAATATCACCACTGATACCACAGAAATACAAACTACCATCAGAGAATACTATAAATACTTCTATGCAAATAAACTAGAAAATCTAGAAGAAATGGATAAATTCCTGGTCACATACACCCTCCCAAGACTAAACCAGGAAGAAGTTGAATCTCTGAATAGACCAATAACAGGTTCTGAAATTGAGGCAATAATTAATGGCCTACCAACCAAAAAAAGTCCAGGACCAGACAGATTCACAGCCGAATTCTACCAGAGATACAAAGAGGAGCTGGTACCATTCCTTCTGAAACTGTTCCAATCAACAGAAAAAGAGGGAATCCTCCCTAACTCATTTTATGAGGCCAGCATCATCCTGATACTAAAGGCTGGCAGAGACACAACAATGAAAGAGAATGTTGGACCAATATCCCTAATGAACATCGATGCAAAAATCCTCAATAAAATACTGGCAAACCAAATCCAGCAGCATATCAAAAAGCTTATCCACCATGATCAAGTTGGCCTCATCCCTGGGATGCAAGGCTGGTTCAACATACACAAATCAATAAATGTAATCCATCACATAAACAGAACCAATGACAAAAACCACACGATTATCTCAATAGATGCAGGAAGGGCCTTTGACAAAATTCAACAGCCTTTCATGCTACAAACTGTCAATAAACTAGGTATTGATGGAACGTATCTCAAAATAATAAGAGCCATTTATGACAGACCCACAGCCAATATCATACTGAATGGGCAAAAACTGGAAGCATTCCCTTTGAAAACTGGCACAAGACAAGGATGCCGTCTCTCACCACTCCTATTCAACATAGTGTTGGAAGTTCTGGCCAGGGCAATCAGGCAAGAGAAAGAAATAAAGCGTATTCAATTAGGAAAAGAGGAAGTCAGATTGTCCCTGTTTGCAGATGACATGATTGTATATTTAGAAAACCCCATTGTCTGAGCCCCAAATCTCCTTAAGCTGATAAACAACTTCAGCAAAGTCTCAGGATACAAAATCAGTGTGCAAAAATCACAAGCATTCCTATACACCAATTACAGACAAACAGAGAGCCAAATCATGAGTGATCTCCCATTCACAATTGCTTCAAAGAGAATAAAATACCTAGGAATCCAACTTACAAGGATTGTGAAGGACCCCTTCAAGGAGAACTGCAAACCACTGCTCAACGACATAAGAGGACAAAAACAAATGTAAGAACATTCCATGCTCATGGATAGGAAGAATCAATATTGTGAAAATGGCCATACTGCCCAAGGTAATTTTTAGATTCAATGCCATCCCCATCAAGCTACCAATGACTTTCTTCACAGAATTGGAAAAAACTACTCTAAAGTTCATATGGAACCAAAAAACAGCCCACATTGCCAAGACAATCCTAAGCCAAAAGAACAAAGCTGGAGGCATCACACTACCTGACTTCAAACTATACTACAAGGCTACAGTAACTAAAACAGCATGGTACTGGTACCAAAACAGGGATATAGACCAATGGAACAGAACACAGGCCTCAGAAATAACACCATACATCTGCAACCATCTGATCTTTGACAAACCTGACAAAAACAAGCAATGGGGAAAGGATTCCCTATTTAATAAATGGTGCTGGGAAAACTGGCTAGCCATATGTAGAAAGCTGAAACTGGATCCCTTCCTTACCCCTTATACAAAAATTAACTCACGATGGTTTAAAGACTTAAATGTAAGACCTAAAACCATAAAAGCCTAGAAGAAAACCTAGTCAATACCATTGAGGACATAGGCATGGACAAACACTTCATGACTAAAATGCCAAAAGCAATGGCAACAAAAGCTAAAATAGACAAATGGGTTCTAATTAAACTAAAGAGCTTCTGCACAGCAAAAGAAACTCATCAGAGTAAACAGGCAGCCAACAGAATGGGAGAAAATTTTTGCAATCTACCTATCTGACAAAGGGCTAATATTCAGAATCTACAAAGAACTTAAACATATTTACAAGAAAAAACCAAACAGCCCCATCAAAAAGTGGGCGAAGGATATGAACAGACACTTCTCAAAAGAAGACATTTATCCAGTCAACAGACACATGAAAAAATGCTTGTTATCATTGGTCATCAGAGAAATGCAAATCAAAACCACAATGAGATACCATCTCATACCAGTTAGAATGGCGATCATTAAAAAGTCAGGAAACAACAGGTGCTGGAGAGGATGTGGAGAAATAGGAACACTTACACTGTTGGTGGGAGTGTAAATTAGTTCAACCATTGTGGAAGACAGTGTGGCAATTCCTCAAGGATCTAGAACTAGAACCCAGCGATCACATTACTGGGTATATACTCAAAAGAGTATAAATCATGCTGCTATAAAGACACATGCATACGTATGTTTATTATGGCACTATTCACAATAGCAAAGACTTGGAACCAACCCAAATGTCCATCAGTGATAGACTGGATTAAGAAAATGTGGCACATGTACACCATGGAATCCTATGCAGCCATAAAAAAGGATGAGTTCACGTCCTTTGCAGGGACATGGATGAAGCTGGAAACCATCATTCTCAGCAAACTATCACAAGGACAGAAAACCAAACACTGCATGTTCTCATTCATAAGTGGGAGTTGAACAATGAGCACACGGACACAGGGCGGGGAACGTCACACTCTACGGCCTGTCGGGGGTTGGGGGGCTGTGGGAGGGATAGCATTAGGAGAAATACCTAATATAAATGACGAGTTGATGGGTGTGGCAAACCAACATGACAATGTATACCTATGGAACAAACCTGCACGTTGTGCACATGCACCCTGGAACTTAAAATATATTAAAAAAAAAAAAAAAGGATACTCATCCCATTCATGAAGCCTCCACCCTTATGACCTAATTATCTCCCGAAGGCCCCAACTTCTCATATTGTCACTTGGGGGTTAGCTTTTCAACATAAGGATTTTGGGAGGCACACGAACATTCAGACCATAGCAAAAATGTTCAGTTATTTTTATTTTATTTATTTTTTGAGATAGCGTCTTGCTCTGTCACCCAGGCTGAAGCGCAGTGGTGTGAACACAGCTCACTGCAGCATTAACCTCCCGTGCTCAAGTGGTTGTCACACCTCAGTTTCCTGAGTAGCTGGGACTATGGGTGTATGCCACCATGCCTGGTTAATTTTTTTATTTTTGTAGAGAAGGGCTCTTGTTATATTGCTCAGGCTGGTCTTGAACTCCTGGGCTCAAGCAGTCGTCCCACCTGGGCCTCCCAAAGTGTTGGGATTGCAGGCGTGAGTCACTGCACCCAGCCTTTTCAGTTATTTTTGAATCATCATGTTTTAGAAGGCAGTAAGTGCTCTGGAAGAAGACAAAGTAGATTCTGGCAAGGGCAATGGGTATGCTAGGGTCTGGAGGTAGTTTGCAATATTAAATAGGATGGTTGGGATGGGTTGTATTGAAAAGGTGATACTTGAGCAATGGAAGTGATGGAGTTCGTTATTGAGATATCTGGCAGAAGTGCATTCCAGGCAAAAGAAACAGCTTATGCAAAGGCACTAAAGTGAGAGCCTGGCATGTTGGAGGAAAGCAAGGAGGCTCAGCCAGTGCATCCAGAGCAGAGTCAGTGAGAAGAGTTGTAGGTAGGATATGAAGACAGGGAGGTAAGGACTTGGGGTATTCCCCTAGGGTCTTTTATGTCATTGAAATTGGCAGCCACTCAGGGCTTTGAGCAGAGTAGTGACAAAAATCTACCTAAGGTGTTTTTTCCTTCTTCTATCCGCCAGTGTATTAAAAGGATCACTAAGCATGTTGTGTTGAGAATAGACTGTAGGGGGCGTCAGAGGTAGAAGGGAGACTAGTGACATTGTTTACTTGACCATGGTAGATGTGGTAAAGTGATCAGATTCTGGATATATTTTGAAAGTAGAATTCTCAAGACTTCCTGACGTATTGGATGTGGGACAGGAGACAAGGATGAAGCTAAGGTTTTGGATTGAGCAACTGGAGACATAGAATTGTCTTTAACTTAGATGGGAAAGCCAGGGTAGAGCACACTTGGAAGGGAAGATCAGATCCGTTTTGCATATGTTGAGTTGGTTATATTAGTAGAGATTCAAGTGGAAATGTTGAATTACAAGACTAGATGAGATCACCAAGGAAGAGACTGTAGTTAGAAGAGGACAAGAAAGAACTAAGCCCTGGTCATTCCGTTAAAGGAAACTTAGAAGTGGTCAGTGAGGTTGGGAGAAAACAAAGTATATAGCCAAATGAAGAAAGCATTTCCAAGAAGAGGATGTGGTCAGCTGTATCAAATGCTGCTGATAGGACAAATAAGATGAGGACTGAGAATTGACAATTGGATTTAGTAACATAGAGATCATTGCTTGTTGATAAGAATGGTGTTGATGGAGTGGGGTGGGGAAAGTCTCATTGGAATATGTTTAAGAGGATTGGAAGAGAGGACTTGTTGACAGTGTGCATAAACAAATCTTTGCTTTCAGAAGGAGAGAAATGGGACAGTAGCTGGATTGGGGGGATGGGAGCAAGAAAGTTTTTTTCCTAAGACACAGAAATATCATGATTTTATGGTGATGAAAATGATTCAGTAAAGAGGAAAGAGAAGATTATACCTAAATTTCGAGCTCAGTTTTTATCACTTTTTTTCATACATTCTCAGTTCCTCTGCCCTCTTGCTTTATCACACTTGCTTGGCAAAGCCACAAACTTGGTGATATGCAACACTTCTGCTTCTAGGTGCCTGCACTCTCTATTACACCATATTGTAATCAACACAAGCTTTCGCAAGATTTTTCATTTATTCTGAAGTGTTCTGGCTTCAGGCTTCAGTAATAAAAAGTGAACTGTAAGGGATACACTGGCCTACCTTAGGATAACAAGGTTGAGAACTGACCTTTTTCCTTGGGGACTCTTAAGCCTAGAAAGCAGAATTCTTTGAGGTTGTCTGTTTCTTTAGTGAAGATTATTTGCCAGGGGTTAGATGCTTGATACTGCTGAGCATGTTCCACAGTGGTAGGGCATGGAGATATGGAGGGGGTAAGAAGTTACTATTTGCAGTTCCAAAGTTTTAGTTAGCCCTGTTTCGTAGTCTTCCTCTGTCGTCCTTGTTTCTGAGTGGTAGGTTGCTAGGTTCCTATTTTCCTGGGTTCTCCTTAGTATAATACCTGTTCCTTCTTCCCTCTTAGTTTTCCTTTTTGTCACTGTAGGTTTAAACATAACCAACCTTCCTTCCTTCCTCCCTCCATTCTTGAGAATTTTTGTTGCTTTATTTCTTTTTTTTTTTTTTGAGATAGAGTCTCGCTTCGTCACCCAGGCTGGAGTGCAGTGGTGTGATCTCAGCTCACAGCAACCTTCGCCTCCCAGTTCAAGTGATTCTCCTGCCTCAGCCTCCTGAGTAGCTGGGATTACAGGCTTGCACCACCAGGCCAGGCTAATTTTTGTATTTTTGATAGAGATGGAGTTTCACCATGTTTACTAGGCTGGTCCTGAACTCCCAACCTCAGGTGATCTGCCCGCCTTGGCCTCCCAAAGTGCTGGGATTACAGGTGTGAGCTACTGCGCCTGGCCATTTATTTTTGATAAACTGCTATAATGAGCTCCTGTTAGAAGTTTTTAGACATTACACCACTCTTGATATTCTGATCATATATACACACATATATATGCATTTTTTCAAGAGATGTTTAACAGATATATACCATATATTGAATGTTTGCCATCAAGTATTCTTAAATGTTACCTTGCAGCATATCACTTTCAAGTTAAAATGCCAGAAACAATGACAATATCTATAATTATTTTAAGGAATGCTATACAATGACACATTAAGGTGTAGATTCTTTTGACTTGTAATTCTTAGAATGATAATAGCAAAAATGATGCAAAAAATCTTCAGTATGAGATTATGATGAAGCTACATTTTACAATTGTCTTTTTCAACCATAATGAAAATGGTCTCGGTGTCTAGCTGCAGACAGATTTACTCATTCTAGAGCTGCAGGCAGATTTACTCCTAGCTCGTTAAACACAGGATACATGACTGCATAGAAGGGCATATAAAACATGGAGGTGGCCTCAGCTTCATTCTTCATCTCCTCCATTGTCATCTTCATTCAAACACCAGTTACAGTAGAAAAAGCAGTGCTAAAAGGCACTTCATTCACTGCAGTATTCTCCTTTTTTGCGTGATAAAAGAATAAGGCACAAAATACACACTGGCAACTGAGGCACTGACTTTACTTCCCACCGATGGACCCTCTTCAGCTCCTGGATCTGTTCACTTTGGTAACGCCAGAAGGACTGGAGAGGAACCAACTTTATTTCTTTACTTTTACTGTAATCTAGTCCCAAGAGGAAGAGGAGAGACATGCCTGTGGTTTATTTTACTGTGAACTGCAAGTTCAAATCATTTCTTATCTGTTGAAATACAGTTGGTTATGATACTAGTGCTCACCATTATTCTTTTCAACTCTATCAACTCTAATAAAATCCACAGGGAACTTTTCATGAGATGTGCTGTTAGTGTATTAATAGTTTCTTCTGTTTGTGGCAGCAACAGTACTTTTGAAATCACATAAGATTTTTTTCTCCCTGTGGATATATAGTGATTTTTACTTAATTTAGAAATAGAAAAAAGTTACTTTGATTTCGTACTTGTGTCTTAAAAAAGAGTAAAAAAAATTACAATTTAAAATTTCTCATTGACTTTAAAAACAATTCATGTAATTTTTGTACACAATTCTAAATATTTGTTTAGTTAAGGAAAATGAAAAAAATTATATGTCTTGTTGAAAAGTTTTGTTATTGAAGAAAATCATCCAGAATATCTTCTACTTCATCAGAGTATCTTCCAAAAGTATTAAGTTAAACAATTTGAAGTTTGCCCTTTTTGTGTGTTTGTTGTCTTTTTAAATATGACATTACTAAATATTTCATAAGTATGTGATTAACTTTTTTTTTTTTTTTTTTTTGAGATGGAGTTTCGCTCTTGTTTCGCTCTTGTCACCCATGCTGGAGTACAATGGCACGATCTTGGCTCACTGCAACCTCCACCTCCTGGGTTCAAGTGATTCTCCTGCCTCAGCCTCCTGAGTAGCTGGGATTACAGGCACCCGCCACCACACCCAGCTAATTTTTGTATTTTTAGTAGAGATGGGGTTTCACCATGTTGGCCAGGCTGGTCTCGAACTCTTGTCCTCAGGTGATCCACCCGCCTCGGCCCCCCAAAGTGCTGGGATAACAGGTGGGAGCCACCACGCCCAGCCGTGATTAACTTTTTGAATTCACAGTAGTTATTCTACTGTTTAGTGATGCCAAAAAATTCTGTTTCAGTAAGCACTGGTATTTAAAAGATATTTAGAGTATTTTAGGGTTAATAGTTGCAAAATAAACTTGAAGGTTTATAAAAATTATGTGAATTGAGATTTAAGGTTGTTTTAACATGTATAATGTCTAAAAATGAAAACTATTGTTTAAGGGAAGATGTGCATAGAAGCTTTTACTAATTTGAAAATGTTCTTATATGGAAATAACACATATTTACTAGTATTTGACTACTGTGTGAATGGTGTACAGTAAGTGCACTAATCACAAGATGCTGTGATTGATTTATGTATTTTAAGGAGGAGTATTAGAACAGGAAGGATAATTTGAACTGTCTCAAAAGATCTTAGCATTAGGTTGCAAATGACATTATGTTAGGTTTCTGCGTTTTTGTAGCTCTGGATTTTGATAACAGTTTCCTGGTTGATTAAGATATTTTAATAGTCATACATTGCATTCTGAAGCAACCCAGCAGAAGCACATAGAACTCAAATGTTCTGTCTTTGTTTCTGGTGTTATCTTGTGTAGCCCATAATGAAAACTTACCATTGTATGGCTTCTGTGATATCTAATATATAGGAAAAAGAGTTATAAGTTTTTAATATCATTAACACTTTTCTTTTAGATTATCTGCAATTATGAAATGAAGTAACTCAAGATGAGCAAGTTAAAAGTGATACCAGAGAAAAGGTACTGTAATTCTAAATATCAGTATGCATAAGTTACAGAAATAATGTATGACAGAATTATTTGAAACTCAATACTTGACAAAGTATTATTTGTGTTTAAGTATAGTATGTTATATTTATGTAATTAAAAATGTTTATTAACGTTTAACTTTTCAGTTAAAATTGGAGTCAGCAAACTATGACCACCTCCTGTTTTTGTATGGCCTGTGAGCTCAGAATGGTTTTTACATTTTTTTTTTTTGAGACAGAGTTTCACTCTTGTTGCCCAGGCTAGAGTGCAGTGGCAGGATCTCGGCTCACTACAACCTCTGCCTCCGGGTTCAAGTGATTCTCCTGTCTCAGCCTCCGGAGTAGCTGGGATTATAGGCACCCACCACCACACCTGGCTGATTTTTTGTACTTTTAGTAGAGGTGGAGTTTCACTATGTTGTCCAGGCTGGTCTCGAACTCCTGACCTCAGGTGATCCACCCACCTCGTCCTCCCAAAGTGCTGGGATTACAGGCGTGAACCACTATGCCCGGCCAGTTTTTACGTTTTTAAATGGTTAAAAAAAAATAGTATTTTGTGATACATGAACATTATGTATAATTTGCATTTCAGCATCTATAAATAAAGTGTTTTTTTTGGAACACAGCCATGGTAATTCATTTACATATTGTCTGTGGCTACTTTTCTATTAAAATGGTGAATTCGAGTAGTTATGACAGGGACTGCATAGCCCACAGTGCCTAAAATACATACTATTTGGCCCTTTACAGAAAAAGTTTAGGCTGGGCGCAGTGGCTCACACCTGTAATCTCAGCACTTTGGGAGGCCGAGGCGGGTGGGTCATCTGAGGTCAGGAGTTCGAGACCAGCCTGGCCAACATGGCAAAACCCTGTCTTTATAAAAAATACAAAAATTAGCTGGGTGTGGTGGTGGGCGCCTGTAATCCCAGCTACTCAGGAGGCTGAGGCTGGAGAATCGCTTGAACCCGAGAGTCAGAGGTTACAGTGAGCCCAGATCTCGCCACTGCACTCCAGCCTGAGCAACACAGTGAGACTCTGTCTCAAAAAAAAAAAAAAAAAAAGGAAAAAAAAAGAAAAAAGAAAAAGTTTAACTGATTGCTGAGTTAAAGCACAGTGTATCATCTCTGTTAAAAGTTCTTAAATATCAAGAAATTGTCTTAATGTTGGTTTTATTTCTTTCAGTTGAAAGACAATTCTGATTGTATATTGAAATTGTCTTGGCTATACAGCCATGAGCAAATTGTGTAACTTTGTGAAGCCTCAGTTTTCTCATCTGAACAATTATTTTAATGATAATGCTGTTATTATAAGGCTGTGAAGATTAGATGGTATTTGGCTTGGTAATTGACAGTGTATTAATACTGGTAATGAAAGTTTCTGCTTTGTAGCAATGTTCTTATGTTTACATGTATATAACTTGACATTCATAGGTATGCTTTAAGTATGTTTTATAATGAATAGTATACACACTGTTTAGATAAGATTTATTCCTTAAATTGCTAGGTTTTGCAGTTATTAACTATGTAATACATCATACCAAATTTCGTTTTAGTCACATACTTGTGTGATTTCTACAGGAAAGGAATTAGGCATTATTTGTATTTTAAAAAGGATCTTTTTAAAAAAATGCCTTACTTTTTGCATCAGGTCAAACAAATAATGCTATTTCTACTGATTAGCTAAACTATCTAAAATTACTAGACCATTGTTCATAAAAATGTGAAATTACTTTTAGTTTGAAAGCCTCTGGCTCCTAATGTCATTTTTAATTTTTTTCTCCTGAAGTATATTTTATTGGATATATATATATTTTTGTAGGGTAACTAATTTGGAATCACTGCAAATAGTTTTCATCTAAAATAAATTATAATTTCTAGTAAAACTTGTCATACTGCTCTGTGAAGAAAGCTGAATGCAATAAGGCAAATTGAGATAGATAGAAAAGGGTCAAAGCTCCCTTCCTATAGTATGGCATATTGAGACTGTGTCAGAGAACTTACAAGAATGTCTTCTAAGGGTCTGAAAAGTGGGGAGAAATAATACTTCCAAGTTTTGTTTTGAATTTTTTTCTTTCTTCAAATTTGATGAGAGCTCACCAATTTTCACAGAAAATCTTTTGTATACTTTCATGTCTCTAGAAGCTTCTGTAGATACTGTCTTTGATTTCTTTCTTTTTTTCTTTGCCTCTTTTTGATTTATTTCTCAATTATGAAATACTTTTACCTAGCTTGGTACTAAATCTGTGAGAGTAGAAAAGAAACATGAGTACAACACTTAATACAGTGTATTGAAGAAAATGAGTGTAGAATGTGTTCTAAAAATAGAGCCCTATTCTCTTTTTACACAAAGCCTGTAAACTGATAAAGAATATCTGAACAAATGCAGTATGGTGACTTAACCAGTGTATAGTGAAGTGTTAAATTTTGAGGTGTATAGAATTAGAAAATAAGGTACTCATAAACAGGTGTTTATTGTGTGATAGGGACTTGAAGAGGCAAGGGCGGCTTGAGGGTTGGTAGAATATTCAGAATTGCTGAACTTAAACAAAGATTCTAATTAGATAGATTGGATTGGCAGATTTAAAGACCATGGCAGTAGGTGGCAATTTAAATCAAAGCAGCACATCTAGTAAAATATAAGAAGCAGAAATTTTCTCTACACTTCACTCTCTACCATTATGTCATGCCCTAAATCTTATCATTAAAAAAACTCTAATTTCAAAATACTAATTTATTCTTTTCATTCTCCAACTATAATCTGTTATCTTTCTAGCTCACTTGCTCAAATATCTGTTCTCTAAGAGTTCTACCTCACCCAGAGCTCTAATCTGTTAACTTTTATTTTCTCTCATTCATCTCTTCCTCCTCCTCTTTTATTAGTATAGAATCTGTTGTCCATTATTACACGTTCTTGCCAATATCTGAGATGTCTTTACCTCACTTTAAATTTTTCCATCACATCCAAGAGACAAAGTCCTTACCCTGGATAACTTTTATTGAGCAGCTGAATGACATTGAAGGATGAACTCATTTAGTAGGTATCACTAAAAAAATGGTGACAGTGGATATCCTTATCTTGTTTTCTGATCATAGGAGAAAAGCATTTTACCTTTAAACATTTTGTTAACTGTGCGTTTCTGTAAATGCTTTTTATCAGGTTGAAAAAATTCTCTTATATTCTAGTATGCTGAGAATTTTTTATCCAGTATGAATGTTTGATTTTGTGAAATACTTTTTCTGTCTGTTGAGATGGTTGCAAAGTTTTTCTCTTTTAGTTTATTAATAGGTGGATTATATTGAATGATGTTCAAATATTAAACCAACTTTGCATTCCTGTGATTGATCTTACTTGGTCATGATATATTGTTATTATTCTTTTCATATATTGTTGGATTTGATTTGCTAAAGGGTTGTTTAGAACTTCTGCATCTATGTTCATGAAGCATATTGTAATGTTTTTATCTGGTTTTGGTATTAGGTACTAGCCACATAGAATTTTGGAATCAGGAAGTATTTCCTCCTTTTCAGTTTTTTTGGAAGAGTTTGTATATAATTGGTATTATTTCTTTGTATGTTTGGTAATATTCATCAGTTAAGGCACCTTGTCTTGGAATTTTCTTTGTGGCAAGTTCTTAAAGTATAAATTCATGGTCGGGCATGGTGGCTCACGCCTGTAATCCCAGCACTTTGGGAGGCCGAGGTGGGCAGATCACCTGAGGTCAGGAGTTCAAGACCAGCCTGGCTAACATGGTGAAACCTCGTCTCTACTAAAAATATAAAAACTAGCTGGCTGTGGTGGTGGATGCCTGTAATCCCAGCTACTCGAGAGGCTGAGGCAGGAGAATTGCTTGAACCCAGGAGACAGAGGTTGCAGTGAGCCGACAGTGCCACTGGACTCCAGCCTCAGCGAAAGAGTGAGACTCTGTCTCAAAAAACAAACAAACAAACAAAAAACAATAAAGTATAAATTCACTTTCTTTATTAGATACAGATAGCACTATTCAGGTTTTTCTATTTCTTATTAAGTGAGTTTTGGTAATTTGTGTCTATGGTAGGCTGAATAATGGTCCCTTAGGAGATGTCCATGCCTTAATCCCTGGAACCAGTGAATGTGTTACATTACTTGGTAAAAGGGACTTTGTAGATATAAATAAATTGAGCATCTTGATGTAGAGAGATGATCCTAGATTATCTGTGTGGGCCCAGTGTAATCATAAGGGTCTTTATTAAGGGGAAGGTAAGAGGATCAGAGTCAGTAGTAGGAGATGTGATGATGGAAGCAAAAGGTTAGGGTGATGTAAAAAAGAGGCAATGAGCCAAGGAATACAGGTGACCTCTAGAAACTAGAAAAGGCAAGGAAATGGATTCTCCCTCACAGCCTCTAGAAAAACCATTTCTTCTTCTTTTTTAAAAATTATTATTTTTATTATACTTTGAGTTCTCGGTTACATGTACAGAATGTGCAGTTTTGTTACATAAATATACACGTGCCATGGTGGTTTGTTACACCCATCAACCCATCACCTACATTAGGTATTTCTTCGAATGTTATCCTTCTCCTAACCCCCACCCCCCCAACAGGCCCCAGTGTGTCATGTTCCCCTCCCTGTATCCATGTGTTCTTATTGTTCAACTGCCACTTATGAGTGAGAATATGCTAAAAATCATTTCTTCTTACACCTTGATTTTAGCCCAGTGAAACTGGTTTTGGATTTCTGATCTCTAGCCTGTAATACAATAATAAGTTCATGTTGTTTTTAAGCAGTGAGGTTAGTGGTAATTGGTTACAGCAGCAGTAGGAAACAAATACTTTCCTATGAAAGTATTAGGAAACTAATGTCTTTCAAGGCATTTGTTCATTTCTTCTATGTTGTCCAATTTATAGGCATAAAGTTGTTGAAGTATTCTTTTATGTTTTTACTGTCTAGCATTTATAGTGATGTTACTTTTCCATTCCTAATATTGGGAATTAGTGTTTTGTCTTTTTTCTCGATCAGCCTGGTTGGAAGTTTATCAATTCTACTGATACTCTCAAAGAACAAGCTTTTGGTTTCATTGATTTTCTTATGGTTTTGCATGTTTCTTTGATTTCTATTTTGATTTTTATTATTTCCTGACTTGTGCTTATTTTTGAGTTTCATGTACTCTTTTTTTCTTATTTTTTACATTGAAAGCTAAGGTCATTGGCTTGAGACATTTCTGTTCTACTGTGGACATTTATTGCTGTAAATTTCCCCCTAAATACTGCTTTGGTGATATCCTGCTAATTCCGATATGTTGTATTTTCATTCAGTTCTAAATACCTTCTGATTTCCCTTTTGATTTTTCTTTGATCCATAGGTTATTTAGAAGCTTGTTATTTACTTTCCAAATACTTGAGGGGTTTCTAAAGGTTTTTACTGATTTTAGTTTAGTTCCGTAGTTGACTTGATTAGTGTCAGCACGATGTATTTTTTCTATTCTCTTACTTTTAGCCTATTTCTATCTTTAAAGTGCATTTCCTGTAGGCAACATGTATTGTGTCTGCTTTTTTTTTTTTTAATATACAGTCTGTCCTTCTCTGTCTTTTAACTGAGGATTTTAGATCCTATTTATTTATTTATTTATTTTGAGATGGAGTCTCGCTCTGTCGCCCAGGCTGGAATGCAGTGGTGTGATCTCGGCTCACTGCAAGCTCTGCCTCCCAGGTTCACGCCATTCTCCTGCCTCAGCCTCCTGAGTAGCTGGGATTACAGGCGACTGCCATCACGCCCAGCTAATTTTTTTTTTTTTTTTTTTTTTTGTATTTTTAGTAGACACGGAGTTTCACTGTGTTAGCCAGGATGGTCTCGATCTCCTGACCTCCTGATCCGCCCGCTTCAGTCTCCCAAAGTGCTGGGATTACAGGCGTGAGCCACCACGCCTGGCCCTAGATCCTCTATATTTAACATGTTTAAAAATATCATCTTACTATTTATTTTCTCTTTTTTTTGGAGACAGAGTCTCGCCATGTGGCCCAGGCTGGAGTGCAGTGGCGCGATCTTGGCTCACTGCCACCTCTCTTCCTGGGTTCAAGCAATCCTCTGCCTCAGCTTCATGAGTAGCTGGGATTACAGGTGCCTGCCATGACGCCCAGCTAGTTTTTTTGTATTTTTAGTAGAGACAGGGTTTCACCATCTTGGCCAGGCTAGTCTTGAACTCCTGACATTGTGATCTACCTGCCTCGGCTCCCAAAGTGCTGGGATTACAGGCGTGAGCCACTGTGCCTGGCCTGTTTATTTTCTATATGTCTCATTTTTTATTCTCTTCTTTCTCCTTTTCTTCTTTCTCTTAGATTAATGAGTATTTCTTCCTGTTTCTATTTCATCTTCTCGTTGGCTTAGCACCTTATTAGCTAGAACTCCATTTTGTTTTAGTGGTTTTTATAGGGTTAATACTATACATCTAGTATACTTATCATAGTTTATCTTTTAATGATACATCACTTCCTGCATAGCATAAAAACCTTCCATAGGCCAGGCGCGGTGGCTCATGCCTGCAATCCCAGCACTTTGGGAGGCTGAGGCGGGCGGATCACGAGGTCAGGAGATTGAGACCATCCTGGCTAACACGGTGAAACCCCGTCTCTACTAAAAATACAAAAAATTAGCCGGGTGCAGTGGCAGGCACCTGTAGTCCCAGCTACTCGGGAGGCTGAGGCAGGACAATGGCATGAACCCACGAGGCAGAGCTTGCAGTGAGTCGAGATCGCGCCACTGCACTCCAGCCTGGGCGACAGAGCGAGACTCCGTCTCAAAAAACAACAACAACAACAACAAAACCCTTCCATTTCCCCTCTCCCTAACCTTTGTGCTGTTTGTCATACGCTTACCGTTACATGTTATAGACCCAGCACACTACTTTGTTTTAGTTTAAATAGTTAATTATCTTTTAGATAAATTTAAATAATATATAGTATCATTGTCTTATCACTCATTTTCTACTTCTTTTTTTCTTTTTTAAAGAACAGAGGTAGGGTCTCGCTATGTTGCCCAGGCTAGTCTGGAACTGCTGGTTTGAAGCTGCCCTCTCGCCTCAGCCTCCCAAAGTGCTGGGATTACAGGTGTGAGCTACCCCTCCTGGCTTCCTGGCTGCTTGCTTTTTTTCCTGAAGATAATTCTGTTGTCATACTTATCTTTGTTCTTCTGTGTATAACCTGTCTTTTGTTATTTGGCTGCTTTTTTCCCATTTTCTTTTAAAAATCACTGATTTTGGAAGGTTTGATTATGATGTCCCTTGATGTAGGATTTTTTTTTTTTTTTAATGTTTCTTGTGCCTTTAGTTTATTGAGCTTCTTGGGTATGTAGCTCATCAAAACTGGATAAATTTTGGCCATAATTTTATTACATATTTCTGTTCTTTTCTGTCTTGTCCTTCAGGAATCTTCAATGAAATGTATATGTCTTTTCTTGAAGTTGGTCCACAGATCACTGTCCTATCAAATTTTTTCTCTTAATTCTTTTTTCTCTCTCTTTTATTTTGGATACTTTTTATTGCTGTATCCTCAAGTTCACCCATCTTTTTTTTCTGACACATAAAATTTGCTGTTTATCTCATACAAAGTATATTTCATGTCTGACATTGTAGTTGGGACTTTTTAATTTTTTTTTTTTTTTTTTTTTGAGACGGAGTCTCGCTCTGTTGCCCAGGCTGGAGTGCAATGGCGCAATCTCCGCTCACTGCAAGCTCTGTCTCCTGGGTTCACGCCATTCTCCTGCCTCAGCCTCCAGAGTAGCTGGGACTACAGGCGCCCACCACCACGCCCAGAGAATTTTTTGTATTTTTAGTGGAGACGGGGTTTCACCGTGTTACCCAGGATGGTCTCGATCTCCTGACCTCGTGATCTGCCTGCCTTGGCCTCCCAAAGTGCTGGGATTACAGGCGTGAGCCACCACGCCCAGCCTTTTTAAATATTTTTTAAGTGACTAGTTTGGCACACATGTAATATAGTTACAACACCTATTTTAATATCCTTGTTTATTAATTATAATGTTTGTGTCTATTCTTTGTTCATTTTGATTGTTCCCATTATAGATTGTACTTATCTTTTTCTGTGCATGCCTGGTAACTTTTGATTGGTGATTTTTACCTTCTGCTGTCCTGGACATTTTTGTATTCCTTAAATATTCTTGAGCCTTGTTCTGGGATGCAGTTAAGTTACTTCAAAAAAGTGTGAATCTTTTGAGTCTTTCTTTTAATGTTTGTTAGATAGGACTGGAGCTATTCTCAGTCTGACTAAATTATTCCTTACTACTGAGGTTAGACCCTTGTGTGTACTCTATCCAGTGCTCTGCTAATTATGAAATTTTAAAATTTTGATTGGTGGGATCAGACACAATTCCCTGTCCTGTGAATACCTAGCAGTATTACTTTGAATCCTTTGATGATTTTTTTTCCTAGTCTTGGGTAGTTTCCTCACACTCCTGCGCTGATCTGTATTCAGCTGTATATTTGAGGGAGACTTTCTGCAGATCTCTGGAGTTTTCTCTGTGCTGCTCTCTCTCCTGTGGTTGTCTTTCCTTGGAATTCTAGCCATGATGGTTTCCCTGGACTCTTACCTTTACCTCCTCAACTAAAGAAGTCTGTTGGGCCGTCTGGGTTCTGCCTTCTTACATTGCCTGAAACTGTCAAGGCTGTAAGCTAGGGCAAGTACTTGGTTTACCTCATATATTTCCTGTCTTTCCATGTTGATAGGATATAGAAGCCCAAGGCCACCTTTAGTTTTCAGGTGGTAACTTAGTGGATTTATTTTATTTTTGCTTCTGTCTTATTTAACTTCTAAGCAGCAATTAACATTTCTTTTAGATGTTGTCCCTCCTATTTGAAACGTATTTCAGTTGGTGTCTGCGGTACCATTGTCTCTTGTTTTTCTTCCCACTTCATTGGCCACTGCTTCTAAACCTACTTATGGCACTTTTTCCTCTGTAGGACCTCTAAATAGTCCTCAGGACTCAGTCCTAAACTTTTTCTCCTTTTAACTTATACAGCGTCCTTAGACAATCTCATTTGAGTCCTGTTGATTTAGATGTCATCTCTAGTGGAGACCAATCCCTCTGTATCTCCATGCCTATTAAGTATTGCCACCTGGAAGTTTCATAGTCATCTCCCACATTATATGTTCCCCCAAATTGAGCCTTTGCAAATCTTTGCATCCTCTAGTGTTACTCTGACTCGGTGAAATGACATTCTAACCATGCACAAGTGCAAGCCATAAATCTGGGAGTCATCCTTGACAATCTTTTCATTTAGCAGTCTTCATCCAGCCTACCAGTGAATACTGTGTTTTGTATCTATCACTAAAAGTAAATCACTTGTCTGTGTATTTCTCCATGCCCATTGTTGCTACCTGGACCAGGCTTTTATCATCCCTTTCTAAGACCACTGTAATAGTCTCCTTACTTACTTCTCTGCCTCTACTCTTGATTCCTTTATGTAATCCGTTCACTTCACAAGAGCCAGGAGGCCTTTAAAAATTGTATATCTAAACTTCCAGTTTGAACATCATTCAATAATTCTGTCTTCCCCATCTCTTCCTGGAAATTATTTAAAATCCTCAAAAAACTAGGAAGACTAAACAGCCTCATTCTTTGAAAATTCAGTTATTGGCAAGATTAGGAAACATTAGCTGCAGACTCAGCAATACATATAAAGGCTGCCAAATGCAACTGGGACATTGGGCAGAAGCCACTTGGGAGGAAGTGAAGATAAGTACACATAGGGAACAGAGGGCTCAGAATAGCAGATCTCAGAAAGCTCCAGCAAAAATATACTTGTTGAAGGTTTAGGATGGACCCTAAATTGTTTTGCAACAATTTGACAACTCACTGTAACTGGGTTGTGCAGAGATGGGAGAACAATATTTCATGGATGGGGTTGGTCCAGAGCAGCAGATCAGGCAGGCTATTCAACAATTATGTAAACCAATAGCATGTATCCAAAGTAGTCTGTCTCTGTGGCAGCAAAGGAGAGAGCCATTCAGTTGTGAGACCTAATTAATTTGAAATGCTACCCTGGTCTTCCTTCACTTCCCATCTTTTTATAGGAGCTTATACAAGTTACCAGTCAAGGAAAATTCAGCTCATTCAATGAGTAATTAAAAGGTACTGTTAAAAAAAAAAAAAAAGAGACAGAGAGTTGTTACCAGAAATAAGATTTTTAGGAAGCAGATGAAAATTCTCATGAAATATTTCACTACAAATTAAAAAAAAACAAAACTGTTGATGCAGTTACCTCTGTGAAGATCATAAAACAGAAACAGATAAATTGAGAGATGATATTGTGAGTCAGCAGGAAGAGATGAAATGTGAACTGGCAATACTTAAAACAGAAGAGAAGGTATCACAGAAAGGACAATTAAATTAGCAGCAGTACGAAAGTAGATGGATACTGTAAAAGCACAGTAAAACACACGAAGAATAATAATGGAGAAAGTGAACACAATTTAATGGATGTAAACAAATGATTAAAGGGATTAGAGATGAAAGGTTAGATGTGAAAGACTGGCAAAAGAAATCCAATATACTTGTAACTGTAATTTCCAAGGAAGGAATGGAAACAGTGGAATAGAATGTATTACTTAAAAGGTATGTTTTTAGAAATGTATCAAGAAAACTTTTGGTTGAGTGCGGAGAGGGAGAAGGAAGAATGATGACTTAAAACACACAGGCTGTGTCAGAGAAAACTGAGCAAAGTAGGACATACGCTAGACAGCAGAACATATTCTACAAAAGTTTTGGACCTTAAAGATAGTCTTTTGGATAGCTAGGTAAAAAGATAAGATTATATGGGGCAAAAAGAATCAGGCTGCTTTTAACAACAAAGCCTGTTCACCTTGAATTTAAAACTCTCTTGAACAACCTGAGTCAAAGAGGAAATAAAAACAGACGTTTGAGAATACCTTGAATATAGTAATGAAAGCAGACACTAACCTTTGGAAACAGGTGAAGTAGTTCCCAAAAAGGAATTCACATTTTTTCCTTTCCTAGTTGACCTGTTGGTAAAGATAGGTAAAAGGTAGTACATCTAAGTTGATCTCATAGAAATAGAGAGTGGAATAGTGGTTATGGGGGCTTGGAGAGGGTTGTTTTCCCTGTTTATAAAGCAATCTGTCAGAGTCTGTTTTTGTCCTCTGTTATGGTGTTTTACATTGTCTTCTGTTCATGGTGTTCCTGATGTGGACTGTTTGATCACTCCTACAATATAGTAACTGATTTAATTCTTTATAAACATATACTTTAGTTCAGATAAAAAGTTGGACAGGTGCAGTGGCTCATGCCTGTAATCCCAGCACTTTGGCAGGCCGAGGCGGGTGGATTACCTGAGGTCAGGAGTTTAAGAGCAGCCTGGCTAACATGGTGAAACCCTGTCTCTACTAAAAATACAAAAATTAGCTGGGCATGGTGGCGGGTGCCTGTAATCCCGGCTACTCGGGAGGCTGAGGCAGGAGAATCACTTGAAGCAGGGAGGCGGAGGTTGCAGTGAGCTGAGATTGCACCACTGCCCTCCAGCATGGGTGACAGAGCAAGACTCCATCTCAAAAAAAAATAAAAAAATAAAAAGGCCAGGTGTGGTGGCTCATGCCTGTAATCCCAGCACTTTGGGAGGCCAAGGTGGGTGGATCACTTGAGGCCAAGAGTTCAAGACCAGCCTGGCCAACATGGTGAAACCCCGTCTCTAATACAAAACTTAGCCTGGTGTGGTGGCACATGCCTGTAATCCCAGCTACTCTGGAGGCTGAGGCACAAGAATCCCTTGAACCCAGGAGGTGGAGGTTGCAGTGAGCCGAGATCATGCCACTGCACTCCAGCCTGGGTGACAGAACAAGACCCTGTCTCAAGAAAAAAAAAGTATAGTGTGCTTAATATATATAGCAATTTATTAGTTTAGATATAGGCTAAGCTGATGTAATAGATACCTCAGAATACAATGGCTAAATATTCAAGCTTATTTCTATTTTATAACCTAGAGGTGGTTGTTCAAGGGTGGCAGAATGGCTCTGCTTTTCCTGAATATGTGACTTCTATCTCTGGGTCCAAGGCATTTTCTCTTGTTGTCACCGTATCATAGCCAGTGGGAATGCAGAAAGGATGCAGCTCTTATTCTTAAAAGCAAAACTTGCAAAGTAGCTCACATCTCATCTGACTATACATTTCACTTGCCAGGACTTGGATACATGGCTATGCCTAGTGTGGTTGTCACAAGGGCTGGTCACATATATTTTAGTTCTTCTTTTGGGTACCTGGCAGGGTTGTATTGTATTTTCTTTGAGGTTAATCTGTGGTTGTGTGACTTGCTGTAGCCAGTGAAATGAGCTGAAGTGATATTTGTCATTTCCAGGTGAGAGCTTTAGGAGCTAGTGCACCATTTGCCACATCTTTCTCTCTTTTTTTTTCCTCTTGGTGTTGCGAACATGAAAACATGTCTGGCAGCCTAGGTCGTTAAATGAGTAGAGTCTCCTGCTGACTTGCACTGTACACGTAATGTGAGCAGGAATTACACTTTCATTGTGTTGAATAAGCCAAGGGGATTGTGGAGTTGTTCATTTTGGCAGTATAACCTAGCCCAGAAGTTCTCAAGGTGTTAGCTGTGGACCTTAGAGGAATGCGGTCACAACCATTTTCATAGTAGTACTGAGAGATGATTTGCTTTATTCATGCTCATTTTCTCATGAGTATAAAGTGCTGTTTTCCAGAGGCCTCATGATGTGTGATACTGTAACAGATTGAATGCAGAAGTAGGTATGAGACTCTGTCTTCTACTGAGCCAGTCATTAGAAGAGATTTGTAGTAATGTAAAACACTGCCGCTCTTCTCTCTAAATTTTTTTCTTTTTTGGTAAAATACAGATACCATTTATAAAAATGTTATGTAATGGATTATTTTAAGTGATTTAATGATGAATGAGTGTACTACTTGAAAATTTGTTCAGTTTTAATTTGTATTATGGTAAAAAAAATCCATTCCACATAAAGTAGAAGAAAACAGTTATGTGTTTAGTATTTGGAGAGAAATAGTAAAAATGTGATTAAAGCCAGAATAATAGTTATTATTGAGCAGAAATTTCTGAAAGATAAGGTGCATTTTGAAAATAAAGCCATATTGTTTGAAATTGTTTTACTACCATGCATCTTGTGTAATTCTAAGACTTTCGTATATTTTTATGGATTTTTTTTTTGCTGCTTTTTCTTTTTTTTTACCGTATTTATGAGGAAGTCTTTATTACCTACATTTGAGTTACATTTTAAGGTGAAAAAGATAGTGTAATTTATTTATAATGTGCATATAGGTTTTATATCCCTTGCCCTTAGGAAATTATTTGTTGCAAAGACAATATCTGCATATCGTTGGGACTTTTGCCATATTCAAGAAAATTTATATTTTTAGGAAAATAGCTCCAAGATTGAATATAAACTCAAAGAATCAAAAGCAGCATGAGACCAATACAGTGAAACAAATATTTGAGTGATAATGCCCTTAAAATATTTATTTGGGCTGGGTGTGGTGGCATGTGCCTATGGTTTCAAATTTTTGGGAGGCTCATGTGGGAGGATCGCTTGATCCCAGAAGTTTGATCATCCTGGGCAGCATATAGTGAGACCCTGTCTCTTAAAAATAAATAAATAAATGAAATTATTTAAAAAAATATGCATTTGAAGTTAACTTGATTTGATGTGTTTCACATTGATCATTTTTTCAATTCTGTAATTTTCTCACTGTTACATATATAACACTGACAATTACAAATGGAACCTCCCAAAGTTGGTCTCAGCCTTATTTTGATACATCTAAAAACAGGGTTAGGTGTGTAATCCCAGCACTTTGGGGGGCCGAAGTGGGTAGATCACGAGGTCAGGAGATCGAGACCATCCTGGCTAACACAGTGAAACCCCATCTTTAATAAAAATACAAAAAAATGAGCTGGGCGTGGTTGTGGGCGCCTGTAGTCCCAGGTGCTCAGGAGGCTGAGGCAGGAGAATGGCGTGAACCCAGGAGGCGGAGCTTGCAGTGAGCCGAAATCGTGCCACTGCACTCCAGCCTGGGCGACAGAGCGAGACTCCGTCTCAAAAAAAAGAAAAAGAGGGTTAGGTGGGGAAGATACATTTCCTCCTCTAAGTGTCTTTATTTAACATTCCTCTGCTTTGCAGTGTAGTATCTCAAATTGCTCATGTGCAGCCTTTTTTCTTTCATTTGCCTCCCACCGCCCTCAGATTTTCCAAAGCCAAAATGTAGTCAAATGGTAGAGCTGCCCTCTGGTGTTCACCCTCTGACCCTTAACATGAGTGTCAACCAGCAGTCTTACAAATTTTAGAGCTGAGTTGGAAAGTGGTTTAGAATATAATTTTTTTCCATTTTCATTCCATAGATAAAAATAAAAATAAATTTATTTAACTGTTTATTTCCATTTATTTGCCTTTAAAAAATTTACCCATCTATCCATCTATCATTTGGAAAAGGATGATTCTCACAAAGGAATCACTAAGATGCAAGTTTTTTTTTGTAGTGGTAAATTTATTTTAATTGGCGTAATTAATTTTTTAACTAGTCAGGGTTACTGGCAAAGCAAGCTCTTAATTTTAGGACCTGTGTTCCATTCACTGTGTTTTGTATGTTTGTGAACTGCATGTTGAATTTTTTGAATAGATGTTTTATTAACTGCTGAAAAAAATAACAGATGACCTTTTAAAAGAAAAATAACGAAAAACAAAATGGTCAGTTATTAAATTTTAGAATGTTGGTTTCTGTGAGTACAAATTTCTCTCAAATCTGGGTTACGGAAATTTTTAAAAAGATGTGTTTGCTCTCTAGTATACAGATTGTGGTGACTTATGTATCATTTCTCACCAAAAAAAAACCAGATCAAGATCACTAAACGTACAAGATAAGCCTAAAAGAGCAGTTCTCAAACTTTTTGGCTTTGGAACCTTTTTCTATTATAAGTTGATGATACTCCAAAAAACTTCTGTTCATGCAGATTATTTTATCTGTTGGTATTTATCATATAACAAATTAAGACCCATAATTTATCATATTACAAATATTTATCAATTCATTTAAAAAATAAACCCACTACATAACATAAAATGTTTTTGCATTAAAAATAAATATGCTTTCCTAAACACAATAGATTTGGTAGGAAGAGTGGCGTATTTTATTACATTTTTGCAGATCTTATTAATGTCTGGCTTAATAGAAAACAGATTCTCTTATCTGCTTCTGAGTTTACATGTTATATGTAAATATATATACACGTACATATTTTTTGTGTGTGTTGTATTGTTGAAGGATACGAAGAAGACATATCTGGGTTCACACAGAAATATATAGTAAAGGAAGAAGTACTTTAGTAGCCTTTTTAGATTGTTGTCCTTTGATTTATGGTGGAGGAAAATAAAATCGTGTGTTCACTATTTGGAGAAAAACAGTAAAAATGTGATCAAAGCGAAAGTCATAGTTAAAATGTAGAACAAACAGTTTTAAATGAAAATGTGCTTTGGAAATAAAACCATATTATGTGAGATTCAAATTGAAATAGATATTCCTTGATATTACACTAAAGCTTGATAAGTGGCAATGTCTTATAGGTTGGTTACAATGTAGAATCTGAAACCATGTTAGTGAACTTTTGTACTCTGTTACATTAAATCCTTTGGTCTATCTTACACTTAAAATAGTTCTTTTACCCACGTCTGATTTTGTAACACCATGCATTGGTCATTCGGAAAGTACTGATTTAATTATGCAAATCTTGTAAATGTTGATTGATACTTTTTTTTTTTTTTGATACAGAGTCTTACTCTGTCACCCAGTCTGGAGTCCAGTGGCACAGTGTTGGCTCACTACAGCCTCTACCTCCCAGGTTCAAGCAATTCTCCTGCCTCAGCCTCCCAAGTAGCTGGGATTACAGAAGTGCGCCACTACGCCTGGCTAATTTTGGTATTTTTAGTAGAAATGGGGTTTCACTGTGTTGACCAGGCTGGTCTTGAACTCTCAACCTCAAGCGATCTGCCCACCTTGGCCTCCCAAAGTGCTGGAATTACAGGCATGAGCCACTGCGCCCAACCGGGTTGACACATTTTTTACACAATATTAAAAAATTATATTTGTTAATATCACCATTGATTTTATGAGAAAATTCTTTAAATATTGAGACACTGTCAAGGTCATTATGGTAGATCAGTGTTTTCCAAAATTCCAATTTTTGCTTGAAAGCTCAAATTTTATCATCAGCAGCAAATCTATTAGTTGTTTCCTTTGAAGTGACAGGCTCACTTTGCTTATCTCCACGGAAAGAGAATGTCTGGCAAAGGCCAGGTGTGGTGGCTCACGCCTATAATGCCAGCACTTTGGGAGGCCAAGGCAGGCAGATCACTTGAGGTCACAAGTTCGAGACCAGCCTGGCCAATGTGGTGAAACCCTTTCTCTACTAAAAATACAAAAATTAGCTGGGTGTAATGGCTCATGCCTGTAATCCCAGCTACTCAGGAGGCTGAGGCAGGAGAATCGCTTGAACCTGGGAGGCAGAGGTTTCAGTGAGCTGAGATTGCGCCACTGCACTCCAGCCTGGGCAACAGAGCGAGACTCTTGTCTCAAAAAAAAAAAAAAAGAAAAAGAAAAAAGAAAAAGAAAGAAAATGTCTGGCGAAATATCCCAGTCTGAATAATGTCCATCGTTTATTTGAAGTAAAAATGATGTTCTGTGGAAAAAAGTGGCTAGTTTAGCTTGTCATTCAGACAGTTGCATTTATTTTCTCCCAAGATAACCATCGTATTTCAATGTGCAGCAGAAATGTTTTTATGCACACAGAATATTAAGATGATGTACACTCATGGATAAAGCTGGCATTCTCTTTAAACTACAAATTCATGGTGGTGAAAAATGCACTGACTATTAGAACAGTTTGGTGTCCCTACCTTCATTTTGCTGCAATGCCAACTTTTTACCCATCGTTGCCTTTGGACCATCGGTGCAAATGTCCATACAGTGTCAAAGGTAAATAATGTGTTAGTATTTTTATGAAAATTGTCTTTGGCCTTGCACATTTGCTGAAAGGGTCTCAGGTACCTTAGCATTTTTTTTTTTTTTAAGCTCAGTTTTATTTTCTGTGGTAACAAACATTTAAGAACCAGATAAAACAAGGGGCCCCTGAGCACCCAAGGGCCAGTACAGGCCGACCATGAGGCTCTCACAGGAAAGTAGCAACTGTGTCGGTTTTCCTGGTTTTGATATTGTCCTGTAGTTAATGTGAAATGTAACCATTGGGAAAACTGAGTGAAGGTTACAAAGCACCAGTCTACTATTTTTGCAACTTCCTGTGAATCTATAATTACTTCAAAATAAAAGTTAAAAAAAATTACTGTGTGGAAATGGATTATTGGGCACCAAGAAGGGAAGCAGCCTAGTCACGAGGCTGTGAGAGATGATGATTGCTTGGATGTGGGTAGTCATATAGTAGATATGGACAGAAGTGAATGGATCTGAGATGTTTTAGAGATAGAGCTTGTATTGGGTTGCAGTGTGGAAAAGGGAGTCTAGATATTTATGTTTAGCCTTCACTGAATTCATGTGAATTTGTAAAGGTTAAGATTGGAAGAGGACTAGGTTGAGAGGAGGAACAGAAGTTTTACATTGGGCTCATTAGGTTGGTGAAGCTATCAGAGGTTGAGGCTGCTGTTGAACGTAGGAGCCAAGCAGCATACAGATAATAATTAAAACTGTGGGGTTAGATGGGATCACTCAAGGCAAAAGTGTAGTGAGTGAAGAGAAGTGGGCTGAGACAGAGCTGTTGGGGGAGATGTCTGTCTAGAGGTGTGTCAGAGAGGATCTCAAAGAAGGGGCAAGAGGAGGAAAATCAGGCAAGTATAGGCTCATTGAATCCCAAAGAAGAAAGTGTGTTAAAAAAAGAGGAGATAACTGGTTTGTATGGTGCAGAGATGTGAATATGTTGGGGTTAGAAGTGACCACAGAAGGCATTTGGGAGATCTCAGAGTGCAGAAGGCAACCTGGTGGCTTGAAAAGTGAACAATATGTGGGGAAATGGAGAGAGCAGTACATACTTCTCTTTGGAGGAATATCAGAGAAACAGCTGGTAGGAGCTCCTAGATCATACTTGTGTGCCTACGAGTCCGATTAATTGAAGGGGGAAGATGAGGGATCAGAGAAAGTATAACTGAAAGAGAAAGCAAGTACTTTGAGAATGAAAGGGGCTTGGGAGCAAGTGTACGAGTGGATTGTTCTTTCAGTCTCAATGTACCAGCCAAATAGAGCCTGTTAAAAGTGAGAATATGTAACTCTTTTGCTCAGAAATTTCCCATCCCACTCATTGTAAAAGCCAAAGTCCTTAAAATGGCTTACAAGCCTCTAAGCAATCTGCTGTTTTTCTCTGTTATCTCCCATGCCTACCCCCAACTCTCACCTTGTTCCTCACTGTCTCCTCCATCCACACTGGCCACCTCATTGTTCAGAGAACATGGCAGGTTTGCTCCTGCCCAGGGATCTTGGAGCTTGTGCCTCCGTTTTTCAGGACAGCTCTTTTTTCCAGTATCTGCACGGCTTACTCACTTAACTTCTTTCAGGCCTGTTCTTAAATGGTATCTTCTCAGTGGTCTTCTCTGACCATGCTGTCTAAAATTGTCTTTCTCCCCCTGTACTTTTTATTCCCCCAATGTGCTTTTTCTCCATAGTACTTCCCATCACCTGACATATAAAATGTACATGTTTACTTACTTGACTTGTTTCTCACCATAAGAATGTACACTCTATGCGGGGCAGGAATTTTTGCTTGTTTTGTTTACACTATATTGACAACACCTAGATCAGTACCATATGTACAATTTTTTTTTTTTTTTTGAGATGAAGTCTCGTTCTGTCGCCCAGGCTGAAGTGCAATGACATGATCTCAGCTCACTGCAACCTCCGCCTCCTGGGTTCAAGCAATTCTCCTGTCTCAGCCTCCCAAGTAGCTGGGATTACAGGCATGCGCCACACGCCTGGCTAATTTTTTTGTGTTTTTAGTAAAGATGGGGTTTCACCATGTTGGCCAGGCTGGTCTCAAACTGACCTCAAGTGATCCACGTGTCTTGGCCTCCCAAAGAGTTGGGTTTACAGGTGTGAGCCACCGTGCCCAGCCTATGTACAAATATTTGTATGATAAATAGGAACAGGGAAGAAAGAACATAGGTGGAGGATAGGTAGGCTTAAGGATCTGGTGACAGGAAAGTGAGTGTATTCTTGCTAGATTTATACCAGTTATGAAGCAGGGCACTAACTGAGAATAGAGTTGGACAGGAAGAAGGATTATCAGAGTTTTGAGGAGAGCAGAGTAAGTGTAAAAAGTCTTTGAGAGTGGAAAGGTGAACTTTCCAGGTGTGATGTAAGATTACTGAACAGAGTTGAAGGGATTTGTGGTTTTCTGAAATAGAACATGTTTCTCTCTTAAGTCAGTAGAATTTTAACAATATTAAGCTATAGAACAGAGTAACGAAGTGTGACGTGTAAATGCTTACTGTTTTTAAAAGAGTAGAATTGTTTTTTAAACAGTGATCGTTATAGTATTGAATTTACACCATTGATTTAGAATGTGCCCTAACATCCTACGTTCTTTTTAGCCTTACCAGTAATTCTAGGATCGTGGGACTCCTGGCTCAGCTGGAGAAGATCAATGCTGAACCTTCAGAATCAGACACTGCCCGATATGTTACATCAAAAATTCTTCATCTGGTTCAGAGTCAAGGTAAACATTGATCTCTTCTTTGTTTTTGAAATGCTTTTTTAATTCTTTAAAAGTGGATGCTAAAAATGTTCAAACTTCTAATGAATGGATGATTTTCCACAAAAATTGAACTTTCAGGCTGGGCGAAGTGGCTCACACCTGTAATCTCAGCACTTTGGGAGGCCAAGGTGGGCAGATCATGAAATCAGTAGTTCGAGACCAGCCTGGCCAATATGGTGAAACCCCATCTCTACTAAAAAATACAAAAAATTAGCCAGGTGTGGTGGCATGCGCCTATAGTCCCAGCTACTCAGGAGGCTGAGGCAGGAGAATCGCTAGAACCTGGGAGGTGGAGGTTGCAGTGAGCTATCAGCCTGGGTGACAGAGTGAGACTCCGTCTCAAAAAAAAAAAAAAAATCGAACTTTCTCAGATTAACTCGAGTAGAGAACTGAATAACCTTGGAGGAAATTGATCTTCAAAGCATTGTTTCTAATAATGATTACAATTTTACTTATATATGATTGCCACCCTCCAGTTTACAAACAGTACCGAATTCCAGTGCTACTTGATACAGATTTTTGGCAAAAAGATATCAAGTAGCATAGAATATTGGTTATTATGTGGTCCTCACTTTGAAATTCAAGCTCTACCATTTAGTGGTTGGGTACCTTAGGGAAGTTAATTGAATTTCTAGGATGTATGATAGCTGTACCATCTCTGAAGTAGAGGTAAAAAATATCATGGGGTTGTCAGGAGATTTACATGAGAAGCATGTAAAAAGAATGTTTAAAATGTTCTATAAATGTCATCTGTAATTAGACATTATTTTTATATTTTATGATGGTAATAGTACTAAATTGATATCAAAACCCTGACAGAGTACGCAAATAGTATTGACTTTGTACTTAGGAACATAATGTGAAAAGGCTCCAATAAAACATTAGGGAGTTAAGTCTATACATGGAAATATGAATATCAGTGTTAAAGAACACATTTTGCCAGGTGCGGTGGCTCACGCCTGTAATCCCAGCACTTTGGGAGGCCGAGGTGGGTGGATCACAAGGTCAGGAGATTGAGACCATCCTGGCTAACACAGTGAAACCCCGTCTCTACTAAAAATACAAAAAGTTAGTTGGGTGTGGTGGGGGGGGCACCTGTAGTCCCAGCTAGTTGGGAGGCTGAGGCGGGAGAATGGTGTGAACCCGGGAGGCGGAGGTTGCAGTGAGCCGAGAGCGTGCCACTGCCCTCCAGTGTGGGCGACAGAGCAAGACTCCATCTCAAAAAAAAAAAACACATTTCAGGAATGCAAGATGGTTTAATATCAGGAAATATATCAGTATAACAATATCTGAACAGATCAAATAAAATCCATATAATTATCTTAATAGATAGTAAAAAGGACTTTGATAAGACTAAATAAAAACTGTGCATGATTTGAATAAGAGAAAACCAGCAGCTACTTTAATATTTGACAGTGCACATAAAAGGTATTTCTGTTAGAAGTAAGGTCCAATAATTATAATCTTGATTTAATTTTTTAAAATTTCATTATTCTGGAGGCTTAGGTCATTCTAATAAGATGTTTGGCAGGCATTTACTGTTTCAAGAGCTCGGAATCTATTAACCTTTCTTCTTGGTCATAGACCCTTATATTTATTTTGATAACTTCCTCCCATGTAATCCATGCATTTGGGGGATAGTTGACACCACCCCATTGTTTCTCACATAATTTAAAATACCTGTACCTTTGAATTAAAGCCACTGTATTGGATTCCAGGCTCTGGAAATATTATACTTATTAACTAAGGCAACTAATGAACAAGGATGTTCATTGTATCAGTACAAAATTAAATGTGCCAGGTATATTCACTGCATTGTCATATGGAATACCTCCTCCTCAAAAAAACCAAACAAACAAAAAATCCAACAAAAACAAAAGAAAATGAATCCTTCAGACCTATCAACACTTTTGTCCATTGCTCCTACCACTGTAGACTCTTCTTTGTGTCACAACCTAGAAGCCCCTACTCCAGCATTACCACTGAAAATACTCCTAACCATACCACTATCAGAGAATGACCCTCTTCCCACCACTGAAAATACTCCTGACCCTACCACTATCAGAGAATGACCCTCTTCCCACCACTGAAAATACTCCTAACCATGCCACTATCAGAGAATGACCCTGTTCCCACCACTGAAAATACTCCTAGCCATACCACTATCAGATATTCCCTTGGGGTGTGTAATATAGTGACTGTTTATAGTGCCTAGGGTTAGCCAACCAACACAGTATAAGTTGGTAGTGAAAGACTGTCCCATCCTTTATAGGATAATCCAGTTAGCTACCCATTTGGGAGAGAAAGTTTGGAAATTTATAGTTGAAAGAAGAAATGCAAACAACCAAGAAATGTACAAAAATTTTCTTTACTCCCTTACAGTTCAGGAACTGCTAATGAAAACAACAAAAATATCTTTCACTGGTCAGATTGACAGAAATTAGAATGACAATGTCTGGTGCTGTTGAAGGCACGAGGAGAGGGTACTCTCATACACTGTTGGAGGTGTAGTAATTATTACAAATTTGGAGAAAATAATCTGGCAATGTGTACTAAAACAAATTGCACCTGGTATTTGACCCAGCACCTGGTATTTGATTTTTACTTTAAGAAATATATGTATATATAATTTATTTTACTTTTTTGAGACAGAGTCTCTCTCACTCTGTTGCCCGGGCTGGAGTGCAGTGGTGCAATCTTGACTCACTGCAACCTCCACCTCCCGGGTTCAAGCCATTCTTCTGTCTCAGCCCCCCAAGTAGCTGGGATTACAGGCGTATGCCACAACATCTGGCTAATTTTTTATATTTTTAGTAGAGATGGAATTTTACCATGTTGGCAAGGCTGGTCTTGAACTCTTGACCTCAGGTGATCCGCCTGCCTTGGCCTCCCAAAGTGCTGGGATTACTGGCGTGAGCCACTGTGCCCGGCCAAGAAATATATTTTAACTGAAATAAAAATGCTAGTTAGAGAGTATAGAGATATTCATTGTGGCATTATTTGTTACATCAAAGATCAAGAAACAACCTAAATGTTTATCATTGAGAGAATGTGTGAATAATTTTTGATATAGCCAAACTGGAAATTTATAGTCATATTATGCAGCTATTATGAATAATACATTATTTATGATGGGGACTCTTGTAAGCCCCACACCAGGCTCACACCAAACCAATTAAATCTTATTGTTAAAGCTTTCCAGATGGTTCCAAAATTGAGAGCTACTGCTCTAGAGCAGGGAATGGCTAGCGTTTTCTGGGAAGGGCCAGATAAGACATATTTTAGGCTTTGTGGGCCATACAGTCTCTGCTGTGGAGCACAAGAACAGCCATAGATGATACATAAAGAAACAGGCATGGCTGAGTTCCTATAAACTTTATTGTAGACACTGAAAAAAAAATATTATAGTTGAAACATACAGTTCATATGTGTAACTATGTGCACTCTCTTGGAGGCTTAAATTTAGTATATTACATACAGCAAGTTTCTTTAGTTCATATGACTGTAAATGTGCATAGCCTCATTTTTGTACAAAATAAACCATTATATTTGTATGTAATATTTGTATGAGCCAGGCCAAAAAAATAAAAGGAAGGATACATATCAAATTGTTAGCAGTAGCTATATTGATGGAATAGGAATGGAGGAGAATAAGATAAGCTAATTTTGTTTCAAACACTTTTAAATTGTTGTAACAAGCATATACTACTTACATATTTAAATAATATAAAAAACCAACCCCTACAACACATTTTATTCACACAATTAACTTTTTTTTTTTTGAGACGGAGTCTCGCTCCGTCGCCCAGGCTGGAGTGCAGTGGCGCGATCTCGGCTCACTGCAAGCTCTGCCTCCCGGGTTCACACCATTCTCCTGCCTCAGCCTCTCCGAGTAGCTGGGACAACAGGCTCCCGCCACCACGCCCGACTAATTTTTTTTTTGTATTTTTAGTAGAGACGGTGTTTCACCGTGGTCTCGATCTCCTGACCTCGTGATCCGCCCGCCTCGGCCTCCCAAAGTGCTGGGATTACAAGCGTGAGCCACCGCGCCCGGCCCTCACACAATTAACTTATAAATTTCCATAATTTGCCTCTCGCTAACTACTTATGTACAGTGAACATGGTTACTTGCAATTTCCCCTTAGCTTTTTCCCTAGAAACATTTATATTGTCCATTTTCGTGCAAATGGTTAATTTGTTGGCCCATGGTTGTTGCTAATCTTTCCTTATAATCCTTTTAGTTTCCATAGAGTAGGGAGTGATGTTGTGTCTTTCATTCCTGAATTTGATTGTGTCCTCTCTTTTTTCTTGGTCTGTCAGCTCATTAGTTCTCAACCAGGAGTGATTGTGTTCACCCCACTTTTTCCCCCAGGGACGTTGGCAATGTTTGGTGACATTTTTAGTTGTAAATTTTTTTTAGTGGGGCTTACTGGAATCTGTTGGATAGAAGTCAGAGATGTTGCTGAACATTCTGTGATACACAGATCAGCCCCCCACAAGAAAGAATTATCTGTCCCAAAATGTCAAGAGTGCTGAGGTTAAGAAACCCTAACCTAGCTAAAAGTTTGTCAATTTTGTTGATATTTTTAAAGAACCAACTTCTGGTTTAATTGATTTTCTCTGTTTTGTTTCATTGATTTCCTTCTTTTATTTATTGCTTTCTTCCTTCTGCTTGTTTTGAGTTTAATTTGCTCTTTTTTTGCCTTTTTATTTTTTTACATTTTGAGACAGAGTTTCATTCTTGTTGCCCAGGCTGGAGTGCGGTGGTGCGATCTGGGCTCACTGCAACCTCTGCCTCCTGGGTTCAAGTGATTCTTCTGCCTCAGCCCCCCAAGTAGCTGAGATTACAGGCGTCTGCCACCAAACCCGGCTAATTTTTTGTATTTTTAGTAGAGACAGCGTTTCGCCATGTTGGCCAGGCCGGTCCCGAACTCCTGACCTCAGGTGATCCACCCGCCTCGGCCTCTCAAAGGGCTGGGATTACAGGCGTGAGCCACCGTGCCCGGTGGCCATTTTCTTACAGTGGAAGCCTAGATTATTTATTTTGAGACCTTTATTTCTACTGGAGGCATTCAAAGCCATAGATTTTTCTGTAAACACTGCCTTAGCCACATTATACAAATTTTGAGATATTGTATTTTTGTTTAATTCGGTTGACAATTTGTTCTAATTTGCTTTGTGATTTTTTTATTTGACCCATAGGTTTTTTTAGAAGTGTGTTGTTTAATTTCCCAATATTTCAGGAATTCCTAAATTTCCTTCTGTTGATTTCTAATTTAATTCTCTTGTGGCTGGAGAATATACTTTGAATGATTTCAATCCTTCGAATTGCTTGAGACTTGTTTTATGACATAGTTTATGGTTTCTCCTGAAAAATGTTCCATGTGTACTTGAAAAGAATGTATATTCTGCTGTTGTTGGGTGAAGTGTTCTATACATATCAGTTAGGTCAGGTTAGTTGATAGTGTTGTTCAAATCTCTTATACACTGTTGATTTTCTATCTAGGTGCTCTGTTAATTATTAAGAGTTAGGTGTTAAAATATTATTAAATTGTATATTTATCTTTTTAATTTTGGCAGGTTTTGGTTAATGTATTTTGAGGCCCTGTTCTTAGCTGTGTGTACATTTACAGTTGTTTCATTTTCCTGGTAGTTTGCCTCTTCATCATTGTGAAATACTGCTTTTTGTCTCATAATAGTTCTAGACTTAAAGTTCATTTTGTCTAATGATAATATCGCCACTCCAGCTGCCTAATGATTACTCATTGCATGTCGTACCTTTTTTCATTCCTTTTACTTTGAACTTGTTTGTACCTTTGAATCTAAAGCGTGTTTCTTGAAGATAGCATATTGTTGGATCTCGCTTCTTAACTAGTCTGAGTGTTTTAGTGCTTCCAATTTAATGCATTTATTAATATGATTGGATTTACATCTGCCGTTTTGCTATTTGTTTTGTTCCATGTCTTTTACATTCTCCTCATTCTTTCACTGCTTTTGTGTTATCTAACTTTAAGAAATTGTAGTTCTTTTCTTAGTGGTTCCTGTAGGGATTAAAATGTGCATCTTTTTACAGTGTACTGCAGTGTACTTAATTCCACTCAATATCAAAACTTCCCATATAGCTTCATTTCCTTCTCATTCCTTATGCTGTTATTGATTTACATGTTATGTTTATACATATTAGAATCCCAACAATACAGTGTTGTAATTATTGCTTACACAATCTTATGCTTTATGAAGAAGTTCTGAATGAAGAGCAGGATTAAGAGCCAACAGATTGATAGTTAAAAGTAATGGGGGTGGAATTAAGTTTTCTTAGAAGGAGATGTAGAGTGAGAAAGCTGAGGTTTGTGTCCTGGGAACTGTGCACATTTAGATAGGGCTATAAGAGGGTCTTGTGAAGATAATCAAGTGCATTCACATGATTTTTATGTCTTCCGGATGTTTTACCCCTTTATCATTATGGGAAGTTTCTCTTTATCTCTGGCAGTGTTCTTTGTCTGAAGTTTATTTTGTCTGATATTAGTATAACCCTTCAACCTTTCCTATGGTTGTTGTTTGCATGATATATTCTTTTCTATTCTTTTACTCCCAGCCTTTTTGTGTCATTGAATCCAAAGTATGATTTCTGTAGACAGCATACAGTTCGATCTTTTTTAAAAAAACACTTATCCAGTTTGACAGTCTGAGTGTTTAATTTGAGCATTTGGTCTGTTAACATTTAATGTAGTTGTTGATTGGATTTAGGTCTACGATTTTATTTTCTGTTTGTCTTTTATGTTTTTTATTCCTTTTCTTCCTGTCCTACCCTATTTTGGATTATTTGAACATTTTTTTAGAATTCCGTTTTAATTTACCTATTGGCTTTTTAGTTATACCTCTTTTCATTTTTAAGAAGTAATTTCTTTGAAGACTGTACTAAATGTCGTTAACTTTTCACAGTTTGCTTAGAATTACTATTGTTACTTCATGTAAATTTAGAATCTTAAATTTTTTCTACTGTTCTGTAGAAAATTTTTTCTACTGTTCTACTAGCTGTAGTTGTCATATGTATCTACATCTATATACATTACAACACAATGTTTGCTTTAGCAGTCATGTATATTTTAAAGATATTAAGAAGAAAAAAGGTAGCTTTTATATTTGCAGAGATATTTACCATTTTGGAAGCTCTTTATTCTTTTCTAATGATGTGAGTTTGATTTGGTGCCATTTCTCTTTAGCCTACAGAATTTTGTCATTTCCAGTAGTTCAGGTTGGCTGTGGAAGATTTTTTTTTCTTCTTAATCTGACAGTGAATTTATTTCACCATTTTTGAAGGATATTTTTACTGGATATGGAATTCTGGGTTGGCAGTTTCATCATCGTCTTCGTCTTTTAGCATTTTAAAGTGTGCTTAAAATTGTGTTTCCACCATTTTATGACCTCCATAATTTCAAATGAGAACTCTGTTGTCATTTGAATCTTCATTTTCCTGAATGTTATGTGTGATTTTTTTTCTAGCTGATTTCAGGGTTTTTTTGTTTGTTTGTTTTGATTTTGCTTTTCAAGTTTGACGGCTGTAGTTTTCTTCATAGTTATCCTGCTTGGAATTCACTGAGATTTTTGAATCTGTAAATTTATATCTTTAGTCAAATTTGGGACATTTTTGGTTGCTCAATTTTTTTTTCTCCCTTATTTTCTCTATTTGTCTTGTGGAAGTATACATATATTAGATTTTTGATATTTTTCAGCTATTGTTGAGGCTTATATCTTTTAAGTTTAATTCTCTGTTGTCCAATTTGGGTTGGATAATTTCTATTGTTCTGTTGTCAGTTTCACTGCCTCTTTCCTATGCATCCTTCCAGTTAGCTATTGATAATTTATTTCAGATGTTTTTTTTTATTCTCAAGTGTGCACTTGGTTCTTTTACTTTTGTAGTTTCTATTTCTCTGCTGTGTTTCCCCATCTTTTCATTCATTGTGTACTTCTTGACTTTAATGTCATTTATTATAGTAGCATCTTTTAAGTTCTTGTCTGTAAATCTAAATCTAACATTCCGATAATTGAAGCTCTTGAGGAAGGAATACAGCATTATAATAACTGGGAAGGATTATATTTAAAGAAACCAAAGGAAGATGCAGTAGTCAGCAGTGCTAAGTGTTAGGAAGGTTAGTTAAAGTTCTTTTTGATTGGATTATTAACAAATTATTGATCACAGCAAAAGCATTTTTCAAGTGGTAGGATTAGATGGAAGATTGCAGTATGTTATAATGTGAGTGGCAAATGAAATAATCACAAGGAATATAGAGTACTTGTTAGAGGAGCTTCACTGAGAAAAGAGGGAAACAGAGGGGGAGGCAGGGTAAAATAAGATTTGGTAAGTATGTGGAATAATAAAAAGTGTATTTATTGGTTGAGGGGGAACAACCGATATGTTGGTAGAGGTTGAAGGTAAAGGTTCATAAGAACGTAGAAAGGATGGAATTCAAAATACAGATGAAAGGACATTTCTTCCTAACCTCCACTTCCCTGCTCCTGTCTGCCATTTACTGGCGGAAGGAATGCAAGATTTTCAAGGATTTTGGTACAGGAGCATATAGAGTTTGGTTGTTATTAGTAAAATGTTTTGTTAATATATACTTTGCTTCATTTTAATGAGGAAAAATGTAGGTTCTGAGAAGTCCAGAGAATGAGAGGAAAGATTGAGTGCTACTATAAATGTTGGAATAGCTATGGGCTGTGGCAGGGCAGGTGGTGATGGATGTGAGCTAAGATAAGTGAAAGGAGCAGTTTTGTGTTCCCAAGTGAGATTGGAATTCATTAATTTTATGGTATTAACAGTCTTAAATTGTGGTGTTATTTTTACTCTGATGTAGGAGTAGGGAACTCAGCTTTTTGGGATTCACTTCTGTATCAGGGTTTGTGGTGGGAAAGTTGGTGGGGGTGGGTGTGCTTGGAATCCAAGTTAAGTGTGGAGGGGACTGATAACTGTGGGAAAACAGTGCTACCTCGCACTGGATAAGAAGTTTCAACAAAGGTGACAGTGAGGTTTATATAGTCTATAAAGGAAAGATGAATAAAAATGTTAGGAGGTTATGGTCCATAGGTAGAAGATTAGAGGTTAAGATATCAGAGGCAGAGCAGTTTGAGGTCCTGAGTATGGCCGTTCAGAGGGTTGATGAATTGGAGCACAGAGGGAAGGATTTTGTTATGAGGTCAAGAAACTATGGAACTAGGTATTTGAATGAATTTTCCACAATGACATTGAAGTCTCCCAACATCATGGCAGAATTTGGAATAGAGTAGAAAACTGTTAGTCTAAACACCTAATTTTCATTTAGTGTGAGGTGTAAATAAAACAGTGGTGAATGTTAACAAGGGGAGGCTGCATTATACTGTCTTCAGAGGAAGAGAGTTTTTTTTAACCCTTCATGGAGGTGAAAATGTAATAGCTTGTTAGTGGTGATATTAATATTGAAAAATAATTTGGTTTTAATATTAAATCAGGGGCCTTTAAAATATTACATCAAGGGTACATTAGATATTTGAAACAATGTTTTATTTTACAACTTAATATTTTTTGGTGGAGGCAGCAGGGCTGGAGAAAAAGTAAAGGATAGGTTGCATTGTCAGAAGGAATGACATACTTTTTAAAAAGGAAAAATTTAATTTTACTATCATTAATGAGTTTTTCCTTTTTTTCTGGGTAAATTTTATATTCTTTTAAGCATTAGCAATGTGGCAGCAAGGAACTGGTGAACATTATTTTAGGTCTTCATATCACTTACGGGAGTTTCTGTTTTGAAAGATGTAAGGTTCCTGTAAGTTTAACGAAGTCCAGTAACTGAACCCGAGATGATGCATGATAGCATGAGATTGTTGTTTTAAGATAAATATGACATGTACTCTCCAGCATATTTAATTTGTAGCTAGTCATAGGTAGTTGTCATAAATAACATTATACTATATCCTTTCTGTAGTACATTTTTCCCTCTGTTTACTCCTAATTTAGAGTAACTTAATTTTCAAGTGATGTCAGATTCATGAAGTTGAACAGGATTTGCTCAGAGCAAAAGTGTATTCTAAAGGCTTAGCCTGAGTTTGTTTTTTTCCCATCTATGTTGATATTTTCCTTTAATCAGGGCCTCACTATCTATTGTTCTTCTCTTAAACTCCCTTGACTATCTCCATGTGGAACATTGAATTTGGTATCAGTCCTTTGAACTTCATTGTGGAATATGTACTGTATTGAGAGTGGGTTGTATTGTGTTTTTTAAAATCTCAAAATGTGAAATAAATGGCACTGTCATTCTGTACTAGAAGAATTTCTGGCATTAGTATTCAGGTTTGATATTAAATGAAGTGCATTAAATGCTGGAAGACTATAAGTTTTGGGTTCAGAAACACAAGTGATCACCTGGTCTTTTCACTTGTTTGCTCAGTGATTTGTACAGATTTATTCTCCTTTCTGAACTTAAATCTTTAGATCCATGAAAAGAGTAGTTTTTTTTCCTTAGAGGGTTGAAGTGAGTTATAAATGAGATAACATAGGTATGGAATAGTAAATGTTAGTTCGTTTTCTAAATGTTGACCTAGGATGTACTTTTCTTCTCTTGTTAATCAAAGGAGAAGAATTGTGAAGAAGCTCTAGAAACCTTCACCTAATAGAAATAATTTATGCTGTTTTGGTTTTTTTTGTTTGTTTGTTTTTTTTTTTTTTTTACCAATCCTAATGAGAGGAAAAGGATCATTTGGGTGATCTGGTCTCCAGGTTGTTCAGAAGTAGCCTTTTGTTAGTTTTGTTTATTTTTGTGTGATACAGAATTTTAAAATAGTATTAATACAGGTCAGGCGTGGTGGCTCATGCCTGTAATCCCAGCACTTTGGGAAGCTGAGGTGGGTAGATCATGAGGTCAGGAGTTCAAGACCTGCCTGACCAACAGGGTGAAACCCTGTCTGTACTGAAAATACAAAAATTAGCCAGGCATGGTGGCACATACCTGTAATCCCAGCTACTCAGGAGGCTGAGGCAGGAGAATCGCTTAAACCTGGGAGGTGGAGGTTGTAGTTAGCGGAGATTGTGCCATCGCACTCCAGCCTGGGCAACAGAGTCTGAGACTTCATCTCAAAAAAAAGGTATTAATACAATCATGACATTGGAAAATGATAGTAGGTTTTTGTTGTCACCCATTTTGATGATCAATTTTCTAGTTCTACTCATGAAGATGAGGTAAGACTCCTACCTTACTCCTAGTTCTGGCACCTGTACTATATTATCAATTTTAAGATTTTAAATGGATGAATAGAGATCATCTAATTCATGACAGGAGCCGTGATGAAATGTGAAGAACGCCATGTTAACTGAAATCTTGAAGTCCACATACGGTAGAATTAGCAACATCAGAGGGAAGAATGTCTGTGAACCAAGTTAGAGTGTTTACTGTACCAGTGGAGACTTGTTGAATCTTTATTAGCTATATGCAACAAAACTATACATGCTTTTAAAAATTTATGTTTGAGAAAAAAATTGTTTGCTACTTTTCAGAAAAAACAAGGAGAGAAATGACAGCCAAAGGTTCTACAGGAATGGAAATTCTACTGTCAACATTAGAGGTAAATCAGTGACACACTTTAATTATGTAACTACTACTGCCAAGTGATACTGAAGAAGAAAAAGCCTATGTGTGTATGTAAATACACACAGAAACACATACACATGTACACATATACACACACACGTATATATGTAACAATTTTTATTTTAGAGGTAAAGCCAGTGAATGGAAGTTCATTTTAGGTTTTTAAAATACTATTTGGAATGGTGGTATAAATATTCTAATGTGTATTAGGTGACTATTGAAGTATATTTCCCTTATATGATTATAATGATAACTGTAAATTATAATCCTAACATGCCATTCTAGTTGATAATAGAAAATAAAACATTAGCTGGAAATAAATCTTAAGCTTAAAACAAATGATTGACGTTGAAAATTATCGTTTATTGTTTTAGCTGGTGTACATTTGTGATTTTACTACACGTATTGGTTAACTATATTATACTGATGATAATAGAATTTCTATGCCAGTGTAAAGTTTTGGGTGGACCAACAGGACATATTCAGAATCAGGATTCTGTATTTTGTTCAGTTGCAATGTTAAGAACAAGAAATGAATTTATGTTCTTCAATAGGAAGTCTTAGCATCATAAAGATGTGATTTCTCCCTAGATTGATCTGTTACTTTAGAGCAATCTCAATAAAAGTTACTAACAGGTTTTTTTTTCTTTTTCTTTTCTTTTCTTTTTTTTTTTGAGACAGAGTCTCACTCTGTCGCCCAAGCTGGAGTGCAATGGCGCGATCTCAGCTCAGTGCAACCTCCACCTCCCAGGTTTGAGTGATTCTCCTGCCTCAGCATCCCAAGTAGCTGGAATTACAGGTGCACACCACCATGCCCAGCTAATTTTTGTATTTTTAGTAGAGACGGGGTTTCACCATGTTGACCAGGCTGGTCTTGCACTCCTGACCTCAGGTGATCCGCCTGCCTCGGCCTCCCAAAGTGCTGGGATTACGGGCATGAGCCACTGTGCCCGGCCTAACAGTTTTGTTTTTAAAGTCCAAATGGGTAGACATAATCAGCAAAATAAAAAGCACATTTCTGAGAATGAAGATACATGAGAAGGGACTATCCCCATTAAATATCAAAGAACATTAGAAATCTTCAGTAATTAAAATAATTTGGAAATTATGCACGAGTAATAGACTACTACTATAGTGTAACAGAATAGAAAATCCAAAAATAAAATGCATATGGGAATTTAGTATTATTTATTAAAGGTAGCATTTCAGGTCAGTGAGAAATAGAGTGATTGGTAGCTATCTGGAAAAAGGTAACATTGAATGATGACTTCCTGCATTCCACACCCAAATAAATTCCACATGAAGCAAAGATTCAAGATGGAAAATGGAATCATAATACTAAAGAAAGACGAATTTTAAAATAATCTTACAACAAAGAAGGCTTTTTTAAGTATGAAAAAATAGAAACTATAAAAGATCGATAGATTCAACTATATTATCAACTATATTAACAAAAGGATGTAGAAAAACACGTCATGGATACTTGGAAAACTGAGGAAGAGTTTTTTGGCTTATGTAATTTCTTTGATGTGTAAAGAACTTCTTCAGTTAAAGGCTGGGTGTGGTGGCTCACACCTGTAATCCCAGCACTTTGGGAGGCCTAGACAGGCGGATCACAAAGTCAGGAGACTGAGACCATCCTGGCTAACACGGTAAAACCCTGTCTCTACTAAAAATACAAAAGAATTAGCTGGGTGTGGTGGCGGGCGCCTGTAGTCCCAGCTACTCGGGAGGCTGAGGCAGGAGAATGGCGTGAACCTGGGAGGCAGAGCTTGCAGTGAGCTGAGATCGCGCCACTGCACTCCATCCTGGGTGACAGCGAGACTCCGTCTCAAAAAAACAAAAAAAAAAAAAGAAAAAAAAGAACTTCTTCATTTAGGAAGAAAAAAAAAACACCTCAAAAACCATGTAAAGGCTATGCGCAGTTCTCAGAAAAAGAAACACAGATGTCACTTGAGATTGAGCATTACTTTTAATAAGATAAATAAAACCAAAGTACAATGTTGAAACATTTTCACTTATTAGATTGGTTGTCCAAACTTGGAGAAATAGTCACTCTTCTGCATTGCTGGTGGGAGTATAAATTATTTCATAGAGAGCAATTTGGTAATATCTATTAAAGGCCCAGCTGGGCATGGTGGCTTACGCCTGTAATCCCAGCACTTTGGGAGGCCGAGACCATCCTGGCTAACTAACACAGTGAAATCCTGTCTCTGCTAAAAATACAAAACATTAGCCGGGCGTGGTGGCGGGCACCTGTAGTTCCAGCTACTTGGGAGGCTGAGGCAGGAGAATGGCGTGAACCCAGGAGGCGGAGCTTGCAGTGAGCCGAGATTGCAGCACTGCACTCCAGCCTGGGCGACAGAGCGAGACTCCATCTCAAAAAAAAAAAAAACAAAAAAAACCCATATTCTTTGACCTTGAAATTGTAGGCATTTACCTTACTATACAGATGTACTTTACCACATGTAAATATATATCCTTAGTTAAATTTGAAACTTTTTAATAGCCAAATATTAAAAGCAACCTAAATATTTCATGGGTAGATGATTGGTTACATAAACAATGGTGATATAGCCATATAATGGAATATATCCTGTAGCCCTCAAAAAGAATAAAGAAGCTCTGTATCTATTGATATGTAAAATATCAATGTGCAAAATAGTACCTATAGGGCAATACCATTTGGAGAAATAAACCTGTATGCACGTGTATATTTACATGGATTTCTTTTATGTGTGCATATTATCTTTGGCAGAATGCACAAGAAAGTGATAATGTGATTGCCTTCTGATAGGGCAGTTAGGTGATTGTCACCAGACATATTGTGGTGCCATTTACATTTGGATTCATTTACTTTTATTATCTATTTGATAGAAAGATGAGGAATTTGAATGACAAATTTATTCTTCTAGTAATGTTGATATTAAGCAAGTAATAACTCAAAATGATTTGTAAAAGTTCTTAAAGGTAGAAGGAAACAGACGGAAATGATAAGAGAATAGTGAAAACCTGAATACCTTTGTTCCTAGAGAAATTGGAAAGGTCATTTGTAAAATATGGGTAGTTCCCAATGGATTCAAAAGTTTGGGAATCAAAAATTTACAATGTTTTAATAAAACAAACTATTTATTTCAGAACACAAAAGATCTTCAAACTACACTTAATATCTTAAGCATTCTTGTTGAGCTGGTGTCAGCTGGTAAGTTTTTGTTTCTTTGGTCTAATTTCTGTTCCTAAACAGTGATCAACAGTGTATCATATTCACTTTATTTGGAATTTTCTGATACTCTTATAGAGGCTATTCTGAGTATTGGAATTAGAAACTGAAATGTCATAGTTTGTTGTTGTTGCGTTGTTTTTGGTATCTTCAAGTATCCCTCAGACTACCCCATAGCCATGTATTTCACAGCCTTGAACCTAGAATTTCAGCATGATTTGTGTTTACCCTTTGTGTGCTATTTTCGAAATAAATGAGATTAAACAAAATATGTTGATGGTATTTGTTTGATATTATTGATTGATTGATTGAGATGGAGTTTTGCTCTTGTCACCCAGGCTTGAGTGCAGTGGTATGATCTCTGCCCACTGCCACCTCCGTCTCCTGGGTTCAAGAGATTCTTCTGCCTCAAACTCCCAAGTAGCTGGGATTACAGGTGTGCACCACCATGCCTGGCTAATTTTTGTATTTTTAGTTGAGACGGGGTTTCACCATGTTGGCTAGGCTGGTCTTGAACTCCTGACCTCAGGTGAATCTGCCTGCCTCGGCCTCCCTAAGTGCTGTGATTACAGGCGTGAGCTACTGTGCCTGGCTGTATTTGTTTGATTTTAGAAGTCATCAGTTTTAACCATTTCTTGAATGCTAACAAGTTATGATACCTAATATGGGAGGATTTGTTGTTTAAATTTTTTTTTTTTTTTTTTTAATTTTTAGGTGGAGGTCGAAGAGTGAGTTTCTTAGTCACCAAAGGTGGTTCACAAATATTGTTGCAGTTACTTATGAATGCCAGCAAAGAATCTCCCCCACATGAGGACTTAATGGTACAGATTCATTCTATTCTTGCAAAGATTGGACCGAAAGGTAAGGGATTTCATTTGTATGATTATTGAATCTAGAACTATTTTTGTAACATTGATTCTCTCACCTTGTAACTACTCAGTTTTTAAAAATGTTATTTTAAATTTCTATGGATACACAATAATTGTACATGTTTGTGGGGGTACACATGATATTTTGATACAAATGTATGTGTAATGATCAAATGTGGGTACATGGGGTATCCATCACCTCAAACATTCATTATTTCTTTGTGTTGGGATCATTCCGTATCTTCTCTTACAGCTATTTTGAAATATATAATAAATTATTGTTAGCTATAGTTGCCCTATTGTGTTACCACTGGATGTTATTCCTTCTATTGAAATGTATTTTTGTATCCATTAACAAACTCCTCTTTATCTCCCGCTCCCCATTACCCTTGCCAGCCTCCGATAACCACTATTCTATTCACTCCTTTAATGAGATCAATTTTTTTAGCTTCTGCATATGAAAGAGAACGTTGATATTTATCTTTCTGTGCCTGCCTTATTTCACTTAACATAATGTCCTCCAGTTCCATCCATTTTGCTGCAAATGACAGGATTTCTTTCTTTTTTATGATTGAATGATATTCTATTGTATAAATAAACTGCATTTTCCTTATATATTCATTCATTGATGGACACCTAGGTTGATTCCATACCTTGGCTTTTGTGAATAGTGCAGCAGTAAACATGGGAATGCAGATATTCTTCAATATACTTACTTCCTTTCGTTTGGATATATACCGAACAGTAGGATTGCTAGATCATCTGGTAATTCTATTTTTGGTTTTTTGGGGAAACCCCATACTGTTTTCCATAGTGGCTGTACTAACTTGGATTCCTGCAGTGTATGAGTGTTCCCCTTGCCCCTTATCCTCACCAGCATTTATTATTTTCTGTCTTTTTGATAACAGCTCTCTTAACTGGGATGAGATGATATCTCATTATGGTTTTGATTTGCATTTCCCTAATGATTAGTAATGTTGAGCGTTTTTATCTATACCCATTGCCCATTTATGTGTTTTCTTTTGAGAATATTTATTCGGATCTTTTGCCCATTTAAAAAATCCTTTCTCTTTTTTTTGCTGTTGAGTTATTTGAGTTCCTTATATATTCTGGTTATTAATCTCTTGTCAGATGAGTAGTCTAAGTATTTCCTCCCATTCTGTAGGTTATCTCTTCACTTTGTTGATTGTTTCCTTTGCTGTTTAGCTTGATATAATCTCATTTGTCAGTTTTTGCTTTGGTTACCTATGCTTTCCAGGTCTTACTAAATAAATTTTTGCCCAGACCAATGTCCGGAAGCATTTCTCCAGTGTTTTCTTACGGAGAGTGCTTAATTTTTAAAATAAAAAATGCCACAGCTTTTTCTTAGACTTGGTAATGAAATGCTTTTTTTTTTTTTTTTTTTTTTTTTTTTTGGGAGACGGAGTCTCACTGTGTTGCCAGGCAGGAGTGCAGTGGTGTGATCTGGGCTCAACCTCTGCCTCCTGGTTTCAAGTGATTCTCCTGCCTCAGCCTCCCGAGTAGCTGGGACTACAGGCACGTGCCACCATGCCTGTCTCATTTTTTTGTATTTTTAGTAGAGACGGGGTTTCACCACGTTGGCCAGAATGGTCTCAAACTCCAGACCTCATGATCCGCGGGGTTTCACCATGTTGGCCAGGATGGTCTCAAACTCCAGACCTCATGATCCGCCCACCTTGGCCTCCCAAAGGGCTGGGATTTTTCTAGTGAGGTAAAATAATTTTCCCTCAGGAATATTGAGTTATTTTGATTTAAAATTCTTTGTTTGCTGGTCCTATTTATTTTGTTTAAGTCTTTTTTTTTTTTCTGAGACGGAGTCTTGCTCAGTCGCCCAGGCTGGAGTACAGTGTTACGATCTTGGCTCACTGCAAGGTCTGCCTCCTGGTTCATGCCATTCTCCTACCTCGGCCTCCCGAGTAGCTGGGACTACAGGTGCCCGCCACCATGCCCAGCTAATTTTTTTTTTGTATTTTTAGTAGAGACAGGGTTTCACCATGTTAGCCAGGATGATCTCGATCTCCTAACCTCGTGATCCACCTGCCTTGGCCTCCCAAAGTGCTGGGATTGCAGGCGTGAGCCACCGTGCCCAGCCTTAAGTCTTTTTTAAAATTCATTTTTATTTGTATTTTTATATAGTGAAGGAGTACAAGTGCAGATTTCTTACATGCAGTATTGTGTAGTGGGGAAGTCTGGGCATTTAATGTACCCATTACCTGAATAGTGAACATTGTAGCTAACAGGTAATTTTTCAACCTTCACCCCTCACCCACCTTGCCACCTTTTGTATCTCCATTGTCTACTATAAATCTTAACATTCTTAAGTTCTTATTTAAATTTTTTTTTACTGTTTTAATCTCTTCATGAGAATAAAAATTAAGAACACTTCCCTTTCTGTGTTAAGAATTATTTCCCTTTAGAAATTTATTTGGTAATATTTGCCAGATTATTTTCTATATAAACTGTTCATTTTTTACATTAATTTTTATTTTTTTACAAGTCAGAAAAGAATATGGTTCATATTAAGTAAGTACTATTGTAATGGACATTTAGATTTTGTTCCTTTTAACTCTGTGATGGTGTTCTGGGAAGTGTGTTGAACTAGACAAATGTGTATGTGTAGTGGAGCAGTTCAGTTTTTTTAAATGACAGTTTAAGTGTTGGGCTACTCCGGCCTCCATCCTCCTGTCCTATCCCCCTGTCTGTTTCTTAGTACATTCTTTCAACTAATGTTTTAAAATGAAAGGGATGTTTTATTTTAAAAATAATACAAAAAAGGGTTATAATTTTATTCTTTTCAGGCCAACTTTATATTTCATAATATTAATTCATAATATAAATTTAAAATTTACATCACTGATTTATAATATGGTTTCATTCAAAACTTACAGGTGGGCCAGGCACAGTGGCTCACGCCTGTAATCTCAGCAGTTTGGGAGAACAAGGTGGGCAGATCACTTGAGGTCAGGAGTTTGAGACCAGCCTGGCCAACATGGCGAAAGCCCGTCTCTACTAAAAATCCAAAAATTAACCCGGTGTGGTGGTAGGTGCCTGTAATCCCAGCTACTCAGGAGGCAGACACAGGAGAATCACTTCACCCTGGGAGGCAGAGGTTGCAGTTAGCTGGGATGGAGCCACTGCACTCCAGCCTGGATGACAAGAGCAAAAAAAAAGAAAAGAAAAGAAAAGTTACATGTGAATAAATTGTCTTTTTTTTAAAACAGATAAAAAATTTGGAGTAAAGGCTAGAATTAATGGGGCTCTGAATATAACCCTGAATTTGGTCAAGCAGAATTTGCAGAATCATCGCTTGGTTCTACCTTGCCTTCAGCTTTTACGAGTATATTCTGCCAACTGTGAGTATTTAGGTGGCTTTTAGTTAACTCAGTGTTGTAAAGTTACACAAAAAGAATTTTAAAGTATCCTGATTCTATAAACCTCTGATATTTGTGAAAAAGGAAAGAGAAAATTTAATATGGCTCATTTTAACTCTTGACTCCAACCACAACAAAAGTGATGTGGGGTAAGGTTAAGTTGGGCTGTGCATGGTGGCTCATGCCTGTAATCCCAGCACTTTGGGAGGCCAAGGCGGGTGGATCACCTGAGGTCAAGAGTTTGAGACCAGCCTGGCCAACATGGCGAAACTCCGTCTCTACTAAAAATACAAAAATTAGCCAGGCATGGTGGTGGGCGCCTATAATCCTGACTATTTGGGAGGCTGAGGTAGGAGAATCGTTTGAACCTGGGAAGCAGAGGTTGCAATGAGCCGAGATTGTGCCATTGCACTCCAGCCTGGGCGATAGAGCAAGACTCTGTCTCAACAACAACAACAACAACAAAAAAAAAAAAAAAAGAAAGTTAAGTTGATAAAACCTTGAACATTCTAACTAATTTCCCCAATTTATAAAGGATGGGAGTGAGGAGGATGGGTAGGCAGCCTGTAGAAAAGATGTGGAAGAATATGAGGGTATTGGCAGCTGGAAAAACTCCTGTGCCTCTTTGGACTGTCATAGATGAGAGGAAAGCCAAGAAGGAAGGGATGCAGTAGCATAGTCACCTGGGACAAATTCTCTTCGGCAATCAATAGGGAAGCAGCAGAACTGAAAGTAACTAGTATGGGAACCTCTGAGGAAGCTAAAGAGAAGAGGGATCACAGAGAGATAGACTCAGATAAACTGTCTCCCAAAACACACACTCACTAACACAAGGTTCCAAACCATGAGGTAGGGATTTTTTTTCTATTCTCTGATTGCAGAATTGAAGTGGTTAATGAAAGAACCTAAGATTGAATTGCAGAATATATGTTATTGCAGAATATCATTGCAAAATAACGATAGAGTGCTAGATATGTGTGTATATTGCGTATATACATATATGTAATATATAAACAAACGTAAGCTTATGTATATGTCTCTGTGTGTGTGTGTATCAGTACCTTTAAAATATGGCTAAAGGTGTGCTCTGTGGAAAACAGCTTAGAACACTGAAATAACTAACGTAATTAAAAAGAACATAAGGAAATGAATGAATTAGATATCTAACCAATGAAGTTAAGAACAGAGAAATAAACACCATTAAAGTCAAGAAATGACATAGTAAAGGGAAAAGGAAAAATATGCATTAGAAAATAGAAAAGCAGTTGATTTAAAAAATAAAACTGTATTGGATTAAAAATAAAATACACTGGTACAGTGGCACATGGCTGTAATCCCAGCACTTTGGAGGCTAGGCAGAAGGACTGCTTGAGGCCAGGAGTTTGCAACCAGCCTGGGCAACATAGTGAGATGCCATTTCTACAAAAAAAATGGAAAAAAGTGGCTGGTTGTGGTGATGTGTGCCTGCAGTCTCAGCTACTCAGGAAGCTAAGGTGGGAGGATTTCCTGAGTCCAGGAGGTTGAGGCTGCAGTGAGCCATGACTACACCACTGCACTCCAGCTTGGGCAACACAGCAAGACCCTGTCTCAAAAACAACAGCAATGCAACAAAAACCCCCAAATGTAAAAATAAAGCAGCTAAACCACCAAATACTCCAATCAAGGTCAAAGGAATATAGTATAGACATGAAATTAGAAGGGATAATGGAATAATAAACAGATACAGAGAAAATTAAGATCATCCTACGAAATATTAGGAGCTACATTTTTGGTGGCATTTTATTGGATTAACCAATAGAAGGCTAGCAAATGGCTTATCTGTAATTTAAAAATTATTTATTAAACAATTTTCTTTTAGAGACAGGGTCTTGGTATACATCTCAGGCTGGCTTTGAACTCCTGGCCTTAAGCGATCCTCGTGCTTCAGCCTCCCAAGCAGCTGAGACTACAGGCACATGCCATTGTGCCTGGTTCTACAATATATTTAATAACATTTGTTCAGAATTAAAAATGTTTAGCACAGTTTTCTGGTTAGGTAATTATTTGCATATTCCATATTAAATACTGAAATTGTTCCATCTTTTTCCCTGCTACACTTGCTTTAATTAAAGTCCTCATTACCTGTTACCTAGACCATAGCCTCCTAATGTGTCTTTCAAAACCAGCTTCCCCAGAGTTCTTTGAATTCTGATGTATTTATTTAAAATTCACAACTGATTTGTTGTTCCTTTTGCGTGATTCCCCATAGTCAAAAGAATTAACAACTTCTAGGGCCCTTCATAATTTCTCACCTTGTTTTTCCACCTCATCTTCCTATTTGTGTATCTTTGTTTGATACTCTGTGTTTAACAATATGTAACTGCTCACATCGTGATGTTCATTGTCTTCGTTCTGTTGTTTGTATTATTCCTGTGTCCAGAGCCACATCTACCCCTTTACCTCAACTCCTGTCCTAACTCCTACTCACTTTTAAAGACTGAGCCTAGGCATCATTTTCTCCAGAAATGTCTGTGTCTCACTCTGAATTGGGAACTTCTCAATGGTATAATCCAAATAGTCTACAACTCTTAATCTATGTTGAAAGTAATTTAGTAATTATTTGTTTATTGTTTCTGTCATTCTCTGTACACTTTGTTCTTTGAGGTCAGAGACTTTATTCTTGTTTCAGAATCCCCATAACCTGGTGTTCAATGAGGTTCACTAAATTTATTAGAGAAATGTGGAGTAACTGAAGTTTTTTATAATAGTTTTTTTTTGCATATAACTTGTTTCAGAATTTCCCTGCACTTTCCATAACAAAGCAAAAACAAAAAACACTATTTCTTCATGTGGTTAGATTAGATGGACTTTAAGAGTGACTTGAGTTGACATTTACTAAACAATTTGTATATGTTTTTGCCTATGTATCACTAAGTATACACATTTTTGGTTGTCAAAGCTTAAAATAATTTTGCATCACTTTCTTCCCCTCTCAGCTGTGAATTCAGTATCCTTAGGGAAAAATGGAGTTGTGGAACTGATGTTTAAAATCATTGGACCATTTAGTAAGAAGAATTCCAGTCTTATAAAGTGAGTAAATGTTTTGAATGTAAACATAGGTATAGCCTTTGTTACTCCGGGCCTCATTATCTTGATATGTACAATGAGCAGGTTGAATTAAATTGTCTCCAGGGTTATTTCATTTCCTAGTTCTTGAATAATGATTTTATCATTATAAAGATTTTCTTTAGTATAAAATTTAATCTTCACAAATATATCAAAATTGGACAGTTTTGACTTCACTGAATATAATGTTTATAGTAACTTAGACTGAACATTTCTAGATACTGTAAAAGGAAAAAAGATTATCTATAGAGTATTCATTCAGAAACATTTATTGAGTGCCTACTATATTTCTCACCCAATTTTACAATCTTGTAATGACTTTTTCATTCTTATGAATACCTGAACAATCTTAAATTGATACATTTCTATTTTGTCAAAATCACATCATTCTTTTTCCCCCATCCTCAGATGTGTGTGTGTGTGTATATGTATGTACATATGTATGTATGTATGTATGTATTTTTATTCATTCCTAGGCCTTTCAGCCTCAGAAAATGAAAGCCATGTCTCATTTATTGGTTACAGTTTAATGTTTTCTTAAGCCATTTTAGAGGTCTTTCTTTAAAATTTTTTTTATCGTAGAATTTTTAAAACATAACATAAAATAGAGTTTATATTAAACTGATTATATTGTTATATTAATTACTTATTGTGTTTAACAATTCTGAACATTCCACCATTTTTGTTTCATTTATTTCCACTCCACACTTTTGTTTGTTTTTCCTGGAGTACTTTTAAGAAATCTCATGTATTTTATATATACATAAATGTATGTGTATTTCTATAAGCAGATCCTAGATATTTTCTCTTGGATTATTTTCTTTGAATATTATTTTCTAAATACCTCAGTATATAATTCTACTAAATCAGGACTTAAAAATTACCATAATACTACAATCATAGCTAACAAAATTATTAATTTCTTTTTTTTTTGAGATGGAGTCTTGCTCTGTTGCCCAGGCTGGAGTGCAGTGGCATGATCGTGGCTCACTGTAGCCTCAAATTCCTAGGCTCAAGTGTTGCTCCCACCTTTCCCTCCTGATACTTACTTAATACAATCTAAAATCTAGCCTGTGTTTAGTTTTCTCCAGTTGTCTCAAAATAGCCCCTTTTTAGTTGGTTTGTTTGAATCAGAATCCAAACAAGATACATACATTATTCTTCATTATATTTAGGAAATTTCCACGCCTACACAAATGTAGAGAGGATAATATAATGAACTCTGATGTACCTGTTACCCAGTTGTACTATCAAAAATCTGTCATTTTAATTTTATTTTTCTTCTCTGTTTTTCTTTTTTCATAGCGTATTTTAAAGCAGATATCAGCCATTATATTTGATCTGTAAATTCTTTAATATGATCACTATCAATTACAGATCTTTTTTCTTTTAGTGTTACCACAATTGTCTTTTCTGTGCCCAACAATATTAATGGTAATTTCTTAATATCTGATATTTTCTGATTATCTAGGAAATGCCTTTTTTTTTTTTTAACAGGTGGCTTGCTTGTTCAGGGTTTCAATTAAGTCTATACATTATATTTGATTGATACGTCTCATAATCTTTTGAAATAAAAAGTTTCCCTCTTTTTTGGTTTTGTTTTATTTGCTGAAGGACTTGAGTGATTGGTCTTTTAAAATGTCCCACATTCTGGCTTAAAATGACTCTATCCTGAAGTTATTTAACATATGAGTATATCCCTTACATTTTCTGTAGACTGATAAAACTGTGGCTTGATTAGATTTGGGGTTTTGGTTTGTTTTTTCTGATCAAAAATATTTCATAGGTGGAGCTGGCAACTTTGTTTTATGTCACTTAAGATAATTGAGTTGAGGTGATCTATCCATTAGAAATGTCCCCATCCACTTTTCACTTAGTGATTTAGCAGTCATTCATGACATTGCCTATATCTGTTGTTTCATTAGTGGTTGGAAAATAATAACTTATCTAGTTTTATTTTTTTCCTGTGTTTATTAGCTGTGAATCTTTTGTAATGAAGAACTTGTCCACATGAACTATTTGATTAGATTTTACTCTTAAACAAATAGGTTCAGGACATTTCCAGTATTTTTACCCTTTCTTAATAAGGGTCAAATATTTTAAAATATTTTGGGAGCTTACTTGCACACATAACTATTAAATATTATTTGGTGGGATGACAACATAGTTACAGCTGTGTAAAAGTTATACACAATCCCAGAGTGTCTGATGAAATGTAACAAAACAAACAATGTTTGTATCACAATCAATAACACAGAATATTGGTATCTTATGGTGGTTTAGAGTGGGCTCTGCAGGCAGACAGACTTGGATTTGCATGTTAGCTCTATCATTTACTGGCCCTAGGATACAAGTAAGTTACTTAATTTATTATGCCCCAGTTTCCTGTCTGTAAAATGGTAATAATACAGGCCGGGCGCGGTGGCTCACGCTTGTAATCCCAGCACTTTGGGAGGCCGAGGCGGGCGGATCACGAGGTCAGGAGATCGAGACCACGGTGAAACCCCGTCTCTACTAAAAATACAAAAAATTAGCCGGGCGTGGTGGCGGGCGCCTGTAGTCCCAGCTACTCGGAGAGGCTGAGGCAGGAGAATGGCGTGAACCCGGGAGGCGGAGCTTGCAGTGAGCCGAGATTGCGCCACTGCACTCCAGCCTGGGTGACAGAGCAAGACTCCGTCTCAAAAAAAAAAAAAAAAAAAAAAAAAATGGTACTAATACTAGCACCTCTATTATAAGGTTGTAATGAAATGATTCCTATAATTAGCACAATGCCTGTATTAATGTAATACAGTTTAGATAAGCAATGTAGTAGTGTGTGTATGAATGATTCCTAGCTAACACTAAAAGTACAGTCGTTATGCTTTTATTTATATGCTGTTTCTCCCTTTAATCGGTATGGCATTTTATAATTTATTTTTTATATAATGGCCATGATCTCCTACTTAAGATGTACTTTATGCTCTATTATAACCAAGTTATCAAATCTAATATAAAATGTTCCTGGGGAAATGAAATGGAGCATTTCAAAAGGATCTTTATAATATACCACATGGGGTATATTCAAAACCTTATAGAAATCAGTGGATCTAAAACATCAGAGAAAAGATGAATTATTCATTATTTTTCCATTTCTACTTTAAAAAGGAAAAATAATCTTTTACTTTATTTTTACTTTAAAAAGAACAAGCCATTCATTGACCAAACTTGCTATATCTCGATCTCTTATTATTTTTAGTAATCTGAGGGTCTCTCCTCTAATTAACTAAAAACCTCAGACATCTAACACTTTCTGTTGTATTTCTTCCTCCCTTTAAACAGTGCTCCACATTTAATGGGAAGAAGATTGAGGAAGAGTTATATTTGAAGGGTTATGCTTCCTCTCCTTTTTAATTTTAGGTTTTGGATTTAAAACTGTTAATCTAGAAGGAAACAACTCAGGAGGTTATTTTAACTATCTTTTTGAGTTTCCCCATAGGTTTGGAAGTCATTGCAAGGACTGAACCACAGTTGAAAGTAGATGTCACTTCATTAGTACCTGGGGACTTAAGCTTTTTTTCCCTCACATCTCCTAGATCTAAGCCACAGACTACTTTTTGAATTATTGTTGCTTGTAGTATTCTTTGTGGAAATATGAAGACTGGAAAAATATATGAGGAAGTATAAATTATTTATACTGAGAAATTTTAACCATACAAACTATGCATTTCAATAAATCTAAAATTTTGAAATTCTTTTGTAACATTAATTTACTCTGGCTTATAAGTGTTACAGAATTTCAGAAATTTCTTTGTGGTAAAGTTCTAAAAATAACTCTTAAATAACATTTGGTAAAAATTTACAAATGACTTTGCACCAAACTTGACTGTATCTTTTAATCTACTGGACATAAGAAACAAACACAATGGGCATTGCCATCCGAAAGAACTGGGTTCATATCCCAGCTTTCCAGTGTTGAAAAATAAACATCAACAGAAAAAATATGTTCTATTTTAGGATTAGAAACTGTCAGAAGCACTTTTATTTGGTTTAAACAGGTGTAAACAACTGCCAGTAGGGAGAAAGAGTTTCTGAAATTACTCTCAGATTTTTACAATTTTGAATAAAGAATTAGCTGTAGAAAGGAAGGTCTTATGAGTTCATTGTAAGTGATTGCATGTAAGTTATTGTATTAGCTTTCTAGGGCTGTCATAACAAAGTCCACATACTGAGTGGCTCAGAACAACAGAAATTTATCATTTTATAGTTCCAGAGGTTAGAAGTCCAAAATCAACTTGTCAGCAGGGCCGTGCTCCCTCTGAAACCTGGAAGGGAGCATCCTTCCTTGCTTCTTCCTAGCTTCTGGTGGTTTGCTGGCAATCTTTGGTGTTCCTAGGCTTGCAGCTGTAGCATTTCAGTTTTTGCCTCCGTCATCACATGGCACTGTCCCCTTTTGTGTCTGTCTTCACATTGTCTTCTCTCTTCTTATAACAACACCAATCTCTTGTATTAAGGGCCCACCTACTCCAGTATGACCTTGCCTTAACTAGTTACATCTGCAGTGACGATGTTTTCCAATAAGGTCATATTTGGAGGTATTGGGGGTTGGGACTTCAACATGTCTTTGAACACAATTCAACCCATAACAGTGATTAACTGCATGTACTTAGCAGTAAGCACAGTTTGTGATCTTTCACTGTGTTCTATGTTAGCTGTGTCTTAACTTCGCATAGTTTGCATAGTCTTTCACAAAACTTGACATCTTTATATATACATAGAAGTTAATGTTTTTGATGGATCATGGTAGTCTTGAATAAATTTGACAAAGAAGCCTTAGTAATGGTAAGAAACATATTACGTTGAATGGTAAGTGGAGTCTGCTACTTACTGTAGATAATACATGTAATGCAGTGAGTCTTGAGACCTTCTTAACACGATTAATCAGCAGATTGTGTAGTGCCTTGGGGAATAAATATTTTGTCTTAGCTTTCTTAATCACTTTTTAAATAGAAGGGATTTATAATATGTAGAAATTAAACAGAGTAACCATAGGAAGAGGGTTTTAGTTTCTCTTAGATTGACTTCTGTTTTTAAAAATATATTTCTGAGATGTAGTTGACATGATAAAATCTATATATTCAAAGTGTACAATTTGATGAGAATGGACATAGGCTGGATAAAGCCTTTAGACTTGGTAGGCACAGTACTTCTAGGGTCCCATAAAAGAGTTATAATTTCTTTAAAAATCATATAAAAAATGAACTTTTAGGCTGAAGAAAATGTTTTCATTTGTGATATTAGTGCATTCATCTTTATACCAACACCAACACGACTGTAAAATGCTATATGAATTTTAAATACTTTTTTGAAGGGAGGGGCCTATGAAGGCAAAGAAGTGTCTAGAGCCCATGAAAATCGTAATGTGGTCCTGGATATATGGCTAAACTTGTGAAAAACTATCACCACATCAAGCTAACATCTCCATCACCCCCAGAGGCTTTATCATGCCCTTGGTAATTCTTCCCTTGCTTCTCCCTTTTGGCCCTAGCAGTCATGACGATGCCTTCTATTACTGTAGATTTGGTTACATGTAAGTTCAGGAATTTTATATAAATGGAATCATAGTGTGTGTACTCTTCTTCGTGGTGGGGTGGATCTGGCTTCTTCCATGTGTCATGATTATTTATAGATTCACTTATGTTGCACGTATCAAAAATTTACTCCTTTTTATTGTTGAGTAGTAGTCACAATTATGTGGCTGTATTGTAATTTGTTTATCCATTAACCTATTAAGGGACATTTGGGTTGTTTTTAGTTTTTGACTTACAAATAAAGACTTTTTAGTTTTTGAATGTTTATTTGGATCTATAAGCATTCACAGACTTTTTATGGTCATATATTTCTTATTTCTGCTGAATAGATATCTAGGAGTGGAATGGCTGGATCAGTTGGTAGCTTTTCAAAAAAAACTGTCTTTCTGCAGTATGTTAAATCTTCCCTCTACTTGAACACGTGGAGTACTATTGTGATAAGTGTTTTAATGTTTTCTAATGTTTATGTCAGATCTAGGTGTGTTTCAATTTTTTTTTTCATCATTATGGGTCTTTTTTTCCTTGCTTTTTTCATGCTTGATAATTTTTGAGTCCAGTCATTGTGAATTTCACCTTGTTGAGTGCTGGATATTTTTGTATTTCTATAAATATTCTTGAGGTTTGTTCTGGGATGTGGTTAAGTTAGTTAGAAATGGTTTGATCTGTAAATATCTTTTCACATTTGTTAGATGGGATCAAAGCATTGTTTAGGACTGATTATTCCCCACTACTGAGGCAAAATCCTTCCGAACACTCTACCCCATGAGTTATGAGGATTTCCAGTGTGATTGGTGGGAACAGGCACTGTTCTCAGCCCTGTGTGAATACTAGATGTGGTTCTGCAGTCCTTTTGGATGGCTTTTCCCCAGCCTTAGTAGTTACTTCACACACATGTGCTGATCACTACTTTGCTGAATATTCAAACACAACTCGCTGAAATCCCTGAGCCATTCTTTCTGTACAGCTTTCATTTTCTGGTATTCTGCCCTGTGAACTCTAACCGACTTGGTCTCCCTAGACCCTCTATGTCCTCAGTCAGGGAGTTCATGTGCTCAACTTTTGGGATCTGCCAGACTCCATCTAGGTTCTGTCACCCTGTGCTGTAGCTTGGTCGCTTTCTCAAGGTGTAGTAAACTGGGGCAATTGTAGGGCTCGTCTCATTTTTGCCATTTCTGTGGAGTTCTATCTTTCATTGCTTAATATCCAGTATCTTAAACAGCCATTCCATTTTGTCCATTAAAAAAAATTACATCAAATGAGAGGGTACATCCGGTTTCTGTTACTCCATCTTGTCTGGAAGTGAAAGTTCAGATAGCCTTCTCAAAGGGAGACTGACATTTCTGATTTCATAATTTCCTTTCTCAACAAGAGAATTACATTATTCATTTTCTGTTGCATTGAGATTTTATGTGGCCCTAGGCATGTTATATTTCAGTTCTGTGGAACAAAATTGTTTTAAGAAGGAAACTAGAAAACACATATATAAAGCACCTGTAACAGTGTCTGGCATTTGTCAGGTCTTGCTGAAGTAGTTTTCTTTTCCATTTTTGTTTTTATAAATCGCAGTCTCATATGGAATATTCGTTTAGTTTTGTGTTTAATTTGGACCAATTTAAAAGCCATCCATATTCTCACAGTTTTGTATTCTCCTGTACATTTTATTGCATAAGTGTAAAAAGTATGGAAAGTTTCTTCCTGATAATTCAATGCAGTGAAAATTTAATATAAAATTTTCTAATGTTTATTTTTAACTCACCAACACTTCCTGTTGTTTTGAGGAGGTTACAGGTATGAATTTATTATTTTACAAACGTTATTTTAAAGATTTACATGGTTGCTTTATTTTTGTCAGTACATCAAAGTGTAGCCATTAAGAACTTCCTCTTATTGGGCATTTGTTGAGCACTTACCCTGTGCCTAGTCCTGGATTATTGTTTCAGATTTTACTTTGAACTTTACCTGCCCATCTTAAGTCTTGTAATCTGTTATGCTCTTTACCTTTACCTACACCTAGTCGTGCCACTTCCCTTTTACTGCTGATGTATGCAACTTTTACTTTATTACCTCCTTTTTGTTTTTAATTTCTTGAGCAGTTTTTTCATAGGTGTGCTCTTTTATTACATTATGTAGATTGTAAAATTATCTGTGGAAGAGATAAGTTTGTTTTCTAATTTTATAACCATGAAGAACTTGCTACTGTGGTTATCAAGTAGGCATTCAACAAATGCTTAATGGTGAGTGAAATGATTGTTTCATAATACACACAATTTTAATGCAAATTAATGTAATTGTTGATGTATTACCAAGAGGTACCATAGTATATGCCTTACATTTTAAAAATTACTGAAATTAAGTGCCATTTCTTCAGTAGCTGATTAAAAATAAACAATTTGAATTACAGGTTTTCCATGGTGATATTATGTGTATTTTTACATCTGATTAATGGCAGTTGATTTCACTGTGTGTGACTGAGTATTTACGTTCAAATACAATTTAAATACTTCCAATTTTGGGGGTGATTGCTTTGTCCTCTAAGGGACAGTAAGAGTTTTTGAGATATTAATTAGGCTTCTTATTCATCTTGGTGCGTCATAGCTGAAAAATGGTAAGGGCTGATACTTCTCGCCAACCTTCAAGTTCCAAAATATTTTACCTTTGTTATGGCCTTAAATAGGAGGATATATACCTTGATAGAATGGAAATACTTTGAAGTCAGAAAGTTACAATATCTATAGAATTTTGTTGTTACGAACTTGTGTTAAATTTGTTTTTAATTTCTTTGCAAGTTACGGTGTATGATTTTTAATAGTGTGGTTCCTTTGTTAACTCTCAGGTCAGATACAGGCTGATGAATGATTCCGCTCATCTAACTTTTGACAAAAACTTAGACATTATTAATCTCCTTCTTTTTCTTTCTCAAAACATTTTTTTGTTCCCATCTATTGATATTTCAATCTTTTTCATATCTAATTTTAAGCTGAAGAGAGAGATGCATACAGAGAAATACCATGTGTAATTACCTTAAACAAGAGTAAACTTTGGAATAGATAATAGAATAATGACTTATTGAAAAAGATTGTATGAATTTACTATTGTAGATTAATTTTACTAGTTTTGTTGTTGTTTGTGTTTTCTTGTTGTGTTGACAGGGTTGCTTTAGACACTCTTGCTGCATTGCTAAAATCAAGTAAGTTTTTAAATACTAGAAATACTAGATACTATTTTTCTGAGAATTCTATTTACTATGTTAAAGAAACTGGAAATGTAGATTTAGACTATAGTTATAAAGCTGGTTTATAATATTCTAATGTCAAAATTGATTTTTCCTTTTAGTGTAGTTGGTATGCATCATAACTAATACCATATTATGTTTATTGAGCTATAATTTATTTAGTACATTTATATAATTTAGTCAAGCACATTGATTTCTTATTTCTAAGTAATTTAGATAACATAAAAGTCCATTAGTAGAGAAAAATACATAAGTATCATGTTTTGAAAGTTAAGCTAACATGGTATTGAACTTTTACTATAAGAAATATCTTTAACAACTACTATCTCTGATTTTGTGAGTAACTTAGAACCCTACAAATTTTGTTTCTACCATAAATGTAAGTTTATATAACATTTAGAAAATGTGACAATATACATTTACAGTCTACTTCATTTACAAAGTAAAGCACTATTTTCCTTATCAGAATTGAAGCATTGGAGTAGATATGTCTTATGCTTTTGGAGAGTAATCGTCTGTACTTAGATATATTTTTTCTCTCCAAGATACTGAGTCTCTCTATTTTAAATTTTTTTGGGGGGGGCTTCAGGGGTCTGTTGGTTGATTACATAAACATTTTGTTTAATCACACTAACATTTGGTCTTCAAAATCTGTGTTGGTGGCTAGGTGGCTTTTATATGTCCCCACCCCACCCCACCCCACCCCACCCTCCACAAGGGAGACATAATTAACAGCTTAGCTCATCAAGAACTGTCGGGTGAGACCAACTTGCCCTTACATTTGAATTACCAGAATTCTTTTTTTTTTTTAAATAATAGCAAATAATGAATTGATCAAAAATCTAATATTTGGTAATGATTTATTAAATTTTAAAAATCACCTTAGGTATTAGTAGTAAATAATAGAATTCTCATTTAACAATTTTATTTTTCGAATGAAGTGTATGACACTCAGATTAGCTGTGTAGCTTTGTTTTCATATATGATGTGGTAAGCTTTAGACTAGGATCACTATACGTGGATTACTTTTAGAAGATATTTTTAGCTTTGCTTTGATGGGTTCTGAGTTTGTGGTTCAAACTGTATAAAGATTAATTCTTAATATGGGCAAATATTTTTGATTTGGAGTAGATTAGAATAGCTATTGAAACTAAACTTTTATTAAAGCTTACTAATTTTCGTGATCACTGATAACGAAGTCATTAATTCTAAGTTAGTAAAAGCCAAAATTCTCATAAGTTGCAAGTATTTTATAGAAATCAATTAATCCATGATGACTGCAATTTAATATTTTCAGTTTTTAGTAGTAATCTCCTTTTTACTCCCTCCCTTCTTTTTCAAATGAGGGTGGTGGGCAAACATACCTGTTTATTCCATCAAAATAAAAAAAAGTAACTGACAAGTAGAATGACTTCAGTTTATATTTAATATATTTTCAGATGACACATGGCACTAAATAGGATGAAAATCGAATGATGCAAAATAAAATTTAGTAGCCTACTGCATATTTTTAAACAAATCATGGCATTTTAGAGCATTCTCATTTATTTTTCAAAATTTTTTTGGTTTTGGCAGGGAGGAGCAATCATTTTCTTTAAAAGGATAAATTAGACTTTAGAGAGGGAAGAAGAGACATAGGCTAATTGTGAGTTTGGTACACTGAATACATGAATAAAGTTCCCTTTACTAATGTTTTAATTGTGCTCAGCACGGATTGCATGTAGCTCTGTTCACTTCCTTTAAGGGGCACTCAGCACCTGTGTTTGAATTATGGGCAAGTTTCTTACTTAATCTTTCGTGAAGAATTTTAATGTTTCTTATAAATTCCATTTAGCCTATTGGGAATCATGGTGGAAACACACAAGGTTTGTAATAGGAATTAGAATGATCATAATGGCTTTTAACAAAATCACATTCACAGCTAGTAAACTAAAGGCTTATTTCCAACTGGTATAAACAAAGTGTATATTCATGTAAAATGTGTGAAGCTTTTCTTGGTCAAAACAATGGAAGTGATTTTGTAAATAGCCACAGCCTTAGCACACTAGCTATTGTAGACACAATAGAGGGTTTAAAGCCTTCAGGTAAGAAATCTTTTCCCTAGCTCTAAGTGTCTTCTGCCTGTCTAATGTCAGAATATAGTTCTGAAAGGGAATTAATAAGTTTATTTCAGTGTTATGTTTTAGGTTTGTACTAACACATTTAGAAACTGTAATAATTCAGATAGCTAAAACTAGTGGAGCCTTACTATTGCATTATCTTAGTGTCCATACTGTGAACCTAGTGATTATTTTGTAGGTATATTTGAGATTAAGAAGAGATTAGTATTTCCTTGTAATTAAACAACCTCAGATGGGTATTGCACATTGTTTTGCGCCCCTTATAATTAACCCACCAGAGCAGCATTGGGTGACTTGGTATGTTGCTCTGATATGATTCCCTTGCCACTATCTTAGTAAAATGCACCCTCTGGTTAATAATTTTAAATACTAATACTTTTAAAAATAATACAATTAGGTCAAACGTGTGGATTTATGTGTTAATTCTACTCCAATAAAATTATTTACAAAAACCTTTAGTGTAGTTCTTATTGCAATAAAAATCTAATGACTAGAAAGCCAGAAAGCACTATTTTCTAATCATGTAATGCTTCTTAAATTTCATTTACTAAAAAAGTTATGTAAGTATTTTTAAATGACCATTGTTATACTATGAATATTTATATAATTGTGGAGTAATTAGGGCAATTAATTTTAGTGGAAACACAAAGTTTGCAATAGAAGGTACAATTCAATAGGGTTTATTTCAGTGGGAACATAAAGTTTGTAATAGAAATTATAAAAATGATAGCAGATCTTCTAAAAATCACATTCACAAATAGCAAGTAGAAAGCTTATACATTTCATTTGGTGTAACAAAAATCAGTATATTCATAAATTTTAAAATACATGAAGCTTTTGTAGTAAACAAAAGCCTTTAAAAAGATGTTCTTCTAATTTTAGTAAAGAGATTTTTATATTTATAAATTGAAACAGTATATAGGCAGATTTTGGAAGAGGTTGTAATTTGCTCTCTGGAACTTCGTATTTATTTTGTTAGAAAAAATTTAAATATGTGCTTGTCATTTGTTTTGGAAAAAAGAATTGTAAGTATCCATCACAATATTGAGGTAATATTTTAAATTTGATTTATTCTACCAGTCACTCTCGTCATTTAAAAAATATTCTTTCTCAATTTTCTTTTGTTAAAGAAACAAATGCCAGGAGAGCTGTAGACAGAGGATATGTCCAAGTGCTTTTAACAATTTATGTAGATTGGCACCGCCATGATAACCGGCATAGAAACATGCTCATTCGGAAAGGAATTTTACAGAGTTTAAAAAGTGTTACAAACATCAAGTTGGGAAGAAAAGCATTTATTGATGCCAATGGGATGAAAATTCTGTATAATACTTCACAAGTGAGTTATTTTCTTATTATTATTGTGATTATGTACTAATAATATGATTTGGTTGTTAAGAAAACTGAATTCGTGTGCAAATACTCAGAAACATATACACAGGATAAATGCATTTTTCGAAAATCTTAAAAGTAAAAGACACAATTATTTCTCACATGTGACCTCAGGCTGAGTTGGAGGAAATGGTCAGTGCACAGCTCTGCAATGTGAAATTTTCTTCCAAAGGCAAAAGTAAGAAATAGAAATTCATCCACTTAGCAAGAGGGGATTCCATAAAGCCATGTTTTCTGGGATGTGTAGTTGGCTGTACTCGGTGTTGTATGCTCCTCTCATGAGGTATCTGTGGATCCTTTATAGCCTGTAGAGCAGCTCTGTTGTCTGTGAGTGCTCTGCATGTTTTCCTGCTGGATAGAGGCTTTTTTGAATAGAGAAGGTACAAAAATGAAACCTGGAACTGGGAATGCTAGATCTGCCATCCATTTTAAGCATAAACGTTTTTGACAGTATATTTAGTGAGATCCTTTCTAGCATCTGTGTTGACTGTCAGCCATGGGGAATAAGGATGTTGCAATGTAACCCCCCCCCTTTTTTTAAGAAAGCTATAATTATTAGAAAGAAATCTGTCTTTTTGAAAATAGCCAGTTATCTTGATTGTGCCCTCCTGGTCTTACAGATGACAAACACAATCTATTTTTATATGACAAGAGTTAAGATATCTGAACACAGATTTTATGTTTACCTTAGTTTTTTCTTTTCTAGATCAATCATATGTACTTGTTTTTACTATTCCTAGTATAGACATTGATGGATATTTTATATATGAGAAAGAGTTAGGTCACTTGGTTTATGCCACTTAACATTTCTGAGCCTTAATTTCTCATTTGTTTTGACAGGTCAGATGTGAAAATGTATATGGAAACTTTTACAGTGTATCAAAGTACCATCTAAATGTCAATTGTCACTAATAATACTATTGTTATGTGACAGTTTCATATCCCATGTCCCTTAACCCTTCTCCAGATTAGATACCAGGACAGCAAGTCAGACTCTTAAAACTTTATATTGTGGGCCAGGCGTGGTGGCTCACGCCTGTAATACCAGCACTTTGGGAGGCCAGGGCGGGTGGATCATGAGGTCAGAAGATCGAGACCATCCTGGCTAACATGGTGAAACCCCGTCTCTACTAAAAATACAGAAAATTAGCCAGGCGTGGTGGCGGGCACCTGTAGTCCCAGCTACTTGGGAGGCTGAGGCAGGAGAATGGTATGAACCCAGGAGGCAGAGCTTGCAGTGAGCCGAGATCACTCTACTTCACTCCAGCCTGGGCGATGGAGCAAGACTCCAACTCAAAACAAACAAACAAACAAACAAACAAAAAAACCTTTATATTGTGATATTCAGGCTGTCCTTTTATAAGGTGAATAGCCAACTTATGAGAGGTATTATTGCATGATAACTGATACAGTTGTGAGGAAGGTTTGGTCAAATGCATGTTTTTGTTTTTTTTTTTAATTTCTTACACCTTTTAAATTTTATTGCTTAATCCTTCCCCCCCTTTTCCCTTAAATTGTCTTTTTTATTTTATGCCCTAGGCTTGCCAAGTGTTCCCCCAAGTCACTCCAAAGATGGTACTGATTTCTGCTTAGTGAAAATATTTAAAGAAAAGTTCTTCTCAATTTGCCACATGGAGTTCTTACAGATAGATAATTCTGAATAGTAAAGCTATTTTGTAATTATTCTGTGTTAAAATACTGGTTTTTGAGATATTTGTTTCCAGAAAATTATTAATGTATTACTTTTTAAAGTAAAGTAAAATTGGTTCAGTTATTCATCAAAAACACTATTTTTCTTTTTCTTTTTTTAAAAAACAGGAATGCCTGGCAGTCAGGACTCTGGATCCTCTTGTCAATACCTCCAGTCTGATAATGAGGAAGTGTTTCCCAAAAAATAGACTGCCACTCCCAACAATTAAAAGTTCTTTTCATTTCCAGTTGCCTGTTATTCCTGTGACTGGTCCTGTGGCTCAGCTCTACAGCTTACCCCCTGAAGGTAGGATCACAGGGTCACTGCTGCTTTTTGTGGGTTCTTAGAATTATGTGACCCTGTCATTTTTTTTTTTTTTTAATTTATGTCTAACTCCTCAGCAAAGGAAGGCCTTAATGAACATGATAAACATTCACATTTTATTTTAGTTAAGGATTTCTTTAAATATAAGAAATTGGAGGCTAATAATTAAGTGAAATGATGTGGGATGTGTTGTATATATACGAATATGAATTGTGAAATAATTAAGCTTCACATAGGATCATTATTTGATAGCTTAAGTACTTTTTTTTTTGCACAGGGTGGAGTGCAGTGGCGCAATCTTGGCTCACTGCAACCTCTGCCTCCCGGGTTCAAGCAATTCTCCTGTCTCAGCCTCCCGAGTAGCCAGGATCACAGGCGCGTGCCACCACTCCCGGGTAATTTTTGTATTTTTAGTAGAGATGGGTTTTCGCCATGTTGGCCAGGCTGTTCTCAAACTCCTGACCTCAAGTGATCTGCCTGCCTCGGCCTCCCAAAGTGCTGGGATTACAGGCATGAGCCACCACACCCGGCCCAACTTATGTTTGTTTTTAAAGTGTAAAAATATAAACATTAAATGTGTAGGTAATTATGTTCGGGTTTACATTGTAGCTTTTCAGTGTTTTTTTTTTCTTAAGTTAAAAAAAAAAAACCTAATCACCAAAATTACTATGGTTTTATGCTTAACAAAAACTTGCACATGACTTTCTTGGATGAAAATATGAAATTATCTGAGGTAGGCTGTTTGTCATTTTCCATATAATACTGTAAGTGTATAGTAGAGGAAGTAAGAGTTTAAGTTTATTTATGTGGGGAAGAAGAATTTCTTTGATAACGTCTACCAAAGTGAAAAAGAGAAAGTAGTTCTGGCTTTTAATAGAATTTCTATAGTATTTTCTTTTTAGTTGATTACTTTTTTGAAAAAAAAAAATTGAAGATTCTTTATGTATATGTAAAAATTCTTATTTGAAACAAGTATTTTAAAAGAATTTTCAAGGAATTATATTAGTTTCATTACCTTGATATAAATTTATTAATGGTATATGTCATAGGGTACACTATTATGATTTTATTTTTAAAATATGTAATTATTAAAACACAAGTTGACACAACATATCAAAATGGATTATTGAGAAATCTCCTTTAAAATGCTGAAGAATCTAAGACTAAGTCTAGGACTTATGAATAAGAAAGCTAAGTAAAAACAATGGTCCAATACCATTTTCCCATTCCGTTTGAAATTACTGACAGACTTTTACAGGAGAAAATCTGTACGAAATCTGAAAACTAGGTAAGAGGGGCATGGAACAAATACAGAACATTCAAGAAATGTGATGGAGCTGTGAGTAAATGCAGGAGCAGCATCAAGCCTCCACTCCCTCTTCTAGGAATGCATTATCTTCTGCTAAAGTTGAGGTGCCATTAGCACCAGTTTGGAGGGACAATCAGGAAGCAGTTGAAATCCCTTTCTTTCCTACATCAACATAGGATTATGGGAGTTAAGTGGTGGTTCTCACTGGCGGAAAGCTGGTGAGGCTTCCCTGTGCTGCGGCCAGTAGTAACACCAGGAAGGAGGTAGGGTATGCCCCAGCAAATTCTTTATTTAGTGTCTGGATTGATGGATAGAGAAAGCTGACTTCTAGTGCAGTAAATTCACCAAACATGGGAACAAACAGGAAATTATATTTTTCTTTTGGTTCCTTTTGTGCCTGCTTCTCAGACCAATGAGTCACTGGACTAGAAATGCATATTTACATTGACTGACAAGCCTTCATGATTCAGATGGGATAGGAGGGTTCTAATAGCAAGTGTATAGGTACTAGGAAAATACGCTCATTCTGTTTTCCATTATTCCTTTCTCCTTCTCCTCCTTCCTCCTCCTGTGTTTCCTGGGCTGGTCTCAAACTCCTGAGCTCAAGAGATCCCCCTACCTCGGCCTCCCAAGTAGCTGGGACTACAGGCCCTTGCCACTGCTTTGTTTTCCATTTTCTCACATGTCAGCCTTCATTATATGTTTCACAGTCTTCATTATTATTTACCTTCCTCAGCTAGAATGTGAGTCCACAAGGATAGGTCTGAACTCTTTTACTCACAGCATTTCTGACCCCAAATACGTGTCTTTTGTTCTCACACCAACCAATTCTCCATATCTCCAGACACCAGCTGGGTGTTCTACAATTCAGTTCAATTCTGACACTGAACACCTGGAGTTAATACAGACCCCACAGGTTAAGGGTTTAGTCCCACAGGACTGCTATCATTTCAGATAACAATTAAAGGTCTGGACTACCTGTATGTCTGACCTACTGGCAATAAAGTTGATGGGGGTGGGGGTTTCCACAACCTGTTCCTGAAGTTTGATAATTTGCTAGAATGGCTCACAGAACTCAGGAACACTCTACTTATGGTTATGGGTTTATTATAAAGGATACAACTCGAGAGCTGCCAAATGGAAGCGATGCATAGAGCCAGGTGTAAGAGAAGGGGTGTGGGGCTTCCATGCCCTCTCCAGGCACACCACCCTCCCAGCACCATGATGTGTTCACCAACTCAGAAACTCTGAGTGGTGTGTTGTTTTTTCTTTTTTTGAGATGGAGTCTCACTCTGTCTTCAGGCTGGAGTACAATGGCGCGAGCTCAGCTCACTGCAACCTCTGCTTCCCAGGTTCAAGCAATTCTCCTGTCTCAGCCACCCAAGTAGCTGGGACTACAGGTGTGCGCCACCATGCCCAGCTAATTTTTATGTATTTTTTAGTAGAGATGGGGTTTCACCATGTTGGCTGGGATGGTCTCGATCTCTTGACTTTGTGATCCGCCTGCCTCAGCCTCCCAAAGTGCTGGGATTACAGGCGTGAGCCACTGCACCTGGCCAAAGCTCTGAGCTTTTATACCATTGTTTAGGGTTTTTATGGAGGTTCCATTATGTAGGTGTGATTGCTTAAATATAAGGCTATTTTTGATAAAATCAGTCCCCAGCTCCTCTCTCCCCAGAGGTTGAGGAGTGGGGCTGAAGTTCCAACTGTCTAATCATGCCTTGATCTTTCTAGTGACCAGCCTCTATCCTGAAGTTATCAAGGGGCCCACCAAGAGTCACATCATTAGAACAAAAGATGCTCCTCTACCTAGGAAATTCCAAGGGATTTAGCAGCTGTGTACCAGGAACCTGGGACAAAGATCAAATATATATTACAATAGGACTGTTGTTTTTTTCATCTTGTCTTCAGCATCCATTAGATTGTGTGGGACATAATAAGTGCATTTAATGTTTGTTGAATGAATGAATCGAGCTGGCCTTGTTACTTATTCTCCTGAATGTGAAATGCTGCATCTATGGAGATTTGAAGGAAAGGGTTCTGACTGAAGACTTCTGGACCTTTGTTAGTTGTCACCATATGTGAAGGTGACATATTCTTAGGTATGTTTGGGTACAGAAGTATATTATCCAGGTATACCCTTTCTGAAGTAATTACGTGAAATATTACTCCAGCCAGTCAGATGATGAATTAGAGATGTCAAGAATGTAGATGTTACCTAAGAGTATTTGTATTAAACATTATAATCTGTTAACTATATAATACTAAATAGTTGTTACAGTATTATTATGAAACATGTTAACTAATTATTGGAAAAAGATACATAATACAGTTATTATAGTGGGTATTTACATAAATGAGCTAAAATTTATATTGATAGATTTCCTAATATTATACTGTTCTTGCATTTCTAAAATGGAAATTATACAAATAATCCAAATGTATATTCTCCAAATGTAAAAGTAACATCTGGAACAGAGATCCTTAAACAGGAGTCCATTGACCCATAGAAATACATGGGTGGCCTTTGGAGACTATGGACACTTTGAAAATTGATGTAAAATTACAGGGGTCCATCATTGCTGTGTAAAAGCAAGGAAATTGCAAAGATGCACAATATCCTGAGAGCACTAAATGCTAAGCAAGGACAAGCAGATCAGTTTCAGTAATAAGTCTAAATGGATGAAGTACTCCTGTTAAAGGAAAGAGACTCCCAGATTGGGTTAAAAAACAAAATCCGACTAGCTGGTACATATGAAGTCTCAAGACAGCAGGATAGAAAGCTTGAAAGTAAACAGATTAGCAAGTATGTATGTGTTATTCCCTAGCCCAAAAGAGGTGAGAAAGAATTACTGTTAAACAAAACACGAATACAGAATAAAAAATGATTAAAACAAGGCAGTGAAGATTATTTTATGCAAGCTAGATAACACATGTGCCAAATACCAAAAGTGGACAAAACTATAATCATTTGAGTAACAGAAAGACATTGGTAGAAACAGTGTTGGTGGTTGATTTTAATATAGCTCTACATTCTTGGCAAAGTAAATAGAGGTGGTTAAATCAGTCTAAGTAGATGTTAAAGGCAACTCCTGCGAATACGTTTGAATACACACTTGACCCTAAAACAACTTGGGGATTAGCAGTATCGACTCTGTGCAGTTGAAAATCTACATAGAACTTTTGACTCCTCTAAAACTTAACTACTAGTAACCTGTTGACCAGAAACCTTACTGATAACATAAACAGTTAATACATATTTTTTATGTTACATGTATTCTGTACAACAAAGTGAGCTAGACAAAATGTTATTAAAAAAGTCATAAGGAAGAGAAAACATATTTACTATTCATTAAGTGGAGGTGGTTTTCATAAAGGTTTACATCCTTGTCGTCTACACATTGAATAGACTGAGGAGGAAGAGGAGGGGTTGGTTTTGCTATCTGAGGAGTGACAGAGGCAGAAGAAAATCTGTGTATTAATGAACCTGCACAGTTCAAACTTATATTGTTCAAGGGTCACTGTGTGATTGGAATGGACAATATTTTAGGAAAATATGAATAATTAATATTGATTTAAATAGTAAAAAAATTGAAATTGAATATGCGATCAAGCTTCTTTAGTGAAGACACCAAATGGTGATGACTTCATAGATTAGTTCTCCCAAACTCTCAAGAAATTGTCCTACGCTTTATTTTCCAGAGCAAAAAAAAAAGGAAAGTTTAGAAGCTAGCATGATGCTGAAAACACAATCTGGTAAGATTAATCTGAAACAACCTACAGATCACTATCACTCATGAAAATGAATATAAAAATCCTAAAGTATTAGCAAATTTAGTTGAGCAGTATTGTTTACGTATAGGACACCTTGACCAAGTAAAGATGATTTTTAAGAAAGTAAGTTTATTGTAATATTGAGACTTTAATTAGTAAAATGTATTCTCAGTAGATCAAAGGGACAAAACCAAATGATCATCTCAGTAAATGCCATGAAAAGATTTCATGAAAATCCTATCAGTCTAGAAAAATTTTTTAAGGAACACAGGAATATTTCCTGAACAAGCTAAGTATTATCTAACTCAAATCAATAGCCAACATCATAAATAGTAATGAAATGTTAGAGGATGCCTCTCTCAACTATTATTATTCACCATAGTTTTGAAAACTCTAGCTAAATCAGTAAGATAGGGAAAAGAAAGGTCTTAACCATTAAAAGAGTGACATAAATTTATCAGTATCTGTGGAGGATATTACTGTCTACATAGAAAATCCAAGCAAATCGATTGTAAAAATGTGGCTTATGCAAAAGAACAGTAAAGTACTATTTACAAGAAAAATGAATAAAATTAAATAGCCTTCCTCTGCATGTGTTTATATGTATCAACAAAACCCACATAGAAAACATAAAGGGAAAGTAGATCACATTTATAGGCACAATAGCAACAACAAAATAAACTTCCCGTGATGTACTTTCCCAGTCCTTATAGAATGTGCAGACTCTTTCCTTCTAATGACGACGTCATACAGTCATAGTATAATTTATCTAACTAGTTTCCTACTGATAGACATTTAAGTTGTTTCATATGTTTCTGTTTTTACTGTAAGTCAAGGACATTTTGAAAATCAGTAAGAATTTTGACTTATATTCTCTGGTTTTAATTTGATTGGCTATAATAATTAATATTGTTAATTATTGGTACTGGTATAATGAATGGATCTTTGAAATAGCAGAGAAGGTCTCAGACACTCTTAAGCTACATGGCATTTCACATCTGGAATATAAACCCAGAAGAAAACATCCTACAAAGGAAAATATTTGAAAGGTTTGACCAAAAATTGAAAACATATTTTCTCTCTGATGCTGAACAGCATTTTCTCCTCTCCCTTTCTTTCCAAGCAGTCATTTTTCCTCTTTGCAATAGAATTTTTTCTTTTTTTCTTTTTTTTTTTTTTGAGAGGGAGTCTCACACTGTTGTCCAGGCTGGAGTGCAGTGGCGTGATCTCAGCTCACTGCAAGCTCCGCCTCCTGGGTTCACGCCATTCTCCTGCCTCAGCCTCCCGAGTAGCTGGGACTACAGGCGCCCGCCACCACGCCCAGCTGATTTTTTTGTACTTTTAGTAGAGACGGGGTTTCACTGTGTTAGCCAGGATGGTCTTGATCTCCTGACCTCGTGATCCGCTGGTCTCAGCCTCCCAAAGTGCTGGGTTTACAGGTGTGAGCCACCACACCTGGCCTTGCAATAGGATTTTCTTAATTCAATCCCTTTCTTTTTTCCTAGGAGTTATTTTCTTCCTTCTCTTCCAAATGTCAGTTCTTCCCTTGTTTATCCACGACCAACTGCTGTTATGGCATAAGTATAAACCCAGGTTACCATGTGAAATATGAATATTTATTTTTTGCTACCTGTTTCTAAGAATTTGAGGTGATTTGTTTTTATATTTGTACCTGTATTAGTTAGGGTCGACTAAACTGCTGTTACAAAGAGATCCAGTAGCACAGTCCCTCAAGCAACAGCAGTAATAAACATTTGTGTAACACATACTCTTTGCCTGGCACTTTACATATATTAACTTCTCTAATGCCCACAAAAACACTATGAGTAGATATCTCCATTTTATAGACAAAGAAACGAAGACAAAGAATTGATGTAACTTGCTCAACGTCAAATAGCTAGTAAGTTCGGGAGCTAGGATTTGAATTCAGCTTTTGAATTCAAATTTGAATTTGTTTCTAGAACCTCTGTGCTATCCTGCTACAACATAGAATTTTTTTCTCCCCACATATCCGTCCAGAAGATAGACAGGTGGTCCTAGGCAGTAGACTTCTACTGGGTCATCAAAGAAAACGGATTGTTTTTATTGTGTTTTTAACCATCTCCTATGTGGTTTCCTCATGTGGAAGATGCGAATAGAAAAAATGGAGAAGACAATTTTCTTTTTAAAGAATGTGACCTAGAATTTGTATTCATCACTTTGCCTTCTATACCACTGGCCAAAAATTGGTCATATAGATGGCTATGACTACTGCAAGGGAGGCTGGATTCTCCATACATAGCTAAAACTCAGGGGCTCAATTACTAAAAGGAAGGGGAGGTGAACAAATACTAAGGGGGGCAGTTAATAATCACTACTGTAAGTCACATTGGAAATGAAAGTCAAAAAGAGTTTGCAAAAATAGCTTTTAAAAATATTTTCTACTGTGTTTAGAAGCCGTGTTTTACATGAGAATCCTCCAAGTACTCTTCCTCTTCTTCCCTTGTCTCCCTTACATCCATGGTCCCATGTCCTTTTACATTCTACTCCCTCAGATATTCTTTTACTGCTATAATGGTCTGGACAGTGGTTTTTTTTTTCCTATTTGTTGGTCACCTTCCACCTGTATGCTGTCTCTCTCACCTCTTAACATTGAATTAAGCCATTCTCGTCTTGAAAATTCTCAGTGCCTATCTTCTTTATATTGAAAGTCAAAACTACTTAGCCTACTATGTTACATCCTTCATTTTTTAATTCTTTATTTTCCTTTCAGTACTTTCATAAGCATACTCTTCATCCTAGTCATACCTTTTGTTACTTTCTAAAGATATCATTTCACTTCCTTATTTTAGTATTATTACTTCCTCTTCTTAAAAGCCACACTCACCCACCATTACATTCACATAGAAATCTGTTATACTTTCTACAAGATACTGCTTAAATATCACCTGTTCTGTGAAGTGGTCAGCATCAAGCCCCTTGACTCCAAGCAGTTTACAGTTAGTTGTTGTATTCCTTGTTTTCCCATAGCATTTTGGAGTTTATGGCTTCATTAGCGTTTATCTTTGGTATTATAATTACGTGTTTACTCCTTTCTGCTCCCTAACCTCATGAGCCACCTCCTTCCTCGTTTTCCCGTAGCATTTTGGAGTTTATGGCTTCATTAGTGTTTATCTTTGGTATTAGAATTACATGTTTACTCCTTTCTGCTCTTTAACCTCATGAGCTACCTGAGGGAAGAGACTATATTTACACCAAGCTTGTCCAATATGCTGCCCATGGGCCACATACAACCTAAGTTGACTTTGAATGTGGCCCAACAGAGATTCATAAACTTTCTTTTTTTTTTGAGACGGAGTTTCGCTCTTGTTGCCCAGGCTGGAGTGCAATGGCGCGATCTCAGCTCACCGCAACCTCCGCCTCCTAGGTTCAAGCAATTCTCCTGCCTCAGCCTCCCAAGTAGCTGAGATTACAGGCATGCGCCACCATGCCCAGCTAATTTTGTATTTTTAATAGAGACAGCGTTTCTCCATGTTGGTCAGGCCGGTCTCGAACTCCCAACCTCAGGTGATCCACCTGCCTCGGCCTCCCAAAGTGCTGGGATTATAGGCGTGAGCCACTGCACCCGGCCTCATAAACTTTCTTAAAACAATATGAGATTTTTTTGTGTGCGTGATTTTTTTTTTTTTTTTTAAGCACACCAGCTATCGTTGGTATTAGTGTATTTTATGTGTAGCCGAAGACAATTCTTCCTCTTCCAGTGTGGCCCAGGGAAACAAAAAGATTAGACAACCTGATTTACACATCTTTTGAAAAAATTCCCAGCATATAGCACAGTATGTGGCACATGACCGTCATTGAAACAGATAGTGGGTCGATTATAAAGGGATGAAGTGAGTCATTGAAATTTATAATAAATAGAAAACAGGATGTTTCATTCAGGCTATCGCAACATAAGACATTATTTTTAAAAACTGAGAACATTAGTAAAATTCATCTTTACAATGCTTTCCAAATTTTAAAGCACTTTCTCATATTGTCTCATGGGTTTGTCAACAGCTGGGACAGCCTTAGAGACATGTTAAATAAGAAATCTCATTTACTTTTTCTGTGGTGATTGAAATACTTTATATAAGGCTATGCATATTGTAGAATGCTTACCTCTGACCTACTTATAGCACATTTTGTATCATAGTGGATGACGTAGTAGATGAAAGTGATGACAACGATGATATTGATGTAGAAGCTGAAAACGAAACTGAGAATGAAGATGACCTAGATCAAAATTTTAAGGTTAGTATAAATTTCTGTAATTAGTTAGCTTTATAAATGATATACTACAGTTGTAAAACAAAAATTGGGTAAAACAAAAATTGGGTAAATAAACATATATGTAATTGTAGGTTTTACTTTGTTCACATCTTTTTACCATGAATGACTATGCAATTAAAGGGGTAGATGATATTGGTTTAAATCCACTGGTCTGAAAAGGACCTTAAAGTAACTTATTTTTACTCTCTCTGACCAGAAAGATTTTATCTAACCTTTCTGCCTTAGATTTTGAAATCTACAAAATTGAAGGAAAGTGATCTGAAACTCTGTTGTGGCAACGTACTTCAAAATGCATTATTACCCTTTGTCAGCAATCTTTTGGGGATACAAAAACAGTAGGAAAATATTCTATAATGGATTTGTTTTTGTGAGAATTAGTATTTGCATAATGATTCTTAGGTTTCAGTTAATTGAACAAGGAAGTAAAAAAAGTGTTACTGAGAAAATATAAAATTATTGTCATATTACATAAGATGTTAGGTAAAGGAGGCAGGTAAGTTTTCAGAGTTTCATTGTACCTCTGAAAGCCTAGAAAGTCTGTATTTTGCTTTACTTATTGAGAGAGGACCACTCTAGCATCTGTAGAAAAATGGTCTCTTTTTTTAGCTGTTTAGCCTATTGCTAGGTTTTTTTATGGGGGAGGAGGGATTAATTTGACTTTTTCCTGTTTGGACCATTTTTGTCTTGCAAAACTGTACCAAAATTGTGGTACACTGAGTATTTGATTCAGTTTGGAGGTAGTAGTTAAGATATTGGAAGATTTCTGTCTTAATAGATACAGAACCCATTTTATAACCAGCAAACGTGATCACCAAGGCAAGCTTTGGTGAAACTGTCAAGTTAGCCAATCTAAACTACATCTGTGTCCTGGCATCAGATATTGCACTTAATTATCTTGTCTCTTTAGTCTCCTTTAATCTGGAACATTTCTACAGATTTCTTTGTCTTATAACATTGACATCTTTGGAAAATGTAGTTGTTAGCTTGCATTATTCACTGGGGTATCAGTGATTGCTCACATTTTCCCTACTTTATCTTAACAGAGCAGTTATAGCAATAAGAACCAAATATATTTTATTATTGAACACTTAACTGTGCTAGTCCAAACTCTTTACATATACATAGTAACCACTAGATCCTTATAGCAACCCTATGAGGTAAATACAGGTTGTATAAGTACATAGAAAACAGAGGAAGAGAGAGGTTCTCAGTCTAGTTTATAAGAGGTGGAGCCAGGATTCAGAAAGCAGTCTAATGGAATGTCCACTCTCTTTACCACTATACTGTACTAAAATATAATTTTTCTTCAAGAACTATAGAATTATTGGCTTTTTGAGACTGCTGACCTTTATTATCTTCTTTTTCTTTCCTACTGCTGCCTGCCTCTTACTCTCATTGACTTTACATTTAGACGTTACTTAATTTTTCCTCTTTTTATCTGAATCCTATTCCTTCATCCTTCAGGTGAACTGCTACATCGTAGTGGGGGTATTATTTATTTATGTTCTCTTATGGTTATAACTTTTTTTCCTGTGATTCCATTTTCTTTGTCCTAGATTTTTCAGAGTTTGGAGCATTTATAGAAACTGGTAGCTTCTAGAAGATTCATCTCCAGATAGCCGCAACTTGACCGTATATAAGTTTCAGTGCATTCTTTGTTCCTTCTTTAACTAGCAGAACTTTTAAGGAGTAGTGGCAGGTTGTTTTGTTTTTTTCTAATGAGTCTGTAAGTAGTCCTTCACTACTGTTTCTTCTTAAACCAAACACAAAATTCCCTGCTGTTGAGCTTTCGGAGTGTTGTAGTTTTCTTTCCCCATTATGCCTGTTTTACAGGTAAAGTCTTTTTTTTTTTCCTCTCCAAATAGCCACTATGTAAGGCCATATTTTCACAAAATAATGTCAAATATTGAACTAGTATGTTTAGGGAAAAGAATATCTTTGTAAATTATTTTTTATTTTAGAAACATTATGTTTTCTATTAGATGTTAAGAAAATTATTACATTATTGGTTCATAAATGTATAATTTAAAGAGATTAAATTACATATTAATGTAATAATTATACAATAATGATACAGTGATTAATATGATAATATTTAAATAAAATCAATCTCTATTATGCATAGCAATGAGGAAAATCTTTTTCATTGGCTATGTAAATAATAGCTAAATTCCTGAATATGAAATAATAATAAATACATAGTATGTTTTTTCTTTTAAACTAGTAGTTAATATGTGTAAGTATGGTCAGATACATGTATATAAAGTTTTTTAAGGATTGAAGCATAGTAAAATATACTTGTAAATTAGGCTGAAAAATAAGTAGCTTACTCTGGTAGTAAGTAAATACAAAATTAAAAATAAGTACCAACTGAAAATTACTAAATGGTATTATTATCTCTCTTTAGCCATAATAAAGATAATAATTAGTTTGTGTGAGGCCAGAGTCGTTGAGGATCCTAGAAAATAGCTCGGGTAGTAGATAAGCTGACATTTGCCCTCTTATCATGGGATTCATTAGCTCTTCTCTGAAGAGCATACAGAACACATTGATCCTGGATACATATCTTGTTTCTCTGAGGACATACTTTTCCTTTAAATCCACCTGCTTTTTTTCCTAGAGAGACATGGAAATAATTTCTGGCTCTTGTTCCACTCCTAACTTTTTTCCCCCACTGAAAACAGAGTGAATGGTGACACTGAGTTTTTCTAAAGGAACTTTATTTCCCATGCACTGTAAGATTGTATGATCATCATTAATCTGTACTGGGGCAATGTGTCATGCTGGCTGACAGTGTGGTGCTTCAGAATCACTCTAACTGGTTTTTATCCTGGCTCCTGTCTTTGCAAGATGTGTAATTTTCAGCAAATGACTTAACTTCTCCGTACCTCATTTTCCTCTTCAGTTAAGTGGGGGAATTTCATAGTGTTCTTAGGCAGAATAAATTAGATAATAGATGTAAAATGCTTAGCATAGTGCTTCATTTATTTTCAGTGCTTAATGTTAGCTGTTTTATTATCACCATCATCATATATATGTATGTTTTACAATTTAGTCTTCTTAAGTTTTACTGCCCTTTAATATGAGCAAAATGATGGCAATTAGGGAGAATGAGGAGAACATACTGGAGTCTTGATCTTTACTCAAGTTTTTCTGTTTTGAGTAGCCAAAATACTCTGTTATATTAGAGTAACCATGACAAAAACAAAACAAAACTACCCAACAATAACACAATACCACCAAAACAATAAGCAAATTTGAATTTAAGATAAAATTAATGCAGCATTTATTCAGTAATTATTCTTTAATTACATGTAATTAATAACTTGGAACATTTTAAATCTAAAATGTATTATGTAATTTTTAAAAATTTTGTTTTACCTGGTAACATATTCTTTTTATCATTTCAGAATGATGATATTGAAACAGATATTAACAAACTAAAACCCCAGCAAGAACCGGGACGAACAATAGAAGATCTAAAAATGTATGAACACCTTTTCCCTGAGCTTGTTGATGATTTTCAGGTATAAATATAGAAAATTCAGCATCTTAACTGATTTTAATAAAAAGTTATTTTTTCTCCCTTCGGTTAATAATCACTGTTTTTATTTTCTTTCCATTTCTAAAAAGTGAAACTAGCATTGCTTTTCTGAGTGACACTGAATAATTATGTCAATATCCTGAGCTGCAGTTAAGCAATTGTAAAATGAGGGGAGATGGGCTGGGCGTGGTGGCTCACACCTGTAATCCCAGCACTTTGGGAGGCTGAGGTATGTGGATCACAAGGTCAGGAGATCAAGATCATCCTGGCCAACAGAGTGAAACCCCGTCTCTACTAAAATACAAAAAAAAATTAGCTGGGTGTGGTGGCACGTTCCTGCAGTCCCAGCTACTTGGGAGGCTGAGGCAGGGGAATAGCTTGAACCTGGGAGGCAGAGGCTGCAGTGAGCCGAGATCTCGCCACCACACTCCAGCCTGGTGACAGAGCAAGACTCCATCTCAAAAAAAAAAGAGGGGAGATGGACCATTACATTTTTTGTCGCTTTAGTTTTTCTGCATCACTTTAATGGACATAGTTTTTTTATTCAGCCTGGATTACAGAGCAAGTCAAGTTGATTGAATTGTTGGCAATTAGCTGGCTTTTGTGGTTCCTTGGATAAGTCTATGAAATCACCCAAGATCTTAAAGTGTCAAAGAGTTTGAATTAGATAATCTCAAAGATTTGTTTAGCCCTTCCTTTGTTCCCCAAATTTCGTATACTTAATTTCTAGTTGCCTAAAGAAAAATACTTTGTTGTGAGGTTATAGTTGTGAGGTTATAGGTGAGAAATAAAAAAGAAATATTTGTTGCCGGGTGTGGTGGCTCATGCCTTTAAGCCCAGTACTTTGGGAGGCCGAGGTGGGCAGATCATTTGAGGTCAGGAGTTCGAGACCAGCCTGACCAATATGGCAAAACCCCGTTTCTTCTAAAAATAAGAAAATTAGCCGGGCATGATGAGACGCACCTGTAGTTGCAGCTACCTGGAGGCTGAGGCAGGAGAATCTCTTGACCTGGGAGATGGAGGTTGCAGTGAGTCAAGATCGCACCATTGCACTCCAGCAGCCTGGGCAACAGAACAAGACTTCGTCTAAAAAAAAAAAAAAAAAGAAACATTTATCACCTAGAGTTTACATTTCATGGTTCTAATCATTCAGGTTTCAGCTTGGGAACTTAGGAGCCTTAGATGCCATAAAAGATGCAACGACTGTCCACCTTCTGCAGCCCTCCCTGCCACCCCCTGCTCTGGTGTCTTGGTATTCCCCCTAGATTTGAGGTACATGAGAAGGTACTTTGAAATCAGGGGTAATGGAAGGCAGGAATGAAAGAGAAGGTATTTGTCAAAAGAAAAAAAAAAAAGAAGACAAGAAGAGGCATTTGAGAAAGGGTACATGTTGATTCTCTTTCATTCAACCTACAGCAGTTATCCATGAGCTCTTTTAACACATTTGTGTCTAGCTAAGAACCACTTGAAAATATCAGCAATAACAAATACTGCTAAATCAAGGCAGAAGAATACTGTGGAAAAAGTTTTGAGGAGGAAATCGATTATTGTGTGAAGAAGTCACCTGTTTCTTCTGTACCTTCTACTTTTTCTGTACATATGAGAAATATATACGGTAGGCCCCCCTTATCCATGGGAGATAGGTTCCAAGACCCCCAGTGGATGCCTGAAACCAAACCCTTTATATACCATGTTTTTTTGATCTGATAACAATTGGCTACTGAGTGACTAACAGGTCAGTTGCATAGATATTGTGGATACGTTGGACAAAGGATGAGTCATGTCCTCGGTGGGATGGTCCGTGGTGGTATGCTACTTAGAATGGAGCACTCTTTAAAACTTACGAATTGTTTATTTCTGTACTTTTCCATTTAATACTTCAGACTGTGATTAACCTCCAGTACTGAAACCATGGGAATCAAAACCTTAGTTAAGGGGGCACTACTCTCATGTGATTACAAATTGTAGGTTTGATTTGGGAATAGAAAAAAGTAACTTGATTATGGGTATTAAGTCCAGGACTTTGATTCTTATCCTTTCACAAATGAGTTTTCTTTCTTCTAGATTGTGATGAGTTGTTCTTGCATTCTATGTTTAGATTCCCTGTTTTCTAATTATAGTTTGTCACCCGGAGTAGGCTAACCTTGATGATTTCCTACATGGCAATTTATGAACAGCCGGCCAACTTGTCCATTAGTTTGGCTGCTCCTAGAGCAGTTTCCTGCTTTGTGTCTGAATAGGTGTGGCCAGGGTCAGATTGTAAAGACAGATCTGAGTGAAAGAGCTTCTCACTAAGTTACTCCTTTTTATTTTCTTTAAGTGAAAGATGCTGCTTCAGATATTTCAAGTAGTACACATTTATTAATGCATAGTCTATTCTGCTGTAAAGTTTTATATAGAGTAGCTCTATTTCTGTAGTGTATGTAATAGGAAATAGCATGTTGTCTTTTATTTACATAATCAGAAAATTATTTCTAAGGTAATTGTGTTGCCACTTGATTATCTTTGTCATTTTTAAGTTTCAAAGGAATGCATTAATTGTACTTTAGGCTCTGTTTTTTGAAGTGTGTATTTGAATTTTAGGCAGCGATATGTAAGTGACGTGCTTTCAAGGATTAAAAAGATTGCTTGGTTCCAGATAGGATGTGTTGGAAAGAATATTCTTCAGCTATCTTTGTATCAATTTCTTGTAGATCATGAGATAATAAACATAAATGAAGTTAATTTCAATTATGACTTTTTCCACTTTCATTTGTATATTATTTTCAGCATCAACCATTAATGCTTAAGATTACTTTATGTGTTTGTTTCAATCTTGAACACTGCCCGCTTTGTTTCCAGATGTGTTAAGGCCACTATTCAGTGGCCAGATGGAAGGAAAATGAATGCTATTCGAAGGCAACGTATAGTATTATTAAAGTAATTATCAACATCCTTTGTGAAGTGACCTTACCATGCTTTTAAAGCTATGTTTATTTATTCATAGTGACAATTATAGTTTTATTTTCTCTTGTTTCTTGATGGCAGAATATTGATAGTATCAAAATTCTGCATTTTCACAGTTCTTTTATTCATATGTCTGTGGTAGCATGATGGCATTTGCTATGTGGACTTTTGTTATATTTTGTTTTTCTTTCTTGTTTTCCTCTTGTTAAATTTGGTTTTAAATTTTTGTCAAAGTTATTCATGGAGAAAGTTTAAAGCGTCAAATAGTTTTACATAGGTAATCCTTTCTCACATGCTAAATCCTGAAATTACTTTTTGTATGTTTTTGAAGTTAATCCTCATATCTCTAAATAATATGTTTAAAGTGCTGTGTCTTGACTTTTGCTGCTTTCATTCTTTTTTATTTTCTTTTTTTGCATTGTCATCTAAGGTAGACATCCAGTAATTTTCAGCCTTATTCTTTTCATATATATGTGTGTGTGTGCACATGTGTGCACACACAAGGGTGTGTATGTATGCATGCATAGATAGGCTATAAATTTTCCTATAATTACTGTTTTTGCTGTATCTTATAAGCAGTAATTTTGATGTTTAATGTTTTTATTGTCTTTACTCTGAAACTTTTTTTTTGATTCATTCGTTTTTTAAAAAATAATTTTTAAAATTGGCTTTCTAAAAAAGATAAAAAATTTTAAATCTTTTTAATTTATTTCTAGCATATAGTTGTAGAATAAGAAGACACATTCTTTATAATCATAACCTTTTAAAAATTTTGAGGCTCGTTTTATGGCCTTGGATATGATCAACTTTTGTTATTCTTTCTTATGTGTTTGAAAAGAATTCTATACTTGTTAGTCACAGTTGTCTATTTGCCTATTAGGACAAGACTGTTAATTGTGTTGAGAAGCTAAGTTCTATTTTACCCTTACAGATTTTTATTCTTATTCTATTAATCACTGTGAAAAGTATTTTAAAAATTTCTCACAATGAAAAAATTTCTCACTGTGATTATGAGTGTGTTTCTATTTGCAGGTCTGTTAGTTTTTTGTTCTATATTTTTTGAGGGTTATTATTTATTGTATATACATGTAGATTGAGTTTTCTTCCTTTTTGAATTGGACTTTTTATCATTATGAAGTGACTATCTTTACCTCTAAGATTCTAAGACAAAAAGCACTTTAAAAAAATTAATGTACTTATATTAACTTTAACTTTTCAGTATCCTTCGATGTGTATTTTTTAAACAGTGTATAGTTGGATTTTAAAAATACCAAATCTGAGTTTTGTCGTTTAACTGGAGCATTTAGATCATTTACATATAATTACTTCTATATTTGGATTTATATTTATGAAATGTTATTTTTAATAGTTTTATCTCTTTATCTCTTTTTTTGCCTTCATTTGGATTATCTTTCTCTTACTCCACCATTTCCTTATTACTAGTTTTAAAACTGTATATACAGTCTTTTTATTTTTTATTTTAATCAACTTTTTTGAGGTATAACTTATATAAACTGTATCCATTTAAAGTATTAGTTTGATTATTGACAAATACGCAAAAATTCTAGTTACTCTAGATTTTCCAACATATTTATCAAAGTCTAAAGTAAATCAGGACCTTTCTTTCCTCTTTCCCTCAGCCATAAATGGAAACTTCGAATATTCTAACTACCATGACTTCCCAAATCAACATATATATACATATATACTTTTTTGACTATACATAAAAAGCAAAAAACATAAAAATAAAAAACATCAAGTGGGTTTTTTAAAAACTAGAGTTAAGATACATAAAAAACCTATTTGACATTACTGCTTTGCTTTTTTATGTTTACTATAGACTTACCCACATTTTTACCACTTTAAAATTTTTCATTACCTTTTGTGTCTCAGACCTTCTGTTGGGATCATGTTGTTTAGTGGCGTGTACTTGCGTGTGCACTTGCGCACATGCTGTCTTGCTCTCCCTCACCAAAAGTGTCTTTATTTTGTAAACATTCTTAAAATTAGTCTCTTTCTCTGACTACTTTTAAAAAATCAACTTTATTGAGTTATAATTTACATACAGTAAGTTTCACTTTTCAGTGAGTTTTGACACATTTATACACCTATGTGACTACCACCCATTGAGACAGAAATATTTCTTATCATTCCAGAAAGTCTCCTTGGGCCCCTTGTAGTCTCTTCATCTCCTGCACAGGTGACTGCTGATCTGCTGTCTGTCACTGTGACTAGTCTTGACTGTTTTAGAACTTCTTATAAATTGAATCATACAGCATTTACTTTTTAGGGTCAGGCTTCTTTTGCTGAGCATATGTTTTTGAGGTTTCCTCATGTTGCTGCATATAACAGTGGTTCTTTCCTTATTGCTTGATAGTATTTTATTGTGTAAATATACCACAATTTCTTTGTGGATGAGTGTTGGAATGTCTGAAGTTTTAGACTTCATTGGACTTTAATATGAGTAAAGTTGATAACATTTTGTGCACAAAATTTTTTGGGGTGGCCAGGTGTGGTGGCTCATGCCTGTAATCCCAGCACTTTGAGAGGCTGAAGCGGGTGGATCACCTGAGGTCAGGAGTTCAAGACCAGTCAGGCCAACATGGCGAAACCCCGTCTCTACTAAAAATACAAAAAATTAGCTGGGCATGGTGACAGGCACCTGTAATCCCAGCTATTCGGGAGGCTGAGGCAGGAGAATCGCTTGAACCCGGGAGCTGGAGGTTGCAGTGAGCTGAGATCATGCCATTGCACTCCAGCCTGGGCAACAAGAGCAAAACTCTGTCTACAAATAAAAAATTAAAAAAAAAAAAAACTTTTTGGGGAGATATGCTTTCATTTCTCTTGGGTAAATACCTATCAGTGAAATTGCTGGGTGGTATGTATGGTAAGTATATGTTTTTATTTTATAAGAGACTATTTTTGGTGGCTTTTAACATAACACTATTTTTGCTTTAATGCTACAGTTCCTAGTAATGTTGACTAAGTGTGGATTTTCTTTTTTAAAATCCTGTTTGGGATTTATTGTATTTGGATTCTGTGAGTTGTTTTCTCATAAGATTTGGAAAAACTCTGTGTTGTCTTCTTCGGTTACTGCATTTTGTTTTTGCCTTCCCTCTTTTGCAATTCTAATTGAATGTAGACCTTTTTACTCCCTTTCATGTCTTTTAACCTCTTTTTTCTGTTTTCCTTTTCTTTGCCTCTCTATGCTGCCTTCAGGTTATTTCATTAGAACTATCTGTCAGTTTCCTAATTCTCTTCTTGGCTTTATCTCGTCTGTCATTAGAAATATCTACTAGGGGCCGGGCGCAGTGGCTCAAGCCTGTAATCCCAGCACTTTGAGAGGCCAAGGCGGGCAGATTACAAAGTCAGGAGATTGAGACCATGGCCAATATGATGAAACCCCGTCCCTACTAAAAAATACAAAAAGTAGCTGGGTGTGGTGGTGTGTGCCTGTAATCCTAGCTACTCGGGAGGCTAAGGCAGAGAGAATTGCTTGAACCAGGGAGTTGAAGCTTGCGGTGAGCCGAGATTGCGCCACTGCACTCCAGCCTGGAGACAGAGCGAGACTCCGTCTCAAAAAAAAAGAAAGCTTACAAAATGCATTTAATCAGTCTTTCTGGTTTTCTATATTTTATTTCTTTGAACATATTAAATATGGTCATTTCTTTTTTTTTTTTTTTTTTTTTTTGCTCACCAGCTTGGGCTTTACTTTAGTTCAGTACTGTTTTTATCAGACCCGTAACTGCTGGCTCTACTTAGAGTGACAGTTTTGCTGAAGGTTCTTATCCCCACCTCTCCTGACATCCTCTAAGCTCTTGCCTGGAGCCAAGAGGCCTGGTGGTGAAGTAAGGATAGGGTGTGGATCAGGAGATTCTCAACTCCTTGGCTTCTAGGCACTGTCCAGCTGGGAGGCAGAGGGGAACTTGTACTCTGAAGCCTGTGACTCCTCTTAAGCCTCACATCTCTTCACCACTACTCTGGTGCCCTGGTTATCTGTCCCACAGCGAGAGGTATTTTATGTCCATAAAGTGCCCGTGGTAAGTGCTCAGAATTCATCTCTTGGCTGTGGCGGGTGCTGTCATTTCTCATTCCATTGAGGGGAAGAAACTGAGGCACAGTGAGTCCAGAGGAGAATGGGTCAGGGTTGTGGGAGGAATGAATGGGCCTAGCTAGTGACTTGTAATGGCAGCCAGTCTCTGCCTGCTTCCTAGCCTTCCAAACCCGGGAGTCTCCATCCTTCCCATCCTCTGTTCTAACTGGCCTTGTCAGATGCTTTTCCCCACTGTACTTTTCCCCTCCCTGCTGCCAGGTACTGTTAGATTCCAAAAATAAAAGGAAAAAATAATTATACACTCTGCTTCCTTGTTCTCCCCTCTTCCACCCTGAGCTTTGGGGTTAGGGGACTAAAATGTCCCCCTTCCAGAATCCCTCCCACCTTGGTCTGCTGGCTCTATTCCCTAGCCCAGAGCAGTGATTTGGATTCAAATGCCCTGTAACCTTCAGCCTCCTTACTGCTCCTTTCTTGACCTCTCCTAACGCTTTGCAGACCCAGGGGACTCTGGGGTCTCTATACTCTTTCTAATTGAAATATGGTCATTTCTTAGTCTGAGATTCTGGTAGGTCTTTTTCAATATCTAATGTTTCTTTTGATTCTTTTTCCTTCTACCTTGTTGAATTGTATGTTTAGATTTCTTTTCTTTTTTATAATTTTGTATGTGGAAATTATGTGGAAACTCCAGAAGCTGTTGCTTTTGAGAGTCACCATTATAGATTGAATCCTCAAGGGCTTTTGGACCACCAAGATGACGCGAATGCAGGCTGCGAATCCATGTGATTTAATGGCCGGCTTTTAATACCAGTTTGTGAGTAGTGATACTTTTCACCATCTTGGAGCTAAGGTTTAAAAATTTGAGACAGTTGGCTTTTCTTTTTATGTGTTTTTTTTTTTTTTCCTTTTATGGTGGGAGTATTTCTGGGACCTATATATTGAAGATGTAGTTCTGGAGTTTCATCTTTTTGAGAGGAAAATCACCTTAATGCCAGTTCAGGGTTTTTCTCCTGTCCTTCATTGCCTTTGAGATGAGAAAATCTGTACTCAAGGTCACCTGGTTTAGCAAATGTTTTCAAAGTGAAAGGTAGCTTCAGTCTTTAGCTTATCACATAGGGATCCCTTCTTCATTTGATACTTTGCCTTTATCCTTGCTTTCTTATCCACTTAATGACAAACTTAAAATATTTTAATATATGTAACAATTGTAAATATTTAATATATGTAAAAATTGTAAATAGTTCTGTGAGGTGGATACTTAGGCTACCATGTTTCCTACAAAATGTGTTTTGTTTTTGTTTTTGTTTTTCTGTTTTTTTTGAGACGGAGTCTCGCTGTCGCCTAGGCTGGAGTGCAATGGCGCGATCTCGGCTCACTGCAGGCTCCGCCCCCTGGGGTTCACACCGTTCTCCTGCCTCAGCCTCCCGAGTAGCTGGGACTACAGGTGCCCGCCACCTCGCCTGGCTAATTTTTTGTATTTTTAGTAGAGACGGGGTTTCATTGTGTTAGCCAGGATGGTCTCCATCTCCTGACCTCGTGATCCACCCACCTCGGCCTCCCAAAGTGCTGGGATTACAGGCGTGAGCCACCGCGCCCGGCCCAAAATGTGTTTTTTAATGCAAACTTACTACCCCTTTCACCCTTTTAAGGTAGATCTACCTATTTCCTCCTTAGTGCTTCCACTGTCTTCTTGGCTTAGCTGTAGTACAGGGGATCCTGTGAATCATCTTTGAATCCTTGCTTTGTATACAGTGGACATTCAAGGAATAAATCACAATGGAAGATTCTTAATTTGGACTCCATAATGCATATAAGGAAATTAACCCAAATTAAAAGATAATTGCAAATCCAGAAAAATATTTTCAAAAAATGGGTTAGCTGGAGGATTCGTGTATGTTTGTGTGTACAAATTTTTTAACATGAAAGTATATACCATAAAAAAAGAAAACTCTGTATCCAGGAACAAAAAAGTTACCTATGAAGAATTGCGACTGATTAACAGATGTATAAAAAAGTGTTTGCTTCCCAGTAGTCAGAGAAATGCAAACTAAAATAGTAGTAAGATAATATTTCTTATCCACCACATTAGAAAAATTTTTTTTAAAAACCATAGTATCGAATTTTGGCAAAGAAGAGAGCAGTTGAAATACTTTTATGTATAGTTACTGGGAATATACATTAATACAAGTGTTTCTGGAGAGTTTGGTGTTCTGGCCAGTTTGCATTTTTAAAATTGATTATAATATCTGATTCTGCAGTTCCATATCAGTGCTTAGGAAATCATTATAAACAAAGCAAAAACTCTTTGCAAAAAGATTTTTATTGCAGTTTTGTATAATAGCAAAATTTTGGAAATGACTTAAATATACACCTTATTTATCTGTTTAAATCATCCAAAAAAGAATGATCTGGCCCAAAATGTTTGCCACTGTCATTCAGAAACTCTGCACTAGGATCTTATCTTTCAAAAATAACTCATGTCATGACATCGCTCCCTGTCATGGCTTCCAATCTCATTCAGAGTAAAAACCCAAATTCTTATAGTGTGCAAGGCTCTCCAGCACTTGGCATTCATCGTGGCATTCATCTTGTCCATTCTTTCCCAGCTATCCCATCCGTGCTGTTCTTTGAACACCTCAGGTGTTCTTCCAATCTGGGAGCTATGTGCTCTAGTCCTCTCTGCCTGGAATGCGCCCCTTGTGTGGTGCCCTCACTGTCTTTGCTTGTATTTCATCTGCTCATGAGGCTCCCTAACCAATGGCATTTAGAGTTGCCACCTACCTCTGCTCTCTTGGTACTCCCAATCCACATTACATCCTGCCTGTCCCGCCCTCATTTTTTTTTTTTTTTTGAGACAGAGTCTCACTTTGTCACTCAGGTTGGAGTGCAGTGGCATGATCTCGGTTCACTGCAACCTCCACCTCCTGGGTTCAAGCGATTCTCATGCCTTAGCCTCCTGAGTAGCTGGGATTACAGGTGTCCACCACCATGCCCAGCTAATTTTTGTAGTTTTAGTAGAGACGGGGTTTCACCATGTTGGCCAGGCTGGTCTTGAACTCCTGACCTCAGGTGATCTCCCTGCCTCAGCCTCCCAAAGTGCTGGGATTACAGATGTGAGCCACCGTGCCTGGCCTTGCCCTCCCTCTTTTTTTTTTTTTTTTCTGTAGCGCTTTACCCTTCTAATGTTCTATATGTAAAATATATATCATATTTATTACTTGTATTGACAGTCCTCTCTTCTACCCCTATACAAATGTAAGCTACAAAAGGGAAGAGTTGTTTTTTTAAGTGTCTTAAGTGCTTGAGACAAAGCTTGGCACAAAATAGACACTTCATAAATATTGCACAAAACAGACACTGTAATGTTATTGAATTAATGAATAACAATTTAGTTGTTGTCCCTAATAGGATTTTGGAGTCTTTACGTTTTTCTGTTAAGAATTCTAAGATTTCCTACATTTCTGTGACATGTAGGCATTATTTTTATAATAGAAAAAGTAAAGTAGGTGTTATGAATTTTGTTGTGGTTAAAAATTTTGTCTTTTTAGTGAAATGAAAACATATCCTGTTTTATTTTAAAATCTCCAAAAATTTCTGAAGCACTATATAACGTGAATGTAGTTTTGTTAATATGTTTTAATATTTACAGTTAAAAGATTAAACTTTTTTTATTTTCAAAGGACTATGATTTAATCTCCAAAGAACCAAAGCCTTTTGTATTTGAGGGAAAAGTACGTGGCCCTATTGTTGTTCCTACGGCAGGCGAGGAAACATCTGGGAATTCTGGCAATTTAAGAAAAGTAGTAATGAAGGAGAACATATCTTCTAAAGGAGATGAAGGTGAAAAGAAGTCTACCTTTATGGATCTAGCAAAAGAAGATATTAAAGATCATGATAGAACATTACAACAGCAGCCAGGTGATCAAAATAGAACTATTTCATCAGTCCATGGTTTAAACAATGATATTGTAAAGGCCTTGGACCGAATTACATTGCAGAATATTCCTTCTCAAACAGCCCCAGGTTTTACTGCAGAAATGAAGAAGGACTGCAGTCTTCCTCTTACTGTCCTTACCTGTGCTAAAGCATGTCCACACATGGCTACTTGTGGAAATGTTCTGTTTGAGGGAAGAACAGTTCAACTAGGGAAGCTTTGCTGCACTGGAGTTGAAACTGAAGATGATGAAGATACGGAGTCAAATTCATCAGTAGAACAAGCATCGGTTGAAGTACCTGATGGACCAACACTCCATGACCCAGACCTCTATATTGAGATTGTGAAAAATACAAAGTCTGTCCCAGAATATTCAGAGGTGGCTTATCCCGATTATTTTGGTCACATTCCGCCTCCATTCAAAGAGCCTATTTTAGAAAGGCCTTATGGTGTACAAAGGTGAGTTGCATATTTCTTCCCTCTTCTAAATAAGGCTATTGTCAAGATATGAGGCAGTCTTAAAAAAATTACTTTGGGCATTTAGGAAGATAATTACTGTGAGTTACAAGTTACTGTATTTTTAAATTCTGCTGTGGAAATTTTGCCTTGTTTTGAAATTGTCTTTGTTGGTTTACTTTATTTCTTGAGCTTATTCCTTATTCAGATGAAGCCAGAATGATAAACCTGACCATTGGATAGTTTAGAAATTTTCTGTTATTACTGAATCTTAAAATATGAAAACAGATTATTTAATAATCTTTGAGTAAATATTCTTAGCAATATTTGTTAACTTAGTAATTTGTCGTTTGAACTTGAATTAAGTATATGATTTAAAAATAGGCTATAAATCACAACAGGGCAACTACAATCAACAGTAATTTATTGTGCATTTAAAAAGTAAAAGTATAATTGGAAGAAAGGTTAAATACTTGAAGTGAGGGATACCCCTTTTACCCTGAAGTGATTATTATGCATTGTATGTCTGTATCAAAATATCTCATTTACCCCATAAATATATATATATATATATATACCTACTGTGTACTAACAAAAATTAAAAATTGAAAAAATAAAAATAGACTATAAATGAAGCAATATAGACAGTATAATTTTGTAAAGTTTGAAATTTTAATTGGAAATATATAAGATAAAAATACAGGATTCATAAAATCAATAAGGTTATTAAATATTGCCAAGTAAGATTAGATATTGCAAATAATATTAAATATTGCCAATGAGTGAATATTTGTCATACAAAAATATCTTTTTTGGTGCATTTGGACTGGTTTTGGTGATTATGGAGAAGGTTTTTTGATAATGGCTTATATCAGTATCTGAAAAAAAATTGTATACCCTTGTTACTAGTATGTAATGAACAAGGAAGAACTTGCTGTATTTGATTCTCTTTAGACTGTAAGTTCCTTTGAGAAAATAACTGCATCTTATTTTTTTTTTTACCTGTAGCATCTTATATAATTCATTATTTTTACTTGGCAACTTAGTGTATGTTTAATGCCACTGGTTGGCCCCTTGATCCACAGGTGTGTCATCCCATATGTCATAGGATCAGAATGGGGGACTTACTTCCCTGGGAAAGATGTGTGGGAGTGGGTCTGTGCCAATCTACCATGTTACAGATGGCACCATCCAGAGGCAGCTGGCCTCGTGGAGTGCTACAGTGGCCTTCAAAAGGCCCATGCAAAGCTCTAACTCAGGAAATCCTCTGCATGGTTGGGTTGCCATTTTGCAGCATGCAGTACATACACTAAATTAGAAATGTTTGCATAGTTCCATAGAAAGAATACACAAGCCTGGGAACCAGGAGGTGGGAACAGAAGTGGCCCTATTTAGTGTAGCATGCAGTATCCACCCAGGGACTTTCTGTTTTCTGTCCCTCCACCTCTGGGCTCTGCAGGGTTAGAAGTCCTCGTTCCCAAAGTGGGTGCAGTCTTACCACAGAGTACAATGTAACAACAAGATGTGGTTGCCAGTGGGGTACTCTGGACTCCTTGTGTCTAAGACCAGCAGGTGAGGGGAAAAGCATACCATTTTGACAAGTGATTGACCCAGATCAGCTAATGGAGGAAGGGTTGTTTTTACACAGCGGCAATGGGTTGGCTATGTGTGGAACATAGGCAATCCAGTGATTGGCCTGTTGCCTACTCCCTTCCTCAATTTTAACTGTGAATGGACACGTTACAGCCACCCTGGAATGAGAATGATTCCCAGGGGCTCACACTGCTCAGGAATGAGAGTTTGGATTGCTTAATCAGATAAGCTATCAAGACCTGCAGAGGTGACAGCTGAGGGTGAGGGGGATTTAAATAGACCCTGGGGCCTGGGTGCAGTAGCTCACCCCTCTAATCCCAGCACTTTGGGAGGCCAAGATGGGTGGGTCACTTGAGGTCAGGAGTTTGAGACCAGTCTGGCCAATATGGTGAAACTCCGTCTCTACTAAAAACACAAAAATTAGCCGGGTGTGATGGCACACACTTGTAGTCCAAACTCTTCAGGAGGCTGAGGGAGGAGCATTGCTTGAACCCAGGAGGCAGAGGCTGCAGTGAGCCGTGATCGTGCCACTGCACTCCAGCCTGGGTGACAGAGCAAGACTCTGTCTCAATAAATAAATAAATAAATAAGTAAATTGATCCTGTAAGTAAGTAAATTGATCCTGGGGGATAGAGATGAGGGGTTGCAACCCTGAGAACAATTGCAGTGATTGGGGATGAACTCTGTCCCACTGTTTTTCTTCCAAGTTTCCCCTCAGGAGAGGCCTACAGGAGCATATCTCATTGTGCCTTGGCATCTGCTTTTTGAAGAACCTGAACGACCCACCTGGAGTGAGTCAGAGTCAGGCAGCAACTTGATATTTCTTCTTTTCAGCATCATCTCTTAGGCTCTTTACCTCTCCAAAGTCAAAGATATCATCTTGACTGCAGAAGGCACTTCCTGAATTTTAAGTGCTCTTTACGCCCTGTGAAAGCAAGTTTTGTTATTAAATTGCCTCAAACTGAAAGTATTTTCTCTTACTAGCCTGTAATATTTGAGGTAAGGTTAGAAGGAAGAAGGATTATAGAAAAGAGGCATAATTTTATATAAGTCTCTGATTCTCAGCCTTAATTTTAACCACCAAGGAACCCTCTAATTTCCTCTCATGGACTTTATATTATGAAAGCTTTCATCGGTCAGGACACTTACTTAGATATTTTACCTGTTTATGTTAGTAAGGGACATATATCCCTCCCAAGGAGTGCTTCTGAGCAACATTCGATAACCATTGCTAAACTCTATTTACTTGATTGTATATATCAATATGTAAAGAAACTTAACGTCTTAATTAAGTGTAGATGTATTACAGTTAAATGCATGATGACTTTGACTAGCTGTCATATCTCTGTGAATGTCTGTATGCAGATTGAGGACTACCACCCTTAGCTCTGGTGACCTCTGTCCTCTTTGAGCAGCTATTTCTGATATTGGGTTTTGTCCTTGCCTGGCTTGCTGGACCTTTCAGGTAATATTGTTCTATCCATGGTTCCAAGCTTCGCTTCCTCTCTGTCCCTGACTGAGCTTATACTGATGATGGAGGAATTTATACATACTGGGAGTTACTGTGACTCTTCTCCAGCCTTCTCTGTCTTAATTTTTATTAGTTTTCTCACCTTGTTTCTGAAACATGGACCTCAGAATTATCCTGCAAATGCAATCTACAGATTAGAGTCCAGCTTCTTCCATATATTAGGGCATCTGTAGGACTTTTTCCTGAAGTAATTGACATTCTTACTCCCTGTGTACAGTGTAATATACCACTGAGTTCAAAACAAAGCTTTAAGTTACATTTTTGATAGTGTGAGGTAAGTAGCATGATAAGAAATCAAAAGGTGGATGAGAGTTGGTACAGATGCTTTAAACATAGATATGTTGGTGTGCAAGTTAAAGTGCAAAGGAGATGCAGCTAAAGGAAACAAACACAAAATCCTGGAAATTTAAAACTCTGTTGTTGGCCAGGTGCGGTGGCTCACTCCTGTAATCCCAGCACTTTGGGAGGCCGAGGCAGGTGGATCACGAGGTCAGGAGATTGAGACCATCCTGGCTAACACAGTAAAACGCTGTCTCTACTAAAAATACAAAAAATTAGCTGGGTGTGGTAGCATGTGTCTGTAGTCCCAGTTACTCGGGCACCTATAGTCCCAGCTACTCACTTGAACCTGGGAGGCAGAGGTTGTGGTGAGCTGAGATCGCGCCACCGCACTCCAGCTTGGGCAGCAGAGCGAGACTCCATCTCAAAAAAACAAAACAAAACAAAAATAAAACAACTCCGTTGTTACCTGTATTTGCTCCTAGAAAGTTTGCGATGAGAAAAACAGGATTGGCTCCAAAACACCTTTGAGAATTGAGTGATCCACGTCTCTTCAGAAGTTTCAAAGATTTCTTTCCCTGTAAAGATGTTTTCCCATTGATTTTCATGACCTTGATGGAGATGTGTTCTGATTTGTTGCTGCAGAAATAAGTCATAAATTCTGAAGCAATCTAAAACCTCTGTCTGCTAGTCTCATCATCATATAATTGTATGGTGGTGACTCTTACCAAGTTTGACTTACTGGTATACCTGTGTTTCAAAGAACACCTTTCATCATATTTGTCCCTCCATTTTCATACCATATTTGCCAACATTTCTGTGGGTATTAGATAGTTGACATGCAGCAGGAGTATAACCATATTTCACTGTGGAGTTGTAGCCCTGAGAACGATTGCATTGTTGGAGATGAAGTTTTCATATTTCAACAAAACAATATAATTCTATTTATATTACTTAGATGTATAGGACTTCCCCAATAATGTTAATCACCTTAGCCATGACTGCCACAAAAAATAAGGTATTTTTATTTAAAAATGTTTACAGATTGTGTAATAGACAGCAGTACTTTGGTATTTGAAAGTTATTGCCTTTCCCCTCCTAATTTTATATATTCTTTGCAAATACAGTCAACCCTTGAACAGCACAGAGGTTGGGGCACCAGCTCCTGTGCAGTTGAAAATTCAAGTATAACTTGATTCCCTCAAAACTTAACTACTAATAGCTTACTGTTGGCCGGAAGCCTTACCAGTGATGTAAACAGTTCACACTTATTTTGTACGTTATATATATTATATACTGTATACTTGCAATAAAGTAAGTTAGAGAAAATAAAATGTTATTAAGAAAATCATAAAGAACAGAAAATATGTATACTAATCATTAAGTGGAGGTGGATCACCATATAGGTCTTCATCCTTGTCATCTTCTTGTTAAGTAACTGGCTGAGGAACAGCGAGAAGAGGATAGGTTGGTCTTACTGTCTCAGCAGGGGCAAAGGGGAATGAAAATCCACAAATAAGTGGACCTGTGCAATTCAAACCTGTGTTGTTCAGGGGTCAACTGAGTTTTTCAAGTGTTTATATGGGAGTTATGGTGAGCAGTGCAGTGTGGATCTTCGCAGGTGCATACTCCAAAGCCTCCAGTCTCCCTTTTCACCTTTTTACCCATTATTTTTGAATAATGGGTAGGAAACTCTTCAAAATTATTTGTTCCTCCAAGTAACACTAATGTGAGACTTGAAGAACATATGTGTATGGCAGAAATGCTTGGATAATTGGGTTAGACTTGATGAGAGGGGTGAGACCATATATGTGGTGAGACATCTTGTCAGGGCAGGGCAGAATGCTCTCTGAAAAGCAAGTTTTAGACTTAACTCTCCCACTCTGTGTGTGTGTTCGCGCTGTTAAATAACTTTATTTCTCTAGATACCGATTTTCTCAACTTTTTAAAAGCAAAGATTAGATCAGTGTTTGTCAAATTTGGGTTGATACTCATTAGTAACCAATATTAAAATAACAGTGTGTCACATGTAGTACAGCTAAGTATTGTTTCATAATTCTTTTGATTCACCTCTCTGTTTCTCTATTGTGGGCTTGTCAGATCTTTAAAATGCGTTTCTTGTTGGTCATATTAAAAAAAGTTTGGTTGTCATTCACTTAGGTTAGGGTTGGCATACTGTGGTCCGTGTGCCAAATCCATCCCAAATCTGCCAAATCTGCCTGGTTATGTTCAGCCCATGAGCTAAAAATGGTTTTCACATGTTTAAATGGTTGAAACAATTGAGAGGAAAATAAAGCTTCGTGGCACATGAAAATGATCTGAAATTCATATTTGTGTCCACAAATAGCACTTTGTTGGAACATAGCCATGTCTTGTTTTTTAATGCATTATCCTTGACTGTTTTTGTGCTACCATGGCAGAGTTGAATGGCTGTCATGTGGCCTGCAAAGCGTATCTGGCCCTTTGTAGGAGAAGTTTGCTGACCCCTGTAGCCACTCTGAGGGCTTTATGGTTCTATATTTGTGATAAAATATCAAATATAGTTCAGGTTAAAGGTATTTCCAAAGTACTCAGAAATGCTTATTTAAAAAAATACTTTGAGGATGGTAATTCTGGTTTGCTTATTTGCCTAGTCTTCTGCATCTTGTTTTTGAGCAAATGATGACATTTTGTGAATTATTTGCCAACTTATCACAGTCCCTACCTGAATGCATTGTAAATGAATGATGTCAAAATTAATGAAGAATTACTGTTTTATCACTTTCAGGAAAGGAAGCATTAGACTCCTTTAAATTAATTCAGTGAAAATATCCTGGTTGTTATTTTGAATTTCTACTGTACAGTTATCTTATGTGCAATCACTGTTTTAAAGAAAGTTCAGTATAAAATGAATAAAACTTGGTTAAAAATCTCTTTACCTCCAAATGAAACAGTCCATTATAAGTAAGATTCATATCTCAGTGTAGATAGCACACTAACATTTAAAAAATTGTATTGTAAACACTTACTGATGATTACTTAAACCTATATTTTTGGTTTAAGTTGGATTTAAAATTAAAATTAAATTCATCTCTTATTTTAAAATATGCTTAGCATTTTTGGTGCATTTTTTTCTGTTTTCATAGTCCATAATATTAGAGAGTAGGAAGAAATCACTTTTTGTCCCGTCCTGCAGAGATAACCATTATTAACATTTTGATTTATTTTCTTTCCATTGTTTTTTCATATATTCTAAAAAAAAAAAAAAAAAACAACTAGGTTTTTTTTTTGTTTTGTTTTTTTTTTTTTTTTTTTTTTTTTTTTTTTGAGACAGGGTCTTGCTCTGTCACCCAGGCTGGAGTGTAGCGGTATGATCTCGGCTCACTGCAACCTCTGCCTCCCAGGTTCAAGTGATTCTCTTGCCTCAGCCTCCCGAGTAGCTGGGATTACAGGTGCATGCCACCACGTCCGGCTAATTTTTTGTATTTTTAGTAGTGACGGGGTTTCACCGTGTTAGCCAGGATGGTCTCGATCTCCTGCCCTCATGGTCTGCCCACCTCAGCCTCCCAAAGTGCTGGGATTACCGGTGTGAGCCACCGTGCCCAGCAAAAAAAAAAAAAAAACCTGTATTTTTAAAAACTTTTTATCATAAATTACAATTTTATATAATATGTAATGCCTGTTTTAAAAAACATTCAAGGTATTTAAAAAATACGCTTATGAAAATAAAATGAAAAATAAGGGAAAGGAAACGGTGACAACGACAAAAGCATGGTTAACTTCACTCCAAATGAGAGAAATGTAAATTAAGATGTACTGAGATATCATTTTCCACATATCAGATTGGCTAAAATCTAATTGAACATCACATTCTATTGATGAGGTTATGGAAAAACAGCCTCTCTCATACATTAAGGGTGGGAATGTCAATTGAGAATACCACTGGTAGAGGGCGATCTGACAGATTCTATCAAGATTAATGTGCGTGTTTCCTTTGACATGTCAGTCCCACATCTGGGAATTTGTGAGATGTTTATTTCATAAATCTCACACATCTGTGTGCACACATAGTTTGCATACGTGTGAAGTGGCATTCAAAGTTTTTCACTGCAGTATTTTGAGATTGGATACAACTCAAGTGCCTATCTATCAGGGACTAGTTAAATAAATTATGGTGTAACCTTTTTATGAATAATGTGCAGTGGTTGAAAAAACAAAAAGCTGTCTCTACCCGATAGAGCTGTAAGATGTATTATTAAATGAAATAAACAAGGTGCTTGTTTTATGACATTTTAGACTTTGTATCAGAAAGAGGGAAAAGCAATCTACATTTATGTTTTCATCAAGTAAAATCTGGAAGAAAAGTAATAAAAGTAGTTCCTGATTATGTGGATGGAAGACACAGGTTGTGTTAATAAGTGAGACTTTTCATTTTTTGCTTTTATATCATACTTGATTTTGTGTAATGCCAGCATATTACCTTTTCAGAAATTTTAAATTAAAAAGTAAATAAAGAATTCTGGCAAAGGCAAAATAAGGAAACCAAAACCCTGGATTTCTTATATGAAGATTAGAATGGCTTGGAAAACACAGGTACTTCTGGAATTGAGGCAATAGTGGAAGTATTGGTAGGAGCAAAAGCAGCAGATAACTTTTATTAAAGGCATTTTGTGGGCCAGACACACAATTCAGTAAGAAGCATTTTATATGCAGTGTATATATGCATATAAAATGTGCCATTTGATACTATAGCAGCTCTATGAGGAAGGTGCTATTATTTCTCTTTATTTTACAGAAGAGTAGGTTGAAGCTCAGGGTTGTTGAGTTATACTGATGGTAAATGGCAGAGCCAAGAGTCAAACCCTGGTCTATATCATGAACCTATCCTGTTGATCGTATATATGTACTGATCACATATATATGTTATACTCTCTGTAAAGAAGATGATCTTGAATCTTCTTTCTAGCAGATACAGATAATAATACAGAACCTCAGAGCATACTGTTAATGTGATGAACATTTCCCGTAATGTTCTTACAATAAATATAGCAATGAGATTTACTAAATTATTTCTTGTAGTGTTGCTCTGTGGTTGAAAACCTAACAAAGTACAATTTTGCTGGTGGCCACATATCACATATTTTTTTGAGTATGGACTGAATAGGCTATATATTTTCTAGACAGTCCTGCATAAATTATTCCTTTCCATGCCAAGTCTTTGATAAATGTTGAATGGCAGTAAGTTTGAGGTTATAGTCCCTGAGAATACCTAGATTATTTGTTGTTCTGACTGGAAAGCCATGTATTTCAATAGGTGGCTGGGGTAAAGGAAGGAAGAGTTGTCATTCTTTTATAAAAGTTGATCTGCTTAACATAAATAGATGTCTGAATAAAAGGCTGTTTCCTCTCCCTTTTTTTTTTTGTGAGACAGAGCCTTGCTCTGTCGCCCAGGCTGGAGTGCAGTGGCTCAATCTCAGCTCACTGCAACCTCTGCCTTTCAGGTTCAAGCAATTCTCCTGCCTCAGCCTCTTGAGTAGCTGGGATTACAGGCGCCCGCCACCACATCCAGCTAATTTTTGTATTTTTTAGTAGAGATAGGGTTTCACCATGTTGGCCAGGCTGGTCTCAAACTCCTGACCTCGTGATCCTCCTGCCTCGGCCTCCCAGAGTGCTGAGATTACAGGCATGAGCCACCATGCCCTGCCTCTCCTCTTTATTAAAGAGGGCTTAGGGCAGGGCAAAGATTTCCCTCAAGTATTTTAGATCTAGTCTAATGTAAATGGGCAATTATGTCCCCCAAAATACAGTGTTAGAGGTTTACAAACAGGTATATAGGCCATTTTCAACTTGTACATGATTTGGCTTAACTTGCAGAGTGGCATTTTTTTTTTTTTTAAACCAATTGCCAGCCTTTAAAATTTGGGAGATTCCACATCTCCCAAACAAGTCCAAGTTTCTGGTGTTTCTTGAAGGTTGTCAACAACCTTTACCTCTGTTTCCTGCCTAGCAGCAGTCAGCTTGTTTTTAGACAGAAGCTGTGTGCTCAGTTTTCCACAGTTCCTGCCCATCAGCCTCACTCAGTTCTCGTACCTGCTGGCCCGTCGGGCCCCAGCTCTTTGACACTGTTTTGCGTTCTGGAACATCACTGTGGAACTGAGCTATTAAAACTAGCTTCTCATAACATTTTGCTAAAAAAACAAAAACCAAACCTTTGTGAATATTAATATTTACATATTTGTGGCATATATCAACCTTATTAATTAAATAAATTATTCTGACAAATATATATATTTAGTCATTCACCCATACTTGACCACTTAAATTTTCGCGTGGTGTATTTTGAGTATGTGAAAGTGCCGTATCCTTCACTATTGACCATCTGGTTGATGTAAATTCTGAATTTATTTATGTGTTACTATAATTGATAGCTTTTAAAAAAGCTTGTTTCTTTATAATTGGCATTTTAAAGTTATGACATTAAACTTACATCAAGAATGTGTAGCTTAATTTTTTGATACTAGATCTTTTTTTCCTGATAGACTATATGTCAGTAATGAGTTATTTTTTATAGAATAAAATTGAAAGTAAATTATTCTTAACTGTTTAACTAGTAGATTAAGATTAGTTTTAGCATTATACTTTTTTTTTAGTATCCTTTGTTTATATGTTTAACTATCATACCTTCTGATATTTTCCTGGTAATTTTTAATTTTTCAATTAGGGTAGGTTCTTGGCTTATTTTAAATTTAAGGTTATACTGTGATATTGTTAGGTATATTTCTAAACTATATGAGAGTTAATATCTTTTTATCATGGAAAAGTATCTTCGTGCAGAAGACTAGTTTCAAATTTGCCTGAAGTTTAAGACTGTCAGTGTTTAATGGATTCTTGAGATTTTGTTATAAACTATTTTGGTACACTTTCTCACCCTGCTCTCAATAAATCTATAAACCACAGTTCTTATCTGCATTACTTATCTTTAGCTGAAACGAACTAACTTGAAATTTAAATCAGTGCATGTAATCACCTTCTTCTTTAAGAATAAGTTTTACATGAGAAGTAGCTATGTATTAACACTAGCAGGACTTTGTGGCCAGTCTACCTGGAGTTCCAGGCAGTCTGGCTTTAGGAACCAAATCTGTTCTGTTTTGGCTATATTTTACTGTCCCCTATGTTGACACAGTTTGGTGATTATTGTCTTCCTTTGCTTAAATATTGATGGGGTAAAGATTGTGGGTCCTATGGGTGACTTAGTCTTCTAGGACAGTGGCAGGGATTGTAGGAATTTTTATTTTGTTGGACTGATTCAGGGAGAGATCAAGTCTAGAGAATTTTGTGTACTCAGGGAATCCTCTGCTCCCTCAAACAGGTGTTTCCCTTCCCTGTACCTTTCCTTTCCCACCACAAAAGAGAGGAGAGATTCTACAGAACATGCAGGCTGACTGCCAATTGCATTTTAGCTAAATTACAGCCAGGTGGGTTTGAAAAAAATTCTTCTTATATAATCTCTGGCTTTTCACATCTTTATACCTTCTCATAATGCTGCTATTATGTATACAGAATTATTTGCCCAAGGGTTGGATAGTGAAACCACACCATTTCTATGTAGAAAGGCATAATAGACATTCAAGGTTTTTTTTTTTTTTCTTTTTTCTTTTTAAATGATTGGACTTGTTGCTGTATTCTATGTGGTTATTTTCTAGAACTCAAATTCTGATGCTGATTTTTGTCTTGTTACGTATTGCTAATTTTTTTGTATGCAAAATATATAGATAGAGGAATGATCATTTTTATTTTAAGAAATTTTTATCATATACTTTTTTCATTCGAGATTTATTTTGGAGAAAGTTGTACATTAGTGTCTAATAATATATTTTGGTTAAACCTTTATGATTTCAGGACAAAAATTGCTCAAGATATTGAAAGGCTAATACATCAGAGTGATATCATAGATCGTGTGGTATATGACTTAGATAACCCAAAGTAAGTCTTGACTTTAATAAACTTTTATTAGTTTTAAGTTTTTCTATAAAATTTTAGTATTATTTCTAAAAGATAAAAAAAATTCTGTGAAAAATGTTGGTAGTTTTTAAAATAATAAATAAAAAACATAGTTAATTTATAAGTAGTTGTGACTTAATTAGGTTTTCATCCTTTGGAATGTAATGGTAATGGTAAATCGTGTTTACCTACTTAACTCAATCATGAGATTTCGTTTGTTTTTAGGTAGATTTTTAATGGGCTTAAGGTAAAGGTTACACAGTGATGATGTATTTTTAAAAAACTGAAATTACTTTCACTTAGGAGAGTGGATATTTTACATGAAATGCTGGCTTGTCCTGCAATGCTGAGGCTTCATTTCATTAGGATAACAAATTACCATCCCTTTCGAAGGAGCATCTGCTTGAGACTTCTCCACAGTCCCCACCACACCCTGTTGTCTCTCACTGCTTGTAATTGGCTCAGTCATTTAGGTTGCCTGCTCCATCTTTGGGATGCATTTTTTTGTGATCCTTGATGTGTTAGTCATTTACTATTTAGGATTTTCACTGATATCATCACATTTTAGGATTTAAATGTAAGTAAATAAGTGAAAATTACAAATATTGAGTTTGACTTTTATTTAGTCATCTGCCTTCTCATATGAGAAATTCAATTAGCCCTCAATGGCTTTCTTCTCTCCCTCAACATACTAATATTTTTGGAAAATTTCACATCTTGCCAATCATATGTGGAGGAAAAAAACACTTTTTTTTTTTTTTTAGATGGAGTCCCATGCACTCTGTCTCCTAGGCTGGAGTGCTGTGGTGCAATCTCGGCCCACTGTAACCTCTGCCTCTTGGGCTTAAGTGATTCTCCTGCCTCAGCCTCCTGAGTAGCTGGGCCTACAGACACATGCCACCACGCCTGGCTAATTTTTTTATATTTTTAGTAGAGACGGAGTTTTGCCATGTTGGCCAGGATGGTCTCGAACTCCTGACCTCAGGTCATCTGACACCTCGGCCTCCCAAAGTGCCGGGATTACAAGCGTGAGCCACTGTGCCTGGCTAAAACACTTTTTTTTTTTTTTTTTAAAGTTTTGTTAGATAAGAGTATAAGCTGTAGCAAAGCTAATGACTAAATTTGAAATAATACCGTTATAAAAATGAGGAAACATATACCTTATTTATTTAATTATTTCAACATTGATAATTCTTTGTCAGATAAGACAGGCAGAAGTGGTAGAAACAGAAACTCAGGAACCCTGAGTGTGGCATACCAGTGCTATTTTGGACAGAATTATTGAGCATCTTAGAGTCCTAGTCTTCTCTTAATTAGAGAGTAGGCTCCAGAAGGGCAAGAGTTTGCATTCAGTCAGGGAACCAAACAGACATATGTCTCAAACAGTATCTGGCACCTAGTAGATACATGGTAGATGCTTATTTAATAATCAATATGTAAAATGAGGATAATACGTGTGCTTCTTGATGCTAATTAAATAAGATAATAGGTAGTTTAGCTCTTCAAATTGAAAATATTTTCTTCAGAGAACTGCATCGTTTATGAGAATTATTGCTGCTCAGTACAGGTCATAGCAGTTTTAAAAATGTTCTTTTTTGTATAAAAATAAGTATTTTAGAAATGACATGCATTCAGTGAGGCAAAAGTTCTTACTATATCAGTATAAACATAAGAACAAATCTCTCATTGTAAGTTTTGTCCATAAATCTTATCCACATTTAATGTATTCATTGTGCTTGTTTTGTGCTTTAGCTTAAAAATAATGAGGAAGGTGATATGGCAGTAGTGATGTATTTTTAATTATAATTTTATTTACTTTTTGCTCATCTGTTTAAATGCAGTGTATTTTAATATATTTACTTTAAAACTTCTATTTAGTTACACCATTCCAGAAGAGGGAGATATTTTGAAATTTAACTCCAAATTTGAGTCTGGGAATCTGCGCAAAGTAATTCAAATTAGAAAGTAAGTCACTTAAGATTTTCTCATTTTGTATGTGCACAGATATTTCCTAATTTTCATCAGATTTCTTTGTCTTCCATTTTCAGAAATGAATATGATCTTATTCTGAACTCAGACATAAACAGCAATCATTATCATCAGTGGTTTTACTTTGAAGTCAGTGGAATGCGGCCAGGTGTTGCTTACAGGTTTAACATCATTAACTGTGAAAAGTCCAACAGTCAGTTTAATTATGGTAAGACAATTTTCTTTCCCAATTGAGATGGCATGCAGGCATCTTAACTGTGGAAAAGAAGTTTTTTTAAAAAAATTATCAACTTTTAAAAAATGTTTCAGTGTCTTGTTTTCTCTAGTTCTCAAAATTCAAATATTATGCAACCTTTTTTTTCTTTTTTTTTTATTATACTTTAGGGTTTTAGGGTACATGTGCACAATGTGCAGGTTTGTTACATATGTATCCGTGTGCCATGTTGATTTCCTGCACCCATCAACTCGTCATTTAGCATTAGGTATATCTCCTAATGCTGTCCCTCCCTCCTCCCCCCACCCCACAACAGTCCCCGGAGTGTGATGTTCCCCTTCCTGTGTCCATGAGTTCTCATTGTTCAATTCCCACCTATGAGTGAGAACATGCGGTGTTTGGTTTTTTGTCCTTGCGATAGTTTACTGAGAATGATGTTTTCCAGTTTCATCCATGTCCCTACAAAGGACACGAACTCATCATTTTTTATGGCTGCATAGTATTCCATGGTGTATATGTGCCACATTTTCTTAATCCAGTCTATCGTTGTTGGACATTTGGGTTGGTTCCAACTCTTTGCTATTGTGAATAGTGCCGCAGTAAACATACGTGTGCATGTGTCTTTATAGCAGCATGATTTATAGTCCTTTGGGTATATACCCAGTAATGGGATGGCTGGGTCAAATGGTATTTCTAGTTCCAGATCCCTGAGGAATCGCCACACTGACTTCCACAATGGTTGAACTAGTTTACAGTCCCACCAACAGTGTAAAAGTGTTCCTATTTCTCCACATCCTCTCCAGCACCTGTTGTTTCCTGATTTTTTAATGATGGCCATTCTAACTGGTGTGAGATGGTATCTCACTGTGGTTTTGATTTGCATTTCTCTGATGGCCAGTGATGATGAGCATTTCTTCATGTGTTTTTTGGCTGCATAAATGTCTTCTTTTGAGAAGTGTCTGTTCATGTCCTTTGCCCACTTTTTGATGGGGTTGTTTGTTTTTTTCTTGTAAATTTGTTTGAGTTCATTGTAGATTCTGGATATTAGCCCTTTGTCAGATGAGTAGGTTATGCAACCTTTTTAATAGGTCAAGCTTTTGTTGGTGAAAAAGAGTTACTCTTGTATAGGCAAGTCCTTTAAAACGTAATGATTGATTTCATCCAAATTGAATGGAACTAAAGGTTTATTATGTATACTCCGATGGTGACATCTGATTGTGTAATTTTTCTTCTTTAGCCTGTTAATATGGTATATTATGTTGATTGATTTTTGAATGTTGAATGAACCTTTTTTATTTGGAATAAACCCCACTTGGGATAAATCCCAAGTGGGATTTATTTATTAAAAAAAAAAGTGTGGAATAAACCCCACTTGGTCATTGTGTATTATAAATTGCTAATATTTTGTTAATAATTTTTTCATTTCTGCTAAAGAGGGATATTGGTCTATAGTTGTCTTTTTTTGTTTGTTTGTTTGGTACTGTATCTGCTTTTGGTATCATGGTATTACTTCATGAAATGAGTTGGGAAGTGTTCCCTCCTCTTATTTGCTGGAAGCACTTGTGTACCATTGGTGTTAATTCTTAAACTTTGGTAGAATTCTGCAACGAAACCATCTGAATCTGGAGATTTCCTTTCTTGATAGTCTTTTAAGCTAGAAATGTAATTTTTTTTTTTTTTTTTGAGATGGAGTCTTGCTCTGTTACCCAAGTTGGAGTGCAGTGGTGTGATTGTGACCCACTGCAACCTCCACCTCTCAGGTTCACGTGATTCCCCTGCCTCAGACCCCCCAAGCACTACAGGTGCATGCCACCATGCCTAGCTAATTTTTGTATTTTTAGTAGCGATGGGGTTTCACCATGTTGGCCAGGCTGGTCTTGAACTCCTGACCTCAAGTGATCTGCCCACCTTGGCTTCCCAAAGTGCTGGGATTGCAGGTGTGAGCCAATGCGCCCAGCTAGAAATTTAATTTCTTGAATAGTTTTAGGGCTATTCACATTATCTCTTTTATCTTGAGTGAGTTGTGGTAGTTTGTGCTTTTTAGGAATTGGTCCATTTCTTCTAAGTTGTTAAATGTATGTGCAGGGTTGTTTGTAGTATTCTCTTATTATCCTTTTGATTTCTGCAGGGTCTGTATTGATAGCCCCTAATTAATTCCTGCTAATGATAATTTCTTCTCTTTTTTTCTTTGTCAGTCTAACTCTAGAGGTTTATTAGCTTTGTTGACTGTTTCGAAGAACTAGTGTTTTGTTTCACTGGTTTTCCCTACTATTTGTCTCATGAGATCATTTAAAAAAAAAAACTCTGAGTTGTACCCACAAAAATCTTAAAAATATAGCCTCATTCAATGTTTTTGTGTTTAGTACTTTAATATATATAAAACTAAGGATTATTTGTAAGACACCTGGTAGTCAAACATTATGCCTGTGGAAAATGACATACTTGTATGAACTTAATATCAGCATTTTAAAATTGAAACATCAAGTTTCAAGTATTAATGTTATAATGGCAATCTTTTTGTGTAAAAGAAAAGAATTTTTTTCTGGCATACAAGAAAACTTACATTGGGGCTTGAGAAGAAACATATGTGTGACAAGTTACAAAATCTCCAAGGTCTCAATCATTTGTTGGAAAGATTGAAAAACTTTTAACAACTGAGACATGAAATGCTGTATCATCCATTTCATTTAAATCCTTTAAGTTGTTAAAAGCATGAATATGATAATGCTCTTTAAGCGGACATTTCTGAAAATTAAAGCTTTCAACAGTTGAAGAGATTGTTCCCAATTGTCATTATTTATGTGGAAAATAGGATATTGTATACTCTAGAATTACTTCACATGTATGAAAAAAAGCTTTAGTCAGATTCATTTATTTAATGCAATAATTGTAGGAAGACTAGGTAGCATAATACCTGGTTTAGTTATAAACACTTTTCTAAGATTTTTAAATGGCTTAAGTAACTAATTTTTAACTGTTTATTTTTTTAAATATGTATATTTTGACTAAAAGTTCAGTGAGTATATTGATTTATGTGAATAGTGATAGGAATATTCTTGATACAGTCTATTTCACATTCTTTTGTGATTTTCAACTACTAACTATGGAATGTGATATTTCTCAGAAATATGTTAACCTTAAACTTTCAATTAACTTTAAAAATTACCTTAATTGGAACTCAAAGTATTATTAAAATAAGAAACCTAGTGATTTCCCTATTTAACTTGTAATGATGCTACATAATATTTTTAGAGGAGAACAATTAATTAAATTAATTTTATTGGTATGGTGGGTGCTCCTTATGAGTAAAATATAAAGACATATTTATTCCTGACATAATAGTCAATATAATTTTCAGAAATGCTACAAGTAGATTGCATTTTTACTAACTATATTCACTTAAAATAGAACTCTTAACACTTTAAACTTTATTAAAAATATAACATTTTAAATTAAAAGTATACATTTTGGAGCAATGCTTCTCTGTTTCTTAAAAAAACCTATACCTTTATGTGATAGATAAAATAATTTCTCTAGTGTCGTTTGAAATTTTAAAATGAATAAAATTCTGTAATTAAAACTAATTCAAAGCAGTGAGACAGATGGCTGCTTTATTTTTAAATTTCCTCTCCTTCTTCCCTCTTCTCCTTTGGATATTCTTGTATGTATATCACACTTTCCAAACTCACTATGTAGTGAATTTGGAAAACAGAATGGTGTTAAGAAAAAAATAAAACCATTGACAATGCATCATCCAGAGATAATCACTTTAACATTTGTTGCTTCTTACCAGCCTTTTTTATAATAGTGTATGATTTCTACTTACATATAGTTATGCATTTTTTTAAAAAAAGAAGACTCATAACCAATGCAATTTCATGTTCTGTATTTTAATCAAGTTTTATGTTATCAGCATTTTTTTCTGGTTATTAAATATTCCTGTGAAACATAGTTTTAAGAGACATCCAATGGAAGTACTGTAATTTATTTATCCAAACCTTTCTTTGTAAGACAGTTGTTTCTGATTACTTTCTATTTTAAATATCGCCGAGGTAAACGTTATTATACATAGATATTTGTATTTATAATTCATAGAAGTATCTGTATGCCAGGTACACATGCATGTTTTTCTGATGATAAAACAGTAGATATTTAATATGAGAAAGTAAGTAAATTAAAAACAGTTTAAAGGAAAAACTTTAGAAAGGGAGCATCCAAAAAAAACCATTGTTTAACATTTTATCTGTTCTTAAATTTATTCACATTCACATACATAATTTTAAAATTAAGTTTTACTCTTTTACAGATTTGGGATGAAAGCTCAGGTGTAACACTACATTTTTTTCAACTGTACAATAATTTGTAAGAAAAAACTTTCCCCATGCCCGTTAAATATTATTCAGCAGCATCGTTAGTAATGTCTGTGTAAATATTCTATTGAGTAAGGTACAATAAATGACTTGAACGATAACAGATTGAAGATTTAAGTCTTTCTCCACATTTCAAAATTATAAGCTGTCTTGCAGTAGATACCCTTAATTATTTGTTTACATATATGTTTCTGATTATTGCCATGAATTCCTAGAAATTGGATTTCTCAAAGAGAATGAACATATGTTGCTGAAGACTAGGGAAAATGGGTACTACAGTGCTGGTGAAGTATTAAATTAGTTCAGCCTTTTTGAAGTGCATTTGATAGTGTGTTTTCAGTGTTTATATTTAACAGCATCCATCCGGATTTATTTTGGTATTTTCTGTGAATTGGGATTTAACTTAATCCTATTCTCAGTGGTTAAGTAGCTACAACTAAATTCATTCCTTCTCCAAAGAGTTTTAAAGTGTCGTTGATGAATTTATTGAATTGTTAGACATTTCACATTTAGAACTGCGTACCTGATCTATGAATGAAAGAAAGGTACGAAATATCATTCAGAAGCCATTAAACATTGTTGCTCTGTTTTGGCTGTTAAGACAATGGTCAGGTTAGTAAAACAGATTAGAACCTGATTGGTAAAATGCCACCATAACTTGCTTATAATTCCTCACTTTTTAAATTTGAATTCAATTATTTTGACCTCTTAGACATATGTCCCCATTGGTTTGAAACACCACAGTTCTTATAATCTATGGTCCTACATACACACTAATTATGTTTGGGGGTTTCTTGCTGCTCTAGTACCACTGTGTTTCTAATTTATTTTGACTTTAAAATATAGTCTAACATCCTGTAGTTATTTTCAAAAACAATTTACAGACTTTTCTACCTATTTTTTCTGAATAGTTTATTCTGAATATGATTCACAATAATTTTATCAAATACCAAAAATTTCCATTGGATTAAGTTTGTAGAATAGCTTGGGAGAGACAGAGTATTTTATATCCAGTCTTACTACTAAGGCACATGATGTTTTGTTTTGTTGATTCAAGTTTTTTTATGCCTTCACCTATGTTTTTTAGTTTTCTTTTTGTAAGTTTTATATTTCTGTTTACCTTTGTTTCTGTTGTGAAAGAGTACTCCTATTTTCAAACATTACTTCTATTAAGAAAGCTATTGATTTTTATATATTTACTTGAAAATCAACCTTCTTGCTGAACTTTTTATTAGTTATTATAGTTTCTGAGTTGGTACTTTGGATTTTCTTGATACCTAGAATTTCTGTGATTCATAGCTATATTGTGTATCTTTCATTGTTTTTGAATAGAATTTTGACAATGTTTAAAATGGATACACTGGGCATCCTCGTATTTTATTTTAACTTCAATGGGAATGTTGCTAGTATTTACATTAAGCATATCCTTGTTTTGAGATACATATTTTTCTATTTCTAAAAATAGAAATAATTTCTATTTTAAAAAAATCAGATATAAGAATTTTTTTGCATTTATCAATGAATGTAATGTAACCATATTTAGTCTATAACCTTTGGATGTGTTGTATTATGTTAATAATATTCGTATTATTGAGCCACCCTTGGATTTTAAGAATAAGTCAGCTTGGCTGTGTGAATTGATCTTTTATGATACAGCTATTTTTGATTTGTTAAAATTTTGTTTAAAGGTTTTACATCATAAGTTAGACAAGTCAGTTTCCTTTTTCGAGAACTATCTTTGTCTAGTTTTGGAAGGAGGCTGATCTTACTTTGAACACTTAAATGTAAAGGCTTTTATTTCTGCACCCTATGTTCTGGAACAGTTTAAATAACATATGTTTTAATGAAATTTGCAAAAAATGTGCCTCTAAAACTGTCTGATTTTGTACCCTTTAATTGGGTGAGAGGGGGTGCTTTTGGACTTTTTCAGAGTTTTCTGTAACTCAGTCTAGATTAGTTTTTTATTTTTTGTTGAGGGAGTCTTGATAATTTGTATTATATATTTTTATGTAAGTGACATTTAGATTTTAAAAATTCAGTAGCAGAAATTTGTGTGCTATCTGCAGTATGTATATTTGCTTATTCTTTGGCTTAGTTTTTTTCAATTTTTTGATAATTAAAACTTAATTTTATTTTGTTGTTTTATAATTTTAAAAAGCTGATTTATTCATTATTTCTATTGGAATTTTTTATACTTATTAATTTCTCTCTTTACCTCTCTGCAGGTTGATTTTTTTTCTTTTTCTAATTTCTAGTATGTTTACCTAAATTTATTTTTGTCTGTTGATCAAAGTATTTAAGTTTCAAATTTTCTCTTGATTACAACTTCTGTATTCCCCTCTCAAATTTTAATATTAAGATCTCCTTGTTACTTTTTGTATTACTTGTATGTAATGTTGGTATCCTTTAGATTAGAATTATTTAGGCCAGAGTTTACATTTTAGTTGGTTGTATTATTTTTGTGAAGACTTTTCTCATTCTTTCAAATTTTAATCCATTTTGTTCACTGATGTGGAATTTATGATTTGCAGTAATTTTTTGTGGCTTAATATCTGGTCAGTTTTTGTGTTCATGGGCACTTGGAAAATAATATTCATTCTTTTTAGGCAACATAATGTAACATACATTGTTTAGTGAGGAGAAAAAAAAAAACTGTTTTTCTTCATCCTACTCACACTGCTTCCCACACTTCTGTGCCCAAATGTGTGGGGATTATTTTCTCCACACATTCCAGTTCTTCTGCTCTCCAGACACCAACTGGGTGTCCTTCCTACAATTCAGTTATGATACAAACTACCTGGAGTTAGTGCAGACCTCAAGGATTAAGGACTCAGTCTCCCATGCCTGCCCCTCACTACAGATGCCAGTCAAAAGCAGTGGGTCCCCAGGTTACCATACTCTGACTTGATTACAAACAGGGAGTCCCATAACCCTCCTCACTTTGATAATTTGTTATGGTAGCTCACAGGACTCAGGGAAACACTGAATTACGATTCCCGGTTTATTATAAAGAATATGATTTAAGGATTCAGATGAACAGCCTGATGAACGGGTAGGTCCAGAAGGGTCCCGGGTACAGGAGCTTTTTTCCCCATGGAGTTGGAGTGCACCACCCTTCTGGCATGTGGATGCATTCACCACTCAGAAACTCTCTGAATCCCGTGCTTTGGAGATTTTTATGGAGGCTTCATCACGTTGATATGATTATTAACTCAGTTTACAGCTCCTTTCCTTTCCCTTGAGGATGGAGTTTGGGGCTGAAAGTTCCAAGCTTCTTATCATGGCTCTGTCTTTTTGGTGACCAATCCCCATCAAAGAGTACACCAAGAGCTGCCTCATTAGAACAGAAGTTGTTTCTATCACCAGGAAGTTCTAAGAGCTTTTTAGATCCTCTTTGTCAGGGAGTGGGGTCAAAGACCAAATATTAGAAGAAAAGATGTTTCTGGCACCTCCATTGCTTAGGAAATGACAAGGGTTTTAGGAGCTCTGTGCCAGGAACTCGGGGGTAGAGACCAATATATATAGAGAGAGATTTCTTATTATTTCATATTTGGCTGGGCACGGTGGCTTATGCCCGTAATGCCAGCACTCTGGGAGGCTGAGGTGGGTGGATCACAAGGTCAGGAATTTGAGACCAGCCTGACCAACATGGTGAAACCCCATCTCTACTAAAAATACAAAAAATTAGCCAGGCTTGGTGGCGCACACCTGTAATCCCAGCTACTCAGGAGGCTGAGGCGGAGAATAGCTTGAACTCAGGAGGTGGAGGTTGCAGTGAGCTGAGATTGTGCTATTGCACTCCAGCCGAGGTGACAGAGTGAGACTCTGTCCCCCCAAAATATATTGTTTCATATTTAATATTATACATCTATTCAACTTTCTATATCCTTGTTTATTTTTTGTCTTCTCTGTCTACCTAAGACTTAAAAATACTTAACAGTCTTGAATTATGTTGTGTTTCTGTCAAGCCTTCATTTAAAAAATATATTTTTTTTTTATTTTCATGTGATGTTACTTGGCACATAGGATTTTGTAAGTTTTCCATGTTCCTTTTGCATATCCCTTTAATAGTATAAAATTACCACATTTATCTCATTCAGCATCTTTTGCCTTGAATTCTGTTTTTATATTGGTTTGAATTTGCTTGATATATGTTTGCTTTTTTTTTTTTTCATAAATAAGAGGTTGGATTTTGTTGTTTGATCATTTGTCTTTTAATAGACGAGTTTAACCTATTTAAAATTCTTACAATTGATGTGCTTGGGTTTTTATGCTTTCTATTTTTGTGCTTCTTTATTGTTTTATTTTTTATTTAGTGTGACACTTATTTTAGCTGTGGAATCCAAATGTAAAATGCAAAAAAAAAAAAAAAGCCCCTAAACCACAAGATACAGATCACGAGGCATATTCTGCATTGGATTTTTCAGTCTTGCTCCATCTGCCTTAAGTTTAATACAGATTCCTTCCAGATTCTGATGAGAAGTTGTCTATTGTGAGTTTTCTTCGTATTTCCATGTATTCGTAAGTATTTAACTAGGAAGTTAGTAGAAGCTATGGGAGCTGTTTAGGTAGATGTAATATTTTATTAAACTTATCTTTAGATTTGTTAGGTCAATACAACATAAAGCAAATCTTGGTTTGTCTTAACATGAACAGAATTAAAAGAAAGGGACCAGTATTTTGGTAAACTAGAATTTAACATTGTAAGCAATTATAACTAGCAATAATTCATTTTAAAGGTAGGGGCTTATGACCAAAGAAAGTATGTGCAGTGGAAACTTCTTCATCTGGAAGTATTTATTTAATTGTCATGCATGATTGAAATGAGGAAGTATCAGGAGAGTAGCTTATTGTCTGTAATTTTTTTTTTTGATTGGGGCGTGCTGGTTGGGGGACTATTTAAGTGTTGGATTCTAGAAAATGTGCCCAATAGAGGTTTTGTTCTTTGGCAGTGTCCCCAAAAAGGAACAGGCTGGCAGTTGCTTCTCTTTCAAGTTGTCCTTTTCTTGGAGCTTTTTAAAAGTGATTCTATTGAATACTTAGTGGTTTTCACAAGTGAATGATCTTAAAGTTAAGCAGTTTAAAAATATTTGTTTCATACTGTATTTTTAATTGTAAAGAGAATACTGCCTTTGAAATACTGAATTTGAGAATGTATGTCACTAAATAGTGCTGTGTCTGTTCAATCCATCACCCCCTCTTACCCACCCATTACTTGGAAGGGATTTGCTGAAATTACCACTAGATGGCAGTCTTGCATTTTAGTGACTTGGAGCTTCAGTACCAAGCTTCTCTTTCACTTTCTCTCCATCTTTGTTTCTCTCAGATTTTTGAGGATTTTCAACTGCCTTCTTACATAAATTGAACATGTTTGGAACCAGGCAATAAAGTACAATTTTGGAGTCTAGTCTGTAGCATTCTCACCGCTTTGCCCACGTTAGTTAATTCAAGTCTCCTCTGCCTGCCTAGAATGGATTAGTCCCCCTGACAAATGTTCCTCATACATTTTTACCTTTTGGGGTGCTCTTTACAGTTTAATATTATTTAGGTGTGTGGCTTTCCTACATTTCCTTTTTCTCTTTGTAATTAGTATTATACATTGAGGTACTTTGAGACTATCTAAATATCTTGTTTCTTCTCAAGCTTTTAATGTATTATTATCAGGATAGACTGGGTTTCCTATTTGACTCAGTGAGTTATAATTTGTTGCTATCATTATTTATTTTGTTATTCAAATTGTCCAGGATTTGGCCAGTGGGATACCATTCATGCTGGTGTGTGTGCCCTTTTGAGATATTCCTATCATTCCTTATGGGTGCCCTTGCTTTTTGGCACAACAAGGCCCATCTTGCTTTTCTCTGCCCCTGAATGAAATCTGCTATTTCTTCAGAGTGCCGTTTTACTTTAGTAGTGAATGGTGTTTAAAAACCAAGATCTGGCCGGGCGCAGTGGCTCACGTCTGTAATCCCAGCACTTTGGGAGGCCAAGGCAGTCGGATCACCAGGTCAAGAGTTCGAGACTAGCCTGGTCAACATGGTGAAACCCCGTCTCTACTAAAAATACAAAAATTAGCCGGGTGTGGTGGCACATGCCTGTAATCCCAGCTACCTGGGAGGCTGAGGCAGGAGAATCACTTGAACCTGGGAGGTGGAGGTTGCAGTGAGCCAAGATCACGCCATTGCACTCCAGCCTGGGCAACAAGAGAGAAACTCCGTCTCAAAAAAAAAAAAAAAAAAAAGAAAAAAAGAAATTTTCTTAAAAACCAAGATCTGTACACTTCGTATACACATTGCTATTGGGTTATTACTGTTTACAAACTATCTCAATGAACAATTAGGGAGTATATTTAATACATACATAATATTTACACAGAAATTCACATTTGTAGTGCTTTCCATATTCGTATGTACATGTTTATGTATGTGTGTATATAATCACACAAACACACACATATGCTCCATGAGATTATACTTATACCTTAACTTTCAAGCAAATAACACAGGCTTTATTCTTGTTTTCTTTCCATATTTACAACTTTCTTCTCCAACATAGATAATTTTGGGCCCCATTATCCGTAATATATTAACTTGTTTGATCACTTCCAGTTTATGTAACAATCTCCCTGTTGTCTATTTGGACAGATGCCTTCCTCCACCCTATTGAGGGTCTGATATCCCAAATCAGTCTTCCTTCCATCCTCCTGCATGGGTTCCCTCCCTGTTTGTTTTTTCATTTTGTTTGTAATTTCTAGTTTTAGTACACGGTGATCAGAGAGTTTGTAGTATTTCTATTTTGTGAAATTTGCTGTTGTTTTCCCTGTGATATAATATATTATCAGTTTTTATGAATGTATTGTGCTATTGAGAAGATATATTACTTATATCTTCTTATATTATATCTTAATATATTATCAGCAAATTCCAAGCAAAGAAGATATCTTTGCTTGGAATTTGCTGATAATATATTGTCATATGTATTATCAATTTTTACAAATGTATCATGTGCTGTTGAGAAGATAATAAAGAATATATCTTCGTCATAGAAGAAGATATATTTTTCATCTGTTTCAGGATGAGACATTTGACATTTAGGTGTAAAAATTGCCACATTGATTATGTTATTTGGTTCTCTATATTTTGTTTTCTTGTTCAATTGTTCTATCTTATTCTGAGAGTGGTGTTTTGAAGACTGTATCAATAGTATGTCCCTGTCGATTTCTGCTTATATCTCCTGTAGTTTCTGCTTTATGTAGGAGGTTGATCTTATCAGATGCATTGATATTAAGTATTATTATATTTTCATTATGAATTGTGACTTTGTCATTATAAAATTCCTTTTTCTCATTAAATATTTTTTGTTCTAAAATCTACTTTAAGGATTTCAACCCCGATTTTATTGTTCCATCTATCCTCTATATCTTTGCTCATTTTACCATTTATAAACAATTTAAAGTTTGTTATATTCTGTCTTCTAGTAATACTGAAGGCCTGGGTCATGTGTGGTTTTATATGTGCTACTTACTGAATTTATTGATTTTTTCTTAAGTTGGGATGAAAAATCAAATTCTGAGACTGGAGGATAATGGCAGCCACCTGAATCTGAATCTGAAATTGCAGCTGTAATACTAGACATGTTAGAAGCATGTATTTCTTTCTACGTAGAGTCATTGGGTGTAAATAACATGCAGCTTACGATAAGTGCCTTCAGGTTTATTAGAGCTCCACTTTAAACTTTTCTTGTTCTCCTCATCTGTTAAATGAGGGTGTTAACATCAACTCCAACATTTTACAAATCTGTGATTTATAGTACATTAATGATTATGACCTAAAACATCTCATCTTTCTTTGTATTTGCACATAATATTAACCATGTTCTCAATAAAACTTTGGCCTTTACATGGATATTATTAGGGGCTAGTGCCATTGGATGTTACTCTGGCAGTTGAATATTTTGATTATCTATATTTGAGGCAAAAAATTGACAGTTCTAAGCACACTTGTTTTATGTACATGAAGGTTTATCCTTTCGCTAATGAACAAATCTTGCTCAGTTATAGGCTTTCTATTACTATATCAGGTTGAATAGACTGGTTTATTGAGTCTGAGTTTACCTCATTTGATTGATTCTTGCTGGGGCATCTTACTTTGTCCAAATGGTTTTTGTTACAGTCAGAATATCCAAATATAGCTAACTTCACTGTGACCAACATTTAATATGATTGTTTTAAATGTGATATGAGAATACATTGTTTTAAATGTAATGTAAGAATAATTGCCTTTTATAACATTAGAACACATGAGACAAATCTAAAGTGCCCTTTGACCTCAACTTGAACCTTTCACTACTTTATATTGTTAAATTTTAAAAATTGATACATAATATTTGCACATATTTATGGGGTATATGTGATATTTTGTTACATGTATAGAATGTGTAACAATCAAGTAAGGGTATTTAGGATATCCATCACCTTGATGATTTATCATTTCCATATGTTAGGAATATTTTAAGTCCTCTCATCTAGCCATTTTGAAATATACAATATATTGTTACTGATAGTCACCCGACTCTGCTATAGAACATTAAAACTTATTTCTTTTCTTGAACTATATATTTACACTCATTAACCAACCTCTCTTCATCCCCCTTATCCCTCCCACACACCCTTCTCAGCTTTTGTATCTATTATTTTACTTTCTACTTCCATGAGATCAACTTTTTTACCTACCACATATGAGTGAGAACATGCAATATTTGTCTTTCTATGCCTGGTTTATTTCACTTGACATAAAGACTTCCAGTTCCATCCATGTTGCTGCAAAGGACATGATTTCATTTTTTATGGCCACATTGTATTTCATTGTGTATATATATCATTTTCTGTATTCATTCATCCATTGATGGATGCTGAGGTTGATTCATGTCTTTGCTATTGTGAATAGTGCTACAATAAACATGGGGTGGGTGTAGGTATCCTTTCAGTATACTGATTTCCTTTACTTCGGATAAATACCAAATAGTGGGATTGCTGGATCTTACATTGTTTTATTTTTAGTTTTTTGAGAAGTTTCTGTACTGTTTTCCATAGTGACTACACTAATTTACGTTCCCACCAACAGTGTGTAAGAGTTCTCTTTTCTCCACATCCTCACTAACATCTGTTGTTTTTTTTTTCTCTTTTTAATAATCGCCACTTTAACTGGGGTAAGATGGTATCTCATTGTAGTTTGATTTGCATTTCCCTGATGGTTAGTGATGTTGAACATTTTTTCATATGCCTGTTGGCCATTTGTGTGTCTTCTTTTTGAGAAATGTCTATGTCCTTTGCCTACTTTTTAATGAGATTATTATGATTATTTTTTACTATTGAGTTGTTTGAGTTCCTTGTATATTTTGGATACTAATCCCTTGTCGGATAGATAGTTTGTAAATATTTTCTCCCATTCGACAGGTTGTTTCTTCACCCTGTTAATTGTTTCCTTTTATTGGACAGTTTGGTCAAGTTACATTCATTGTTATTGGTAGTTAAGGACTTACTCCTGCCATTTTGTTGTTTTCCAATTGTTTTGTGGTCCTCTCTTCTTTCCCTCTTTCTTTCCTATCTTCCCTTTAGTGAAGGTTATTTTCTCAGGTGATATTTTTAATTTCTCTTTTTATTTTCTGTTTATCTGTTGTAGGTTTTTTGAGATTACTGTGAGGCTTGCAGATAACATCTTGTAACCCATTATTTTAAACTGATGACAACATGGATTGTAAAAACAAACAGATTAACAAACAAGCAAAAAGGAAACTAATAAAAACTATAATTTCATCCCTCCTCACTTTTTGACTTTTTGTTGTTTCTGTTTATATCTTACTATTCTATGCCTTGAAAAGTTTTATCATTATTTTTGATAGGTTCATCTTTTTGTCTTTCTACTCAACATATGAGTAATTTACTTACCACAATTACAGTATTATAATATTCTGTGTATTTCTGTGTAGTTATTATTACCATTGAATTTTGTACTTTCTGATGATTTCTTATTGCTCATTAATGTCCTTTTCTTTCAGAATGAAGAACTCCCTTTAGCGTCTCTTGTAGGACAGGTATTTGATGTTGATGAATTCCCTCAGCTTTTTTTTTTCTGGGGAAGTCTTTATTTCTCCTTCATGTTTGAAGGATATTTTCAATGGATGTACTTACTATTCTAGGATCAAAGGCTTTTTTCCTTCAGTGCTTTAAATATGGCATGCCACTTTCTCCTGACCTGTAAGGTTTCTACTGAAAAGTCTGCTACCAGTTATATTGGAGTTCCTTTGCATGTTATTTGTTTCTTTTCTCTTGCTGCTTTTAGGATCCTTTCTTTATCCTTGACCTTCAGGAGTTTGATTATTAAATGGCTGGAAGTAGTCTTGGGGTTAAATCTGCATGGTGTTCTATAGCCTTCTTGTACTTGAATGTTGATATCTTTCTCTAGGTTTGGAAAGTTCTCTGATATTATCCCTTTGAATAAACTTTTTACCTTATCTCTTTCTCTACCTCCTCTTTAAGGCCAATAACTCTTAAATTTGTCCTTTCGAAGATATTGAAGTATTCCTTGATATTGTAGGCATACTTCATTTTATTCTTCTTTTTCTTTTGTCTTCTCTGTGTGTTTTCAAATAGCCTGTCTTCAGGCTCACTAATTCTTTCTTCTACTTGATCAATTCTGCTGCTGAGAGACTATAATGCATTCTTCAGTATGTCAGTTGAACTTTTCAGTGCCATAATTTCTGCTTGATTTTTAACAATTATTTCAGTCTCTTGGTTAAATGCATCTCAGAGGATTCTGAATTCCTTCTCTCTGTTATCTTCAATTTCACTGAGCTTCCTCAAAACATCTAGTTTGAATTCTCTGTCTGAAAGATCACATATTTCTGTTTCTCCAGGTCCCTGGTGCCTTAGTTCATTTGGTGAGGTCATGTTTTCCTGGATGGTCTTGATGCTTGCGGATGTTCATTGGTGTTTGGGCATTGAAGAGCTAGGTATTTATTGTAGTCTTCAGAGTCTGGGCTTATTTGTACCCATCTTTCTTGGGAAGGGTTTCCAGATATTCAAAGGGAATTGAGTGTTGTGATCTAAATCTTTGGTCACTGCAGCCATATCTGCATTAGGGGGGACCCAAGTCCGGTAACACTGTGACTCTTGCAGACTTACAGAAATACCACCTTTGTGGCCAACTGTGAGATACAAGATAATTTCTTGGATTATCAGGCAGAGGCTCTTGTTCTCTTCATTTACTTTCTCCCAAACAAACAGAGTCTGTCTCTCTGTGCTGAGTTGCCTGGAGCTAGGGGAGAGATGATTCAAGCAACCCTGTGGCCACCACCGCTGGTACTATACTGGGTCAGACACAAAGCCAGCATAGCACTGGGTCCTGCCCAAGGCCCGTGGCAACCACTGCCTAGCTACTGCTGATGTGTTCACTCAAGGCCCAAGGGCTTTCCAGCTGGGCTTGTGTCCTACCCTTCAGGGCAACGAACTTCCCTTAGCCCAGGGCAGGTTCCAGAATGCTGTGCAGGATTCAGGGCCTAGAGTCGGGAATGTTAGGAATCTACTTGGTGTTCTGTTCTACTGCAGCTAAGCTGGCACCCAAACTGCAAAACAAAGTTCTTCCCACTTTTCTGTCTCTTTTCTTCATGCAGAAGTCTTTTCCCATATCCATCACCATCCCAGGCCTGCGTTGAGTACTGCCTGGCTCCTGCCGATGTTCCCTCAAAGCACAAGGTCTCTTCAGTCAGCTTGTGGTGAAAGCTGTCAGGCCTGGGTCTCTCCCTTCAGGGCAGCAGGCTCCTCTCTGGCCCGGGGCAGGTCCAGAAATGCTGTGCAGAAGCCAAGGCCTGAAATCGGGGACCCTAGGAGCCATCTTGGTACTGTTGTCAAGCTGGTGACCAAGCTGCAAGACAAAATCCCCTTTACTCTTCTCTCTCCTTTCCTTGAGCAAAAGTATTACCTCCCTGTGGCCACCCCCTGAAGCCAGCATGGCTCTATGTCTCACCCAAGGCTTGCAGTGAGAACTGCCTGGCTACCACTGATGTTTATTCAAGGCCCAAGGGCTCTTTAGCCAGCAGGCAATGAATCCTGCCAGGACTGGGTTGTTCCCTTCAAGGCAGTGGGTTCCCTTCTGGCCCAGGGTGTGTTTAGAAATGTCACCTGGGGCCTGGGGCCTGTAATGGTGGCCTCAGGACTCTGCCTGGTACCCTGTTTTACTGTGGCTGAGTTGGTATCCAAGTTACAAGACAAAGACCTTTTTATTCTCCCGTCTCCGCTCTCAAGCGGAAAGAAGGAGTCTCTCCTAGACCTACAAGCTGTGCTTCCTGCGGTTGGGGGAGGGGTGATGTGAGTACTCCCTTGGCTGCTCTGATTGGTGTCCCACTGGGTCGCATGCACCCCACATTCACTGGCTCTGAGCCCAGCACAGCACCAGGACTTGTCCAGAATTTCAGTTCTGTGACCTAGACTGCCTTTCAAGTTTATTTAGGACCCCAGAGTGCCTTAGCCTGCGGTGATGGGGCTAGCCGGAACTCAGGTTCTGACAGCTGGGATGGGCAATTCCCATCCGGCTAGGTCAGTCTAAATACTCCCTTCATGAACACCGGCTGAGTTCTGCCTAGTGTTGCCTTCTGCTGTGACATTAACAGCACTAAGTTCCAATGCAAAGTCCCACAGTCACTGCATGTTCTCTCCCTGAAGCACACGGATTCTCTGCTCCATGTGGCCACTGCTGCTGGACTGCGGGAGTGGTGTGAGCAATTCCAGATTGTCTTTCCTACCGTCTTCAGTGCATTTCCTTGATATGATTGCTCACCTGATTTTTGGTTTTTAAAAAGGGGCTTTCTTGCATGGATAGTTGTTCAATTTGGTGTTCCTATTGTGGGGCGTGGAGTGGGGGTCGGTGATCACTGGAGGCTTCTGTTTGGCCATCTTGTTCTGCCTCTCAGCTGTTTATTTTGTTAAATAGGTTTACTTTCCCTCACATCTTCTCTTTGCTTCCTGGAACACCAAAAAATTGAATATGTGTTTGCTTTATGGTGTGCCATATGTCATGTAGGCTTTGTTCATTCATTTTTATTCTTTTTTTCTTTATTTGTGTCTGTCTGAGTTATTTGAAAACACCTGTCTTTAAGTTCTGAAATTCTGTTGTCTGCTTTAGTCTATTGTCAAAGCTAATATATTTTTTTCTATCATTCAATGAATATTCTTCAGTTCCAGTATTTGTTTACTTTTTAAAAAATGATATCTGTTTTGTTGGTAAATTTCTCACTTATCATCTGAATTGTTTTTCTGATTTCTTTGTATTGTTTATCTGTGTTCTCTTGTATCTCACTGAGCTTCTTTGATACCATTATTTTAAGTTACTTTTCCAGCATTTCATGTATTTCTTTCTCATTGGAATCTGTTGCTGGAGAATTATTGGTTGCTTTGGAGGTGTCATATTTTCTTGTTTTTTCGTGTTTCTTGTGTCCTTACGTTATTATTGGCACATCTGGTATAACAGTCACATCTTCCAATTTTTTTAATTTACTTTCATGGGGAGGACTTTTTTCTGAAGGCATGTCTATGATATTGGCTGGATAGGGCACTGTGGCTTTGATTCTGGGTGGATGCAGTAATGTGGCTCCTGTAATTTCTTCAGTGGCTTAGGGTATGGTTGTTAGTGGTGGCTGTGGTGAAATTTGCTGAGAATGAGGATGCCAGGTCGGCCATTCCTTGGGCACCAGTGGTGGCAACAGCAGGCCAAAGATTCCTGTCCTTAGGACCCAGCATGACTGGTGTTAGTGGGTCTAAGAGTGCCAGTTCTTGGGCCCCCATGCAGCTTTCTCAGATGCTGGCAGTTGCAGCTTTGGGCCAGAGAGGTGGGTGGGTCCTTTGGCTCCTGAGCAGCAGGCATAGTATGAGCAATGGGAGGATCAGTGGTGGGACAACTCTTTGCCTTCTAAGCGGTCTGTGCTAGTGTTGGTGGTGGCTGCGACAGGCTGGGTGGTCCAATCCCCAGACCCGCAGGTAGTGTGTGTGGGTGTGTGCCAGCTGCAGTAGTAGTGGCAGGCGAGGTGGCCCATCCTCAGACCTCTGGGAGGAGTGCTCGGGTGTCAGCAGTGGTTGACATGGCTGAGTGATCCCTAGGCTCCCAGGTATGCTCTGGTGTTGGGGATGGTGGGGGAGCCAGGCCAGGCAGGCCTGTCCTCAAGCTCCTCACGTGATTTATAGGGGCTCTGGCTGTAACGAGGACAGCTGGGGTGATCCCTAGGCTCGCCTTAGAGTGTTTGAGTGGGGGCAGCAGCAGTGCTGGTGGGCTGGGGAAGTCTGCCCTCAGGGTGCTTGCAAATGCACCCCAGCCCTGCTGCTAGGGATTGCTGTGCTGCTATCAGTGGCAGCAACTGCAGGCAGGTGGCTGGGGAGTGTGTGCCTCAGCCCCAGGCGACAGCTGGGTACCTGGGAGCCTGTTTGCAGGGCGTGTGTTAATGTAGGGTGACCACACTGCCAAGGGCAATGGAGTTGCTGCCAGGGGCTTGTGCTTTGGCCCCAGTGGCAGCGATCAGCAGTGGTGGTGGCTGTGGGTAGGGGAGCCTGTCCTCTGGGCACGTGCAAATGCATGACAGCTTGCTGCTGGGAAGTGGGGTCTCTGCCAGTGACTGTTGCTTAGGTTTCAGTGGCAGCAGCCTGTGGCATTGGTGGCTGTGGGTTGGGGAGGCAGGGGCTGTTGGGCCTCGGGGCGGGATGCAGCTGAGTGGGGGCTGGGTTCTCAAAACCATGCCAGTACTGCTGCTGCTTAGGTCACACCCTGTGTGAGCTCACTCTCTGGAGCAATACCTTCGTGCAGTCTCGAAGCAGCTCCCTGTGTTAGTCTCAGGACCTGTGAGGATGGAGGGTCTCCCCGCTGGCTAGGATTGGAGGAGTCTGTAGTGTGGATGTGGACCCCTGAGAATCTCACTTACCCTTTTCCTCTACTGGGAAGCCTCCCTGGGCTCCCGGCCAAGTAGCCTGCCTGCCTTCCCTCTCCTTCCTTGTCTTAGGTATTCTCGTTACTTCTCTGTTGAGTTTCAGTATTCTGTCTTAGATGATCTATTTTAAGGGTGATTATCTACTCACTATTTTGTTGCTTCTTTGTGGAGCAGGTAAGTGCCAGATGCCTCTAGTCAGCCATCTTGAAGCCCCTCGTCTGTCTCCTGTGGTCACTATTGAAACTATTAGAATGAGTTTTGTGTTATGGTGAGTTTTATGTGAGTGGGGGGGATCAAAACTTCAGATTGAAGTGGCTCACTGAGTCCCAGGAAGTGATCAGGAAGGAAGACTTATTTTATATGTACCAGTGAAATTTCTGAGTTTCAAGTATAAAGAGAAAATTTTAACATGTTTCTTTAAAAGAATAGGTTACTTAAAAGGAAATAATGATAATAATAATAATACCAGTAGCTAACATTCATTGAATATTTATCACATGCCAGGCCTTGTGCAAGTGCTAACACGTGATATTTTCCATCCACACAACAAACAACCCAGTGAGGTTGTCACCCTCACATCACAGAAGAGAAAATGGGGGCATAGAGTGGTTAATAGTCTGGCCGGGATCATGCATCTGGTATGTGGTGAAGTTGGAATTCAAACCCAGAAAGTTTGGTTGCAGATTGCATGCTCTTAATCACTGTATTTTTCTGCATATTTAAAAAATTAAACTAGTATTGGACTGCTCATCTGTAGCACCGGAAGCCAGTGGACATCCAAATGTCTTTTGAAGAATCTGTAAATTGTTTGTCACTGCCAACAAACTGCATGTCAGTGTTTATAAGAATTCAGAAAATATACAGAGTGAAGGTCTGTCTCAAAAACAATGATTCAGAAAATATGCTATCGGATCTCTCTCTGAACAAAATGAGTAAAAGGTCTCAAGACAGAAGTATTGGGACTTATAAAACGTGTTAACCAAAAATATTCTAAGGGGGGTAATGTAGGAGAAGTGAAAATTAACTTGTCTCAGTGGGATGGCTTAGTTACTTCATTTAATATAGTGTTAGAAAAATATCAATCATGACTATGAGGGTGGAAAAGTAGAATTGAAAAGCATGATAGAAAGCTTCCAAATTAAGGAAGAAAAGAAAATGTGGAGCAATGCCACGAAACCAATACAAATAAAATGGTAAGGAAGAACAAAAAAAGCATTTGTTGGTATCAGAAGTAGAAAATAAGATAGAGGGAATACAATGAAATGTATATCCGTCATCACCAACTATGAATAAATTGTGAAGTACCCTCAAAAGGTCAGAGATTGAAAGTAACACAGTTTAGTGGGATCTCTCTCTCCCTCTCTCCCTCTCTCTCCCTCTCTCACCTGCTCCCCACCGTGTGTGTGTGTGTGTGTGTGTGTATGTATGTGTATGTATGTGTGTGTGTGTGTTCAGTGACAAGGTTGAAAATGAATGGACGAAGATAAACTAGGCAAATGAAATTAAAATAAAGCAAAAGTGGTTAATATTAGTGTCAGTCAGCCGGGTACGGTGGCTCACGCCTGTAATCCCAGCACTCTGGGAGGCCGAGGCAGGCAGATCACCTGAGGTCAGGAGTTCGAGACCAGCCATGGCAACATAGTGAAACCCCATCTCCACCAAAAAATACAAAAATTAACTGGGCACGGTGGCATGCGCCTGTAGTCCCCAGCTACTCGGGAGGCTGAGGCAGGAGAATCACTTGAACCCGGGAGGTGGAGGCTGCAGTGAGCCGAGATCGTGCCATTGCACTCCAGCCTGGGCAACAGAGCGAGACTCCATCTTGGAAAATAATAATAATAAAAAAAAATGATGTCAGACTAAAACGTCAAGGTCAAAAACACTGACTTGCATAGAGGCAGATATTTTGTATTTACAAGTTGCAATCCTTGGAGATGCTGTAAACCTTTATACAGCACAGCAACCCTGGCCACATGGCACCTATATAAGCAGGGCAAAAAGCTCCAGGAAATGCAACTTGATTAGAAAACATTTATGAGAATTTAAAGTACTCCTTTCAGAATCTGACATATCAAGAAGACAAAAATAAGTAAGGCTATAGAGAATTTGAGTAATATAATCAACAAGCTTGATTTTTTGATTTACTAGGATCCCATTTGAAACCCTAAACGGAGATGCGAGATACAAGAAAAAGTGGTACTAATCTGGGAGTCCTGTGAAAAGAAATAACAGGATGAAATCAGATTTCCTAGAAAGCAACTCATCCAAATTAGAATTATAAGTTAGTGATATCCTGGAAATACACTTTAAAAAAAGTAGACTGGATTCTAAGAAATGATATAACATGATAAAGAAACTGAAAACTTAGAGACATTAGGAGGGAGAGAGAGAGAGAGAGAGAAATACCAAAAGCGATGAGAGAGAGAGAAATACCAAAAGCGATGAGGAAAAAGTGAGATTCTGAAGAGGCCATATAGCTGTTGAAGGGAAATTTTAAAAAATATGTTTATTAATAAGTTACCATATTGACATGGTATTCCAGCTGCATTTTATTTATCCTTTAAAGAATAGATGGTGCTTTTATTATTTATTCTACTAAATGATGGACAGTTTTAAAATTTAGTTTTCTGAAGCTAGTATTATCTTACCAATACTTGGTAAAAGTAAATTGAAATAAGAAAGATCATCTTAAGAACTTAGATGGAAAAATTCTAAATATTAGCTAACTTAGTCACATAGTATTAAAAGAGTAGCATTTTCTTAGAATGCAAAGATAGTTCAATGATAGGAAACCTATCAACGTAATTTATTGCATCAGCAGTTTAAAGGAGAAAAGCCATCTGATTCTATTATTAGATGTTGAAAAGGCATTTGATGAAGTAATTAAAACTGAAGTATAATAAAAATTATGGTGAAACTACTCAAGTTATGGGAATAATAATAGCATTTACCACGTAAGCGTGGTTGTAAGGATTTAATTACTTAATACATGTAAAAACCGTTAGAGCAGTGTTTCACATATAGAAATTATTCATTGTTAGCTATTTTTATGACTTAAACATGACAAAGTTGATTTGCAAAAAAGTGGCGAATATTACATGGAATGGCAAAACATTTTGGTTCAAGTCATGAAAAAGAATTGTTTGTTTTTACCACTATATTCAGCATAATTTTTTTGAGGTTTCATTTATCTAAATGTAGTAAGAGTAGAAAATGAAATAAATGATATAAATACTAGAGAGGAGATAAAATATTTTAATTATATTACTGGAAAATCCATGAGACAACTAAAAACCTGTTACAATTAGTGAGTTTATTTGATAATGTGAATATTAAGATAAATACAAAAAATAAATGAATAGTGCTTCATTGTTGGAATGACCAGTCAGAAATGGAAAGGGAAAAAAGAATCTTATAAAAATACTCACAGGTAAGTTTAATAAAATTATTCTGTACCAGGAAAAAAAAATGACTGTCCTTAAGTTAGAATTTAAGGCAAGTCAAACCAGATCTCAATAAAAATTGTCAGCCTTTCTATAATTAACATGAATTTAGTTCAGTTCCATTTAGAAACCTAGTATATCATTTAGAAATTAGGTAAGATGATTTTAAAGTTCATGTAGAAAATACATTTCTAGAATACCCAAGAAAATACACTTTATATTTTTGAGTCCCTCTTCCTTTTCTCTCCTACAAACACATATATGTATGGAGAAGAGTGGGGAAGAAAGCAAACATGCCATTTTGGTGGTGTTTTCCCATGAATTTCAGTGTAGATGGAAATCCATGGAGAGTTAGAGGGGTGATTGTACATTATGTCTTTACATATGTTTTGGCTGTTTCACTTTTTATAAGGAATATGTTATCTTTAATTGATTTCTTGTAGAAAATTTAATAGAAAAGAGTTTAATGACTTCTCACTCTAAAGTTGTAATCCTGTATTATTAAACTAAAAAAAGCATATCTTTGGTTGACTTGGAATGTTTAAGAACTGCATCAGATTTTTAAAATACATACTAAAAAACTGAAATGTAATTTATTTCTGCTTTCCTGAATGTTTGGTGCGTTCTACAAAGGCAAGATTAATTTTTAATTCAAAAATTCTGAAAATAATTTTGTCTCTTTTTTTCTCTCTTTCAAAGGTATGCAACCACTCATGTACTCGGTTCAGGAAGCATTAAATGCCAGACCATGGTGGATTCGTATGGGGACTGACATTTGTTACTATAAGTAAGTATTTTAAGAATATTAATAGAACGTCAGCTTACAGAAGGCAGTATTAAGTCATCCTGTTTCAGTGTAAAAGGAAACAGTAGAGTTATTATTGCATACTTTGAATTGTGGTGCTATGCTTTAGTAATTCTAAAGAGTCCTTTTGAACTTGAGATCCACTTATGGAGTGTATATAGTAGAAGTAAAATGTGTTGTATAGGCAGACAAACTTAGGTCCAGGCTGTGTCTCCACCACTTAGAGAGTTATGTGTCCTCAGCTTTTCTAGCTTTAAAACTCTGGAAACTTTATTGAATAAAACTGAAAATAGAAATTACGAGTAATAATTTGCAGTGGCTTTTTGTTGTTCCTATGATATCAAGTATGACTCTTATCTATTCTCTTTTTATATTAACACACAAATATTTACTTCATTTTAATTTCCAAAACATTAACTGGAGATGTGTTCCAAATACAGTACATCAGCTTACACAGATCGTCTTTGACTGTAAATATGTGATCTACTTATAGCAAGTTAGAAATAAGTGCTAGAGGCTGAGTGTGGTAGCTCATGCCTGTAATCCCAGCACTTTGGGAGGCTGAGGTGGGCAGATCACCTGAGGTCAGGAGTTCGAGACCAGCCTGGCCAACATGATGAAGCCCCATCTCTACCAAAAATACAAAAATTAACCGGGCATTGTGGTGTGTGCCTGTAATCCCAGCTACTCAGGAGACTGAGGGAAGAGAATCACTTGAACCTGGGAGGCGGAGGTTGCAGTGAGCCGAGATCGCACCACTGCACTCCAGCCTCGGCAACAGGGCAAGACTCCATCTCAAAATAAATAAATAAATAAAATAAAATAAATAAGTGCTAGAAATAATTTCCTACTTCTGTGGAATAGTTTGATTATTCTTCAGCTCCACCTCTAAGTACTCAAGGATTCTCATTATCTTGCTTCTCATTTTTACTCTGTCTGTAAATGTTTCCAGGTAATGTTCATTGTTGATTCCACTTGGCACCCTTGTTTCTTCTCTGTTACTAAGTTCAATCCTGACATTTCTGTATGGTGAATTTTGGCTTTTTAGATTGTGCTTAACTGGCACTAATGCCCCTGTTTTTTAGTTTTATCAAGTAGAAGAAGCTTCTAAAATTAAACTGTTTTGACATGGCTTTAGAAAAAACTTGCTGTTAAGTACTCTTACTTTCTGGGAAACAGTCTTCCTTGGAATTCATCTCAGTAAGATTTCTTCCTTACTCTTATTAGCAAAATGAATAGCAAATAAATGAGAAACAGAAGTAAAGGTAATGTGTAATTCGTCTGCACTATAATACATCTTGTATTTCTTTTAATGGTAGACTAATATAAAAATAGTCTTTGATCACTTGTCTCTCATAAAGTTGGGTGAAACTATCTGAGCAGTGCTTGGCTAGATTTTAGAATTATTTAGACTTTTAAAGAATGAAACAATGTTTTTCAAAAAAAGCATTCTTACTTTCATGCTTCTTTATGTTGTCACATTAGAAATTGTCAATCAGTGAATGCTTTTTCACATTGCAAAATGATCATAGCAGGACAAGTTGTTCTATTCTATGTAAGGGGTGATGGCAAGGATTTTTATATTTTTAGTTTAGGTTCTGTCTTTTCTTTTGGCTACTACTTCCTGATCTGGAAGTGGAGTTCAATTCAACAAACATTTATTAGCCACGTTCTATGTAAGACCCTATTCTAGTTGTTTTCCTGAAGCCTGAGATATGTTTATTTATTTTAATTTTAATTTTTTTTGGAAACACAGTCTTGCCCTGTTGCCCAGGCTGGAAAGCAATGGTGCAGCCCGGCTCACTGCAGCCTCAAGAGCGTATCATCACTCCCAGGCTCAAGTGATCCTCCCACCTCAGCTTCCCGAGTAGCTGGGACTACAGTTGTGAACTGGCTAATTTTGTCTTTTTTGTAGAGACTGGGTTTTCACCATGTTGCGATCCACCTGCCTCAGCCTCCCAAAGTGCTGGGATTACAGGCATGAACAAAAGTGCCCAGCCTGAAATTTAGATGATAAAGATTAAAATCTGTTTTTGCATTGTGCCGTAACTTTTCATGTCAGCTAAGTCCTGTGGTGCTTGTTTGTCTTCTCTATAAAATGGAAAAAAACTGCTTTTCACCATTATATGAGATAATATATGTTTCACTGGTTTATAAACTAGAAACTGCCATATAGTTGTAATGTGGTAGTATAAATACCTCTCCAATTAAATGTTAAACTTTTGAGGGAAAAGAGTTGGCAAGGACTAGTTTTTGAACTTGTTTTGTATTTTTGTTAATCCTTAGCGCTCTGTCATTGGGTATCTACTCAAGATACTATGCATAAGTTAATGAAGACTATATCAATTTGAAAATACTTTGAACATTTACGTGCATGAAAAAATAACCTATAGGCCCTGGTTTTTCTTCATTTCATGGCTTAAATAATATAAGATGATTCAGAATTTTAGAAATTAGAGCATCTTTAAGTCAGCATATGTCAGCAGTATTTAGAGTCTGGAAAGTAATGTATAGTTTTAAAAACTTTATTATGGAAATCTTCAAACATTTACAAAAACAGAGAATAAGATAATGAGGCCCCATGTATTCATCACCCAGTTTCAACAATTATCAACACATGGTGAGTTTTGTTTATCTATACTTTTACTCATACTTCCACAATGAATTTTTAAGGCCATTTTCAGATACCGTATTTTATCCGTACATACTTATATATGTATTTCTAAAAGACAAAGGCTGTTTAAGACAATCTAACTACAATGCCATTATCACAACACAGAAAGATTAAGAAAATTTCTTACTGTGATGAAATATCCAATGTTCAGACTTCCCCAATTGTCTCTAAATGATGTTTTATAGTTTTATTTAATCAGAATCCAGCCAAGGATCACACATTGCATTTGATTTTTGTTGACATCCCTTAAGTCTGTGTTAATTTATAGGCTTCCCTTTTCTCTTTTTTTAAATTTCTCATTCATTCGCTAAAGAAGCTGGATTGTCATGTAGGGTTTTTCACATTTGGATTTTATTGGATTGCATCCCTGTGGTGTTAACAAGTACTTCTGTTTCACCAATTTCCTATAAACTGTTAGTTAGATCTAGAAGCTTCATCAACTTCAGGTTTGGTTTTTGGCAAGAATACTTAATAGGTGGTGCAATGAATTCCCATTGCATCACATCAGGAAACAACATCATCTCTGATTGTTTCTCTTTTTGTAATCTTAAGATTGATTAGTGAACCCAGGTCTTGTAGCCTGATCCATCCACATAAAGGTGTCCATCAACCTTTCCTCTGTTGATTGTAGTAGCCATTGATGATCATTTTCTAGATTCAGTAATGTGTATGGATGTCAAAGAATGGGGTTCTAAAAATTTTTTTCATGTGAGGAGTATTAGCTCATTTAATTAGTAAATTCAGAAGTGAAAAGTTATGTCATTGGCTAATAACAGTTAACTGCTTTATTAGTACTAAGTTTTTTTTAAATAGGGTATTTAAGTTACACTTTTTACAGACTCGGGTTTTTCTTTTTTCCCTGAAGTTCTATTTAATAAAAGTAACAAGGAAAATCAGTTTTTGTGTGGATGAAATGAGCACATTTTATGCGTTTTTATTGCAGAAATCATTTCTCAAGAAGTTCAGTTGCTGCAGGTGGGCAAAAGGGAAAATCCTACTATACAATTACATTTACTGTCAATTTTCCACATAAAGATGATGTGTGCTACTTTGCTTATCACTATCCATATACGTATTCAACTTTACAGGTAAGAACTCTAAATTAAATTGTATTATATGGATATGTATAAGATAATGGAAGAAAATTGAGTTTAGTTAAATATTCTAACATGAGGAAAATTAAGTTTAGGTAAATATAAGAAAAGAGTTTAGTGTTGAAGATTTTGGAAAATACTACAGTATTTCTTGAGGAGTAAAATGGGAATGTAGCTCTTATTTTTTTTAATAGAAATATTAAGAAACTGTGACATGATTTTTACTTCCCATCTTTTGCTGAAATCCACAGTTCTCTAAGCTAAGATTCCATGATTTACAATTTTTAACCAGGTGAGATTTCTGCATGTTTAACCAGAATCTCATAGAAAATAGAATATTAGAAAAATGTGGATGCAATTTGAGTGTTTTTGAAGGAAAAATTGAGATCTTTTTCTGAAGGAAATGGTTTTATTATGGAGACCTAGATCCAGATTTTTAAGAATCTAAGGTGTAAGAGTTGTTTTGTGTGAGACCTTTTGAGATTTTGAATATTGGCAAAATGAAACTAAAAACCAAAACTAAACAAAGTCTAGTAATTAAATATCGACTGTGGTAGATTTATTCTCAGAACAGAATATCTGTTCTAATGGTCAAGGATCATGAAGGTGTGATCAATTTACCAATAAAGAAATTGGAACACTCTAATTAGAAACAAGCTCCCAAATTATTAGAGAGGAGAAAATGAAAGAAAAACACAGTCTATAGAACAGAAGAGATATCAAACCTAAGAAGACTAAATGAGGCTGACAGCATTAAATGAGCCTTACTGTACTTTAATAAAGGTTACAACCTACCATAAAGGTACAATGTTCATGTATCTTTCTGTGCTTAGTAGTTCTACTTTTGGCTAATTTATCCTAGGAAAACAAATAAGAATGCACATAAAAATATATTTTAACTGTTTTTAAATTTGCCTGGTTTTATGTTATTGTTCTTTACTGATTGTGCCTTTTAATATATTTTGAATCCTCCTGCTTTCTTTCAATCCCCTTACCATGATGTTTTCCAGGTATGACCGTCGTTTCTCACCTGGGCTTCTGCCAACCTCTTTGTAACTGGTGTCCTAGGATTCAGTTTTGTCCCCTTTCCTCTTCATTAGTTCCTGTCACACCCCCCTGCACCACAAACCCCAGACTGTAGCCAAAGGGTTCTTTTATAGCTAATCTTATCATAAAATACCCTGCTTAAAACTCTTTAGTGATTTCTCTTGCCCTTTGTGTGAAGTCTAAAATTCTTACCGTGATTCACCCTGTCCTTTTTCTAGTAATCCCCCCCCCCTTTTTTTTTTGCCATATCTACATACTATTTCAAGTATTATTTATCTTTAAATAGACTTTAAAATAGATTACTCTTTAAAGTGTATCCTCATCTTCAATATCCATTAAATCATTTAAATTGTATCCTCATCCTCAGTTCATATCTGTGAAATCCATGAAAGATTAATGTGCTAGACTTATTTCTAATTCACATAAAATATATACCTATTAAACTTTTAAAATGGTTATCTACATATCACTTAGTTATCTCAATTACCAGTGGTATGTGTACTATGCTTTGGGAAAGACCTGTCTACCACGCCCTTCATTCTGTGTCAGACTCTTTGTTTCTCACCTTTGTAGCTATAATGAATCTTACTGAATTCTTTGAAATGCCCTATTCTGTCTTCTGGTCTTCCTAATATTTTTCCCTCTGCCTGCAGTATTCATCTCTGCTCTCTTCACTCATCCTTTGGAGTTTAGTTTAAGTGTAGTTTTCTGTAGAAGACCTTCCCTCACTGCCCAGACTTGGCTAGGCTCCCCTCCCCTTATTATAGGCTCTCACAGCACTCTCTATTTTCCCTAGGGTAGGGTTCATTTTTTCATTGTTGTATCCCCAATGCCCTGTACAGTTTCTGGAAAATAGTGACCACTCAGTCAATAGTGATTATGTGAAAGAACATAGGCAAAAGTTTGAAAACCAACTGAATATCTAAAAAATAGGGGATTGAAAAATTTATTTTTGGTATAACCACATAATAAGACCATTAAAACTTGTGTTTTCAAAAAATACACATTTAACATATTTATGATGTGGTATGATATTCATAATTAGAAATATATATGTGTTTGTGTGTATGTATAAATTTTTAAGTGATAAAATCAGAGTATAAAAGTCTTTATGTGATCATGGTTTTGCTTACATACATTGTGTTAGTAGTAATCTAGGTGGTGCAATTGTGGATGTTTTAAATTTTTTAAAACATTAAAAAAAATTTTTTCTTTGTAAGTTTTTTGCTGTCTTTCAGACATTTTACAACAAACCCATATTAATCCTGAAATCAGGAAGATAAATTGTTAAAATTTGTGCTACATAATTTTTATTTTTCAAATTTTAGATTGTTGCTGTTACAGGTCTATTATCACTCACAATGTCAAAATTCAAAAGGCTTTGAAAACCAAAAGGTTTTTTGGAACTCATTTGGAGGCAAAGCCTGACCTGAGTTTATTTAGAATATTGATTCTACTTAGGGTGATTCTTCATATGTTTTGCTGCACAAATAATGAGTGTATTACAGATTGCTACCCCTGACCCCATTGGTGGTGCTGCATAATTTATGATTTAAACAATATATTGCCTGTTTCAAGTTTCTCAAACTGATGTTTAGACTACATCTGGCCCTGAGGGCTTTGGATAAGGGGTTAAGAATCTGATTCACTTCTAGTTATGTGGAGATCTGGATGCATTATTTCTGTATATCATAGGGACTTTTTAAGTGATTGTATATTTTGTTTTAAAATTTTTATCAAGATGCATCTTCAAAAATTGGAATCAGCACACAATCCTCAGCAAATCTATTTTCGGAAAGATGTGTTATGTGAAACCCTGTCTGGAAACAGCTGCCCCTTGGTGACTATAACAGCAATGCCAGAGTCTAATTATTATGAACATATCTGCCATTTCAGTAAGTTTGTCTTCCCGACTCACAACAGCAGTCATTCTCACCTACTTTGATTTGCTTTATCTGTATTTTTTAATGGAAATGATAATAGGAACAGATATCAGAAGACTTGGGCTCTAGTCTTGGCCCTGCTATTGTCTAGCTAGCCATGGGCCCACCTCTGGGCCTCAATTTCCTTATCCTGAAAATAAGGGGCTACATGAGATGTTCTCTGAGGTCTCTTTTGCTACCACTGTCATTTAGTTCTTATCCTTAGAAATTGTATACAAAGTAGAATACAACAAATTATTTTAAGAGGTCGTGTAATAATACTATCAATTTAGAAATGGACTGATTTTACTTGTAAATAAAACAACCAGAAACCTATCAATTGTTTTGATAGCTAGCACTGAATAGCTACTCATTTTTCCCTGCCATTTATATTTTTTTAAATTGCCTCGAATGTACAGCTGTAGTAATAAAAATAAAACTGTTTCAGTTTTGATAAGGCAAAGTATTTTCAGGAAACAGAGCTTATTGTGTATTGAAAATATGACTGATAAGCTGAATGATTATTTTGTAGACTTGTATATCTAAATGTATAGTGAAATTTTGGGGGCTAAATCTCTGAGCAGATAAACTTGTTTCTCTATGCTTATCAGAGCAACTGTAAGACAGGGCTAAAATTATATTTCTTTTCCCTATGATTTTATGAAAAAATAGTTTTATATTTTAAACTTCCCCCAAGTACTTGTTCTTTATAAAATTAAAATTAAATAACTAATTTTACATGTTAAATTAGTCATTGGGAAATGAGTAAGTGGATCAAATACTACTTACTGTTTTATGTCCTATTATGAGCTCATTCAGGATATGGTTTTATTGATTTTATATTTGTTTATTTTATAGGGCCTAGTGCAGGGCTTGTAGGATGCACCATTGGGTTCTATTAATTTATGTCAGAATTCACAATTGAGTTAGAGACATTTCTAAAGCCCAAAGTAAAATATACAAAGTTTTAATAGCTGTTCATTTTAATTTGAGATTTTATGTGTACTTTAGGAAATCGCCCCTACGTTTTCTTGTCTGCTCGGGTACATCCTGGAGAAACTAATGCAAGTTGGGTTATGAAAGGAACGTTGGAGTATCTCATGAGCAATAACCCCACTGCTCAGAGCTTACGAGAATCTTATATTTTTAAAATTGTCCCTATGTTAAATCCAGATGGTGTCATCAATGGAAAGTAAGTTGAGCAATAGTTATTGAATATATTCAAAATCATTGTGGTTGTCCTGTATAAACTTGTTGAAATAACAGTGTCCAAGTTAACAAATTTAGTGATTTTTCTAGAATAAAGAAATTTTTAGTGGGAAATTAAGATAAACTTTTAAATGAAAATACATTTTGGATACTAGTAGCGGTATGAAATTATGAGAAATTCTGTATCCATGGGAATATGCTTTCATAAAATGCTTGAATTGTTTTAGAAAAATCACAATGTCAGGCTGTAAGAAAGATTAACTCATGCCTCTCATATTCCTTTATTTTTTTGTTGTTAGTGGCATGAACCTAGATTGTTTTAAGATTAAGACTCCTCTGGGATCTCTTGGAATGTTAGCCCCATCTGCTAACCTCTTCTTGATATGAGGAGGTCTGGTTTTTGACAGGAGTTCTTTAGAGGGGGAATAGTGGAAGATAATTACTTTGTAAGAGGAGGCTGCATATAGTTAGTACAGTAAATTTATTCTGGTAATTTGACAAGGTCTCTGTAGTGCCACTCTGAAAGATGGGATTTAGTCTAGTTGTCATGAGTATCTCCAAAGATGAGGATAACATGTCTTACTTCAATAAAAGTAGCATGAATATGTCTCGTATTTTAGGAAATTACTGAATTTTTTAAATATAGAATTTCTTCTTAGTTAATATGTTATGGTTATGGAACTAACATGATGTCTATTTTTAATTGAGAAATATATTGACCAGTTAGAATTCTATTTATATTTGTCATCACTTTATGATTATTTGCTTATTTGCATGATAGCTTTACTACTTAGTACCCATAAATAAACAAAAAGGTATTTGATTTCTTACAACAATGTATACTTTTCATATACTTATCTTTCTCAGAAGAAGCATCTAGATAGCACTTTAATTGATGAAGTCAAGATATAGCATGCTAACATAACAAATGATTATTATGTAGTCCGAATGGAAAATGTGATTATTAATACATTTTTATAACATATGGAAGAAAACCCTGGAGTTAAGAATTAATTTTTTCTATATTTTGAAAATTTTGATTATGAATCTGAAAACTTACCACAGTTAAATGCATGTGACACAAAATCTTGCACATAGCAAATAATAAATGTTTTCTTAATGAATATAGTATGCATTTGGTTGAGCTTACCATCTATACCTATTTGAAATGCTAGTGGAGTAGAGTCATAAAGTTAAATCAGAAGTGTATATAAGGGTGTAAGAAATGTATATAAGGGTTTATTGGTACCAGTGTTTTTCTGTCTTTGTGTTTATGTACATGTAGTCATCGCTGTTCTTTAAGTGGAGAGGATTTGAATAGGCAGTGGCAAAGTCCAAATCCAGATTTACATCCTACAATTTACCATGCTAAGGGGCTGTTGCAATACTTGGCTGCAGTGAAGCGTTTACCCTTGGTAAGTAGCAATACTTGTTTTTACTTGGGATAGTCAAAGATAAAATGTCATTTTTAATTATCAAGCACTTGTGTGATAATCATGAGGTCAAATTAATGCATTATGTTAGTAGTCTTAATTTTATAAGGTTGAATGTTTGTAATTCTCATAAGCCTTCTATTTTTTCCTTTTTCCTAATGAATATTGATAACTCTTGGTTGTAACTTTTAGATATTTCACTTCACTGTTTGAACAACACTAAGGTAACAATATGTATCTTCCAAATTCTCAAACTAGAAGCTTATTTCTGAGTTCTCTAGTCAGCTCTGAAGCTGTTAAGTCTCTACTACACACCCGGGAAATGTAGTACAGGCATGACCGGACTGGACTATATACATATGCTCCTTCTGTTCTTACCAGCTTTTGATTAGAATGTTCCTGTTATATTAATGTGTATATTATTTAATCTTTCTTTAGGAAACTTTGCAGAGGAATAAAATTGACATGTCCTTCATTTTTTATTTTTTTAAAAAGACGATGCACTTAAATTAAAACCATATCCTTCTTAATGGTGTTTTTTTATAGGAGCATTTTCTTGTTTTTTTTTGTCGTTGTTCTTTGTTTTTAATTTTTTTTTTTTTGAGACGGAGTTTTGCTCTTGTTGCCCAGGCTGGAGTGCAGTGGCTCGATTTTGGCCCACTGCAACCTCTGCCTCCCAGGTTCAAGCAATTCTCTTGCCTCAGCCTTCCAAGTAGCTGGAATTATAGGTGCCCACAGCCACGCCCGGCTCATTTTTGTATTTTTAGTAAAGATGCGGTTTTACCATGTTGGTCAGGCTGGCGTCAAACTCCTGACCTCCAGTGATCCACCCACCTCGGCCTCCCAAAGTGCTGGGATTACAGGCATGAGCCACTGCTCCAGGCCAAATTAGGTAAATGTTTTTACAACCATTTGGGGCAGCAATCACCACAACTGTAGATTTGAACTATAATGGAATGTATTATTTCTTAAACGGTGAATAGTAAATACAGAGGTGATATAGGACCTTTAAAGGATTTGGCAATTATAGAATTAATTATAGATCCTTTCCCAAACTAGGTATTATTACTTTTGTTGGTTCTAATTGTTAAATGGTGGTTCTTTACAATAAAAAGACCAAGGAACACAGACCTACATGTTTATTGGCTTGATATTAACTACCTTTCCTTAGCAACATATGAACTTGAAGTCTTTTAAGTTTTAAAATATGTATTTTCAAGGTTTATTGTGATTATCATGGCCATTCCCGAAAGAAGAACGTATTTATGTATGGTTGCAGCATCAAAGAGACAGTGTGGCATACCAATGATAATGCAACTTCATGTGATGTTGTGGAAGATACGGGATACAGGGTAATTATTACAGATGATTCATGAGTTTTTGAATTTCAAACATGCATAAAAGTACAGAAAACATATATGAACTACTCAAATTCAATAAATATTGACATTTTGCCATTTTTGTTTGAGATTTTTCATTTTAAAAGTTTTTCATGCTTATATTTTTCATCTATTTAGAATTAATTTTTGTGTGAGATGTGGGGATCTAATTCTGTTTTCTCTGTGAATACCAGTTGGCTTGCATCATTAACTCGATAGTACCTCCTTCCTCTGTCAATTTGATGATGCCATCTGTTACATACCTTATTTCATATATATGGATGTATTGCAAGGCCATTATTATACCCATTCTTGTTTCTATCTCTGCATACAACATTGTTTTCATTACTGTAGACTTACAATTAATATTGATATCATGTAGGGCAAATTTTCCTTTCTTGTTCTTTAAAAACTGCTTTGACTCTTTTTGTCTCTGTACTTGTGAATTTTAGGATCCATTTGTGGATAAACTTTGTTGGAATTTGCATTAGAGCTGCCTTGAATTTAAAGTTGGAGAGAATTATCATAATAATATGTAACATTGCTATCTGTGACCGTTGCCTATGTGTCTATTTAGTCAAGTCTTATATTTGATAAAGTATAAAATTTCTTCACATAGGTGTGAAATGTTTGTTAGATTTATTCACAAATACTTTATGAAGTTTGTTGCAGTTGGGAATGGAATTTTTCCCCACATATCTTCCTGCCACCAGTTGATCATTGATGGTGCATAGGAAAGCTATTGATTTTTTTTTTTTTTTTTTTTTTTTCAGAAAAAAATGTCTACAAATTTTTCAGATTCTTCTACAAAGGATTACATATAGGAATGGCACCACATTTCACAGTAGCAACACTGGAAGCAAAACTTTGTGGAGCAAAGCCTTCACAATTCTCAACTAGATTTCCAACCTGTAAATTTCATACCCCATTCTAACTATCAGCAAGTGTGAAAATAAAAAAGGATGTTCTCAGACATTTAAAGTCTCAAAAATTTACCTCACAACTAGCCTTTCTCTGGAAGCTGCTGGAAGACATTCTTGCCAAAGTAAAGGAATATATGAAAGAGGAAGGTACACAGAAATTAAGTTCAGGAGAGAGACAAAGCCCAGGATAAAGGTGGAGGGAGAGCCCAAGAATGTGTGTAAAATGCCCAACATGTCAACAGTAAACAAATATTTCTGCTACAGGACCTTCAGAAAATAGAGTTTTATTAGGTTAGACCGCATTAAATAAAGGAAGCCAAGTAGATTAGCAGAGCTCAGTGATACAGAAAAGGGGAATATTTAGTTGAGACCCACATAAAAAAATGTAAGAAAATGAGACTAGTGAGAGGCCCAGAGAATGAGAGAAAGCTAGATGAAGAGCACATGCACAGAGCCTTCCCTAGGCTGCTCTCTGGAACAGCACCATCATTGCCACCATTGCCTCACCCAGTTGTTTCTGCTGGGATTGTACTTCACTTCTCAGGGAATTCTCACTTAGTCCCCAAAATGAAATCAGATCATACATCTATAGGATTCTGTCTCCTTCATAACACTGAAGAATTATAATTGTAAGGTTTTCTATGTTATTTGATTAATGGGTTTCTCTTTATAATAGATAGTAAGCTCCACATGCCTAGCAAATATGTCTGATTTGCTCATTTTGACAACATTGCCACTATATAGCACAATATTTTATTCGTAATAAATACTCAATAAATATTTGTTGTTAGGTGGGTTGATGGATGAATGGCAGACAAACGTGGGAGGGTAAATGCAAAACAGTTTTTCCATTGTAAGAGATAAAATTAACTCTCTTTGGTCTCAGTTTTTTTCATTAAAATTATCTTGTCTCAAATTTCTTTATTTGATTAATTTTTTGAATTTTGTTGTGAAAGGAAACGTAAGATGATGCTTTAATTAGAGTAAATAATGCACCCAAATTGCATTTCTCAAGATGTTAACAGGTGTTTCACATACACCTCCCCTCACTAGTAGTTGTGTAATTAGTTATGTCAAGTAATTGCATTAGACACAACCAACTTTGTTTCTTTTCTTTAGGAAATGTAAGCTTCTTACATTTCCAGGGTTGTGGGGCGGGTGTGTGCATGTGTGTGTGTGTGTGCATGTGTGTGAAAGTGGAGTATTTCCCATAATTTTATAATCATATTAGTTCCTATTGCTGTTAATAGCAAACAACCACAAACATAGCAAAACAAATTGGTTGACTTACAGTTCTGCAGATCAGAAGTCGAATGCAGGGCTCACTGGGTTAAAATCAAAGTGTCATCAACTACATTAATTTTTGAGGCTGTGTGGTAGAATTGTTTCCTTGTTCTCTTCCACACCCCTAGCATGTCTGTGTTCCTTGCATCATGGTCCCTTTCAGCCAGGAATCAAATCTGACCTCTGCTTCCATTGTCACATCTCCTTCTCTCCTTCCGCTGCCTTCCCCTTTCCCTTATGAGAGCCCTTGTGATGGTAAGGGCCACTAAGATAATCCAGGATAGTCTTACTATCTCAGATTCTTAACTGAATCAAATCTGGACAGCCCCTTTTGCCATGTAAAGTAACATTCCTAGATTCTGGTGATTAAGACATTTTTGATGGCGACTACCATACCATGGAACCTGTTTTTTTTGCAGATGGGTTGGGAAAGGATGGACTAATACACATAAATGCTATGTTTGTGATGATAAATCATAGAACTGCTTTGTCCTTTTAGTGCAAGTGTTTGTGTTTTCAGGGGAAAATACAAAAAATTATGGCATATAAATGGAGTGTCTTTTTTTTTTTTTTTTTTTTTTTTTGAGATGGAATCTCACTCTGTCACCCAGGCCGGAGTGTAGGCCAGAGTGTGGTGGCACAATCTCGGCTCACTGCAGCCTCTGTCTCCCAGGTTCAGGTGATTGCCCTGCTTCAGCCTCCTGAGTAGCTGGGATTACAGGTACCCACCACCACTCCTAGCTAGTATTTTTTGTATTTTTAGTAGAGATGAAGTTTCACCATGTTGGCCAGGCTGGTCTTGAACTCCTGACACCAAATGATCCGCCTGCCTCGGCCTCCCAAAGTACTGGGATTACGGGTGTGAGCCACCGCGCCCAGCCTAAATTGAGTGTCATTTGAAAAAATAACTAATCAATACTCTTCAAAAGTGTCAAGATTATTAAAGTTATAAGACTGAGGGACTGTTACAGACTGCAGGAAGCTAAAGAGGAACAATAACTAAATGCAATATGAGATTCTGGATAGGATCCTGAAACGCGGCATTAGAAAAATGGATGAAATTTGAATAAGGTCTATCGATAGTATTGCATCAATTCTAATTTTTTGGTTCTGATACTGAACTATGGTTAAGATATTAACGTTAAGGGTGACAGAAAAATGAAAATTCTTTGTACTGTTTTTGCAACTTTTCTCTAAGTTTAAAATTAGCTTAAAATAAAAGGTTTACAAAACAAATCTTTTTTTTTATTATACTTTAGGTTTTAGGGTACATGTGCACAATGTGCAGGTTTGTTACATATGTATCCATGTGCCATGTTGTTTTGCTGCACCCATTAACTCGTCATTTAGCATTAGGTACAAAACAAATCTTTACTATTACAGGTTAAGTATCCCTTATCTAAAATGCTTGGGACTAGAAGTGTTTTAGATTTCAGATTTTTTTCTTTCTTGGAGTATTTATATTATATTTGCTGGTTTGAGCATTCCTAATCCCAAAATCTGAAATCCAAAATGCTCCAAAGAGCATTTCCTTTGAGCATCATGTTGACATTCAAAAAACTTTGGAATTTGGAACATAATGGATTTTTTTATTGAAGTTAAATCATGTATTTGCTTCCAATAAGGGGAACATCATGGCATCCTTCCAGTAAGGTGAACGTCATAGCATATGATGCTATGGAAATATGTAATTTAGCTTCAACAAAACTATTAGCTTTTTAAGGATGTTTTAATATTGCTAGATATTATGGACAGTAGATCATCATTCCTGACTGAGATGACTAACAATAATGTAAATTAGGACTTTTGTTTATTTGGTTGACTGAGTATCCCTGATTCTTAGTAGGCATTAAGTAAATATTTGTTAAATGGATGGATGAATTAATTATAACTATAGCCCAACATCTAACAATTATATTACCGTATTTGTATTGTGCTTATAGCTTTTAGTATTGTGCTTATAGCTTTCATATGAATTTTCTGCGCAAGCCTCACAGTGCTCTGTGATGTAGGTAGGGATTATCATTGCTACTGTACAAGTAAGTCCACTAAGACATCTGAGTCAGTTGACATGCTTGAGGCCTTGGCCAAAATGTGATGTGCCTAGGACTGAAATGAGCTGTGTTGCTTTAAGTCCCGTGTGCTTTCCGTTCTGTCACGTGCCTCTCTTCCTACAGTTATGCCTAAACAAGCGCCTTAGGTTATTTTCCAAAAGACATTTTCGGTAACCTACTGCAGCTCTTAGCAGAACTTCAAAGCACATTTTCTTTCTGGGTGCCCTCTCTCTTCTTCCCCTTTCCCAAATAAATAAAATGGTTAGAGTTATATAAAAAATGGGGAAACACTCCAGATTTACATAAAGGAGTAAGTGAAAGCTATCTTTTCCTAGTCATTCTCTTAACACTGCACAGTTTTACCATGTACATTGTGAGACTTGCCTCTGAGCACGTCCATATGGATATGCATGTAGCATATGCAGTTTTTGTCTTTTAATGTTTTTTAAACACTACATAGCATCTTTTTCCCATGACAATATTTATTGATCATCTTTCCAGATCATCATGTCTGAATCTGTCTGTCTTTTAAACAGTCAGATAAGATTTCCATTGTGCATTTTTCTTATTTTTGTAGACTGTACCCAAATTTATTTACTTAGTAGTCTCTGTTGATAGTCATTTAGTAAGTATTGCCAAATTGTCCTTCATAAAGATTGTACAAATTGATACTACCAAATACCATGAATGATAGTATTGTTTTTCCACACCCTTATTACATTGTACTATCATCTTTGCCAGGTGAAAATAATACCTGATTGTTAACTAGCATACCTATAATTATAAATAAGGTTCCTATGTTTTGGCCAGTTATGATCTGTGTCTTTTAAAATAGTCTTTTCTCATATTTTCTGCTTACTTTTGTTCAGGTCATATAATGGCCTGAATTGTTCAAGCAATTGCTTGAACCTGGGAGGCAGAGGTTGTGGTGGGCCGAGATTGCGCCGTTACACTCCAACCTGGACAACAAGAGTGAAACTCCATCTCAAAAAAAAAAAAAAAAAAAACTCTCTCTATATATTACAAATACATTTTTGAGGCTTAGAAAGATATTTTTCATCCTAAAGTTTTTTTTATTTGTTTTTGAGATGGAGTCTTGCACTGTCACCCGGGCTGGAGTGCAATGGTGTGATCTCAGCTCACCGCAACCTCTGCCTCCCGGGTTCAAGAGATTCTCCTGCCTCAGCCGCCCCAGTAACTGGGATTACAGCCGCCTGTCACCACGCCTGGCTAATTTTTTGTATTTTTAGTAGAGATAGTGTTTCACTATGTTGGCCAGGCTGGTCTCAAACTCCTGACCTCATGATCACCTGCCTCAGACTCCCAAAGTGCTGAGATTACAGGCGTGAGCCTGGCCTGTGCTGAAGTTTTAAAAGTACAGTTCCATGTTTACTATTCCTAGTTTCATTTAAAAATGTTTATTAATTTTAAGTTTATATTCTAAATCCAGGTAGAATTTAATTTAATGAAGCGTGACTTTAGATTGTTTTTCTTAATGGCTATCCAGTAGTGCCAGTGCCAATATTTAATGAATGATCAATCTTTTCTCCACTAATAATAATGATAATAAGTTTAATACATTTGGTTCTAATTCTGATCTCTCTTTCTTTCTAGAGATGGATCTGTTCCTATATCAGTATCACAATTTAACATACATTAGCTCTATAAGCTAGTTTGATATATTGGATTATTTCTCTAGTCATAGCCTTTCCTCACCCCCCCCACAATTTCTCAGAGTATACTTCTATATTTATGCTTTCGGGTGAAATTGAAAATAATTTCAGTTGCAGAAAACTTTGGGGGTAGTTTTGATTGTGATTGTCTTAGCTTTATTAATTAATTTAGGGATGATTGGCATTTACAGTGTTAAATATCTCAATTAGTCTTTTAAGACTAAATTTCACATTTTAAACATTTTTTTCATATTTTTAGACATGGTTTTCTCAAATTATTTTATTCTGCTTATTGGTTATACTGTGAATATGATCCTTCCATTGTTTCCTAACTGGATACTATATTTGTTTAGAAAAGCAGAAAATTCAAAATTAGTTAAGAGGATTGTTTTGCTGTTTGAATGGCAAGGGATATATAATAGGACATCCACATGGCTTTGCTCTAATTACTGTGTTTTCATCAAAACTTTTTAAAATTAAAAACTTGGTTTGTTTTATCATCATCATTCTTGTTTTTAACAGACATTGCCTAAGATACTGAGCCATATCGCCCCAGCATTTTGCATGAGCAGCTGTAGCTTCGTAGTGGAAAAATCTAAAGAATCGACAGCACGTGTTGTGGTTTGGAGGGAAATAGGAGTACAAAGAAGTTATACCATGGAGAGTACTTTATGTGGCTGTGATCAGGGGAAATACAAGGTAAAACATCTTAGGTTTTCTAACCATGAAAGATATTTGAAAACTTTCCTTTCATATATATCTTGTGGTTTTTAAGTATATATTAAATGATGTTTGTTTTATTGAGTTACATGTAATTTGTAATAATGGAATCATACGCAGTCTTAAGAATAGGTTTTTATTTTTTGTTTTGTTGGTTTCTTTACTTCTCTGAACTAAATAGCTTACTTGGATCCTTAAGAAATTCTTGGTTGAGTCTGTTTATATTCATAATTTTTAGGAAAGCACATTAGAGTACACATTTACTCATTAGTAATTTATAATAACCTGTGTAAGTGGTACGTTAAAAATTTTCCATTGTTTTAATTTATTGGGTGTAAATTTTTTTGCATTTAAAATAAACACATTTATTTATAAAGCAGTGGGTTTGTTATATTTAGGTTTTTGTATGTGTAGCTGTTTATGTGTTTGTTTGTTTATATTTTGAAAAATAAAAATAGAGACAGGGTCTTACCATATTGCCCAGACTGGACTCAAACTCCTGGCCTCAAGCAGTCCTCCTGCCTTGGCCTCTCAAAGTGCCGGGATTACAGACATGAGCCACCACACCCGGCCTTATGTGTGACTTTTAAATGCGTATCCCATTAGTAAACTTTTTTCTTCATCAAGACTACTCATTCATGGTACTGTAGGCTTTTACTGGAGATAATTAGAATTTAAACTTTACTTTTGAAATTAAATATTCGTAAAATGTTAGGTGATTTTGGATTTATTAATTTTACAGATTGAAGACTTAATGTGCAATGAGTTGGACTTTAAATAAGCAGTGAGCAAAACTGGGCATTTCTGTTTCTTGCCTTGGCACAGAAAGATTTTCAGGTGTCATGCTAATTATTCCACTCATTCCATTTTGTTTGTTTCTTTTGTTATGGGGAAAGAGGATACTGAATCTGAGAATGATTTTTATGTACCTCACATAAGGATGGTTATAACTTTGTGTTTGAAAAGAAACGTCTAACTGGTTAGTATTTAAAATGTAAACATAGTTGATATGAAATATTTTAGGAGAGCTTAAATAATGACTTTTTCAGTCTGTAACAAACTGGAAGAAAATTACACTGATTTTGCAAGTGATGTTTAAGTAAAGTAGAACTTACTTAAGTAAGTATAGTAGTAGTAGTAAAGTAGAACTTACTTAAATAAGTATAGTAGTAAAGTAGAACTTACTTAAATAAGAATAGTAGTAGTAAAGTAGAACTTACTGAAATTCCAGTACTTCCTGTTCAGTGACTCTTCCCTGAATTTTAGGTCGATCACAATGTGATCTTCCAGAGTGTAATATGAGATCTCCCTGAATACTGTAAAAACAGTGACTTCTATTCATTGTAGTTCACAAGGGCATAGTGGTGGTGAGAGATAAAATGTAGCTTTTGCACCATTCCAGCTTCCAGCCCCTGTCCCCTGATCATTGCTTCAGTGGACAATTGTTGTTAAGGGTCTCATTCAGTAAGTGTGTGGGATGGGGAAAAAACTTGAGAATCACTTTTTTATAAGAATATAGGTGATTTCTAGGAAAAAAACCTTGAGCTATATGATTTATGGAAACACATTGTTAATTCTTACAGAGATGACTTATGCAGTTAGGCTCAGAAGGTGACTTAAAGCATCACTGTCTCTGAAACTAGGGGGCAGTGGGGAAAGAAGCTGTCGGGATACCTGACTTGGATACCCCTGAAATCATCCATAGTATACAATAGTAGTGCTTTGTCACTATATTTGGATTCTACTGATAGACTTTCATTGAATTTAAAAATTTTTTTCGATTTCTATTTTGATAAATTTGGTCACTTTAAAAACACAGATTTTTAAAAAGCTAAGATATATTTTGAAACGTAAAATGTTAAACCATTTTTTCAAGTTATTTTTGTTTTTAATATATAAATATATAAACTTTTACAAATAAAATGGATACCTAATGTTCATTTTTCTTTGATATTGCTTAGTAAATAATGTATACATTGATTTAAAACTCTTACTGAGAGAAGTGTCTTACTAAGCCAGGGCTTTCCTTAAATGTCTAAAATGCAAGGTTTTGATCATAACATATACTTTTAAAAAGGTTAATAGACTTTATTTTTTTAGAGCAGTTTTAGGTTCACAGCAAAATTGAGTAGAATGTACACAGAGCTCCCATATATTCCCAGCCTCTCCACACACACTTAACATCTCTTAAACTTGCTAGCTGATAAGTGTGTGAGTCTCATAATATTTTAGGTAACAGACTTTTTCACTCTCAACAATGTTTTTATCTTACTTTTAGTCTGTAAGCTTTATTTTTATTGTTTACGAACTAATTCAGAAACACTTATAACCTTTCTAAAACTTACAAATTAAAAGGTCAAATGAATGTTCTAATGAAGTCAGTTAGGTCATATTTCCTAGAATACTTGGGAGTTGGCCAAACTATTTAAACCAAAAAGTTGAAAAATTAAAAAATTATTGTAAAGTCATGTGCTTCATGTAGAGTAAGTAACAGTTGTTACAGTTCATTTTCTTCAGTTACCGTGTGCCATAGGAACTCACTTAGTCTGGTCACTGAAAAAGCTGTTTTAAAATACTTTCTCTTGAATTGATATCAGCTGTCATCTACACCTACAACTTCTATAGGTGCAAGAATTTTGCCTTTTTTAGGGATTTGTATCTGAAAAATGGTAAAGAAGGAATATATTAATTTGTAGGCCATTTTTATGGTTTTATGTGGTAACATTTAACTTTTGGTAAACCTTATATTACTTATTGGGAAACTATTTTGTGTTTGTTTGTTTTGTTTTGAGACGGAGTCTTGCTCTGTTGCCCAGGCTGGAGTGCAGTGGCGTGATCTCGGCTCACTACAAGCTCTGCCTTCCGGGTTCACACCATTCTCCTGCCTTAGCCTCCCGAGTAGCTGAGACTACAGGCGCCCACCACCACGCCTGGCTAATTTTTTTTTGTATTTTTAGTAGAGACGGGGTTTCACAGTGTTAGCCAGGATGGTCTCGATCTCCTGACCTTGTTATCTGCCTGCCTCAGCCTCCCAAAGTGCTGGGATTACAGGCATGAATCACTGCTCCCAGCTTAGGGAAACTATTTTTTAAAAAAGATAGGTTAAGATAAAATACTCTTTTTGCTTTAGTAGACAAAATTTGAAATGAGCATTCTGAATTGACATGGATCATAGGAATATATTTGACCACTACTTCATTGGCTTAGATTTGATTCTTTTTTTGACAGTTACCTTTATTTGCTTTTTACTGATCAATTTCTCTTATCATACAGTAGAAGTATCTATAAAGTAATGTTCAAATGTACGTATTGGAGCCTTGATTTTAATACTATAATATTTCAACATTAGCATACAAAGTAGTGGATTACAAGAAATACTAACAAGCTCTTGTTAAAATACAGTTTGTCACATGAATTCTACAAGTAACATCACAAAGTGTTACTGTATTTTTTCCCCCTAGTGTGATGGTGAAAATAGTTTGCATCATAGTGAAAGAGAATAGAATTTTAGAAATTGTCTTATAGGACAGTTTCCTTTGTGACTTACAATAATCTTGTATTGTTAAGATGTTAAACTTGTTGAGTCCTAGTTCCATACAAGGTACCAGCCTTTTAATTTTATTAATATAGTTATAAATTCTTTTTATATAATTTCATTGAGATGTATCCAGAAGATAGCAAACTTTGTAATTATATGCATAATATTTCTTTATTTCAAGGGTTTACAGATTGGTACCCGAGAACTGGAAGAGATGGGAGCAAAATTTTGTGTTGGTCTTTTACGTTTGAAAAGACTGACCTCTCCATTGGAGTATAATCTGCCTTCCAGCCTGCTTGACTTTGAAAATGATTTAATTGAATCAAGCTGTAAAGTAACTAGGTAGGAAAAAATTGTTTTTTCTTTTATTATATTGTAGTATATTATTAGACTTCATTAAAATAGCTTAGCATAGAAAGGGCATGGAAATTTTGACAGGCAAGAGCATGTTTACAATTAATAAGTTAATACATCTAATATTTGTTCCAAATTATATTGCTGATTCTTTTAATGTTGATATTTGGATGAGATTTTAATAAAAATATATTTCAGATATTTTTAGTGGTTGTACTGGTTTACTTTTAACCCCAAAATGAACAGTGTGAGAAATATTGTACTTAGCTAATATCTAAGTTAAGAGGGCTTAGACAGCAGAGTGCGGTGGCTCATGCCTGTAACCCCAGCACTTTGGGAGGCTGAGGCAGGTGGATCACCCAAGGTCCGGAGTTCGAGAACAGCCTGGCCAACATGGTGAAACCCCATCTCTCCTAAAAATGCAAGAATTAGCCGGGCATGGTGTTGGGTGCCTATAATCCCAGCTACCTGGGAGGCTGAGGCAGGAGAATCACTTCAACCTGGAAGGTGGAGGTTGCAGCGAGCCAAGATTTCACCACTGCACTGTAGCCTGGGCAACAGAGGGAGACTCTATCTCCAAAAAAAAAAAAAAAAAAGAAGGCTTAGAGTCAGGAATATTTCAAAAGATTTTGTTGATGTCTACACACATCAGATGGCTGTCCAGTATCCTTCTGGTTATATATATATTAGAAACAGCTAATTTAGCATTCCTTTGAAAATTGAACTACATCTGCCAAATATACTTCTAAATAGGTAGTCTTTTTTTCCTAAAAGTTAGTATATACAAATTTGATAAGCTATAGGCTCAGAGATAATTTCATGTCATAATTCTTAATCATAATGCCAGAGATTAGCATTTTATAGTTTTGTGTATATGGGTAACAATAGTGTCATTTTATAGAACCTTCATGATTTTTGTTGTTAGATATTAACTTGTCATCAAATTTGTTAATTTATTGCTCTGCCCTGTTGTGTATGTCAGTATAGTAGTTTTAGGTGTGGCAAACATTACTTGGAGCTCCATTCCTCATAAATGTGATAATTTAGACAAATAATCACCTGCATTCTCTACCCTTCAAAGTACTTCCTAAACAAGAATAGAAGTGAATATAAAGATTGTCAATTCTCACTGATATTTAAGCCTCCTTTTAAGTTTTAACTCATGTATTCTTAACATGTAGTCAACAGACACATTGCTGGTGCTTTAGATATACTGAAATATCGTTTATGCTTACTAATACTTCACAACTATGGTTATGATTAGACCCTCCACTGGTCTTACTGTTTTAAAAGGAGTATATATATTTTGAAAAGCACATATTTTAAAGAAATCGCATATACTGGTATATCACAAATAGGTTTTTAACATTTTGATAATTATATTTCCATATAATTGATTTCCTTTGTAATCACATTTATTTTGTTTTATATATTTAAAAGTATTATGAGAAGGAGTTTATAGGACTCATCAGACTCTTTAAGGGGACTGTGGCACAAAAAAGGTTAAGAACTCCTCATCCTTATCATTGCATAAATATAAAAATCCAAACCAAGCCAGGCGCGGTGGGTCACACCTGTAATCCCAGCACTTTGGGAGGCCGAGGTGGCCAGATCACTTGAGGTCAGGCCAGGAGTTCCAGACCAGCCTGGTCAACATGGCAAAACCTCGTCTCTACTAAAAATACAAAAATTAGCTGAGCATGATGGTGGGCGCCTGTAGTCCCAGCCACTCAGGAGGCTGAGGCAGGAGAATCGCTTGAACCCAGGAGGCGGAGGTTGCAGTGAGCTGAGATCCTGCCACTGCACTCCAGCCTGGGTGACAGAATGAAACTGTGCCTCCAAAAAAAAAAAAAAAAAAAAACTCATAATGGCCAATTACAAATTCAGTTTTCTTTTGAGATTTTACTGTAGCTCTTTCTCTTGTTTATTGATGTAGGCAAACTAGTCACTTCTTCCTCCATGCTGTCATTCCTCTTTGTCTATCTCAAATGAATTTTTTACATACTTCTGACTTTTCCTTGACTTCTGTATCCTGACACTTTTGAGGATTAAATATTCTCAATCTGAGTCTGTGTGTGTTGCATAATTATATTCAGATTATGCATCTTTGGCAAGACTATCATGGATACTGTGCGCTTCTCATTGCATCTTATCGTAGAGCGCAGTTTTAATTTGTTCCATTACTCAAGACATTCCCTTTGATCGTTTAATTAAGATGGTATCTGCCAAACTTCTCCATTATGAAGTTAGTTTTTTCCTCTTTTGTAATTAGTAAATATTTTAATGGGCATGTACTTTGAAACTGTCAGTATTCCATTTCATCATCCAACTTTTATTCATCCTTAAATTTGTATGTATGGGGCTCATGATTTATAATTTTAATTCAGTGAGTTTTAATCTATTACTGCCATTATTTATTTTCATGCTCAAAATTTTCCTGATTTGGCCCCTTCAAACTTCTGTATGTTTTTTTTTTTTTTTTGAGACGGAGTCTCGCTCTGTCACCCAGGCTGGAGTGCAGTGGCACGATCTCGGCTCACTGCAAGCTCCGCCTCCTGGGTTCATGCCATTCTCCTGCCTCAGCCTCTCCGAGTAGGTGGGACTACAGGCGCCCACCACCACGCCCAGCTAATTTTTTGTATTTTTAGTAGAGACGGGGTTTCACCGTGGTCTCTATCTCCTGACCTCGTGATCCGCCCGCCTCGGCCTCCCAAAGTGCTGAGATTACAAGCGTGAGCCACCGCGCCCGGCATTGTATGTTTTTTTATATGTCCCCATCATTCTTTGCGGATTTCCTTGCTTTTTGGCAGAACAGGATTTCCCAGGCCGTCACTGCATGTTCTTTATCTCAGGGTTGGAATCATCAATCATCAATGCTTCCTGATTCCTTTTGGTGGAAAACGGTGTTTATATGTAAGCCTCGGTGCTAGTAGTTATTGCTTTTGTGATGTTACTGCTCCCAAGTTCTCTCAGTAGACAGAACTATAGATATATTTAAGTATTTACATACATGAATTTATATATATGTACACACATGCATATACATGCATGCTCAAATAAAGACAGACGTAACCTAAAAATTCTGAGTTCACAGTGATATGTTCCATTCTGATTCTGCACCTAAGGGTTAAGTCTAGTTTTTAAATTTTAAATGTCTAATTCCCTTCCTTTAACAGTGAGAAACCTGGCTGTCATTATCTTGAATATTTTTTTCTTACTTGATCAACCTGCCTGTGTGTAACTAATCTTCTGTCTCACTGGTCTGTCTCAGATACCTTCCTCACCCTACTTAGGCTCCAACAATCCAAAGGGAGGGAGCTTTTTAAAAATTATTTTTGTAATCTCAGTGTCTGTCATGTAGTAGCTATTCGTTGACCAATTATGTTCTATTAATGAGTCATTGTGTTTAGGTATTTATTGCAAACCTATTATGGGCAGAGTGTTGAGCTAGAATCTCTGCAAAAGTAGAAGAAATGGGAAATGAGAGCTCGTGTCCTGAGGAGAGCCGATAGCATAATGGAGAAAGCACAGTTTATGTTTGTGAAGTGGCATGATGGTGTTATAAAAGAGTACAAAAATAACAGTTAAAAATTACATAGACATTTGAAGAAAAAGAGTGACTGAGTGAAGGCTGGATTTATCTGAGAGAGTTTTTCCCAAGTCATTAGGTTTTAGGGTAGGGCTTGAAAGATAATAGTAGATGAGGTTTGGTAAAGAAATAGCAGCTGAACGTGGAGGAAACAAAGTTAGCAATGGAAAATACAGTAGCCCTCTTATCCTTGGCTTCACTTTCTATGGTTTCAGTTAACCGTGGTCAAATGCAGTCCAAAAATATTAAATGGAAAATTCCAGAAATAAACAATTCATAAATTTTAAATTGCATGTTGTTCTCAGTAGTCTGGTGACGTCTCCTGCCATCCCACTCCATTCCACCTGGGACGTGAGTCATTGTTTTTGTCCAGCGTAGCCACACTGTAGACACTCTTACCCACCCCCTTTACCCCTTAGTCACTTAGTAGCTGTCTCAGTTATCAGATGGAAAAAAACAAGATATGTGGGGTTTGTTACCGTCCATAGTTTCAGGTACGAACAGAGGGGTCTTGGTCTTGTCCTCTGCAGGTAATAGGGGACTACTGTAGACTAGGTAAGGTGGAAAGACTTATCTGGAGCTTAGAAAAGTTAAGGCTGAAGAAAACATCAGAGGAGCAAGTGTTCAGTTCTTTGCTAATGAGTATAGATTTTATAGAAGAGGAAATAGTAATCGTATATGTCTTTAAGTATGGAATGATAAATGATCCATTCTATATGAAAAATGTATTAATTCAAAACATTTAGAAGCTTATAGTAGCCTGGTACTTTTTTTTTTTTTTTTTTTTTGAGCAATAAAAGCTTTTAATCACCTGGGTGCAGGCAGGCTGAGTCCGAAAAGAGAGTCAGCGAAGGGAGATAGGGGTGGGGCCGTTTTATAGGATTTGAGTAGATAAAGGAAAATTACAGTCAAAGGGGGTTGTTCTCTGGCGGGCAGAGTGGGGGTCACAAGGTGCTCAGTAGGGGAGCTTTTGAGCCAGGATGAGCCAGGAGAAGGAATTTCACAAGACAATGTCATCAGTTAAGGCAGGAACAGGCCATTTTCATTTCTTTCGTGGTGGAATGTCATCAGTTAAGGCAGGAACCGGCCATCTGGATGTGTACGTGCAGGTCACAGGGGATATGATGGCTTAGCTTGGGCTCAGAGGCCTGACATTCCTGTCTTCTTCTTCCACCGTGAGAGTTACCTAGAGCATCTGTGATGGTCCTGTAGGCTTCTGAGGCGATCAGGCAGTGTCAGTCTTCAGCTGCTAAGCCGAGAAGATCGGATTTGAAATTGGTGAGATGTTTCTTGGGCTGGTCAGTCTGAGGACTTGAGGTCATAGGTAGACCTTTCTCATGGAGCAAAGAGCGGGAGGACAGGGGATTGATCTCCCAAGGGAGGTCCCCCAATCTGGGCCATGGCACCAAATTTCATGCACATCCGTGTGAAGAGACCACCAAACAGGCTTTGTGTGAGCAATAAAGCTTTTAATCACCTGGGTGCAGGTGGGCTGAGTCCGAAAAGAGAGTCAGCCGTAGCCTGGTACTTCTATGATGTAAGCACCAGCTAATGTGGTACTCTGAGGAGAGTGGTGGCTGCAGAGCGATCTGGAGTTGTTTTTTGAGGTGGATACTTCCAGTGTAATATGACACGCTACTAGCGTACAGCTATTCAGCACGCTGCTTCTTAAATGTAAATTTGTTGTTGTTACTGTTTTTTCATATAATACAGATAGAGTAAATAAGGGGGATGAGGGAGGTTGTGATTGTGGGCTGAAGATAAAACTAGCCAGCTTTATAATTTCAAATCAGATCATTAGTATATACTTGTTGCTTTTAAGCCTGCTTCCCCCCACCCAATACAGGTTGGCAAAACTTTTTTCCTTAGTTACTGCTATTTATTATTTTAATATCTTATTTTATAGTAATTGCTTATTCATTCAGCTATTCTTTTTCTTGCTCTTGGAAACTTTTCAGGAATAAGTGCAAATTCTTCTCATTATTTACATTATTGGTAATGTGATATGGGGGATGTTGTACTATTTCTTATCGTTACCTCCTTCTCTTAGCTGTTGATATTTGTCCTTTAGTTGTGCTCTGCATCGGTGATCACTAATAAAAGTTACTTTGGTAACAACAGCCATAGTTAATTAACACAGGTCACTTGGGTTTATTTGTTGAGGGGGAAACGGGTGGTGTGTTCATAAACTTTCCTTTGAGCATTTTTTCCTTCATCTTCTTTTGCTTTTTCTCCTCTTCCACTTTCATTTACCTGCTTTCTGTGGGTGATATTCATTCCTGTGACTTCACATTCTATCTGTATGTTGACAACTCCAAAATACTTACAATCTCCCAGACCTGTGGATCCGTATTCCAACTTGCTTATGTACACCTGGACACAAAATTAACTGGTCCAGAACTCAGCTTGTGACTGCTGCTCCCATAGCAAACCTGTTCATTCTTAGCCACCCCCTGTCCACCCAGATGCTCATGTCTTATTCTTGGCATTTTCCTATCTCTCGCTTACCCTTAACCCAATCCATCACCCAGAACTTTTTGATTTCTCTTCTGAGATATTTCTAATAGCTTTCATTTTTCTCCATCACCTTTACCATTACAGTAGTCCAGGCTGCCATTACCCTTTGCCTGGACGACTCCAGTAACCTTCTGACTGGTCTTGCTCCGTGTACTTTACTTCTGGTATCCTCCAGCTTCTTTGCATGCACTGGTCACTTGTGTGTTTAGAAGCCATTATCAGTGCCCCAGGTGTGTAATGGAATATATCCATTATCAGAGTCTCTGAGGTCCAGCGTAAGCCACCTACAGCTTCCTCTCCTCTTTGAGCTTGTCCTACTCTCACTTTGTGTCCTTATCATTCTAACTGCACTAACCACCCTTGAATTTTCAGAACAGTGCTTCTAAACCAATTATGGCAAAGGACCAGTTTCTGTTTTACAACTTTTTCTGTACTGATACTTGAATAAAAATATAAGAATGAAACACTATGAAAATGGGAGAGAGGACTCCAAAGAATACAAATATAAGCGCTAATTTCTTATTAGATTCACCAGATCTGTAATTTCTTTTTTTTTTTTTTTTTTTTTATTATACTTTAGGGTTTCAGGGTACATGTGCACAATGTGCAGGTTTGTTACATATGTATCCATGTGCCATGTTGATTTCCTGCACCCATTAACTCGTCATTTAGCATTAGGTGTATCTCCTAATGCTGTCCCTCCCCACTCCCCCCACCCCACAACAGTCCCCGGAGCGTGATGTTCCCCTTCCTGTGTCCATGAGTTCTCATTGTTCAATTCCCACCTATGAGTGAGAACATGCGGTGTTTGGTTTTTTGTCCTTGCGATAGTTTACTGAGAATGATGGTTTCCAGTTTCATCCATGTCCCTACAAAGGACACGAACTCATCATTTTTTATGGCTGCATAGTATTCCATGGTGTATATGTGCCACATTTTCTTAATCCAGTCTATCGTTGTTGGACATTTGGGTTGGTTCCAACTCTTTGCTATTGTGAATAGTGCCGCAATAAACATACGTGTGCATGTGTCTTTATAGCAGCATGATTTATAGTCCTTTGGGTATATACCCAGTAATGGGATGGCTGGGTCAAATGGTATTTCTAGTTCTAGATCCCTGAGGAATCGCCACACTGACTTCCACAATGGTTGAACTAGTTTACAGTCCCACCAACAGTGTAAAAGTGTTCCTATTTCTCCACATCCTCTCCAGCACCTGTTCTTTCCTGCTTTTTTGATGATGGCCATTCTAACTGGTGTGAGATGGTATCTCACTGTGGTTTTGATTTGCATTTCTCTGATGGCCAGTTATGAGGAGCATTTCTTCATGTGTTTTTTGGCTGCATAAATGTCTTCTTTTGAGAAGTGTCTGTTCATGTCCTCTGCCCACTTTTTGATGGGGTTGTTTGTTTTTTTCTTGTAAATTTGTTTGAGTTCATTGTAGATTCTGGATATTAGCCCTTTACCAGACCTGTAATTTCTGTGTCAGATTGTTATAAAGGTTTCTGAACACTTCATTTCAGTTTCTGTACTTTTGTCACCATGGGCCAGTAACAAAGAGTTTGTGGACCACACTGGTCAATGGACCACACCTTGAGTAGCCTTATTTTAGAACAGATCAGTCTCTTTGTCACCCTAGGGTCTTTGCATTTTTGGTTTTCTCTACCAAAATATCTGTGTTTCCACTTCTTTAAGATTTTATTCTTATCCTCAATCTGGTTCAGTTTCAGTACATTGTGTTAAGGAGTAGACTTATTTTTAGTTTATCTTGCTTGACACTTAATAGGTACTTTTAATTTGAGGACTCTTGTCTTCAGTTTTGAAGTTCTCAACCACTTTCTCTTTGAAAATTGCTTCTTTATCATTCCCTTTATTCTGTTCTTCTAGAATTCCTGTATTGGAATTTCTCAGTCTGTTCTCCATGCATGTCTTTTAACCGTTTTTCATGTTTCCTTTTCCTGCTACAGTCTAGGTAAATTCTTCAGTAGCATTTTATAATTCACCAACTATTCCCAGAATTTATCTCCTGAGAGATTTTTCTTTTAGTGATGATGTATTTCACATCTAATTTGCTCTTTTTTGTTTCTGCATTTATTTCACATTTTCTTTCTTCTTTTTTTTGAGACAGGGTCTCATTCTGTCACGCAGACTTTAGTACAGTGGTGTGATCTCGACTCACTACAACCTCCGCCTCCCAGGCTCAAGCGATTCTTGCCTCAGCCTCCCTGGTAGCTGGGATTACAGGCATGGGCCACTACTGCCTGGCTAAATTTTGTATTTTTAGTAGAGATGAGGCTTCACCATGTAGGCCAGGCTGGTCTTGAACTCCTGACCTCAAATGATTCACCTGCCTCAGCCTCCCAGAGTGCTGGATTACAGGCATGAGCCACTGCACCCAGCCCTCGCATTTTCTTGTTTATCTTATGGCCGTTATTCTTTCCTTCTTTGAAGACCCTAAAAACTTTTAAAGTCATTTGTGGGTTGTGCTGTTTATTTTTATTGTGTTGGTAAATTCATCCACTGTTTCTCATGATCCTATAGTTTGCAGGCTCATTTTGAGTAAAAGTCCCCCACTCCCAGGCCTTTCAAGCCTCTCCCTGTAACCTCTTAATGATTTTGTGATTCCTTCTACCTGGCCCTCTCAGGGCTCCAGCACAAGTTTTTGGTAGCATGATACTAACATTGCAGACTTCCCATCCTTCAGTGATTGGGGATTTTCCAGGACAAGTCACTGAGTTCATGAAAGTTCTGGCTGTGATTCCCTCTGTCTTTTCTTTCTGACTTTATAATTGCAATGCTATAAAGTCTTTAGCTTTAGGCAGAAGTCTCAGCCTTATTTTCTCAGCCTCCTTTCTAAAATGGGAAGCCTTACTCCAGCTGCTGCATTCACAAGTCTGAATTTAGTTCCCTGCCTGTAGGGCACTTTGTCAGCCTCTCTGTTGCCTTGAAGGAGCTACTGCTGCCTGCTTTTGGACCTAGTGGCACACCCATGACCTGACTTCGTGATTCTGTTCTTTTCTGGTCCAAGGAGATGTATATCTTATTTCTATATGCACATGTGTCTTTTTTGTCATCCTATTTTGTATTTTACCTAATCATTGCTCTGTCTTTGGGACAGTTAGGATAACAGGAACCTGAAAGCGTGTGCTTTTTTTTTTTTTTTTTTTTTTTGAGACAGGGTCTTGCTCTGTTGCCCAGGCTGGAATGCAGTGGCATGATCATAGTTCACTGCAACCTCAACCTCCTGGGCTCAAGCAGTCTTCCTAACTCAGCCTCCTTAGTAGCTGGGACTACAGGCACATGCCACCACACCCAGCTAATTTTTTTTTTTTTTTCTTTAGTAGAGAGGGAGCCTCCCTTTGTTGCCCAGGCTGGTTTTGAACTCCTGGGGCTCAAGCAGTCTTCCCACCTTGGCCTCTCAAAGTGCTGGGATTATAGGCATGAGCCACTGTGCCTGGCTTCAATACCAACTTTTAAGAGAAGCCTTTTGCTCACACTTTTCTGGCTGACTCCTAGTTAACCCCAGATATTATATCTGTGCCCTTTGGTGCTGCATAATGTACCATTCATGGTACCTTGCAGTGTGTGCCAGTCACATATTGAGTTGAATAAGAGGTAGGTAGCTATGTAAGATTTAAAAATTCAATTGAATTAGATTTCTGGGAAGAACACTGTCTTATAGTGCCCTGATTAACCATATAAGCACATGAGACTTTATCCTTTAGTCATTTGGGAGTTTTAAAGCCACTGGCAAAGTATGCCACTATTTTACCTGAAAGAAGTGTATGCATTTTTTTGAAACTAGGAAGGTGGAGGCAAGAAAATTCTTTTTTTTTTTTTTTTTTTTTTTTGAGACGGAGTCTTGCTCTTTCGCCCAGGCTGGAGTGCAGTGGCGCAATCTCGGCTCACTGCAAGCTCCACGTCCCGGGTTCACGCCATTCTCCTGCCTCAGCCTCTCCGAGTAGCTGGGACTACAGGCGCCCGCCACCACACCCGGCTAATTTTTTTGTATTTTTTAGTAGAGACGGGGTTTCACCGTGGTCTCGATCTCCTGACCTTGTGATCCGCCCGCCTCGGCCTCCCAAAGTGCTGGGATTACAAGCGTGAGCCACCGCGCCCGGCCAAGAAAATTCTTAAGGAAGGTGTTTGGAATCATTTATATTTGAGAGGAGGATGAGTGCTCCAATAAGCATAATGAGGATAAGGGGCAATGATTGCTTGAGGAGATAGTATTAGGTAGCGTTGGAGGGTCATAATGATGAATATGGAATCAGTAGGGGAAGCCACATTTCCAAGTGTAAGTGAAAAGGGTAAATGACAGTATTAGAGATGGAACTAGGAGACCACTTACCTTTTACTAAGATCACCTCCCTGTCCTTTTCTCTTTATTGTCTGTGCTCTTCTGGATCCCTTCTTTGTCCTTGTAATTTTTAATCTATTTCCTGGTCCTAATGTGAAACTGAGGTATCAAGATAATGAATTTAAATTCCCCCAACTTTTTTTTTTTTAGTTGAGTTCACCCTTTTATAATTTTTCCAATCCATCTTTCCCTGCCAGAATGTTGCTTTATTCAGCCTGTCTGCAACGTGGATCATGTTATTCTACAAATTAGCCCTCAATTCAGTTTTATCATTCTTGGTTTTAACTACTTCCCGAGATACAGTATCTGTTATAAATTAATTTATTTTCATTTATAGGCAATGTATATCAAAATAAGCTTGAATAATTGCAGCAATAAGAATAAATGTTTGTGTTAAATGTCTTTTTCAACATAAGTAGTAACTCATTGACAGATGTTGCCCTAGTCCACTCAGGCTGCTATAATGAAATACAATAGGCTAGATGGCTTATAAATGACAGAAATTTATATCTCACAGTTCTGGAGGTTGTGAAGTCCAAGAGCAAGGCAACGGCAGATTTGGTGTTTGGTGAGGGCCTGCTTCCTCATAGGTGGCCTCCTTCTCACTGTAACCTCAGGTGACATAAACACTCAGTTCATTACCTTTCATCCCTATTCCCATCCCAAAATTCATGTCCTTCTCACAAGCAAAATACATCATTTCCATCTCAATAGTCCCAAAGTGTTCACTTATTCCAACATTAACTCGAAAGTTTAAAGTCCAAAGACTCATCTGAATATAGTCATGCATCATTTAACAATAGGAATACATTCTGAGAAATGTGTTGTTAGGTGATTTCACCATCATATGAATATCATAATAGTGTATTTGCAGTAACCTAGATGGTATAGCCCATTACACACCTCAGCTATATGGTATAGCCTATTGCTCCTAGGCTACAAGCCTGTACAGCATGTGACCGTATGGAATACTATATATAATTGTAACACAATGGGAAGTATTTCTGTATTTGAACATATTTGAATATAGAAAAAGCACAGTAAAAATATGGTATTATAATTGGGACTACTGTCATATATGCATTACATCGTTGACTGAAACATCATTGGAGCATATGACTGTGTCATTTAAATCAGATATGGGTGAGATTCAAGATATAATTTGTCCTGAGGCAAATTTTCCTTTAGCTGTGAGCCTGTGGAATCAACCAAGTTAGGTGCTTCTAAAATACAATGGTAGAACAAGAACAGGACAGACATTTTTATTCCAAAAAGAAAAAGGAGTGACAATTCTTGAGCTTGTCCAAAACCTGAAGGCTTGAAAATGATCTTTAGCTGCATTCTCTGCTCTTCAGGCACACTGGGGCTGCCGTTCCACCTTCTGGGCACACTGGAGTGGAGGCTCCATCCCTGCAGTTTTGCTGGCCAGTGATTGGATCCCTAAGCCTCCAGGCAGTCCTGCCCCCATGGCTTTCTTGGGCCTTGTCCTAGAAGCAGCTGTTTGTGGTGGCCTTTCCCTTGTGGTGGTTCCTTACCTGGGTTGTGTGCCTGTGGCTCCATCCTTCGATACCTAGGGGGAGGTAGCCATGCTCCCCAGGCGGGTGAATTCTGGGGCTCAGCAGAGATAGCATACACGGATGCTGCCAAATGCCTGAGCCCTCTGAAGTGGTGACCACTGCATGTGTACCACACCTGGGCCTTCCGGAGCCAGCCTCACCTTGTGCTGCTGAGGAGCAGGGTGCCAGACTGCAGGGAGTGGAGAGCGTGAGCACAGGTGGCTTCTCTTTTGAAACCACTCTGATGATCTCTGCATTGCCTGTCAGGGAGGGTGGTCGTTCTTTTCTTGTCTTGGACAATAGCTCCTGGCTCTGTTTATTTGGCTGACTTTATGCCTTATCAGTTGGTCCTTTTGCTATGCCCTTGATATTCTCTCCTCCCAAACTCTCTTTCTTGTTTGTTACAATATAGACAGGGTGAGAGTTTTCCAAATTTTTAAGTTCTGCTTCCTCTCCCATGAACAATTCCACCTTTAATTTCTCTTGTCTTGCATTTTACTATAAGCAATCAAGAGAAGCCAAGCCATACCTTCAACAGTTTGCTTAGAAATTTCCTTGCCCAAATATCCTCATTTTCATCTGAGACCTCATCAGAATGGCCTTTACTGTCATATTTATACCAACATTCTATCAGGATTATTAAGTATTCTTTAAGAAGTCTGAAGCTTTCTCTATAGCTTTCCTGTTTTCTTTCTGAGCCTCACCAGAATTGCTCTTTATGGGCCATTCACAGCTATGTATCCCTTTTGTAGCATGCACCTCCATACTCTTACAGCTTTTACTCACTACCCACTTCCAAAACTGCTTCCACATTTTTACATGTTTGTTACGATAGCACCCCCAGTTCTTGGTGTCAATTTCTGTCTTAGTCTGTTTGAGCTGCTGTGACAAAATACCATACTCTGGGTACTTTATAAACAGTTCTCACAGTTCTGGAGACAGAGAAGTCCAAGATCAAGGCATCAGCAGATTCAGTGTCTGGGGAGGGCCTTGTTCTTTGATAGACAGTGGTCATCTCACTGTAACCTCATATGGCAGAAGGGGTGAGGGATCTTTTTGGGGTCTCTTTTATAAAGGCACTAATCCCATTCAAGAGGGCTCTGCTGTTGTGACCTGATCACCTCCCAGAGGCCCACCTCCTAATACCATCACCTTGGGAATTAGGATTTCAACATATGAATTGGGATGGGAGGGGGGATGTAAATATTCGCCCAATTTCAGTTATTATATAATTATTCTTTACAACACTGTGAACCATCGGGTTTTTGGCATATAACATTTAAGTTTGTTTAAATAAACTAAGAAAAAGGTGAGAGACTTATTCAAAGTGAATTTGTGATAATTATGAAAAATAAGTTGCCAGTCATTCCATTTAGTTTCTACACCATTGCTTTATTTGGTGAAAGATAAGTTTAGTTTTATAAATAACAATGGAGATTTAAAAGTTAGATGTAAATTAAACAGAGCTTAAAACTACTAATCTGTAAAATTATTTTAATTGGAAAAGCTTGAAACTTCTGAGTGTGTGAGTTAATATTACAAAGTTGACAGAATCTTAACCCTGCTGCGTTACTATGTATGTAAGCTATCTTTTTATTTAGTTTTTGTTTTTAGCCTTTTGTGTCTTTATATTTAAATATGTCTTGTAAGCAGAATATAGTTATTCTTTATCAATCGGAGCATTTAGTTCACTTACATTTATTGTAATTATTGACATATTTAGGTTTAAATCTACCAGATTATTATTTGCTTTCTATTTGTTCCATCTGTCCTGTATTTTTTTTTTTTTTCGGCTTTCTTTTAGATTGGTAGATTTTAGATTGATTTTAGATTTATATTGGTTTTATTCTCTTAACAGATTTTTTTTTTTTTTTTTTTTTTTTTTTTTGAGACGGAGTCTCGCTCTGTCGCCCAGGCTGGAGTGCAGTGGCGCAATCTCGGCTCACTGCAAGCTCCGCCTCCCGGGTTCACGCCATTCTCCTGCCTCACCCTCTCCGAGTAGCTGGGACTACAGGCTCCCGCCACCACACCCGGCTAATTTTTTGTATTTTTAGTAGAGACGGGGTTTCACCGTGGTCTCGATCTCTTGACCTCGTGATCCGCCCGCCTTGGCCTCCCAAAGTGCTGGGATTACAAGCGTGAGCCACCGCGCCTGGCCCTCTTAACTGATTTTAATGGACACTTGGCATTACTTCATGCAGTCTCACTTTATCAAACTCTTAATACAAAAGTGTATTTTTGGGAGGCCGAGGCGGGTGGATTAGGAGGTCAGGAGTTCAAGAGCAGCCTGGCCAAGATGGTGAAACCCCGTCCCTACTAAAAATATGAAAATTAGCTGGGCGCGGTGGCAGGTGCCTGTAATCCTAGCTACTCGAGAGGCTGAGGCAGAGAACTGCTTGAACCCGGGAGGCGGAGGTTTCAGTGAGCCAAGACTGCGCCACTGCACTCCAGCTTGGGCGACAGAGTGAGACTCCTTCTCAAAAAAAAAAAAAGAAAAAAAATTGTACTTTTATCTTTTTTTGGACAATACAGGATTCTTAGAACATGTTAAGTCCATTTAACCGCCTCTCAACATATCTGTTGCTGTTGTTACTTTCAGGTACTATGAGTATTTTTAACTTTACAGATATTATTGTTTAATGCAGTCATTAGCTCTCACCACACAATTCCACCCCCTGCTCTTTTTTTTCTTCATTTTTTTCCCCTACATTTTGGGTTTTATCTGAGATCATTTGTCTTTTTCCCAAAGAACACTGTTATCTCTTCACCTGGCTAATTTTTGTATTTTTAATAGAAACAGTGTTTCACCATATTAGCCAGGCTGGTCTTGAACTCCTGACCTCATGATCTGCCTGCCTCCACCTCCCAAAGTGCTGGGTGTGAATCGCCACGCCCAGCCCAAAATGGTCTCTTTTAAGGCTAAGTTGTTTTTATGATTTTCTCTTAGTCTTTCATATTTAGGAGCTTTACATAGATATGATTTTCTTTTTATTTTGCTTGGGGTTCCCGAAGTTTCTTAAATTTGGAGCTTCATGTCTTCTATCAGTTTTGGGAAATTCTTAGCTGTATTCTCTATAAACATTATTCCTGCCTTCATTATCTCTCCTTCTGGGACTCCATTTATGTTTGTGTATGATCTTTTCGCTTTTATTCTCTTATGAATAAATTTCTATCTTTTTGTCTCTCTGTGCTTTCTTGTTGATGTTTTTTCTATAACCCACCTTCTAATTCACCCATTCTTTCTTTGACTGGGTGTTATCTGAACTTTCTTTAACTGGGTGTTATCTGACATTAAATTTATCTTTTTAATACTTAATATAATTAATTAAGGGGTGGGAGTTAGGAAAAATATCTATCTACAAAGAGTCCTTAGGGGATTTTTTTTTTTTTTTAAGTTGAGAAGTATTGCCTTAGGGGCATAAGCCAGCATTTGGGGAGCTCAATAGGATTTACCTTGGAGCAGACTTTGACTTGTGCTCCCTCTTGCAGCCCCATTTTCTGGATTGTACTTCTGCTACTTATGCCTTTTGGCCCTATGTGAGTAGCCTCTCTGAAGCATCTTTTGAAAACCAACTTCCCATCTTTGTGAAATAGGAGATGGGCTGAAGAAGGGAATTTGAAGGTCTAACTCCTCTTTATAAATCTTTTAACTGGTTCTTGTTTTCAATTCCACCCTAAAACCCATTTGTTAAAAATAACCAGTGTCTCTAACTGCTGAACTTTTCTAGGGCTTTGTAATGTAAATCAGCATTTTTTTCCCCTTGATTTCTCTTCCTTCTGTAGGTACTTAGCAAAGTGAAGGAAGTTGGAACTCAAGACCATTAGTTTCATCCATCTGCCTCCACCTGCCTCCATCTTCCAACATTTTGTTGATATCCCTTGTTTGCTTTTGATACTGGTGGGCTGGAGGGGGTCTCCAAATGCTGGTGGGAACTTGACCCCAGCCAGTGTCTGTGTCCCCAGACTCTTGACACCATCACGCCAAGGAATTGAAGGATGAGTCAGAAAATAGTGAAAATACGGAGATTTATTGCAAAACAAAAGTACACACTCAAGAAAGGGGATTGCAGGCATACTCAAGAGACAGTCCCACAGTGGGGTTTGGGATTTTTGTCTTTATGGGTTTCTTTAATCAAAAGGTGGAATATCTGTGAAGATAACTGGAAAAAGGTGGAGATTTCTCAGAACTGGTGTGCTACCCACTTTTACACCAAATATGGGTGTTCCTGGAACTGTCATGACACTAGTGGGTGTGTGACTTAGTATGTTAATGAGCATATGAGGAGGTCCTAGGTGAAACCTAGGTCAATTCCATTGCTATGTTGGGTCCAGTTGGTCCCAACCTGGTTTTTCAGGGTCTTATCAGTCCCTAGTTTCTGCAGCCATTTCAGCAGTTTCTTTTTTGCTGGTCATGTGAAACTGCTGCCTGGAATTTTCTATTCTCCTGTGACCACCCTGTATTATTCCTGTCTCATCATTACCTCCTCTTGAATTTATTTTCTCCGTATGAATTTATCCTTTAAAAAAAAAAAAAATCTTTTTTTTTTTTTTTTACTGTCATCTTAGTAGTATTTGAGAAGGGATCAGAAATAAATGCTTATGTTAGATCCTCTGTGTTTACCAGAAGTTATAGAACTTTTCTTTTCAATAATGCTCACTGTCCACTATTCATTATGTTATATATTCCTAAGGCATTTATTGGTAATTACCAAACAAAAGTCATTTTAATTTTACCCATTTGTATTGTATAATAAAAATTCCATCTGATGCAACACTAAGTCTACATTACATTTTTTCTGGGGTAGGTGTTTCTCTTTCAGGTCAAAGCTGGAAATACTGGTAGGACTCGTAAAAGCAAATGCTATATAGTATTTTTGTGCTTAGCAAAAGGCATTTTTATTTTATCTATTATCTGAAATATTAAACAGTTTCAGTGACCTTCATTTAAATGATTTGAGAATGAGACTGATGAAACATTTAATAGTTATTTATTAGGATATTGTGGTGGTGACTAAATTTCAGGATATCAGGTCTATGGATGAAGTATTTGAAGCTTGAGTATGTTTAAAATATTATAGGATGGCCAGGTGCAGTGGCTCATGCCTGTAATCCCAGCACTTTGGGAGGCCAAGGCGGGCAGATGTCTTGAGTCTAGGAGTTCGGGACCAGCCTGGGCAACGTGGTGAAACGCTGTCTCTACAAAAAATACAAAAATTAGCCTGGCCTGGTGACAGGTGCCTGTAGTCCCAGCTACTTGGGAGGCTGAGGTGAGAGGATTGCTTGAGCCCAGGAAGTGGAGGTTGCAGTGAGCCGAGATCATGTCACTGTACTCTAGCCTGGGTAACAGAATGAGACCCTGTCTCAAAAAAAATTATAGGTAAGTGAAGTTGAAAGATAGCAATATCTGCACAATGTTTTATCATAATTAAAAATATACCCATGTTTAAATGAAGCCTAATTACTGACATATAATCAAAAGTACTATTCGGATCTAGTTTTTAATGGAGATGAAATTCACAGAGCATAAAATTAACCATTTTAAAGCAAACAGTTCAGTGGCATTTAGTATGTTGACAATGGTGTGCAGCCATCAATCACCCCTATCTTGTTCCAAAACCTTTTATCAGCCCCAAAGGAGACCCTCATACCAGTTAAGCAGTCACTCCTGGCCCCTGGCAACCACTGATCTGCTTTCTGTCTATGGATTCACCTATTCTGGGTATTTCATAGAAATGGAATCATACAATATGTGACCTTTTTGTATCTGATTTCATTCACTTAGCATGCTTTTGAGGTTCATCCATATTGTAGCATGTGTCACTACTTAATTCCTTTTCATATATACAGCATGGACGTTAGAAAATTTGATGAGAAATTGTTCCTAATGTAACTAATAAATATAACTTAAGCCAGAGAAAGCCTTTAAAATACTTAGCATTAGTTGTATTTTGTATTAAGATTTTTAAAAAACCTAATTTTGTATGTTTGGTATTTTGCTAATAAGGTATAGGGAACACTATGAGTCTGTGGACCAGTTACCATCATATTATTTCTCAGCTAAAGGCCGTAGTCCTGTCCCCAGCATTATGAGAGAGACTGAGTGGTAGATATTGGTAAAATAGTACAAAGATATTAGTTGCTATAGACCGTTAACAAACACTAGAATGAAATGTTAACCTCTGTTATCTGTATTTTCCTTATGTGAAGCTAGTATTTGTTTGTTTATACATATATAGGAACTCTGTGTTCTGAGAAAATTAAATTAATATAGGTAATTCTTGGCTAAATGTTAACAGTAGTGTCTAACACTTAGCTATGTGGTAAAGTTTACTGGTATTAATGTGTCTTATTTTTAATGTATAATTTACCATTTAAGCAAATTAAGAAAAAAGATTTCCCTTTCTAATAGCTCTGGTACACATAACTTGAGTCTGGTTTGCATTTCTGGGAATCATTTATTGCTACTACATAGAAAATTCTTAGAGCTGTAATTACTACTGAGATTTTTCTGGGCAGATAAGTCATATAATTGGAGATCATATCATACCTTCTTGTATCTTGGAAATCATAGTTGCTTATAACTAAAAGTGCACCATTTGTATTTGTGCTGAGTAGATGAAATGCTGTTGTACCCACAAATAGAGAGATTGAAATCATCCAGATAAATAAGTTTGGGACTGATGTGAGCACCTCCGGATCCCAGACCAGATTTGATTATAATGAAAGCTTTGAGCCTTGTCATAAGTAAATGATCCTTATAATTGAGATGTAGATAGGTATCAAATTAGTGATTATTAGTCTGGAAGACTTAGCTATGTAAGGAATTTGATGATTGTATATATTTATGGCTATTTATATTTTTGGTAGCCTCTTGGGAAAAAAGTTATTTTTCTCACAATAAGTGTCTGAGACTTCAAAATAAGAATATAATATATCAGCATAAGGAAGAATACATATTTAGTGTTATATTCATATTAGAAAAGAATGTATACTCTTTAATTGCTGATTGTAGCATTCCATATATTCCTGATAAGATCAAGTTTTTAAATCTGTGGTTCAGATTTTTCACATTGTAATGGTTTTTGGGTCTGTTTGTTCTATTAGGTATTAAGAGAGATGTTTTCAGGTTTCCCCTATGACTGCAAATGTGTCCACTTTTCCTTTTAGTTCTGTCGATTTTTGCTTTATGTATTATTATAGTAGATGTGTAGAACTTTTGAATCATTACCTCATTCTGGTGGATTGATCCCTTTATCATGAAATGTCTCTTTGGTAATGCTTCTTGCTTTATAGCCAGCTTTGTTTTACATTAGTGTAGCTGCCCTAGCTTTCGTTGGTTAGTTTTTGCATAATATCTTTTCCATCCTTTTAGTCCCAGTTTTCTCTTTATATTTAAGATAGGAATCTTGTATGTACCAGGTAATTGTATTTTATAATCCAGTTAGTCATCTTTGTCTTTTAATTGGAGTATTTACTCCATTTCCATTTAATGAATTACTAATACAACTGAGCTTGTAAGTTACTATATTTGTTTTCTATTGGTTTCACTTGTTTTATGTTTTTTTCTCATCTTCTTTGAGATTAATTCAAAAAATTTTGTTATTCCAATTTTGTCTCTCTATAAGCTTGTTCCGTTCTCTTTTACTATTCTTTTACTGGTACTCTAGAGATGATAACAAGGATTTTTGGTTTATTAGAGTATAATAAAAATTACTCTTGCCTCTTCACAGGCAATGCTAGGATCTTTGAATGTATTCTACTCACCTTTTCACCTTCTGTGTTATTGTCGCATTTTAATTGAACTCCATATATTTTATTATTTTTTATTAGTAGTATTTTTTAAACTTTTAGGTTCAGCGGTACATATGCAGGTTTGTTACATAGGTAAACCCATGTCACGGGGGTTTGTTGTACAGATTATTTCCTCACCCAGGTACTAAGACTAGTTCCCAATAGTTATTTTTTTCTGATCCTTTCTGTTCTCCCACCTTCCACACAAAAGTAAGCCCTAGGGTTTGTTGAACTGAACTCCATATATTTTAAATCTAATTACACATTATTAAGGTTTTAGTTAGTCATATTCACTTATATTTACTTTTCCGTTGTTCTTTATTTCTTCCTCTATTTCTGTGTTTTGGTTTAAGATTAATTTTCTTTTAGTGCATGTCTGCTTACAACAAATTATTTCCATTTTTATTTATTTGAAAATTTTCTTATTATTTCACCTTCACTTTTGAAGACTGTATCTCCAGTATAGAATTCTAAGTGGGTCTTCCCCCTAGTGCCACCTTGCCCCTCTGGCTGGCACTTTAAAGATGCCACTGCATTGAATTTGAGCTTCCATTGTTTATGTTGAGAAATCAACTGTCTTTTTTTGTTTTTGAGATGGAGTCTCACTCTTTCGCCAGGCTGGAGTGCAGTGGCACGATCTTGGCTCACTGCAATCTCTGCCTCCTGGGTTCAAGTGATTCTCCTGCCTCAGCCTCCTGAGTAGCTGGTATTACAGGTGCCTGCCACCACACCCAGCTAATTTTTGTATTTTTAGTAGAGACGGGGTTTCACCATGTTCTCTAGGATGGTCTCGATTTCCTGACCTCGTGATCTGCCCTCCTCGGCCTCCCAAAGTGCTGAGATTACAGGCATGAGCCACTGCGCCTGGCCTACTGTCTTATTTTTTACTCCTTTGAAGGTAATGAGTCTTGTCTGGATGCTTTTAGGTTTTTCTATCTCTGGTTTTTAGGAATTTTGCTATGAGTGATGAGAGTTGGTTTTCTTTGTATTTATCCTACTTGGGATTTGTAGCCCCTCCTAAATTTGTGATTTGAGTCTTTCATTGTTTTTGGAAAATTACCAGCCCTTAGCTCTCAAATGTTGCAAATGCCACATTCGTTTCTCCTCAGCAGGTTTAATTTATGTGGAGATTTAAGTTTTCTATCCTTTTTTTGCTTTCTTCCCTTCAGTTTGGACATTTTCTACTTACCTATCTCAGCTTCACTAATTCTCTTTCCAGCTCTGTCCAAAAGACAGTTTTAAACCTATCTTTGAGTTCTTAATTTCAGTTATATATTTTTCACTTTCATTTGATTCTCTTTAAATAGATAATAGATGGTGAAATTCTACATTTCATCATCTGTTTGGACATATTAATTACGTTATTACTTAAAGTTCATGCCTGAGAACCCCCATACTGAACTATCGTTGGGTCTGTTTCTGTTGGAATATTTTTCCTGTTTCTATTTCTTGATATGTCTGGTAACATTTGGTCGGATGCCAGGTATTATGTATAAAAACTTCAGAGGCTCTAGATATCTTCCCTCACTGAAGATTAATTTTATCTTCTGGGAGGCTTTTAGAGTAGGGCAGATTGCCTCAGTCCAGAGAGCCACTGAGTTGCCTTAAGGTAGGGTTGCAAAATGTGTGAAACCTCTTTTAACTCTTGGTTCACACCTCCTGGCTTTGTGAGCTGTAGCCCTCCAGAGGTCACAACTGAAGGCCTAGGTTCCTCGTCTCCCCAGTACCACAGGACTACCAGAAATTTCTGTTGCTCACTTGTTTATTTTTTTGTTTTGGTTGTTTTGCTGCTTTATGCTTTGCTTTTTAGCCTCTTGTACTATGTAATTTAAAAATTTGTCAAATGTCTTTAAGGGAAAACTGTCAAGTGTTGAGGTCACATCTCTGCACCTCCCTTCTTTCAGGAACCTTGGCAGCTCTGAACTTCAGTTTTTGCCTCCAATCCTTTGAAATTGCTGAAAGCTCTGATGACTTCTCTGCCTCTAACAGCTGCCCTTGCTTGGCCTGGGTTCCACTGGACTTTGCCCCACGCACCTTTTTTTCTTTGCTGATTTTGCTTTGTATCCTTTCACTGTAATAAGTCATAACTGAATTCGACTGCTCAGTCCTGTGAGTCTTCCTAGCAAATCACTAACCCTAAGGTGGTCTTGGGACCCCTGATAAGCATGTTCATTCTGAATTTCTGTAAAGGTTGATTATCCCAGAGGTTCTAATGTTCTACTGAGAATGATCAGAGACAGATGGTATTGTGATCCTTTTATGGATGTATGCAGCTGAGGCTCAGAGAGAGAAATTTACCTGAGGCCATCCATCTAGAAATTCCTGTCAGAATCAGGAATTGGATTGAGGTCTAACTCTAAAATTCATGTTCCTTTATTGTATCTTGTATCCCCCAAGTATGTAACCAAAATTAATAGAATATAATGGTTTCAATTTTTGAAATGCTCTTGTCTAATTTGGATAATTTAATCATTTAACATTTTCGTTATGTGTAAGGAATGTTTTAGTTCAATGGCAAAATAAGTTGGAGCTTAGTGACATAGTTAATTGCTGCTTCCCAAAGCCAGCTTAGTGATACAGCTGCTCCTTGACTTACAGTGGGATTATGTCCCGATAAACCCATCATAAGTTGAAAATACCATAAGTTAAAAGCCCGTTTCCTATACCTAAGTACCAAACATCATAGCTTAGCCTAGCCTATATTAAACATACTCAGAACACTTAAACAGTAGCCTGCAGTCAGGCAAAATAATCTAAGGCAAAGCCTGTTTTATAATAAACTGTTGGATATCTCAAGTAATTTATTGAATATTATACTGAAATAACGGAATGGTTTCGCACAATTGTAAAGTCAAAAAATTTTAAGTTGAACTGTTACAAGTCAGGGACTGTATTGTACTTTTCAACAAAAGTACAAATAAATTAGGAAATTTCTTTTTTTTTCAAATAGATATATTTTCTCGTTGGATATTCTGTACGCTAGTTCTGTGTGTGTATGCATGTACGTCTATGTGCTGTAGCCATTTAAGCCTGACAGAAATTGTTACTTGTATTTTCTATGGATAACTTTGTTTACTTTGTGATATTTTTAGGAGATACTATATTTATCTCTCACAAGATAGGAATAAAATTTTATAAATTATATAAATGAAGCATCTTCTGTTATTTGAACAAATAGAAAGATTTTCTTTCACCCTAAATCTGACATTTCAGTACAAGAAAATCAGACACAATCAGCAATTCACAAATTGCCAATAATTTAGGCAATGGCATATTTTTCTGTTTCTGCATCATTTTCAAAAATTTTCCCCCATGATATTTTATTATGCTATCTTAAAACAGGTAGGTTATTCTCAAGAGTTAAGAGTGCAGAGTTAAAGGAGGGTTCTGAGGTGCAAAGGTAGACAGAGTATTTTTCATCCTATTGGCTTGAGACAGGCCATTGCCTGCGTTCTTCAGGAACTGAGAAAGGTTGATTTAGTGTTTTCTTTAACAAGGTAGGTTTTATTATTGTCATAATATGAGCCCAGCAACTTTGTGAGATAGGTGAGAATGATGTTGTTATCTCCGCTTTACACTGAGAAACCTGTGCTCGGAGAGAGGAAATGGCTTGCTCTGGGTCACAACTGGTGAATACAATAGAGGCACAACCCAGAATTTCCAACTCCATGGGCGGTGTTTTGCTTTCGTTGTGCCTGTTGTAGGTCATGGAGCTGAAGATCTACATTCTGGTGTCTTGGAATACAAATCAGCTCTCATGGAAGGAGATGGCATATATTTGAGGGAGAATGGTGAATTTTTTAGGTTTAGTTTTGTGTTATACTTAATAGCTTAATGTGAGGGTAGCCAGAAAGCTTTCTGAATCTGCATAAACAGTTTTTGTTCTCTTTAGAAATCAGTTGGAATTATAAACCTTTTCTGCATCATAATGATACCCTACAGCAGAGAATTTCAATGCATTCATCCTGTCAGAAAGACTCTGGGTGAAAGTTTTGATGTTTTTCTTGAAGCAGCATGACAGGATTTGGTTTTGGACTAAAATGCTGTTTTCTTTAGAATGAAATGTTTCTTAATTGTTTTTGGCTTACTCTATTCAGAGTAGAAGGATAGATGTTAAGGCAGGTGTACACAGGGCAGCTGTTAGAAAAGGACGCAGAACAAGCCAAAAGGAGTAAACTTATCTGAAGAAAATGGGGGAAGCAAGGAAACAGTGGCGTTAATACAAAGTAATCATGACGAGAAATAATTAAGTATTGGTTAGACTTTTTTTTTTCTTATGATTGTAAGAATTTTTGGACTCCTATCTGCTTATTTAAAGCGATTATTTTATAAACATAGGGCAAGTGACCTTGAAGTCTTTTTTATTTACTTTTTTATTTTTATTTTTATTTATTTTTTTATTAATTTTTTTGCACACAAAACAATAAACATTTTCTAGAAATACAAACAAAAAGATGCATATCAAACATATTAGGAAGGTTGCACATGGGAAGATGGGGAATAGAAATGGGGGGTGGGAATTAAAGAAAATAAGTGAGAGAGAGACTTTGTATGGATCAATGATAATAACTCAATCCTCTATTTGACAAAGAACAAGGAGAAGGAAGAGGACGAAAAAGAAAGTGGGATAAAGGATCAGAAAGGGAGGAAAATAGAAAAAATTAGAGTATGACTTCAGGGTAAACCTGTTTTGTTGTCGCTGGGTTGGTTGGTCTGTCTGTTGTATTTTTCATATGTTTCGCCATGTTGGCCAGGCTGGTCTCTAACTCCTAGCCTCAAGTGATCAACCCTCCTCGGCCTCCCAGAGTGCTGGGACTACAGGCGTGAGCCACCACGTCCAGCCCCCACATTGCGTCTGGCCTCTGTGGTAGACCTCCCAGACGGGGCGGCCGGGCAGAGGCGCTCCTCACTTCCCAGACGGGGAGGCCGGGCAGAGACGCTCCTCACTTCCTAGACGGGGTGGCGGCCGGGCAGAGGCGCTCCTCACTACCCAGACGGGGCGGCCGGGCAGAGGTGCTCCTCACATCCCAGACGGGGCGGCCGGGCAGAGGCGCTCCTCACATCCCAGACGGGGCGGCCGGGCAGAGGCGCTCCTCACTTCCCAGACGGGGAGGCGGGGCAGAGGCGCTCCTCACATCCCAGACGGGGCCGCCGGGCAGAGGCGCTCCTCACATCCCAGACGGAGCGGCCGGGCAGAGGCGCTACTCACATCCCAGATGATGGGCGGCCGGGCAGAGGCACTCCTCACTTCCTAGACGATGGGCGGCCGGGCAGAGACGCTCCTCACTTCTTTCCAGACGGGGCGGCCGGGCAGAGGCGCTCCTCACTTCTTTCCAGACGGGGCGGCCGGGCAGAGGCACTCCTCACATTCCAGACGGGGCCGCCGGGCAGAGGCGCTCCTCACATCCCAGACGGAGCGGCCGGGCAGAGGTGCTACTCACATCCCAGATGATGGGCGGCCGGGCAGAGGCGCTCCTCACATCCCAGACGATGGGCCGCCGGGCAGAGACGCTCCCCACCTCCCATACGGGGCGGCGGCCGGGCAGAGGCTGCAATCCCAGCACCCTGGGAGGCCAAGGCAGGCGGCTGGGAGGCGGAGGCTGCAGCAAGCCAAGACCACGCCACCGCACTCCAGCCCGGGCAACACCGAGCACCGAGTGAGCGAGACTCCATCTGCAGCCCCAGCACCTCGGGAGGCCGAGGCGGGCAGACCAGTCGAGGTCAGGAGCTGGAGACCAGCCCGGCCAACATGGCGAAACCATGCCTCCAGCCAAAGGACAAAAACCAGGGAGGGGTGGTGGCGCGCGCCCGCAATCCCAGGCAGCTGGCAGGGCGAGGCAGGAGAATCACGGGGGCCGGAGGCAGGGAGTCTGCAGCGAGCCGACTATACTCCAGCCTGGGCAACAGAGGGAAGAAAGGAAAAAAAAAGAGAAGGGAAAGGGAAGGGGAAGGGAAGGGGGAGGGGAGGGGAAGGGAAGGGAAGGGAGAAAAGAGGGGAGGGGAGGGGAAAGGAAAGAAGGAAGGAAGGAAGGTCGAAGTCTTTTTTTTAAGTGAAGATTTTGTGAGAATCATAGGAAATAATGTCTATGAAAGCATTTCCTACATTGTAAAGTGCTCAAAACATACGTTAAAATTATTAATAAAAGCAAAGATGAATTGCTGTGATTGGTCTTGTGCCTTGAAGTTTGTTCACTAAAGTAAAATCCGTGGGATAAAAATTGAGGATCTCGTCAACCTCAAGGCTTTTCGTAGAGTTTAGCAAACATTTGTTGAGGTGCCTGCAATGTGTCATGCCCTTCTGGAAGCTGACAGGAGGTACTCAGATGGGTAAGTCACAGTTCTTGATCTTAAAGGCACTTGTGATTTAGTACTGAGAATATAGGCACACAAATGAGTGGTTTCAATTGCATACATGAAGTTATCAGATGGAATGTGCAAGGTACAAAGGGAATATAGAGAAAGGACACATATCCCAAGATGAGCTTTAAGGACGAACATCTGAAGATGAGACTGAGCTGTGTTTTGAAAAAATAAAGAGTATTTAGGGGAAGAAAGATGTGAAGTATACCTGCATTTGTCCATTATAAAGATATTCCTTTATAGCAACTGGGTACTTATAAACTGAGACTGGGTAATTTATGAAGAAAAGAGGTTTAATTGGCTGGTGGTTCTGCAGGCTGTACAGGAAGCATGGTGCCCCCGTCTGCTTGGCTTTTGGGAAGGTCTCAGGGAGCTTTTACTCATGGTGGAAGGCAAAGCGGGAGCAGACATGTCACATGGCGAGAGGGGGAAGTGCCACACTCTTTTAAACAACCAGATCTCGCATGAACACAGAGTGAAAACTCATTGCTGCGAGAGAGACACCAAGCCATTCATGACCCAAACACTTCCCACCAGGCCCCACCTCTGACACTGGGCATTACATTTCAACATGAGATTTGGAGTGGACACACATCCAAACCCTATCAATACCTTATGCAGAGGAAACAGTGCTGGTGAAGGCTTGCTGTATGAAATGTGAGGCGTGGAGTGGTCAGGATATTGAGTGGCAGGACTTGCTTGTAGTGAACTTTGGTTTGCATGACTCACGGAGTGAATGATACTGAGCATACTGGAAGAGGATTGGGCTTGGTGGGGAGAACAGTGAGTTTTCCAGATGCTACTTTTGAGGTGCATGTGAGACAGTCATGGGACTATATCTGGCAAGTCCATGCATGTGCAGAAGTTCAGTGGAGAAGTTGGGGCTAGAATTTGGATTTGGAAATAATGAGAATACAGATTAAAATAGATGAACTTGTTCAAAGAGGGCATGCTTATAAGAGCTGTTGGCTAAGAAAATATTTTTATAAATACAGTGCCTAGGTTTGAGGAATGCATAGAGGATGAGGAGCACATGATCACCATTGAGAAGGGACAGAAAGGAATTAAGCAAACTAGAATAGAAGGATGTCAGAATTGTCACCACCACGAAGTACAGTGGAGAGAGCTAGTAAAAATGGACTGGAAAATGGTGATTGGAATAGCAGTCTGAATGCTAGTTTTAGTGGAATGTTGGGGGATGTAATCTTCTGTTTTTCTCTTTCCCCTGTCTCAGTATTTATTCCCCTAGCTCCTTCCAGATCCCCTGATATCTTTCTCTCTCTCTCTCTGTCTCTCTCATACACACACACTCTTACACACACTTGTGTATACCTCTTTCCACCGCTAACTTCCTCCTCTTTGCACACTCAGCCTGACTAATGTGCTTGAGCTAGCACTGTTGGGCCCATCACAATAGCTCGATGTGCGCTGTATACTTCAGCTCCAGTGTAGACCTTAATGAAGCTTTGGCTAGGAACATGATTTTATTAGGACCTGGAGAAACAAGAGTCAAATGTTAGGGCCATTGTGGGTTATAGGAGTGGAATCAGAGGAGTGGACCATTTCCATACTCTTACCAGAATGGGTGATTTCAAGAAATGAATGGAGTTCTTCTCATAGTCAACGTGATGAATGAGCCAAGATCAAGAACTGACAGGATCAGATTATTTTGCTAAGCATTTCTTGTAAAGATGCTTCTTTTATTTTCCAGGTGCTTGCCTTCCAGGTTGTGCTACTTTGTCTTAAAAGTGCACATCAACACCTGATACCAACATTGCTCTAAGATTCCTTCCTGTCAAGGAAGCTAAACTTATTTAGCTCCGTCCTGGGCATCCTTCTTGCTCCTAAATCATATTTCTCTCATTCTGTTTCCTCATTGACTTCAGCTCATAAGACTAGGCTTTTTCTGTAAACCCTTTCCTTTTGTTCAAATTGATTAACTGTAATATTCAGTTTCCCATGGAGAATGAGATCCTTACTCTGATCCCAGTGCGGTGGCTGGGCTCCCAGCAACCAGTTTCACTTATGCCAAGTCTGTTTTCAGATAGGGGGAAAGGTGGGCTGGAATTCCGCTGTCCATAGATCTCTTGAACGATGCGTGCTTCCCTGCCCACCTATCCAACACATTTTGTGTTGGATTTTGTGTTCTTCCTACCTGTTGGGAGACACTGGCCACTTCTTGTCTATCTGGAAGCAGCCTCTGTAGTTCTGGGTGGTTTCCCCAGCCCCTGTGCTGGCACAGTGCATAACTTTTTAGTATCTGTCTCTTCCTTGCATTTCCATTATCATACCTTCTTGTTATGACTGTCTCCAGGAAGAAAATAAGTATGTGGCAAGAGAAGATTTGTCTTTTCTCCCTTCCCTCTTTTCCCTTTCTTTGCTTCAGTTTTCCATTTATTTTAAGAATCACCTAGGACTCCTCTGAGAATTTGAAATACAAACTCAAGGAGGAAGAATGAATTATTATATTTCGAAAGAAACATGGTAAGTCATTTTAAAAGGCCAAATAAGGTCGGGTGCGGTGGCTCACGCCTGTAATCCCAGCACTTTGGGAGGCCAAGGCAGGCGGATCACTTGAGGTCAGAAGTTGGAGACCAGCCTGGCCAACATGGTGAAACCTCATCTCTACTAAAAATACAAAAATTAGCCAGGCGTGGTGGTGGGGGCCTGTAGTCCCAGCTACTCAGGAGGCTGAGGCAGGAGAATTGCTTGAACCCGGAGGCAGAGGTTGCAGTGTGTGGAGATCTCACCACTGCACTCCAGCCTGGGCAACAGAGAAAGACCCTGTCTCAAAACAACAACAACAACAACAACAACAACAAAAAAAACAAAACCAAAGCCAAATAATCATTTCTTTTAATCTCACTTGTTTCTCTAATGACCTAACAGATTCATACTAAATATTTTAGTTGCAAATTAAAAACTGTTAAATTGTTCTTGTGAGTGTTAGGTATGTTGTGAAGTCTCACACAATCCTCCAAGCCACTCAGCTTGATTTATTTGGACTACTCTATCATATTGCAAGCTCTGAACTTTTAAGAGGAAGTTTGCTACATTCGATCAAGGTGGTTTTGCAATGCATTTTTCCCTTTAATGAGCAAGATTAAAGCAAGTATAGGAAAAAAGGTACTCTTGCCAGATGAGTCTTGCAAACTTCTCAGAAAATTAGAACCATACAATCTATTAACTTTCCCATCCCACCTTAACTTCCAGATATCTGGACTGAATTTCACACTCAGTTGCAGGAATTCTCTCAGGTGCCTAATGATGTCTACTTCTCTCTTATTTTAACAGATATTGTTCCTTTTTCATTGTCCGATTTTATAGGTTTTAATTGCATCAGTTATAGGAAATCCTTTTTGGAAGCAGGTGGGAAATAAACAAACATACATCTATATGAAATTAAGGTAGTTTTGATCACTACCTTAGAGATTCTAAAATGTTTCTGTAGTGTTTATTTGATATTGTGTGTGGGGGGATGTAAATCTCACAAATGGGGAGATACTAGAATAATGTGATTTTTCTAGGAAAGAATACATTACAGAACCTAGTAGAAAAGTTGTCTCAGTCCCAAACAACCTACTTCATGAAATATTTAGAAGCACTTAGTGCTTTTAAGCAAATGTCTTATTCTGTGTCCTTAGGGAAAGTAATTAATCTGGGTGTAGAGTGTTCACTTGTTTTTCATTTTTATTCTTGACCTACGGAAACTTGGGGGGTGGGTATATGGGCTGTTTTTATGGCAGCTAATCACTTTATAGACTTAGAGCGAGTGGTTTTAGTGCATTACTCGAGAAGCCAATTAAATGCTCACAGTTTCTTGTAAGGACTATTGAAATTATATTTGCCTGATTTACAGTGATTTAAGTAGAATTAAAAAATAAATCTTAGCCTGCAAATTGATGAAATCTTTCAAAGAAATAACCTGATGAGAGAGTTCACTGTTTTTTAAGCTGTCTATCTAATTTTAGGATATATATTGATACTCTTGTAATATAATTAATAAGTCACATTTCACTGCTTATTGTCAATACAAGGAACTTTCACCTATTATAAATTTCAACTTGTTCATTTGGATAAGATTTTTAAGGTTAATGCAGCTTATATTATATTGGAATCAAAGTTAGTCCAGTATGGTGAAATAATCTTATATTAGGACCTTAAGACCTAACGAAGTCTTGTATGTTCTGTGTGTTTTGGCTGCAGCCCTACCACTTATGTTTTGGATGAAGATGAACCTCGATTCCTTGAAGAAGTTGATTACAGTGCAGAAAGTAATGATGAGTTAGATATTGAGTTGGCTGAAAATGTAGGAGATTATGAAACTTCTGCTCAAGAAGAAGTATTTTCTGACTCTGAATTATCAAGAACATACCTACCTTGAGCCTGCTGCCATCTCTTGTTAACTGCAAAGAATAAATGAAACATCTTGGTTTTTATTTCCCAGGAAGCTTGAGAGAAATGAGTTTATACAGAGCTGACTCAAAAAGACAAAGTAACTTGGGCCAGTTTGGCTTCAAGACAATAAATGTGTTATTAATTAATGATAAAATTGGCACTTGTTTTATTTTAGATATTCAGTGCACCTTATGTAGCATTGAATGATCAAATATTGGATTTACCTTTAAAAAAACCTGAGTATCATTGCATGAATTTTTATCTCCCTATGGTTATATCCTGCATCAAGTGGATAATTTTGAAGTGTGTTCAGAATATAAAATTGAAATTTTAGAGTTGTTGAAAATCCTGACTTGTTGAAAACTAATATATATGTACATGGATTTCTATAGATGTGTTTGTTTAGAAGTGGGTAGATATTGAAGATAAGACTGCTCTTCAGAATCATGTTAACTATTGGGTTGTGACTGAAGTAATCCAGGGTTTGCCTTGAAACCATTACATTCTACATTTCCCAAATTAAACAAATAAAAACTGTATTAAATGTTGCATTCATTTTGTCATCTTCTTTTTTTTTTTTTTTTTTTTGAGACGGAGTCTGGCTCTGTCGCCCAGGCTGGAGTGCAGTGGTGCTGTCTCCGCTCACTGCAAGCTCCGCCTCCCGGATTCATGCCATTCTCCTGCCTCAGCCTCCTGAGTAGCTGGGACTACAGGCGCCCACCACCACGCCCGGCTAATTTTTTTCTATTTTTAGTAGAGATGGGGTTTCACCGCGTTAGCCGGGATGGTCTCGATCTCCTGACCTCGTGATCCACCCGCCTCAGCCCCCCAAAGTGCTGGGATTACAGGCGTGAGCCACCGTGCCCGGCCTTGTCATCTTCTTTAACCAGCTCAGATTATTTGGTGTATAGAACTTTGTGAGAATGTGATAAAAACCCAGAATTGGACACAGTGATAAAAAGTTGTTTTTAAGAAAGTTGGCTAGGCATGGTGGCTCATGCCTGTAATCCCAGCACTTTGGGAGGCTGAGGTGGGTGGGTCACTTGAGGTCAGGAGTTTGAGCCTGGTCAACGTGATGAAACCCTGTCTCTACTAAAAATACAAAAATTAGCCAGGCGTGGTGGTGGGTTTCTGTAATCCCAGCTACTCAGGAGGCTGAGGCAGGAGAATCACTTGAACCCAGGAGGCAGAGGTTACAGTGTGCTGAGATAGTGCCATTGCACTCCAGCCTAGGTGACAGAATGAGACTCTGTCTCAATTTAAAAAAAAAAAAAAAAAAAAGCCGAGTATACTACTCTTAAATTTTGTTATGATAGAGGTATACCCACACCTATCATAAGAGATATATCTGAACAGCCCATTTCTCTAATACTGTGCCTCATGGATACACCTAAAGTATATCACTGCAGTTGAACAGTTTGTTAAGAAGCTTGAAAAATGCAGTGAGGAGATAATCTGATGTTAAATGTGCATTTGTCTATTGAGCTTATTCAGCATCTCATGAGCTGTGCTGTGTTATTAGACTTACTGAAGTGAATAGACTTAGGGTATGCTGACGCTGGTATCAGAATCCTAGATGACTGCAGTACATTTAAACCCTTTTGTTTGTTTGTTTGTTTTGTTTCGAGACGGAGTCTCACTCTGTCACCCAGGCTGGAGTGCAGTGGCGCAATCTCGGCTCACTGCAATCTCACTGCGATTCTCCTCCCTCAGCCTCCCAAGTAGCTGGGATTACGGGCACCCGTCACCACTCCTAGCTTATTTTTGTATTTTTAGTAGAGACAGGGTTTCACTACGTTGGCCAGGATGGTCTCGATCTCTTGACCTCGTGATCCGCCCGCCTTGGCCTCCCAAAGTGCTGGGATTACACGCGTGCGCCACCGTGCCTGGCTAAACCCTTTCTTGTAGTGATACCTACCTGGGTTTTAGCCCTCTTGCTGCAGGAATTACTTTATTTTTAAATAAAATAAAGCGAATCCATTGACTTTGGATAAGTGTTTTAAGAACTAAGTTTCTGATATAATAAAACAACCTCCAAAAGATACCTCATTGCAGATTTTCGCCAGGATTCAGGTGCTTAGGTTTTGGCACATATCTTCCTCACTTTTTCCTGTAGTGTTTTTAACCTGTTATAATTGAAAAGAAATGATAGAGATGTATTTCAGAGTTTTGCATTTTCCAAATCAATGATTTTTCTTTTCAGTATTTAAAGTATTTCATTAACAGTGTAGATTCTTTCTGATTTTTGGGGAGCGATGTTTAAAAACATAGTATGGAGCAATTGAAAAAGGGGTCTTTTTCCCTAGCCTAATTCTTACTAATCTCAGAAAACAAAGATGAAATAGACTGTGAAGTTGAACCTAGTCCTCTTAGTATGGTAACCAAATTTAGGAAAGATCAGGATAATTTAGGAAGGAAAGTAATCATTTAATTACTTATAAACAATTATGTTTTGTATATTTTATGTATAAAACAATTACATGTTTTATTATAGTTATATTTCTTCAGATAGTAGATTATGGAGCCACCATGTCCATGCAGTTAGTTGTTCCTTGGTATTCTTGGATTGATTCCAGGACCCCCCACAGATGCCCAAACCCACAGATACTGAAGTCTCTGATATAAAATGGAGTAGTATTTGCATTTAACCTATGGACATCCTCCTGTATGCTTTAAATCATCTATAGATTACTTATAATACCTAATACAATATAAATATAAATACTCTGTAAATAGTTTTACTGTATAGGGTGTGTGTGTGTTTGTGTGTGTGTGTTTTAAGAGACGAGGACTCACAATGGGACACTTTGACCAGGCTGGTCTCGAACTCCTGGGCTTACACAATCCTCCCACCTCAGCGTCCCAAGTAGCTAGGACTACAGGTACTCACCACTATGCCTGGCAGTTTTTTAAATTTGCGTTTTTAAAAATTGTTTATTATTTATTGAATATTTTCTACCTGAGATTGACTTAATCTGTGGATATGGAACCCATAGATATGGAGGGCTGGCTGTATATTAATTTGTTTTTGGCTTTTACAGAATTAGAAATTAGAAGTAACTACAGTTACTATAATGTGCAGAATGACTCAAATATTTCAATTTGTTAGTGTAAAAACTCCTAACTACATATTATAATATTTTATAATATGTAGTGAAGTACTTTAACATACATTATGAGCCTGAATAAAGCTTTTTATTAAATATTGACAAGATTGAAGGAGAAATTCTTTATAGTTAGGAAATGATTTTTTCATAAACAATAAATAGCTTTGAAAATATAAAAAAAATTTAGGGCTGGGTGCAGAGGCTCACGCCTGTAATCCCAGCACTCTGAGAGGCTGAGGCGGATGGATCACTTGAGGTGAGGAGTTCGAGACCAGCGTGGCCAACGTGGCGAAACTCCACCTCCACACAAAATACAAAAATTAGCCAGGCATGGTGGCACGCGCCTGTAATCCTAGCTACTTGGGTGGCTGAGGCATGAGACTCACTTGAACCTGGGAGGCAGAGGTTGCAGCAGTGAGCCGAGATTGAGCCACTGCACTCCAGCTGGGGCAACAAAGCAAGACTGTCTCAAAAAATAAAAATAAAATCCTAACTTTCCTAGTTAGAAATATAATTAACTTTTATTGGCTATTAGTAGCTAAAATTGCCCTTATTTTTGCTTCTGTGGCCTCATTTTTTTTCTCGGTTATTCAGTATTTAAATTATGGCTTAGATGTCTTCAATGCCATAGTCCTGAAAATTAATGATCTACGTTGTGCAGCAGTGATGGGATCTGATAAACTGAGTCTGTTGATGGAGTTTAGATTTATTTCCTTTACCTGGCATTTGGAACTTTGAATCTCTTAAATGTAGTTTTGGTCTAGTCCGCTGGTTCTCATGTTGTAATGTGCATCAGAATCTTCTGCAAATCTTCTGAAGACACAGATTGCTTATTATGTAGATCTGGGGTGGAGGTCCAAGAATCTGCATTCCTTGCAAATTCCCAGGTGGTGATGCTGCAGAGCCACACTTTGAGAATCACTAGTATAATCCAGTATGCTCTTCAAGCATCACACCTACCTTCCTGAGAATCACAGGAGTTGTGAACTGCAGATTAGCATTGGGGAGAATTTAGATCAAACTAATTTGTAGAATCAAGGAGGTCAAGTAAGGTCACAGGGGCATTTGGGTTGAGCCAGGGTTTTAGCCCGGGTCTTCTGACAACTGCCTCATGTTCTTACCACAAAGGAGCTGCTATCCTTTACCTTTCCCCAAAGAGTGAAGACTGCTTAAAGCTCAGTATCTTTCTTGAATTTGTGAAATTTGTTCAGGCAAGGTGGAAAGCAAAAACCTATGGTTCACACTGACTTATTTGTATTGATCATTGTCTTTTGAAGACAGGAAGTATGATCAGTCTCTGCCACTTGTGCTAGTTTTTGTGTGGTGTTTAGAAACACAGGCGTTTGTCTGGATCCTAATTACAAATAAGTAACCTAGAATTCTCTTCAGATAGTGCACTAACAGCAATGAATCTATTCTAAATTTCAAATATCCAAATTAAAATGACTATTAGCATAAGTACTGAAATGGATAATACAATAAATGTATTAATGGAATTGTTTTTGTGCATGATACAGAAATAAATGATAGTAACGGAACTATAAGTGTATCCTTATAAATCCTTGTTTTCCTATACATACTTTACAAAATGTTCATTGAAAATTGGTGAATTTTTCGCTTATGTTGGTGAAGATTTAGCTGTAAGTAAACTCTAGTTCTTTCCATTAGGAAAAACCCGTTAAAGCAATGTTTTAATTAGAATGCTATTCTTCTTTTACAATAGATGTTAACATTAAGTATTTCTCCGATTAAACTATATTCAAATTTCTGTGACATAAAGAAAAGGAAACCTAGAAGAAAGTTTAATTTTCTTTAAGAAAATGAGTATTTTGAAGGTTTAATCCTTGAACATCACATCAGTTGTTTTCCACTATTAATAATATTTACAAAGCATTTTTACTTACCTATATTGGGCTGATGTGGAGCAGATGGGAGTCTTTTATTTATACTCCGCTTTCTAGTACGTGAACAATGACTTGGCCTTTGGCCTCTCCATCTTGCCACTCTGCCTCACAAGCCTTGTTTACAACTCGTCGAATCTCGGTGCCCTCTATCAAATCCTACCATTTCTTCGAGCTTGGCTGGTTATTGGGAGGCATTGAGTAATTACACATTTTCTCAGTTTGAGTTCGCTAACTTTGCAGTGCCAAAATTCATGTGAATGGCCCTTTTACAGTGGAATATAGACCTCACACAGGCCAGTCAGGGTGATATTTGTAGTCTAAGATGCGGTTGACACTCAAGTCCTACAGCATTCTTCGTGTGTGTGCATTTGCATGCATACTCAGATCCCTGTGAAGTGGAAATGGATTTGTGGTATTCTTCTATTTGCAAACCCAGATAACCTTAAAGGGCTAAAGAGATTTTGCTCTGATTATTTAGAATGATTGACCTTTATAATACTCGATATAGGACTGTCTCAAAGACATCATTGAGAAGAGTAGGGTAGGCAATAGCAAACATCTGGTCAGAGTTATGAAGATGCATGATCTCGCGAATGTTCATGATGTGCTTTTAAACCACATAAAGATATTTGATAAATGGCAAATGTGAAGAGATTGTAAAAGGCAAAAATGTTTGTTATTGAAAATTAAAATAGGAAAGACCAGTGTTTAATAAATTAATGTCTGCACTTTGAAAGTAGCTTGGCTTCTTTCTAGATTTTTCTCTAGCTGAAAGTGTAATGAAGTAGACGGCTTTATGACTAGAAACTTGTTTTCATGTTCAACAGTAAATATTTACTAAAGTCAAATTACATACATATTTACAGTGTCATGACTTAAATTATTTATACATTCCCATTTTTCCCTTATGTCATCTGTATGATTGTTCTTTCTCCTGTTTTCCTCATATTTCTAGAAGTGTTTGACATTTCATCTGCCTTTTCTGTCAGAATGTGGGGCGCTTGAAATAGAGTGGATGAATTGTATAATTTCATATAAGAAGATAAACTTCAAAATCTGAAAACATCTCCTTTAAAGGAGTCTAATTTTTATTTAATGCAGAGGGGAATGTCCATTGTACACCTACCTTTGCTAGTCTTTCTCCCTCCGACGAGCCATACAAAATGAAAAAATAGGAAAAACTAAACCACCGTCACTATTACATGCCAAAATTAAAATATTTTGGCTAGGCAAGGTGGCTCACACCTGTAATCCCTGCACTTTGAGAGGCCGAGGCAGGTGAGTCACCTGAGGTCAAGAGTTCAAGACCAGCCTGGCCAATATGGTGAAACCCCATCTCTACTAAAAATACAAAAAAACTTAGCTGGGCATGGTGGCATGCACCTGTAGTCACAGCTACTTGGGAGGCTGAGGCAGGAGAATGGCTTGAATCCGGGAGGCGGAGGTTGCAGTGAGCCGAGATCATGCCACTGCACTCCAGCCTGTGTGGCAGAGTGAGACTGTGTCTCAAATAAATAAATAAATAAATAAATAGTCTTTTACCTGATTGAGTGGACCCTTATGTGGTTGCCTACCAAATATCCATTCTCCCCCTTGCTTCACCAGTGTTTTAGATCTCTCACTAATTTCCCCCGCAACTTCAGGGGTGAAGAACATGACCGGAGCTGGGCCATCTGGCACATTCCACTGCTGACCACAGAGATTGAGCTGAGGGCGATGCTGCAATCCTCCTACAGCAAGCCATCCTACTGCAGCTAGAAACCTGTAGTGTCCATTCCAGAGGCATGGCTCCACCCAAAGCTAATGTCCTCAGAGACGTTAAAAGGAAGAGATGAGTTCATAAGGGACACGGAGCAGGCAAAAAGCAGCAAATGTCCACTCCAGTGTGTCGTTCAGTCCACGCAGAGTGAGCATCAAGACAATGCTGGAGCAAGCCCCTTCCTTCGGTAAGGAGGGATACAGCCACTGACAGCCACCAGGCAAGTGTGAAAGGAGACATTCCCGAGGCAGGCCAACACTGAAAGAATGGAGCCAAGGCATTAAGAGAAACTGGGTCCTTTATCATTTCAGCCCCGTATTAAACTGTACATGAAACCCCACATTGTGTCAGTTAAATGGACCTATAAGCCACCTTCATTGTTTAAGCTACTTGAATGTTTTGTTACTAGTGAAGGTATGTCTGTTCAACGGGTGTCTGACACCTATCTGAAAAGCCAGCAACCTGTAGTCACCATTCTAGAAGGTGTGGCTCCACCCACAGCTAATGTCCTAAGAGAAGCTAAAAGGAAGAGATGCATTCTTTCACCCAAAAGGACTCTGGGCAGGCAAAAACAGCAGATGTCCACTCAAACATGTCCGACCGACTAATTTTTATGTTGTGTCTACCAGAAAAAAAAATGCTGAGCCGGAAATGAGCCACATTTTTATCACTGCTGCTCTAAACTTGGGGAATATTTCCTCCAGTGGTGAGACTTGTCATTGTTTTCTTCAGAGATAATATTGTCCTAGAAGCTGGCTTTTCAGCATCTTCAAAGTTCTCTCTAGTAGTAATGAAGGACACAAATATTGTTGTATATTCATATTGAAATTGAGTGCCTCTTTAATGGTGCATCATGATAACAATATGGACCTGGAGAGCAAGCTGAGAAAGAGCAGAGATCCCTTTGCTGGGTCATATCAATTAGACCAAGTATGCAATGACTGAGAGTAAAAGCTGGAAATTTCTAGCATGAACAAATATAATGGGATGAAGTCTTAGCATTAGTCGTCTACGCATTTCAAAGCTATTTCCATCCACTCGCTGAGTGGAACTGCAACCCCCTGCCTTTTCATTACACAGGATTCATAAAGAGCATTTGCACATCCCTTTCAAGTTTAGGAAGTGCTTTCCTAAAAGGTACCTCATTTCAGCATCACGAAAACACTATTAAACAGAGAGCATTAGCGCTTCCACTTTACCTGCAAGGGAACTGGCAGTCGGAGATGCATGTGTCTCGCCTGGACCTGCAAGTGTAGAGCAGAGTGGGAACACAGACCTGAGCTTTGCCGGGGCTGCCGATGACCCAGTGCTTCCTCCCACAGTCAGCTAGCCCGTGGCCTGGGCCGGGCTTTGCAAGCGAGCCAGACTAGTCAGCCTTGTATCAATAGTTTGATGATACTGGAAAAATATGGCAACTGTTTCAGCACTACAAGCCATAGTGTTCCTAAGGAGATTGGAGAGAGCTAAAACTGACAAAATATCTACCGTGGATTAAGCACTCTCCTGGGTGTCTTACGAAAACAATCTCAATGGAAACATTTTCTTTTTTAGCTCATGGGAAGATTCTCATATTTTCCAAATCACTATTTTATGGGTGGTTGGAAAGAATGAGGTACATCCAGTTTTGTATTTCTAACCATTTTTTTTTTTCAAGGAAAAGAGACCCTTGGGTTTTTTTATGTTTAACAAAATAGATAATGGTTTAGTACGAGCCTTTCTTCATCTGTCTTTCTGGTTTCTCTTTCTGTGATTGTGAGGGAAAAGAATATTGTTTAATGTACTTACCTAATTTTGTAAGGTATCAAAATGTACCTAAGGTACATTTTGTCTAAAATTGTGTCATTTTAGAGGTCTCCATAGGAAGACAAATGGGTAGAAACCAGACATAATAGACCAAGATTTTACCTTTAGTTCTTTAATATTTATATAGCCCCCATTCCACATCAAAACTACCTGCCTGGGAATTTGTAACGGACAGGTGTGACACCTAAAGGTGTAAATTCATCGTAGGTCTTTCAAATGCTTGTTCTAGTCTCTAACCTCCCTGCTTATCAGCACCACCCATATGTTCTCCAGCATCCATGGTAGGTTTATTTTATTGTCCCAGTAGGAGGAATCCTAGAATCTTATTAAATGTGGATTCTTTCAATTTATCTAACTGTTCAAAGGGACAGAGCATGCTTTTTCACAGGCCTACTTTCTAGTGTGGGATTATTTTGCATTGGGTAGAGCATTCAATGTCCATTTAATTAAATCACCAAATATTGCGGCCCCAGCCTGTAAGGTTATTGAGACTCCAGTGAATAGCAGCAACCTACTGGCTGCAGGAAAATGGTACAACTCAGGAGTTTAATCTGTTCTATTCCCACAATGTGCGCTTATAACAAGGAGAGGAAGGAAAGCAAGAGATGTTCTACAGTATCTTGATGAATATTACCTAGGAATTACTCCTTCATTTCGATCAACAATGTCCCTAAAACTTCATTGAAAGCATAGACATTTTAGTCAATGAGCCACCAGAAGGGCAACCTCACCAGACCCTTGGAACTCACTCATTCAGCCTTTGAGTCTTTATCAGTCCCATGTCCTCATTTGGTGATCTTCACTGGTGAAACCGGGTCGTAATATGCTTGAGAAAATGAGTGTGTCCCTTCATCAGGGAGATCACCAAGAGGGTCACAGGGCCTGGTGTGGCCTTGGAAAGTCACATTGTTGTGTAAGTGGGGCCCATGGGAGCAGCCTTTTGAAAAGGAAAAGTTGCAGCAATGTTGTAACACAAGTGCAATATGTGAGACTTTTGCATAATGAACACTTCAGTGCCTTACAAAACAACACAAAACAAAAAGGAGTTGTGCTTAGTTGAAAGAGCTTGGGTGTTGGATTTAGCAGACCTGAGTTCATCTCCCACTGCCCTGTTACTTAGCCCTCTGGGTGACCTTGGGCAAGACACTGCATCTCCCTGTGCCTGAATTTCCACACCTGTAAAGGGGCAATAATGGCGCGTTTTTGTATTGTGTGTGGATTTAATTACAGTTGTAGGATGTCAGGCACAAAGCTCAGCACAAAATAACAGCTCAATAAATAGTGTGTCTCTGTGCCTGGTGGCCCATTTGGCTGTCTCATCTATTCTACTTAATATTTTTGGCTGGGCACTGTGGCTCACACCTGTAATCCCAGTACTTTGAGGTGCTGAGGCAGGTGGATTACCTGAGGTCAAGAGTTCAAGACCAGCCTGGCCAACACGGTGAAACTCCGTCTCTACTAAAAAAATTACAAAAATTAGCCAGGTGTGGTGGCAGTTGTCTATAATCCCAGCTTGGGAGGCTCACGCAGAAGAATCACTTGAACCCGGAAGGTGAAGTTTGCAGTGAGCCGAGATCGCACCACTGCACTCCAGCCTGGGTGACGGAGCCAGACTCCATCGCTAAAAAACAAAAAACAAACAAACAAACAAATGTAGAATTTTCCTGTCCCTCCCTAGAAGCTTTCAGTGCTGAAAGGACCCTCGGAGGTCATCAAGTCCCACTGTCTTTGTTATTAGATGAAGAAATTCAGTCCAAGGAGGTTACGTGACTTGCTCGAGGCCACTCAGCTTTCTGACCCTGCTCCTCGAACCCCCCATCAGACCTTTTGGATGTGTCTGCTCTGCGGGCGCATCCTTCTAGGCTGAGCAGTGCTGACTCTAATTTCAGACTCGTTTCATAGTCTGTTGACAATTACATTGTCCATCATGCCATTTACAGCTCTGACTTTATAGCTTTGGGAAGCACCTTAAAATATAATTGCAAACACTCTGCCCATCCAAATGTGTACTCCCCATGCCTAATAATGAGGCTCTTAAGTGGTGGCACAGGAGAGCGGCAAGATGATAGCTCATGCGAAATGAGAAATTGGAGCAAATGGGATTTGGTAATGGACTTTGCAGTGACACGAGTTGTCAGATAGCTGGTCTGTGGTTATCTTGGTACATTTTGTATTTTGAAAGGCACAAAATGTCAGGTCATTCCTCAAATACTGGTTAAGATTTTGATTATTTTGCAGAATTGTAGCATAGTACCTCAGGATTGACATTTTGCCCTCAAAATTTTATGTTCTATGTTCCTATCCTTTGTTTAGAAGTTGCACTTTCTATTGTTTGTAGGTCTATCAAAAAAAAATAGAAAGTTTTTCTTTCCTGTTGCCTAAATGATTTGATTGTTTAGTTCTTGGAGTAGAAACACCAGCTGCCCTTAGCCTGGGCCATAGAGAAAACCCACCTGTTAGTTTGGCAGCTCTTCATTCAGAGCATTCATTCACTTATTCATTTTTCAAATTTTATTGAGTACTGATGTGCAAGCCAGCAGAGAAGGGGAAAGGAATGCAAGAGTGAGTAAGATGTAGCCTTATCCTCAAGGAATTCAGAGTCCCATGGGGGAGATAGGCCTGGTTTCCATAAACAATGATGCACGACAGAACATGATGTGCCAGGAGGGACAAAGTGCCAAGGCGGGGACAAAGGAATGACTAGTCCCAAAATGGGTCTGTGGGAAAGGTGTCGTGATGCTGGGAGGCTGGACTGGATCTTAAAGAAGGTGGGGATTATAACATATAGGGAAAGGGTGGCAGGCGGGGAGATGGAGGCAGAGAGAGAGTATAAGAAGGCAGGGATTCCAGGCAAAGAGAACAAGTTGAGCAGAGGGTGGAGGCTGGTAGGCGAGGAGAGGTAAATGGGGTCCCTTCATGAAAGAACTTGGAAGCCACACTATGGTGTTGTGTCCCTAGGTAGTGGGGGGCTGTGGATGGGTCTTAAGCAAGTTAAGTAACGGGATTACATTTACGTTGTAGAAAGAGAAGGAATGGGTTGGCGTGGTAGAAACCTCTGATTTCACTTCTGATTCAAAAACCAGCTGGGTTTCTTGGGTTTGCCCCTCAACTCCCCTCCTTGGGGACGAGTTCATATGTGACCCCCATCTCCCTCTGGCTGATAGCTGCCCTTGGGCAACACATCCACCAGGAGCTCACGGAAACAGGACCATTGTCTCGCGGGGCCGGTGCCCATGGCAGCCTGTTCCCGAAGCCCAAAGGAAGGCAGACAGCTGGCAATGCTATTGCTTCCTTCCTTTGAAAGTGGCTGTGATGCCTGGAGTTGCAGCATCCATCTTGAGAACATGAGAACCAACAGGAAGCAAGTTGAGAATGGTGGAACAGAAATAGCCTGAGTCCTTGTTGCCATTGACATTGGTACCAAACCAGCTCTGAACTTCCTATTCTGTACTTTAGTGCTTAGGCTACTGTTAGTGGGGATTTCTGTTACTTGCAGCCTAATGCACCCTAACACTTACATTGATTTACTTTTTCCTTAATTTTCACACTGTTCAAAGTAGTATTGGGAGACATTTTCCATATGTCTTTTCTGCTCCTGCATATCATGTAAGCAGAGGCACTTGCAGCTTCTGTTCTGGACTATTTTCTCAAGCAAACAGCTTTGGGAATATAAGAATAGTGTCTTCTTTTCAAACAGAGAGCCAATTTGTTTGCTGACCAGTATAATGAAAACCACGTCAATCTCTGAGGAAAAGGTTATGCAGTCTTGATAAAGGATTGGAGTTTCATAAGTTTGGGATTTGAGTAATCTTTTGGAGGTGGAAACAAGACGTGATGATTTGTGTATGGAGGCAGAAGAAATAAAGAGAAATCAATCTTCATGCTCAATTTTGGAGACTTGAAAGCACAACCTTCAACTGAGGTGGGAAATATTGTGTAGCAGGTAGTAGGAAGGTTAAAAATAAATTTAAAAAAGAAATGTGGGTGGGATGTGTGTTGCTGATCAGCAAAGGGAGACCTAGGAATACTAATCATTAGTTTTCTTCACCTCCCAGAGAAGATTCTGGTTTCTTTTGGGCTGCTTCAAAGCCCATGTCCTTGGCCTTTGATATTTGGCAGGGGCCCAGCACCCTGTCAGAGGCTGGCATTGGGACACCAAGGGGAGGGGCTGCTGTTTTTTTCAGCAGCACGTAGTGTGTGCCAATTCCACATCAGAAACTGCGCTCAGTGCTGCAGAGATGGCAGTGAATAAGACATGACCCCTGCCCTGGAGGGGAAATGAGTCTAATGGGAGAAATAAATAATTATGGTAGAATTAGACAAGTGCTGTCTTAGAGGCATGTATCTCTGGGCGCTGGAAGCTCAGAGCTGAGAGGGGACATCCAGCCCTGCCTTGAGGAATTGGAGAAGACTTCACAGGAGGAGTGATGTTTATGCTGAATCTAGTTTTTGTGTGTATGTCTGAATGTGCACACATGTGCAAAGCAGTTTAGAGTTCCAAAGAGCTTCCAAACATATCACTTCATTCAATTGCTATACACTTCTCTAAGAGATGTAGTATCATCCCTATTTCACAACTGAGGAAACTGAGCCTCTGTCAGATATAAGAGATGTGCATGCAGGTCATTCATGTATTTGCCTGAGCCAAGGCTCAAGCCCATGCCGTTGGATTGCAAATTCAGTGGTTTTGAATGGCAGAGATGCTACCACGTAGATACTCCTCAAATCAGAAGAGAAGAGTGGATATCCGTGCTAAAATTGCTTGGGTCTTTATCTATGCAAAGAAGAAAATTAAACTAAAAAATAAGTTAGTAAATGGGAGCGAAAGGAGTTTGTGGTAGGCAGAGCTCTGAAGATGTCCCCCAGTACCAGAGGCTGGGAAGGGCAGGGGGTAGAAAGAGATGAAGAGGCGTTGATTAATAAGCACAAATATACAGTTAGATAGAAGAAATAAGACCTGATATTCGATAGATCAGTAGGGTGACTATAGTTAACACTAATATATTGTACATTTCAAAATAACTAGTAGAGAATAATTTGAATGTTCTTAGCATAAAGAAAAGATAAATATTTCAGGTGATGGTTACCCTAATTACCCTGATTTGATCTTTACGCATTATATGAATATGTCCCAAAATACATACATCTATTATATATCAATAAAAAGAAAAAAATTAAAGATTTTAATCAGGATTGCTGTCCTGGGTGATTCCATCGAACACTAACCTGGGTACTGCTGTGAAGGGGTTTTACAGCGAGAATTAAGGTTACTAATCAGATGACCTTAGAATAAATTGCCCTGGATTATCTGGGTGGGCCCAATGTACTCGCAGGGACCCTTCAATGTGGAAGACTCAGCCAGAAAGATTTGCAGATGGAAGAGGAGTCCCCAAGCCACAGAAAGCGATTAGAAACTGAGAATGACCCTGGCCAACAGCCAGAAAGGAAATGGGACTTCAGTCCTACGTAGAAGGGAATTCTGCCAACGACTTGAATGAACTTGGAAGTCAGTTCATCCCCAGAGCCCCCAGAAAGGGGTGCAGCCCTGCCACCTTCACTCTAGCTTTATGAGACCACACAGAGAACCAGCAGAGCCATGCTATGCCCAGACGTCTGACTTAAAGAAATTGTGAGATAGTACATTTATGGTGCTAAATTTGCTAAATCTGCTCAATTTATAGGCATTTTTAGGGCTCAAAAGAACACACATACAGTGGAGAGGAACTGGAGGAGAAAGAAGAGAAGAGAAAACAACCACATACCAGCCGCCATGCTATCGTGCAATGAGTTCTACACGTCGCTTATGAAACTGCCACGTGACTGCTTTCATGAGCAAAACTGATCACCTTTCATATTGCTTGAGTTAAACATTTGATGTTTGGCTTCAGCTTCAGGTGACACTTTTTATATATTTTTTGCAAGTGTATGGAAAGTTTGTTTCAATTCTCCATTGAGCATGAGAATAGGAAAATGAGAACAATATACCTTCCCCATTTAAAAAAGTCAAATTATTGAGAATGGGTTGAATTTGAAGGCTTTCCATGTGGCTAATATTCAGCGTGGAGTGATAGTTTGGTTTCAGTTTTGGAGAAAAAGAGATAAAGTGTAATAAAATGAGATTGTTAAGCAGCCCAGTGCTGTCCTTGATGACTGCCAGGTGGTCTGGGAAGTTGCCCGACCCAAGGGGGACCACATAGCTCAGCCAGTTTTGGTGCCCATATTTGCATGGAGCTATTCACAATATGTGGATGTTCTCACTTCATAGCACTCCCCGCCACATATTCTCCTCTTCCTACAGTTTTGAATCCACTACAAGGTGCCATTTTGTTGGTGTGATTTTGTCCGTCTTCACTTTTGAATGTCAGAAAGGTGGAATTTTCAGGCTGTTGTTACTGATTGTGTTCTCACCTGCACCTTTAGTGGATATGGGATTACTGATGATCAAAATGCCCTGAGCCTATGGGCCCTAAAGGAAAGGTGAGGCAGGCAGGAACGCAAGAGTTTCCCTGGGCCCAGGAGGGCATCTTGTGGAAGGCAGCTGGGATTGAGATGGTTCTCCAGTGTCCCACTTGAGTTACTGCCCAATGGATGGTCCAGTGCTCCTGCAAGGCCATGGGATGCATGCAAGTGACTCCAGCCGAGGGCATTAGAGGGACTGCAAGGAACTGTGCCATCCAAAGGGCTCTGCAGGGTCTTCTGAGACTCAGACACACAGCTCTTGAAACACCTGTCCCAGGGGGTGCCAACAGCTGTGCCAACCAATAGAGAGGTTTGCAGCTGGGCCAAATCTAGTTCCCAGCTCTTAGCCTGGGAAGCAGAGGCAACCAACAGGGAGAGGACTGTGTTGGGACCCAAGCGACTAAAGAAACAGTGGTTGGTTTTCCTCTCTCAGCCCCTCACCCTGACATATACTGAAGAGTGCTGCCCTGAAGAAGAAGGACTCAGAGATAGACCATGACCCTCTCCCCGTACACATTCAGGGTCTCTCTGAAGCAAGTATTAGAGGAAGGAAGAAGATGAGGCTTAAACAGAATTTGAGCTTAAATCTGCAAAATGTCATCAAGGGAAGGAAATGGGAGATCTGACGAGGTAGGATTGAAGAAAATCACTGGAGAAAAAGAAAACTGTTTCATGCTCATATACGTATATAGTTGAGAGCAGTGCGATTGGTAGGTCCAGGTGTTCAAAGGATTGCACTGGCTCCACATGGCCCTGGAGGTTCTGGGTGAAGTACGAGGTTGAATTAAGGACATGGCTGGAGGTGGAATAAGCTGACCGAGGAAGAGTGAGTTCCCCATCTATGCAAGGCCGCAGGCAGAGATTGCAGAGATTGCAGCAGACAGATACTCCTTAAAGTCACTTCAAACCTGGGGTTCCTCTTCCCCTCCGGGGATCCTTGGGAGAGGTAGGGGCTGGAGGTGGCACAGGAAGAGACAGCAGTCTGGTGGTGGTCTGCAGCCATACTGCCTCTTGATTGATGGCCCTGGGGCCTGCCTGTGCATGAAGGTAGGGATGGTGGTGGGGCTACACTCCCCTGGCTGTGGTGTCCACTTGCCCTTGCACTAGACTAAAGGCAGGCTCATCTGCTGGTCACCACTTCCTGCTGGTCATGGGCCTGATGACGCTTAGAGAAAGTTGAACTAGCTGGTACATTGGGTCTGACCAAGGCTCTGATGGGGAGTGCAGGAGTGACTGCCACCCACAGGGTACACACCTTGAACACTTAGATTCACTTTTGTTGGAGACCTTCAGGCCACTCTGCTGCTGCTCTGGTGGGAGGGCCAGTCATGACTCCTCCCTTTTTGTCCTGCCGTCTCTCCTGTGGATACGGGGTAGCCATGGACATCCAGATGTGGGAAGGGCTTGCGTGTGGAGCCCTTGCTGGGGGCCGCTGGCAGGTGACTATGAGACTTAGTCAAGTGGCTTCATGCCCTGGTGACTGTTGATCTGAAGATTTTGGGGGAGGGGTGGAGCAGCTGGTCTTGGCCAGAATGTTTCAGTCTAACTGAGAGGCTCTAACACTGTGAGTCTCACAGACACAGGTCTGTTTCCTTTCCCTGCGCTCCCAAAATATGCTGCACAGCAAGTGTCCTCACTTCCTCTCCAGCAACCAGCTCTCCATCTAAAGTGCTATTATAAGGGGGAGCCCTTGTCAAGGCCCCAGGACAGAGGAGGCCTACTCACCTCACCTTTCCAGAGCCCAGAGAGGTCACCTGAGTGACAGAGTCCACAGATGGGATGTGCTAAGTCCACCCAGATAGGAAAGCAGTTAGAAAATTTAAGATGGCAGCTTCTTACAATTCTGATCAGGCATCTTCCTGATCTACCTGCCTAGGAGAGAGAGAATGGGGGCCTCGTGCTGAGTGTGGGATGGTTGGACCACATAAGAGCAGTGTGTGTGTGTGTGTGTGTGTGTGTGTGTGTGGTGTGTGTGTCTGCTCAGTGTAAGCCTAACAAGTGAACAGATCCTGCTGTGCGTCAGCCCCTGGAACAGCTTGTCAGCATGGCTCATGTCACAAAGTGTTTCTTCAAAGTGGTAAACACACACACAATCCACATTGTGTTTCAGGAAGACAATGGTTCAAAGGGTCTGCCGGGCTATTTTTATCATGGAAGTCTGGAAGGAAAATGATGTCACATGCCGAGAAAAGTGCCCAGCTATTCCAACAGACCACAGCTGAAAAATTCTTGTTTTTATTTGTTTCTCTCAGAATTGAGATCATTCAAAAAAGGTGAGTTTAAAACCCTTTGTTCCAGAAAGCTCTGTAGCTCACACTGTGCCTGGAATGCCTTTCTTTCCTGTGTTTTGTCAAACAGACATGAAAGCTTCTGCAAACTAGGTACCTGGATCAACCTGGGTGAACTTGTGGTAGGGGAGGTGAGGCCTTCTGACAGCAGATGGACTTGGCATTGGAGACAGCAGATGGCTGGCCATGTTAAAGCGATAAAAAAAGAAGAATGATCATACTAGAGTTTTCTACCGCTGATGTGGATCTTGGGCAAATTTCTGAACCTCTCTGATTGTCATTCATCTCATCTGTAAAGTAGGGTCATACCTACCTCAGAAGATTGTGGGTACTGATGACGACTGAAAACAGCTATTACAATACCACACATATACTAAGTGTTAAACAAATATTAATTCCCTTCTCTCCTTTCCTTTGACTTTGTTTTTTTATGGCCATATTTTATTTTTCCCTATTTTTTACTAGGGAAGAAATGTTACAAGGATTCCCCGAAACGAATTCTGCCCTACTGCTTTCAAGTAAGGAAAAGAAAAAAGAAGAAAGAAAGTCACAGGAATGTGTGGTCAAGAAGCAGAAAGAGTATAGATGTGATTTTTTTTTTTTCTGTTCCTTTTGGGAATGGGAGTTCTTTCTCTTCAGAAAATGGTGGTGCTACTTGCAGATGAGTGAGACCCTGATGTAGTCCATGCACTGGCAGGGGACACTGGGGATTGGGTTTTGCATTTGGGGTTGTAAATAGTCTCACAGAGGCAGGTCCAACCTTCTTTGGCCAATATTTCCAGAATAACCCAGGCCTGCTTTTGGCATTTAGATTTTCAGACAAAAGATATCTTTGTTTATGCTGCTATAACAAAATACCACAGAATGGGTAATTTATGAACAATAGAAATTTATTTCCCCTGGTTCTGGAGGCTGGGAAGTCCAAAATCAAATTTGGCATGTTGGGTTTCTGGTGAGGGCTAACGCTCTGCATCTAAGATGGCATCCCATTGCTGCATCCTCTGGAAGGAACAAATGCTGTGTCCTCACACAGCAGAAGGGACAGAAGGGCAAGAGAGGGCTCCCTCAAGCTGTTTTATAAGGGTGCTAATTCCATTCATGAGGGCAGAGCCCTCATAATTTAATATACCATTAAACTGGAGATTAAGTTTCAATTGGAATTTTGGAGTGGATGCCATCATTCAAACCACTGCAACCTAGGAAGCTCTAGGGAGACCATTGGGCTCTTGGTGAGAATTGTATTCTTTAACATCTTATTTCATGTTTGCTCCTTTATCTGTGTTTCTTCTTTATTTGTTTATGATAAGGAGGCTGGAGACAGTTGATTTTCATTTTAGGGGGAGAATGATGCTTTCCCAGGAAGTTCCCAGGACAGAAGGAAGGGAGGAGGCACTGAGTGGGAGAGACAAGACACTGCTTCTAGAACATGGTGCAGGAAACCACAGCTTCCTGTTCCAGTCAGAGGGAGCATTGGGTCAGCTTTGGGTTGGGGTAGGTGTGAAGGGGTGGATGGTAATTTCTCTATCATTATACAAAATCTGTAGATTGACCAGCTTGCTGCTCTCTTCTGCTCGTTATTCATGTAGCAACTACTACACTGGGACTTTTTTTTTTTGAAAGAAAGAGTCTCAAAAATGGCCAATCCAGTAAGCAAGGTGCTTGGGGACAGTTATTTCACAGAAGGTGCTGTGTGGGCATGGGAGGAGTGTCCACCTCTTGCAAGAATGAGATTCTTGCCTACTGCAGTGTTAGTATTTAGACCTACTTGCTTCATCTGCTAGTCAAGATTTTGTCTGGGAGTATTGTTTTAGGGGCAAGGGGACAAATAAGCTGGGATGGACACTGGGAGACCTGGGGAAAGGGAGCTCAGAGGATGGGCATCTCACTTGGACTTGAGTGGCTAGGGAAGTCTTTCTTGGGGAAGTTATGTCTGAATGTCAGCCTCTGTAGCCAGAGAAGGGACTTCTTAACAGTAGGAACAGAATATGCAAAAGGCTAGAGAATGACAGACACAAATATTGGATGAGCTACAGATGTTCAGTCTGGTTAGTGCAGAATATGTAAGGGATAAACAAGAAAGCTAGAGAGGGGAGCAGGGTCTGGGCTGTGCTGGGCTTTTACTCAGATGTGGCTGTGCTTGCTGGATTGTAGATGCTCTTCCTGTCAGCACCTGCACACAGAGACTCTTGCTCAGGATAGGGGGAGAAACTAGAAGAACATGGCACCTGCTGGTGGTGCCTTGTCTATATCTTCTTGCTCTTACCTCCTCAGTGCACACAGGCCAACTTTCAACACTGCCGGCACTTACACTGTTTTACCTGAAGGCTTTCTCTGTCTTCCAAACTGACTTTCTTTGCTGCCAACATATCAGGCTGGAAATGCTAAAAAATTAGGAGCCACACTCAACCAATGACTCTCAGGATTTGATGAATAAAGACCCCAGCTCCCTTACCATTTTGGGTGGAATAACTGGAGTGTGGGTTTGACACTGGCTTTCAGAGTTTCCTTTGTGAGATTAAACTCTATTTCTTCAAACTTGGATGTTCAACTATGCTCAGCACTCAAAGTTCAGGTTTCTGGTGCCCTTTTAATCACCAGGAGCCAAAACAACTTCCAAATTTGATCCCTTAAAGATGATTATATTGGCAAGGAGATAGTTTGGTCGCTAAAGAACCACCAGTGCAGAAGTGATCATGGTACTATGATTTTAGGGACCCAAGACCCTTCTACCTTGTTGCCTGGTGTGTTAGTCAGGAAAGCCTAGGCTATGCTGCAGAAACAAACAATCCTAAACATCTAAGGGGCTGAAAACAACAAGGTTTTATTTCTCCCTCATGCTAGCTGTCTATTGCAGATCAACAAAGAGACATTGTCCTTTTCTGAGAGTCATGCTGAAGGAACTGCCACTATCTGTAACATTTTTGGCAGCCACAGCAAATGCCTTTCATCAGCAATAGAATGTTCATCCTGGAAGTGACACATGCAACTCAGTAGCCAGAAACCTTCCTACAGGTGTTCCCACAGAGCAATGAGAATTGAATATGGCAAGCAGCACCAGTGACTGTCACACTGTCATTCACAGCAGGCTTCCATCTTGTGGGTCAGAGGACTGTTCTGCCTCTGACTGGAACATCGGCATTTCAGCCAGAAGAAAAGGCAGAAGAGAGGTGGAGGCTATCCTCCTTCCCTTTGAGGTCTTGGTCCAGACATTGCACACATTACCTCAGTACATCTTCTATCGGTCCAAATGTGGTGCATGAGCAGCTGGGAATTAGAGTTCTCATGCAAACAGCCATATGGCCAGATAAAACTTGTGGGAAAAATTGGAGGATAGATTTTTGGATATCTTGAAGTCTCTGCCACACAGATGATGAGGAAGACACTTTGGCAGAAATTCTATTGCTTTGGGTTGATAGTGGAGTATCTGGGAAGGATATGGTGAGGGCATCTTTTGGGGTAGTTGGCTTTCTAAGACAGCACTACCCATTCTATTCTGTTTCTGGCCTTAAAGTACAAACGTCCACAGGGGGAGACCTTCTTTATGGTGTATTTGACAAAATACTCAAAATACAGAGACTCGGCAAATACTTGTCACAGATAATTTGAGAATTTCCCTAGGATCTAGTTTTGAGTTGAGTGGCCATGGGAGGTTATGGCTGCTTTTATTTGTTATGAATGAATTTTGCATCTATACAGATAGCCACATATCCCTATCATATTTGAAATAGGGAGGGATCTTATGAAGTTTTGTGAAAAATTCTATTCATGAGTAGTCCCTAAAACAAAGCCTGGAATTTCGACCTAAAGGAGGGTTTTTCCCCTTCTAATTATGATAATATTTGTGTTTATCAGCAAAAAACTACTTTACACCTTTATCAACAATGATGAAGATCGTGGGGCTGGGGTAGGGGTGGGTGGGGAGTAGGTATCAGCCCAGAATCTGCCATTAACAGGGTGAATGACTATGGATAAGACCTTCCTGGGTCTCAGTTTCCTTATTTATGAAACAAAGTGTGGTAGATCGAAGATGGCCACAAATTCCCATTGACGAGTGGCATCTAATTCCACTCCTCCTGAAACCGGGCTAGCCTAAGTAACTTGCTTAACCCATACAATGTGGCTGGGACTTTTGCTGAGGCAAGCTCATAAGCAGCCCTCCAGCTTCAGTGTGGGCCTCTTGGTACCTTCTCTCTCTTGACCCAGCCACCATGCTGTGAAAACCCCAAGCCACGTGGGGAAGCCATGTGCAAACGGACACTTCAGTCTCCAGCCCTGGAGATTTCAGCTGCCAGCCAGCACCCATACCTGCCCTGGGAGGGAGCCATCTGGCACGTCAAGGCACCCGAGCCTTCAGACGATGCACCCCATCTGACCACCGCAACCTCGTGGGAGACCCCGTGAGAACCTCCAGCTAAAGCCAGAAAACCCCTGTTTCGAATTACCGGTTCTGGAGTGGTTTGTTATGCAGCGACAATTTACTGGATCACGAAGGATTTGTACAGACTTCCTTTCTGGGGCTTTTGAGCTTACTAAGCATCAATTCTCGGTAAGTACAACCCGTCCCTCAGGGCGGGTCAGGAGCCTCGGGTCTGCCAAAGCCGGGCCCTGGCGGGCTGGAGAGCGCGAGCTGGGGCGCCTGTCACGCCTGCGCGCACAGGGCGATCGCGCGGAGTCGGGGGCGTTTCCTGCACACGGAAAGGGAGTGTTCTTAGGGACAAAGGAAGCTCGCCGCGGGGTAGCGACGTCTTTCTAATGCCAGCAGTGAGAGGCCAATGCGGGAGGAGTCATTCACAGATGCGGGAAGGTAGAGGACGCGAGAGGGGGAACCGCCTTCTCCTGGCCTTCCGCGGACGGGGATCGGGGACCGACAGGGTTTACCCGCGGGAAGCGGCAACCCAGCACCCCGGGCCTGGCCGCGCAGGCGCTGAACGCGCCTTTGCTATAGTCCTTTGCCGTAAGACAGTGAGAGAGAAAGGATGAAGTAGGGACAGAAGAGAACGGCGGCAGGCACTCCCACTTCCCTACTCAACAGCCTGCCTTTCTTGCTTGCTGAGAGAACCCTGGTTAGTGTGTGTGTGTGTGCGTGCGTGCGTGTGCATGTGTGTGAGAGCACGTGAGTGTGCGTGCGTGTGTGTGTGTGTGTGTCCAGAGGGCTGGTGGGATGCTAACAGGCCCAACGCAAAAGCTCCATTCCCTAGTCTTCCTTGCAATGAGTAGCGGCCATATGACACCGTTCCGGCCAAAGAGACCTAAGTACAGCTCACTGGATGAAACTTCTAGAAAGTGTGTAAATGAATGTAAATTCACTTCACGTGAGCTCTTTGCGCTTTGCCCATCCCCCTTTAGCAGCTCTGGGGCTGGGACTAAGCATTTTCATTTTTCCCAAGTTCCCTGACTGATGCTGATGCTGATGCTCCAGGGACGACAGCTTGGGCACCACTGCTCCAGGACTTTGGGGCTATGAAAAGCAATTGTCCAAAGGAATGAGTTGGCAAATCACATGTGAGTGGTTTGAAATTCTTTCTAGTCCACAAAACAACCTAAGGATGTCCAGGAAATGGGACAAGTCTGAAGCATTTGAGTAATGACTGGAAGCACAAAGGGAGCCGGATGCCACCACTAATTGTCACCAATGGAGTAAACAACACGTGCCTGTGTTCTTCAGGAATGGCGGGGATGCAAGCAGAAAAGAGAGTTCTCCTTGATGGCACGTCCACACTCGGCTGCCACTCATCTCTCTCGGCCAACCGCCCGCAGCCTGTTCTCCATCACTGTCCAGCCGTTCCCCACCTGCCTCGAGTCTGTGGCGTGGGCCGTGCAAGTGGTTCTCGATCGCAGGCATGTTTTATCCATCATGACTTGGTTGTTACGATACACAGTGTTTATTTTTCTTCATAAAAAGATGCAAGCTGTGCGCCTCCAAATGCTGGCAGCTCAGAATATTCCATTTGTTTGTGAAGAGACAGACTGGATGGCACAATTTCAATCAAACTATGAAATGCAGGCTGGCATGCCTGGAGAGAAAGATCGTAACAGTGTGTACTCTTCTTTCTGAGAAGCCGCGGACTGCACACGTGGTTAACTCATCAGCCCCTGGAAAGCGTCCTGGTGGATGTGTTCCATCAGCCGTGGCTAGGCAGGAAGGGGATTCTGTCAAAGCTGTCTGTCCTCTCCCTGGGGACAGGCGGGGCCACATGACACATGCTGTGCCACATTGATTCACTCTGGGTGGAAGGGGTTGTGTCCTTTGAATTCCCAAATGGAAATGGCTAGAGTTGTTTTTTTTTTCTAATTACAAAAGTAATAAATGGTCATTTAAATTTTTTCCAGGAATAAAAAGACTAAAGACTAAACAACACACCAAACAAAAACAACTCCACGAGGACTATAATTTCTTCTTGATTTTTATCTATCTGCCTGTCTATAACTGACCTGCCTTTTGCAACCATAGGCTTCTCTCCAAGTACACATATAGAGAGATCTATACCTTAATTTTTATGGCTGAATGTTATTCCACCGTGTAGCTATATCAGCCCCCTATTGAGAGATGGTTGGTTATCGGTTGTTTTTTTCTTTTAAAAACTATACTATGTTGAACATCCTCATGCGTATGTCTTACTCCCTTTGTTTTCCTAGTTGTTTTGGGTAAACTTCTAGCGGTGGAATTGCTGGAGAAATGCATTTGATCAACATTCCTGAACTGCCCTCCCCAAAGTCTGCATAAATGACACCCACCCCCATTGCTTATGAGGCTGACCCCAGCTTCATACCCGCATTCTCACCGCAGGGCACAAATCTTTGTCACTTTCTGGAGTGATTTTCTCTTAGATTTCTGAATGATTAGCATACCTTGTCATGGAAAACCTTTATATAATAAAGTTTTTAATTTTTCTTATTAACATAAATTGTAGTTATATGAAATATTTTATTGGTTGTCTGCTTTCTTATTTCAGCTTTCCATTATGACAATGATTAAACGTTGAAGAAAGTTGAAATAGTAGTACAATAAACATCCATATACCCTCCATCTAGATCAATTATTTACATTTTGCTATATATAATTTAGCTTTTTTTTTTGAGACGGCGTCTCGCTCTGTCACCAGGCTGGAGTGCAGTGGCGCGATCTTGGCTCACTGCAAACTCCACCTCCCTGGGGTTCACGCCATTCTCCTGCCTCAGCCTCCCGAGTAGCTGGGACTACAGGAGCCCACCACCATGCCCGGCTAATTTTTTTTGTATTTTTAGTAGAGACAGGGTTTCACTATGTTAGCCAGGATGGTCTCGATCTCCTGACCTTGTGATCCACCCGCCTTGGCCTCCCAAAGTGCTGGGATTACAGGCGTGAGCCACTGCGCCTGGCCTAATTTAGCTATTCTTTCTATGCATTTAAATTTTCAGAACTCTCACAACACTTCGATTGCACCTAAGAGAATTTATCAACAATTGTCTAATGCCATCTAATGTCTAGTGCATAGTCAAACTGACCCAGTATATGTAGAGTAGTATTTCCGCAGAACAGCTACTACAGAAGATGTGGAGATTCTATTCAGGGGTCTCCATCTTGGTTTATGCAACAGAACCATCTGGGACTATATTTTTAACAAGTGCTAGGGATTGAAATCAAAATTCTTCAAGGAAACCAATAAAGAAAAAGTTTTCTGGTGGGGAGGTCATAGATCCCAGGCCTTAGTGGAGGTGGGAGTTGGGATTTGGGGACTAGAGGATCAGTTTAATGGCAAAACTGGGCCAATGCAGAGGCCATATTGCTTCAGGGACTGACCATGTGGGGAAAGATGGATGAGGAGAGACTTTTGCCACGAGCATTTGTGTCACGGGACCCAGGGACAAGGCATGCATCCCAGAAGAGAGGGAGAGTGAAGACCCTAGCCCTTCCTCTGATGCCCACTGTTTCCTAGGGTCAGAGGAGAGGAGTGGCATGGCGGGAGGGTGAGAGTTAGACGGCCTCTCCTGGGACTGAGAAGCTTGTCATCCTGGCTCAGCCCAGCCTTTGCTGTATGTAGGATCCTACAGAAAGCAGAGAGGTGGGAGTCAGGGAGGGGGTAGAATTTTTTTAATGGGAAATTTTCCTGCAAGTTAGCAAACTTATCTAGCGACAGGCTACTAAGGGGCCCCTGGTACACAAGCAGTGGCAGGGCAGAAAGAAGACGGGATTGGTGACTTCCAGCACGTTGTCGTTGCCACAATTTGTCCAGCACAAGGAAAGTGAGTAGTGAGCTAACAGCATTTCAGGAGATGCAATTTGGGTGTTGGGGGCTGGAGAGAGTGTGGTGATGGTGTACAAGTCCCATAGGCTCCCAATGAAGCCATCTCCTGAGTCCCGGATTGTTACGAATTTCCCGTGACCAGGGCCTGGACACGCTGATCTACTACCTGTGTCCTGTCGCCGACGTTTCCAGGGCTTAGTCTTGTTTCTGATGCCCTGTGGAGAAACAATGGCAATTTAGTCTGAAGTTACCCAAATCATTCGTTGCCAGGAGGGTTCACTTCATTTAGAACTTGGAACCACCACGGTTTTCAATAGGACGCTTAATGAACTGAGCCCTACAAAATAGGCAATAAACTTCCTGGCCTGCTTAACCGAGTATTGTCTCTCTTGTTCTGACTGCAGTCATGTGTTTTATTTTCCCACTTTTTATTAGCTTCCAGCTAAAGGCCAAGCTACATGTGCCCCCCGTGGCCTTCCTTTTGGGAATGGTGGAACTCGGCTGTACATTCACCCTCTGAGCTCCTCAAATGTCTTCCAACACTGTTCCAATGGTAGACAAAAACATTATTGAAACTGAGATTTCCATTGTGGCAGTGGTTTGCTGTCTTCCATTTTAGAATGCAATCTTTTTTTAAATGTATTTTTGGATTTTTATTAATGTAGATTATGTAAGCTAGCAGGGTGTTTTTTAATGAGATTGGTGATGCCAAACCTAAAAGAGTTAAAATCCCCTTGTAATCACATATAACTCAGAGAAAGGTAGGGAATGCCTCACAGAGAGACAGGGGATGCGTTCGATTTTTGCTGTTTTCCAGAGTGTGGCTTCCTTTTGAAAAGTCTTTGCCTTCGGTTTGAAATCATCAGTCATTTGTTAATTAGTGGCTAAAATTCGGTATTTGTAGCAGAGGGAAGAGAGAGGGAGAAAGAGAGAGGTGAGGTAGGTGTCAGGCATCAGAGTCTTGGGGTATCAGTCTCAATTTAGCTATTTCTGAAGCCACCCACTCTGAGGCTTCGTTCCCTCAAATCCTCTATTTTTTTCTGACCTTGGACATCTTGCTCCAGATCTGGGACTCCATCAGCACAAATGAACTCTTCAAAACCAGAATGTTGCCTTTTTTATTGCATTTGCTGGGATGGTCAATGCAAATTCCATCCTCCCCTTTAGAACTATAATATGAGTTTTGTGTTTAACCCTAATTAGAAGAAAACTTTGTGAATAAATGGTAAAATACCTCTACCATAGCCAGGCTATGGGAGAAAACTCTTGTTATTTCTCAAGTTTGCCCGAGAATTGTCTTATGGACAAATCCCAATTCTCTCATATTTGGAATATGTGAAAAACTAAAGCATGGAAAATTGAAGTGCTTCAGTCACTTCTCTAGATGACCTGAAACTACTAGCATATGAGCTGTCTGTCCATCCATCCATCCATCCATCCATCCATCCATCCATCCATCCATTTGGTCATTCTTTCTACTTCACTTGAATGGATGGATAGACGGATGGATGGATGGACAGACAGCTCACATGCTACTGTAAGCATCTACTGTATATTTTTTCTTTTTCTTTTTTTTGAGACAGAGTCTCACTCTGTCCCCCAGGCTGGAGTGCAGTGGCATGACTTCGGCTCACTGCAACCTCCGCCTCCCAGGTTCAAGTGATTCTCCTGCCTCAGCCTCCCGAGTAGCTGGGACTACAGGCATGCGCCACTACACTTGGCTAATTTTTGTATTTTTAGCACGGACATGGTTTCACCATGTTGGCCAGGCTGGTCTCGAACTCCTGACTTCAGGTGATCTGCCCACCTTGGCCTCCCAAAGTGCTAGGATTACAGGTGTGAGCCACTGCACCCGGCTGGCATCTACTGTATTAACCATACTTCCTCCTTCTGTAAACTCGATGCTTTCACATCTGCCCTGCATTCCTATGTGGTACACACCTTGTTCTGGACAACCCACTAATATGCCTGAGTCACCCTTCCTGGGCCTCTTGCCTCCCTTGTTGCCTCCTCCAGGGAGTGTGCTTTTAAAACACAAACTGGCTGATCTGGAATCCACACCTCCATCTACCTCCCTCATTGGGTTTTCACACTCAAAAGAGGAGGCGAGAGCTGGCACAGGTGAACAATTTAGAGGTGGACGGAATATTAGAAACAAATGTTTCTCTTTCCTCTGTGAATCAAGGGGCTAGTGGGGGCTGGAGGCGTAAGACAGCAGTGCAGGACATGCCGAGGGCCCCGTGAAGAGGGGAACACACAGCACACAGGCAAAGGAGCATGTGCCGAGTTACATTTTGCCCTCATGGAGTTGACAGTCTGACCGGGAGGCAGGCAGGCTCACCCCCAGCTATGAGAACAAAGCAGAATGCAGAATGTGCTCCAACAACTAACTGTGAGCATCACAGTGGGGGACCAGGAGAAGTTTCCCAGAGGACGTGGACTTTTTTTTTTTTTTTTTTTTGAGAAGGAGTCTCGCTCTGTCGCCCAGGCTGGAGTGCAGTGGCGCGATCTCGACTCACTGCAAGCTCCGCCTCCCGGGTTCACGTCATTCTCCTGCGTCAGCCTCTCCGAGTAGCTGGGACTACAGGCGCCCGCCACCACGCCCGGCTAATTTTTTGTATTTTTAGTAGAGACGGGGTTTCACCGTGGTCTCCATCTCCTGACCTCGTGATCTGCCCGCCTCGGCCTCCCAAAGTGCTGGGATTACAAGCGTGAGCCACCGCGCCCGGCCGAGGACATGGACTTTGAGTTGTCTTAATGGATGTACGGAGGCCAACAGACTGAGAAAAAAAGGGGACCGATCCTTTGGTTGCAAATATGGCAAGCAGAAACGTCAACTCCCCTCAGCAGAAAAATAAAATTAATCCAAGGGATGCTGGTAGAGGATGAGGATGGATTTAAAACGGTGCCTGCTGCTTTTTCTCCATCTTGGAGCGTGGAGAGCCTCGGCAGCTTCTGAACAGCGATGAGCGTGTTTCTAATTATCACATCAAGCCTTTGATCTGCTTTAATTGTTTGTTTCCCCCTGCAAACGCAAATTTGACTCACTGGTGCTGTGTTTAGCCAGCTGCTCCGCTTGGAGGTGCTCGGCATTGGGCCATGCCTATTTCCCAAATGAGACACAAATGCCCTGGCTTCTGTTCAGCCCTGCACATATTGAGCTCCTACTACGCGCTTGGTGATGGGGAGTGCAGAAACTAATAGAATCTGTGTCTGAGGTTGCCTTGAATGGTTCTGAGTCTCACTCTCTTTCCGCCCTGCCCCACTCCCAGCCCCCAGGAGATTCTGGAAGAAAACAGAAGACAGTAGGATAAAATTCTGATCAAATCAGAACTCAATATACAGAAATATGAACATCTTGCAGGTGGGTCAAAACTGGAGACTGCCAATTTTTAAAATAAGCTTTCTAGGTAGGTCTCGTGGGATTTACAGTTTCAGTCTGCATTTGAAGCTTCTGCATCTCTCTTGTAAAACCTTCAGCAATCATCAGATGAAGATGTATGTGGTTCACCTGCTTGGCTTACTAAAGCAGGAGACAGTCAAGCCAAAAGAAAACGGTCTTAAAATACAGGCTTGTGAATTGTAGAACTGAAAGATACTTTATTCAGGTATATTCTACATATCATATACTTCATCCATTTCAAGTGTATAGTTCAATGATTTTTTTTTCTTTTTTCCTTATTTTTGAGATGGAGTTTCACTCTTGTTGCCCAGGCTGGAGTGCAATGGTGTGATCTCGGCTCACTGCAACCTCTGCCTCCTGGGTTCAAGCGATTCTCCTGCCTCAGCCTCCGAAGTAGCTGGGATTACAGGTGCCTGCCACCACGCCCAGCTAATTTTGTATTTTTAGTAGAGACAGGGTTTCACTATGTTGGCCAGGCTGGTCTCAAACCCCTGACCTCGGGTGATCCACTCGCCTCTGCCTCCCAAAGTGTTGGAATTACAGGCATGAGCCATCTTGCCTGGTCTAAATGCCTTTTCTCAGAAGGTGAAATCCAGTTCTGGTTTTTAGTTTAGTTTAGTTTTGTTTTGTTTTTTTGAGACAGAGTCTTTCTCTGTCACCCAGGCTGGAGTGCAGTGGCACCGTATCGGCTCACTGCAACCTCCGCCTGCCGGGTTCAAGCAGTTCTCTTGCCTCAGCCTCCTAAGTAGCTGGGACTACAGGCACATGGCACCATACCCAGCTAATTTTTTGTATTTTTAGTACAGACGGGGTTTCACCATGTTGGCCAGGCTGGTCTTGAACTCCTGACCTCTTGATCTGCCTGCCTCAGGCTCCCAAAGTGCTGGGATTACAGGCATGAGCCACGGTGCCTGTAACCACGGCCCCAGTTCAATGATTTTTAAAGTAAATTTATCAAGTTGTGCAACCATTACCACAAAACAACTTTCAAACATTTCTTTCTTTTTTTTTGTTTTTTTTTTTGTGAGCAACATGGCTGTTTATTTCACCTGGGTGCAAGTCCAAAAAGAGAGTCAGCAAAGGGAGATAGGGGTGGGGCCGTTTTATAAGATTTGGGCAGGTAAAGGAAAATTACAGTCAAAGGGGGTTTGTTCTCTGGTGGGCAGGAGTGGGGGTCGCAAGGTGCTCAGTGGGGGAGCTTTTTGAGCCAGGATGAGCCAGGAAAAGGACTTTCACAAGGTAATGTCATCACTTAAGGCAAGGACCGGCCATTTACACTTCGTTTGTGGTGGAATGTCATCAGTTAAGGTGTGGCAGGGCATATTCACTTCTTTTGTGATTCTTCAGTTACTTCAGGCCATCTGGGCGTATAGGTGCAAGTCACAGGGGATGCGATGGCTTGGCTTGGGCTCAGAGGCCTGACATTCCTGCCTTCTTATATTAATAAGAAAAATAAAACAAAACAGTGTTGAAGTGTTGGGGCGGCGAAAATTTTTGGGGGGTGGTATGGAGAGAGAAAATGGGCGATGATTCTCAGGGCTGCTTCGAGCGGGATTAGGGGTGGCGTGGGAACCTTGAGTGGGAGAGATTAAGCTGAAGGAAGATTTTGTGGTAAGGGGTGATATTGTGGGGTTATTAGAAGAAATAGTTGTCGTGTAGAATTATTGGTGATGGCCTGGATATGGTTTTGTATGAGTTAAAAAACTAAATGGAATAAGAGAAGGAGAAAAACAGGTATAAAAGGTCTAAGAATTGGGAGGACCCAGGACATCTGATTAGAGAGTGCCTAAGGAGATTCAGCATTGTCCTGCCAGCAAAGATTATTTATTTACCTCAAGAGTTTAGAGTGGCAGTTTGGGGATAGCACCAGGAGATATCAGCTGTGATGGCTTGGAGAAACAGCATAAACTGGCAGTGTAAACAAGAGCAGGGCATGTGTGAGTAGTTGAGAACGGTGAATAGGAGTATGACTAGACAGAAGATAGTAGGGATGACAAGTTTTTTGGGGCACAGTCTAAGTTGGTCTGGTGTCTGGAATGAGACTGGGGCCTAATAAAAAGGAGCATCTATACGGGAGCTTAAATGGGCTGTACCTTGCAGCATTCCGAGGACAGGCCTAAATTCTGAGAAGGGAAAGTGGTAAAAGTATTGTCCAGTCCTTTTTAAGTTGGTGGCTGAGCTTGGTGAGGTGTGTTTTTAATAGACCATTAGTCTGCCACTGAATACTAAGAGCTTGAAAAAACGCTTGGCTGATTTGACTAATAAAGGCTGGTCTGTTATCAGATTGTACAGAGGTGGGAAGGCTAAACTGAGGAATTATGTCTGACAGAAGGGAAGAAATGACTGCGGTGGCCTTCTCAGACCCTGTAGGAAAGGCCTGTACCTATCCAGTAAAAGTGTCTACCTAGACTAAGAGATATTTTAGTTATCTTACTCGGGGCATGTTGAGTAAAGCTAATTTGCCAGTCCTGGGTGGGGGCAAATCCTTGAGCTTGATGTGTAGGGAAGGGAGGGGGCCTGAACAATCCATGAGGAGTAATAGAACAGCAGATGGAACACTGAGAAGTTACTTCTTTGAGGATAGATTTCCACGATGCAAAGGAAATGAGAGGTTCTAAAAGACGGGCTAGCGGCTTGTAACCTACATGGAAGAGGTTATGAAATGATGACAGAATAGAATGGGCCTGTGAGGCTGGAAGGAGATATTTTCCTTGGTCTAAGAACCATTTGCCTTGTGTGGGAAGAGATTGATAGGTGGAAGTTTCAGCGGGGGAGTAGGTGGGAGTGACTGAAGTGAAGGAGAAAAACTGGCCGTGAGGGACAGAAGTTGGAGAGCTAGCTGCTTGTCTAGCCACCTTATCAGCATAAGCGTTCCCTAGAGCAGTGGGATCTGACGCCTTTTGATGCCCTTTGCAGTGAATGACCCCAACTTCCTTTGGAAGTAAAGTGGCCTTGAGCAGAGTTTTTATTAAAGAGGCATTAATGATGGAGGACCCTTGTGTAGTGAGGAAACCTCTTTCAGCCCATATGACTGCATGGTGGTGCAGAATATGAAAGGCATATTTAGAGTGAGTATAAATATTGACGCGTAGTCCTTTTGCAAGAGTGAGGGCTTGAGTTAAGGCAACTAATTCGGCTTGCTGAGAGGTAGTGGAGTGGGGGGAGAGCGGTGGCCTCAGTGATAGATGTGGAAGATACTATAGCATAGCCTGCCTTTGCTGGTGAGTGGCGATTAGGCCTGGTGGAACCGCCATCAATAAACCAAGCGTGATCAGGGTGAGAAACAGGGAAGAAGGAAATATTGGGAAACGGGGTGAATGTCAGGTGGATCAGAGAGATGCAGTCATGAGGGTCAGGTGTGGTATCCGGAATAATGTGGGAGGCCGGATTGAAGTCTGGGCCAGTAACAATGGTAATTGTGGGAGACTCAACAAAGAGTGAGTACAGCTGAAGGAGCCAGGAAGCAGAAAGTATATGCGTCAGGAATGAGGAAGAAAATAGATTTTGGAAATTATGAGAACTGTAGAGAGTGAGTTGAGCATAGTTTGTGATTTTTAGGGCCTCTGAAAGTATTAAAGCAGCGGCAGCCGCTGCACGCAGACATGAGGGCTAGGCTAAAACAGTAAGGTCAAGTTGTTTGGACAGAAAGGCTACAGGGTGCGGTCCCGGCTCTTGTGTAAGAATTCTGACCACACTAACCATGCCTAGGAAGGAAAGGAGTTGTTTTGTAGAAGGTGCTGGGGTTTGAGAGATCAGTCGGACATGATTGGCAGGGAGAGCACGTGTGTTTTTATGAGAATTATGCAGAGATAGGTAACAGATGAGGAAGAAATTTGGGCTTGACTAAAGTAATGGGGGCTGTCTGTGAAGCTTTTACAGCCTAGGTAATTTGCTGAGCTTGATAGGTGTCAGGGTCAGTCCAAGTGAAAGCGAAGAGAGGCTGGGATGAAGGGTGCAAAGGAATAGTAAAGAAAGCATGTTTGAGATCTAGAACAGAATAATGGGTTGTGGAGGGAGGTATTGAGGATAGGAGAGTATATGGGTTTGGCACTACAGGGTGGATAGGCAAAACAATTTGGTTAATAAGGTGCAGATCCTGAACTAACTTGTAAGGCTTGTCTGGTTTTAGGACAGGTAAAATGGAATTGTAAGGAGAGTTTATAGGCTTTAAAAGGCCATGCTGTAGCAGGTGAGTGATAACAGGCTTTAATCTTTTTAAAGCGTGCTGCGGGATGGGATATTGGCATTGAGTGGGGTAAGGGTGACTAGGTTTTAATGAGATGGTAAGGGGTGCATGATCGGTTGCCAAGGAGGGAGTAGAGGTATCCTATACTTGTGGGTTAAGGTCGGGGGATACAAGAGGAGGATGTGAAGGAGGTTTTGAACTGGGGGAAAAGGTGGCAATGAGGTGTGGCTGTAGCCCAGGAATAGTCAGGGAAGCAGATAATTTAGTTAAAGTGTCTGGGCCTAATAAGGGAACTGGGCAGGTGGGGATACTAAAAAGGATTGCTTAAAAGAGTATTGTCGGCCGGGTGTGGTGGCTCAAGCCTGTAATCCCAGCAGTTTGGGAGGCCGAGGTGGGCAGATCACGAGGTCAGGAGATCGAGACCATCCTGGCTAACACGGTGAAACCCCGTCTCTACTAAAAATACAAAAAAATTAGCTGGGCGTGTTGACGGACACCTGTAGTCCCAGCTACTCAGGAGGCTGAGGCAGGAGAATGGCGTGAACCCGGGAGGCGGAGCTTGCAGTGAGCCGAGATCGCGCCATTGCACTCCAGCCTGGGGGACAGAGCAAGACTCCGTCTCAAAAAAAAAAAAAAAAAAAGAGTATTGTCTAAGTTGGCACCAGAGTTGGGGAGTTTTAAGAGGTTTAGAAGCCTGGCCGTCAATACCTACAACAGTTATGGAGGCAAGGGAAACAGGCTCTTGAAAAGAAGGTAATGTGGAGTGGGTAGCCTCCATATTGATTAAGAAGGGGACGGGCTTACCCTCCACTGTGAGAGTTACCCAGAGCGTCTGTGACGGTCCTGTAGGCTTCGGAGGCGATTGGGTGGTGTCAGTCTTCGGCTGCTAAGCCAAGAAGATCTGGGAAGGAGTCAGAGAGCCTTGGGCAGAGTCCCCGGGGCTGTGGGAGTGGCTGCCAGGTGAGTTGAACAGTCTGATTTTCAGTGGGGTCCCACATAGATGGGACGCGGCTTAGGAGGAATCCCAGACTGCGGGCATTCCTTGGCCTGGTGGCCAGATTTCTGGCACTTGTAGCAAGCTCCTGGGGGAGGCAGGCCTGGAGGAATGCCTGGCCACTGCAGTTCAGGCGTTTGGAAGTTCTTGTGTGCTGGAGATATGGCTGGGGTTTGTCTCACAGTGAAGGCAAGGAATTGCAACTTTTTTCTATTATTGTACACCTTGAAGGTGAGGTTAATTAAGTCCTGTTGTGGGGTTTGAGGGCCAGATTCTAACTTTTGGAGTTTTATTTAATGTCGGGAGCAGATTGGGTAATAAAATGTATATTGAGAATAAGACAGCCTTTTGACCTTTTAGGGTCTAGGGCTGTAAAGCGTCTCAGGGTTGCTGCCAAAGGAGTCCTGAACTGGGCTGGATTTTTTATATCTGATGAAAAAGAGTCTAAACGCTAACTGATTTGGGAGAGGTCGGATAAAGAAAAAGGAGTATTAACCTTGACTATGCTTTTAGCTCCAGCCACCTTTTTAAGAGGAAATTGCTGGGCAGGTGGGGGATGGCTAATTGCAGAACGAAACTGTAAGGCGGACCAGGTGTGAGGAGGGGAGGTGATAACAGGATTATAGAGTGGAGGAGCAGAGGCTGAGGAAGAATTGGGACCTAGCTCAGCCTGGCGAGGAGGGGAGATGTCAGATGGGTCTGTAGAAAAGGAAGATTAGAAAGACTCAGCGATGCTTGGGGTTGGGACTGAGGGGACAGGTGGGAGGGAAAGGAGGAAGATTTGGGACAAGTTGCATTGGGCACAGAGACTAGGAAGGCACTGATGTGTAGAAGAATGCCTGGACATCAGGCACCTCTGACCGTTTGCCGATTTTACGACAAGAATTATTTAGGTCTTGTAGGACGGAAAAATTGAAAGTGCAGTTTTCTGGCTATTTGGAACTACTGTTGAGTTTGTATTGGGGTCAAGTGGCATTGCAGAAGAAAATAAGGCATTTAGGTTTTGGGTCAGGTGTGAGTTGAAGAGTTTTTAAGTTTTTGAGAACACAGGCTAAGGGAGAAGAAGGAGGAATGGAGGGTGGAAGGTTGCCTATAGTGAAGGAGGCAAGTTTAAAGAAAAGGGAGAGTAGAGACATGGAGGGAAGTGGTTTGGGGGTTCTTACCCTCCAGAAAAGCGTTAAAGGGGTCGGGGCACAGAGATACAAGGTCAGGGTGTGGAAATAAGGGATCAGGGTGCAGAGATATAACAGGTCGGGGTAGGCTGGCCACGGTGGCTCATGCTTGTAATCCCAGCACTTTGGGAGGCCGAGGCGGGCGGATCACGAGGTCAGGAGATCGAGACCACGGTGAAACCCCGTCTCTACTAAAAATACAAAAAATTAGCTGGGCGTGGTGGCGGGCACCTGTAGTCCCAGCTACTCGGAGAGGCTGAGGCAGGAGAATGGCATGAACCTGGGAGGCGGAGCTTGCAGGGAGCCAACATCATGCCACTGCACTCCAGCCTGGGTGACAGAGCGAGACTCTGTCTCAAAAAAAAAAAAAAGAGGTTGGGGCACAGAAATAAGGGATCGGGGCACAGAGATATGAGGTTGGGGTACTTGCCCCTCCCTCAGAAAAGCGGGACTTGCCGCTAAGGGTGAAGGACCAAGGCAGGCATCCCTGCATGGTCTGACACCTCTGAAACGTGGGTGAATAATCAGAGAGGCATCCCTGCAATGATTAAACACCAAGGGAAGGATGCCTTCCCAGTCCGTGACCGGCGCCAGAATTTTGGGTCCATGGATAAAACGTGTCTCCTTTGTCTCTACCAGAAAATGAAAGGAATTGAAATTAAGAGAAGGAAGAGATTGAAGAGTGGAAGGAGAAAGTGGTTGAGGGATAGTGAGAGAGGTTGGAGAAGAGAGTAAGAAGAGGCCGCTTACCTGATTTAAAATTGGTGAGATGTTCCTTGGGCTGGTGGGTTTGAGGACCTGAGGTCGTACGTGGATCTTTTTCACAGAGCAAAGAACAGGAGGACAGGGGATTGATCTCCTAAGGGAGGTCCCCCGATCCGAGTCACGGCACCAAATTTCATGTGTGTCCATGTGAAGAGACCACCAAACAGGCTTTGTGTGAGCAACATGGCTGTTTATGTCACCTGGGTGCAGGCGGGCTGAGTCCAAAAAGAGAGTCAGCCTCAACTTTCAAAGATTTCTATCACCCTGATAAAATCTCTCATGTACATTTACTCTTAATCCCTATTTCTCCCTCTCTGCACACAGACAGCCACTAATTTACTTTGTCTTCGTAGATTTACCTCTTCTGGATATTTTATGTAAATGGAATCATGCAATATGCAGTCTCTTTCGTCTGCTTCTTTTACTTAGCGAATGTCTTTGTGGTCCATCCATGTCTCGTGGTATATCTGTAGTCTGTTTCCTTTCATTGTTGAATGCTATTCCATTGTATAGATATACCACCTTTTTAAACCTGTTCACCACTTGATAGAGATTTGAGTTGCTTTCAGTTGTGGGCTATTGAGAGTAGTGTAGCTATGGTCATCCCTGTGTAAGTCTGTGTGGGAGAAAGACTTAAAGTGTGAAATAGAAGATTCTGCCCTTATTGTTAGTTATTCAGAATGCTACATCAGCAGAAAAATGTTTTATTTGCAGGCCAGGTTTTTTATGTGCAAAGCACAGTGGTTGGTGCCATCAGTTGAATGCAAATGAAAGAAGACAGCCTTAGTTGCTTTTTTTTTTTTTGAGATGGCATCTCGCTCTGTCACCCATGCTGGAGTGTAGTGATGCAATCTCAGCTCACTGCAACCTCCGCCTCCCAGGTTCAAGCAGTCTCCTGCCTCTGCCTCCTGAGTAGCTGGGATTACAGGTACGTGCCACCATGCCCAGCCAATTTTTGTATTTTTAGTAGAAATGGGGTTTCACCATGTTGGTGACGCTGGTCTCGAACTCCTGACTCGTGATCCACCCTCCTCGGCCTCCCAAAGTGCTGGGATTACAGGCATGAGCCACCGCTCCTGGCCCGAACCTTAGTTTTTAAAGAAACTCAACTGAGCTCTGGAGGCAGAGTATGACTAATTGAGGTTGTTTCCGAATGTCAGATGCTTGATTCCTGGGTATCTATTCAGTCTGGATCTTTAGTTGGCAAGTGATGAAAACCCAACTTGGCTAAACCTCAATAAAAGAACCACAATAAAGAAGGGAGTTTATTGGCTTACATAATGAAATGCCCATGGGGTAAGTCTAGCTTCAGGTGTGGTTTGATCCAGAGGCTCAAGGGATATTGTTCTTGGTTTCTTCCCAACTCGTGTGTTAATTCAAAGGCTCTATGTGCTGGTGAGATGGCTGGAAGCCCCTCTTCTTGGGTTCAAGTTCAGGTTCAAGTTCATTTGCTAAATGTCTCTTTCACATCTGTGTTTATGTGTGTGTTGTGTTTGTGTGTTTTGTGTGTATGCATAAGAGTATATGTGTTTGTGTATGAGTTTGTGACTGCGTGTTTGTGTTATATGTATTTATGAGTGGGTGTGTGATTGTGTATGAGTTTGTGACTTCGTATGTTAATGTGTGGGTTTTGTGTTTGTGTGTTGCATGTGTTTATGCAGGTATGAGTGTATGTTTATAACTCTGTGTGTGTTGTATGCATATGAGTGTGTGTGTTTGTGTGTGTGTGTGTGGCAGGGAAGGCATCTGTGGCATAGAAACGATGCTGGGAAGCTCTGGCTGAGTCTTTGAATGCCATGGTGCTGTAGACTGAATTTCAAGTGAACAGTAGGAATTTTTAAACAGGGTGACCAGGTCATTTACGCAACTCAGAGCTCACCGCTGAGCAGTGTGGGAGGCTGATGGGAGCAGGCAGGGGCTGCAGGGAGGCCCGAGAGGAGAGGGTCATGGAGTTTTAGCCTTGGCCTCTCGGCAGGGAGCCAGCTGCAGTCTTGGAAACAGTGACTAGAGGGGGTGGGGCCTTGAGTTCTAAGCCTGGCATTCAGGTTCCAGTCTGGCCTGTCCTATACAGCAGGAAGGATGAGCCATACAGGGGGGAGGGCAGGAGAAGCCCTGGAAGCATGAGGCTGCTCACCGCCCCAGCAGGGCTCTCCTGCCGCCATGACCTGCTGGAGGGATGACTAGGCAGGGCGGCAGTCTGTGGCCTGATACTGCTCTGAAGAGTAAGTGGTGCTCTTGGCCTGGACCTACTGATTGGCGACTGGGGCCTAGCCCTGCCTACTCCAGTGGTTTCTGGAAGTTTCCATAAATGACTTTTAGGATGCCGTGGGAATAATACTTATTTTGCTACTTCCTTATGGAAACCAAATGCGCATACATGTATTCATTAGCCACATATAAGATTGGCTCCATGGCAGACAGATGACCACCCCTTAGAGTCCCAATTCTTGGAGTATGTTGCAAAGAAACCTGATGCCCACGGATGAATTAGTTCAGATAATCAGCGACTTTTTTTTCAGACTATTTAAAGCTTTCTTTTCTTTGGAAGGATGACTGAGATTGAATTTGTAGGGAATTATACATGGTTAGTGGGTAGAGCAGTACGGAGGAGAACTGACATACAAATAAATCAGATTAAAAATTGGTTTCTGATGTCTGGGAGCCTGCCAGCTTTGACTCACCAATGGCGAAATGACTCCAACTAAAAAGATCCTTTAGATCTTTCTGTCTCAACCCTTTTCTCATATCATATATCCCATAATACAGCCAGACATAAGAGAATCGAGTCCAAATCCCTTATTGTTGCAGATGGGAAAACTGAGACCTATACAGGTCACATGCCTCTGAAGCTTACACAGTGTTTATGGCAAAGCAAAGGCTTGAACCCGGTGGTTAGCTACTGAGTCCCAGTATTTAAACATTTTTATTTCATTACCTCCTTATGCAAACCAGGTGCACACAGATATGTTTATGGGGCATATATAAATTTGGCTCTGTAGATGAAGGCTGATTTTGGTTTGAGGTAAGAAAGAAAGCAGGAATATGGGATTGTCTTGCCAATTTTTGTATTCAAAATAAGTAAATGTAAGTTCAATTTACAAGTATGCCTTCTTATTCTTTATTACCTTGACAGTAGACTAGAAAGGGGAAGAAGTTTATGTGAAGATAAATGAGGGTAAATTGAGTGAGATAGGATAAAAGGGAGAAAATAGGTCTATTCCCAAGGGGTTCCGTGAGAGACTGAGACTTCCTTTGCTGCATATGTGATCATTGTTCATTTGTTCAAAGCCCTCATTCATCCTATGCTCCAGTCACCATAGTAAGGGCCTCATATATATCTTTTAACCATGCGAGGTTGGGGTTATTATCTTATTTTAAAAAAAGACAACTGGGCCAGGTGCGGTGGTTCACACCTGTAATCCCAGCCCTTTGAGAGGCTGAGGCAGGTGGATCGCTTGATCCTAACCTGGGCAACATGGCACAATCCCATCTCTACAAAAAATACAAAAATTAGCCAGGCGTGGTGGTGCGTGCCTCCCAGCTACTTGGGAGGCTGAGGCAGGAGGACTGCTTGAGCCCAGGAAGTCGAGGCTGCAGTGAGCCATGATCACGCCACTGCACTCTAGCCTGGGCAACAGAGGGAGACCCTGTCTCAAAAAATAAACAAAAAATAAAAAATAAAAAAAATAAAAAAAGAAAACTAAGGCTCAGAAGATTTCAGTAATTTGCTCGAGGTCACAAAGCTGGCAAGTTATAGATTCATTCTGGGAACTCATCGTGTTAAAAGTCTTATGAATTAGAACTCTGCAAGCTTCTTTCCTTAGGGACAGGGCTACACCTTGGTCAACTGAGAAGGAAAAGCATCTGTCCATTTCTATGCTTGGGGTAGGGTCCACATTTCTTTCCTGCAGATGGGTGAGAATAGAGGTATCCCTTTGCAGAGTCACCTAGAAGGTGGTTCACTGGGGGGAACGAGTTTACAGGTTCCCACCCCTGTCAAAGGTGTCAGCGGTGGTCTGAGGTAAGAAAGGACCACAGAGAGCAAAAACCTTGTATGGTGGCCCCGAATCTCATGCTGGGACCCAGCTTTTGGGCCAGCCAGTGACTGTGCCCCAGCCTAGCTAAGAGGAGGCTGCAGGGCTGGGAGCCTGGGGCAGTTCTTGTGGGCTGACTGGGCTGGGCTTTCCTTACAGCAGCAGCGTGGCTCTCTGTGTGGAAATGAGGCCATTCGCGAGCTTCTTGATGTCATCTCCCTTTTGCTTCTCTGGGTCTTCCTTGAATACAGTACCAATCCCAGCTCTTAGTGGATGCAGAAGAAAGGACCTTGCCCAGGAGGGGGCTGGAGAAGCAGAGGCTGGGGTGGCCTGGTGGTCCCAGGAGGAGTCTTGCTTCCTTCTGTATGTGCCTTTGACCCATTGTAACATGGGCCTCTTTCTTGTGGTTTTCCTGGAGATCTTTCCTTCCTTGCTTGTCTTCCTGGGCTGTCTCAGACTGAATGGGCAGGATGTGGGACAGGCCAAGGGGGAATATCATGGGGAATATCTTTCTTCCCTAACGCCCACCTCTAAACTGGGGAACAGTGAGGTCATTTACAGGTGTGTAGGGCAGGGGTGGGCAATTTTTTTATAGGAGGGGCCAGATAGCAAATACTTTAGGCTTTGCAGGATGGTATGATTTCTCTGTCACACTACTGAACTTTGCCATGGTAGAGTGAAAGCAGCTATAGACAATACGTAATGAATGGGCGAGGTTGTGTTGCAATCAAACTTTATCAAGACAGGCAAGGGGCTGGATTTGGTTCCCTGAGCTGTAGTTTGTTGAACTGGGTCAAGAAGGTGGAGCAGCCACTTTTGGCAGATGAATGCCATTGCCCACAGGGAAAAGATGTCTCACACAGACCCAGGACTCCACAGGACCCCAAGGCAGAATCTGTATAGCCAAGAATTGTGTGTGCCAGCCTGTCCGTCAGCCCCACACAGCCCCACAGGCGATGTCTGTCTGGACTAGAAGGCTGAGGAATCTTGTTTTAGGGCATTATATTTAAGAAGCCACGGTGGAAATATGGGCTTGGACAATATTAGTGACGATGTCAGCTCATCCAGTTCATCCTTCAGAGCTTGCCAGCTGGGGCTGGGCCAGGGCCTGGGGCCATGTTCAAAGGCTGATAAGCTTTCCAGAGACGCGTTTCACTGACAGAAACATCCCCAGCACATTCTGTTCCAATTCTGCTGGCCTCCTATGGTGCACTGTGGGAAGACGTGTGGGGTTTGAGTATATTATGTGGCAGGGCAGTTTGAAGACACAGAGGGGTTTGAGGCGTGTGTCCTCATGACTGGAAGGACCCAGGGCAGGCCAGATGCCCTAGGATGCAAGATGAAAGAGGGTAGGTGCCGGGAAGAACAGCTGCAGTATGGTGAGTGGGCGGAGGAGGAAGAGTTTGCTTTTGGCTGGGATGCTGGCCTCCCAGAGGAGGTGGCAATTGTGGTGGGCCCTGAAGGATGGGTCACAGGTGGGAGTAATGAACATGGCCTGGGAGAGTGTGGGCATGCCTGGCTAGAGCCAGTGGTTTATTTGGCTTTGAGCTATGGGGGCAGATTCTATTTTCCAAAGATGATCCCAACAATATCTCCCATGCCACACACATTTCTTCTCATCAAGAGGTGGAGTTGAATTCCCCGCCCTCTGAATCGTGCAGCTGGTGACTTGTATGTTGCCACTGGAGTCCAGTGGAAGTGACGCCACGGGACTTGCAATGCTGGAGCAGTAAAGGAGTTGCAGCTTCCACCTTGAGAGAGGGAATGCTCGCACAGAGCCCCGAGCACCCACATGAGAATCCCACCCCCCTGCGCCAGCCATGCCCTGGGGAAGCCACACTGAGGAGCAGCCACACTGAGGGGCTCTGGAGGGCAGTCCTAGTCCTAGTCATCCTCCTAGCCCAGGAGATTCCAGCAGCGGGAACCCACTAGAAAGTCTGCTGGAGGAAATGGCTTACTTCAGGCTGTGCTTTCAGAAGAGGAATCGGCAGCAAAATCCAGGACAGAGTGGTGGCTGGTGGCTGGAGGGTGGGACCGGGAGACTGATGAAGGGCGTTTTGGGCTGCTTTCCATGAGAAGTGATCTCAGGTGAGCTGTGGCTGCAGGCACAGAAAGGAAAGGCCATTGCAAGAGATGCTGCTGTGCAAGAACAGACAGGGTTCCCTCTTCACCTCTGCAGCTCCCAGCCCAAATCCCACATAACCCGTATCACATGACATTCTTTGAAACCTGGCTGGCACAGGCTGTAAAAAGCAGGGCTTTTGGCTTCATTTAGGCCTATAGTTCCTCACGGACCATTAGGTTATGTGTGTGAGAGTGGATGGAACCCTCAGGAGCAGCTGAGTGGGTAACGAAGGTGGTCATCAGACTTTGACATGTGAAGGACACAAGGACCAATTGCTGTGATGGATCTGGGAGGACAGGCAGGCAGCAGTCTCCCTAAAAGCACTGAAGTAAGATGGGCTGCTTTATAGCCTACCCATGTGGGCGGCTACTGTGGAGTTATATCAGGGGCAAAGACCCATCCCTGTTGTGGATGTGTCTTTTCATGGGGCTTCTGCCTTTGTTTCAACAGTCAGATATGAAGTTTGCTCTTTAGATGCTTTAGGGTCTTGAATTTATACTATGGTGTAAATGACTGATACATGAGCCTTTCCTTTGTGAGAATTCTGAAGCCAAGAGGCCTGGGCTACATGAAGGCTTTGGGTTGCTGAAAGAAATATAACAGGAGGGAGAGGAAAGGATGCAGAGGTGGAGGCTGGAAGCTGAAGTTCAAGCTCACTGACCGCAAGTCTGTGCTTAGGCCTGAGTTTACCCCCAGCTAGAGCTATTTGGCCGGTACAACCAGTAGAACCCATTGTTAATGGCCAGTGTTGGTTCTGATTGGCTGAGAATCAGTTCTAACTTGTCAGGAATCTATTCTGATTGGTTGAATGTCCACTATAATTGGCTGGGCATTTGTTCTGATTGGCAGTGGTGAAGTGCATGTAAGGAGGCTAGACTCCAGCTCCAGAAGTAATTTGTGGGCCCCAGGTGTGGAAGCAAACACTAGGTGGCCAATCCAGTCCTGTCACTTTCACAAAGTCCACAGAAGGCATGAGTCTTAGGTCTCAACGATCCTACTTGCAAAACCTGTGAGCTCATCATCACCCTTTCATTTTTGGAATTCTCCTCCTCTTTCTCATGGTCCTAGAAGGCATTTTTCCCTCCCTTTTCTTAGCATAACCACTGTGGCAGAGACTATAGTGCCCCACCTATGGCTTCTCAAGCCCTCATCCTTCCCAAGCCCATTGACTCAAAGTCCATTGACTCAAAGCCCACTGGAAGTCCACATCCACCTGCAAGGCCATGTAGGCTCTTTGCCTTCCTCTGGCTACTGCCGCCCTCTGGCCTGCTCAGCCAGGCTGAAGGACGGGGCAGTTGATGTCTTGCCAGGAGCAATCTCAACAAATGCTATGTGGGATTTGATGGATAAATACCCCAGATTCTTTGCTTCTTGATTGGGATCACTCAGGGGCATCGTCCACACCGTCTCCCGGAGTTCCTAACGGCTTGAGCCCCAGTTGCCCACATTGATAACCTGCTGTCTCCCTCTAGTGGGATCTTTCTTCGTCTTCCTTCACTTCCCTACGTGCCCCAGTGCTGGTCCTGACTTCACCTCCCAAATAAACGCCATGCACTGACATCCTTGTCCAGGGGGCTGTTTTGGAGGTTCCCAAACTCAGAGACATCTCTTCAAGGATGCCATGTTTCAGGGACACAAGAAGCAAATGGCACACAGGCAGTCCCTGCTGTCTGCCCTGTAACACAACTTTCTCTAAAGTCAGGGACCAAGAAAAAGCTTGGCTGTTTTCCTGGTTCTCAGAGGGGGAAAATACAACAAAAACAAAGCAAACTAATCATGCAGTCGATGACCCTGTTCCATCTGTTATTTCAGAATCACTAATGAAAGGTTAAAAAAAATCTGCCCTTCCCCAGCTCTAACAACTTTCCTCTGTGGTCACCAATTTATCCCATCTTTCAAAACATTGCTTTCTCAGCTGCTAGTGTGAGGTTCTCCGTTCTTTGCATCCTTGGACAGAAACTCTTTCAAGCTCTGCTCCCTCTAAAGATCAGATGACATTAAAACAAGATCTAAGCATCTGCTGTAAACACATCTTGGCAGGTGCTGCTGCCCCCCAGTGTGGACCCCTCCCCAGTTGACATGCCTTTAACTGCAAGGAAAACGGTAAAACACTGAGCAATCGACAGGCCCTGTGGGGAGTGCTGCTCCCTGCTTTGTGGTATCTGCTTTTGACGGAGACAAAGGAGCTTATCTTCCCTTCAGTTCACCTCCCTGGCCCTTTGAAGGCAGAACTAGAAGCAGCCAGGGTGGAAAAACTCCAAGGTCTGGAAAAACATGCAGATCAGAACCATTTCCTCACTATTCATCTTTTTAAACCTTTTTAAAAACTGAATCCAACCATTTAGTAGGAATCTAATAGGACTTCCTTTGGATGCTTCCCTTGAGGGGGTAACGTGTCACATTAAGAATGTAGGCTGCTGGTAACACAAAGGTTGTTCCTTGTTGGGAGTCAGTGGCTGCCCTGGAGGGATGATGGTGGGTGTGTGGGTGGAGCTTGTGTCTATGTGCAGCTTATTCAAGGAGGCATCCCAGACAATGGTTCTAAGAAGTTTTCTCAAAGTTTTGCTCACGGTTTTATTCCTTTCACTCATTCATATAGGCAAGCTCCTCCCCAAATCCCAAGGTAAATTGAGATTGAATAATTCTCTTCTCACTTCTTCCTTCTCCTCTTATTTTTCTTTCCCTCCCCTGCCTCCTTTCCTTTTCCATTTCCCTGTGTGTTAGTTCCTGATGGCTGCCATGACAAAGTACTACATACTGGATGACTTGAACAACAGAAATGACTTTTCTCACAGTTCTGGAGGCTGGAAGACCATAATCAAGGTGCCGCAAATTCAATTGCTGGTGAGGGCTCTCTTTCTGCCTTGCACACGGCGCCCATCTCACTGTGAGCTCACATGGCCTTCCCACTATGCCTGTACATCTCTGGTGTCTCTCTGTCCAAATATCCTCTGCCTGTGAGCACAACAGTCAAATTGTATTAGGGCCCACCCATATGATCTCATTTCACTTAAATTACCTCTTTAAAGGTCCTCTCTATAAACACAGTCACATTCTAGGTACATGGGGTGGTGGTGGGGGGCAATAATATACACATTTTGGGAAGAGGAGACAGTTTAGCCATAATACTCTCTTCTGCAAGCCTGTGCCCAGAAATGGTCTTGTTGACTCAAGTTGCATGCGTTCAAATCTTGGTTTTACCACTTCTAAGCTAAATGACCTGGATAATTTGCTTTACCTCTTTGAGCTTCAGTTTTAGTTGTTGTAAAATGGGAATACTCATGCTTGATGGTGTTGTAAGGATGATAGGGGATAATATATGTAGAGCCTGGTGCAGCAATCAGTGAGTTTGTGAAAGGTGCGTGTGAAATGTCAGTTCCTTCTGTTTTCCTCCTTCCCTCTTGATGCATCCTGCTATTGTACAATTTTGTATAAAAATTACTCCCCATACTCTTTAAATGGTTGATTTATTCTTTACTCTAAGAATTAATGCACAGTTGCCATTATAATCTAACTTTTATTGAATAAAAGTACATTTATTTTTATAATTTTAGTTTCAGTTTTCAAGATAATCTCCTAATCACCATTTACTGTGAAATTTTGATCTCTGTTTTAAATGGATTCACTTTAAGTGGCTTTTTTTCCAGTGCCAATTGTTCTTGGATAATGAGGACCTACTCTCTGAAGTATATTATTTAGAAGGATGATTGTAACCAACAGTTTAAAACAGAAACAGTTGCAAGAGTGGACACCTCTGTGGAATGGGTAGAGGGAAGAAGACATGATAGTACTTTTATTGATTGATTGATTGATTGAGACAGAGTCTTGTTCTGTTGCCCAGGCTGGAGTGCAGTGGTGTGATCTCTGCTTACTGCAGCCTCCACCTCCAGGCTCAAGTGATCGAACCTCAGCCTCTTGACTAGCTGGGACTGCAGACTTGTGCCACCACACCTGGCTAATTTTTGTGTTTTTTCCTGTACAGATGGGGTCTCACTTTCTTGCTCGGGCTGGTCTCAGACTCCTGGGCTCAAGTGATCCTTCACCTTGGCCTCTCAAAGTGCTGGGATTATAGGCCTGAGCCACTGCGCCCTGATTACACACATTTCTGTGTTGTTTGAATTTATTTCATTGTATTTTATTTTGCTGAGCATCCACGCTACATTCATATTTTGATTATTTGATAAAAATATCTCAACAGTGTAACTGGTGAAAATGGCCATGATGTGAGGTCCAAGGTGGGTGCCCTGATACGAGTTTCCAGTGCACACTGTCGGGGCCCCATCTGTATCCCCTGAAAACCTGCCATTCCTGCCCTTCTACTATGAGTGTCTGTAACTCTCTGCCTGAGCTTTCTCTGGCTGCTAGAACCATGCATGGAGCAGGTCTGATGTGCAAGGCAGTCCGTGCCCTGGGAACAACCCTCAGCCATGATGGAGAGGAGCTGCATGGCCAAGATCCCACTTCCACTCCACCGATGGGCCAACTCAGCACTGTGCTCTACAGCAGCCCCCAGAAGCCCCCAGCCAGAGTGAGCCCCAGTGCTCACAGAGGCAATCTCCTCACTAGCACATCCTCTTGGCATCCTTCCCTTCCCGATCTCACTTCGCTATTCCACTAACGGTGTTTCATACTCACACACTCGCTTGGAACAGGTCGCAATTCTTTCTCACTCACCGCCTGGAGGGGCTGGCACAGTGCACTTCTGTTTCCCTCACTTCTTTGTTGGAGGGGGCCAGTAGAATGACAGCACAAGAGAAAAGGGCCAGAAGTCAGTCCCTTTTCATTCTTTTCACTCCTGGGAGGGTTTAGAATCTACTACTGCTGGTAGCACCCAAAAGCACAGAAGCGCATGCTGGGAGACCCTGGGTTGGGGTGCAGTGTCTGGGCATTTTGGCTTGTCCTCTAGAATATGAATCTTCAGCAAGACTGAGAATGGGCAACCAAACCTGCCTTCCCATCAGATGCTGTTCTTGGTGGAAAGTTACCACCTAGCTTCGAAATGTTGCCCATGTTCTTTGAAAGCCCTTTTTAGATATGTGAAGAAAAGATAACATGTAAATTCAGCTACTCACACCCTGCCTTCCCAAGGAAGCATGGCTTTTAGACATGAATAGCTTGATCTTGCTTGTTACTATTTTCACCAACACAATGCAGTTGAATTAACTCTGTGCCAGTTTCTGAGTCCAGTCATTAAGAGACTGCAAGTTGATCCAGGCATGGTGGCACATGCCTTTAGTCCCAGCTACTCAGGAGGCCGAGGCAGGAGGATGGCTTGAGCCCAGGAGTTTGAGGCTGTCGTGTGCTATGATAGTACCTGTGAATAACCACTGAACTCTGGTCTGGGCAACATGCAGAGATCCTGTCTCTCTTAAAAAAAAAAAAAAAAAAAGGCCAGGCACGGTGGCTCATGCCTGTAATCCCAGCCCTTTGGGAGGCAGAGGCAGGTGGATCACCTGAGGTCAGGAGTTTGAGAAAAGCCTGGCCAACATGGTGAAACCCCGTCTCTACTAAAAATACAAAAATTAGCCAGGTGTGGTGGTGGGTGCCTGTAGTCCCAGCTACTCGGGAGGCTGAGGCAGGAGAATCACTTGAACTCGAGAGGCAGAGGTTGCAGTGAGCTGAGATCACGCCACCACACTCCAGCCTGGGTGTCAGAGCGAGATTCCATCTCAAAAAAAAAAAGAAAAGATAAGTCTGCAAGTTCCCACATTCTCACTGTTAGAGAACTCTCTAGTGCCTAGCTTAGTCCAGCCCAAATTCCTGACCCACAAAATTGTGAGATCTAATAAAATGGCTGTTTAAGCCACGAAGTTTTGAGCCACTTTGCAATAGATAACTGCAATCAGTATGTTGCATCAGAGCCATGACATTTAGAATCCACTTCTAATAATAATCTTTAAATTCATGTTCTGTGTTATAAGACACCTATCTGGAACTATAATTTCCTTAAATGCAATTTTCATCGTTATATTCCTCAGCTAAAAATCTGCAGGCTTCCCATCATTTAATGAATCTAAATCAAAATTCTTTTTTTTTTTTTTTTTTTGTTTGTTGAGATGGAGTCTCACTCTGTCGCCCGCCCAGGCTGGAGTGCAGTGGCGCGATCTCGGCTCACTGCAAGCTCCGCCTCCCGGGTTCCCGCCATTCTCCTGCCTCAGCCTCCCGAGTAGCCGGGACTACAGGCGCCCGCCACTGCGCCCATCTAATTTTTTGTATTTTTAGTAGAGACGGGGTTTCACCGTGGTCTCGATATCCTGACCTCGTGATCCGCCCGCCTCGGCCTCCCAAAGTGCTGGGATTACAGGCGTGAGCCACCGCGCCCGGCCTAAATCAAAATTCTTAATTCTAGGCCGGGCGCGGTGGCTCACGCTTGTAATCCCAGCACTTTGGGAGGCCGAGGCGGGCGGATCACGAGGTCAGGAGATCGAGACCACGGTGAAACCCCGTCTCTACTAAAAATACAAAAAAGTTAGCCGGGCGTGGTGGCGGGCGCCTGTAGTCCAAGCTACTCGGAGAGGCTGAGGCAGGAGAATGGCGTGAACCCGGGAGGCGGAGCTTGCAGTGAGCCGAGATCGCGCCACTGCACTCCAGCCTGGGTGACAGAGCGAGACTCCGTCTCAAAAAAAAAAAAAAAAAAAAAAAAAAATTCTTAATTCTTCATTAGCACATTGATGACCTTACTGGTGCCAAATTTTCATTTCTCTCAGGCTCCATGCCCCTTGGCATTCCTCTCCCTTAATGACTCTGAACTTGGCCATAGGCTGTGGGCTGAACTGTGTCCTCCCTCCCCCAAATTCGCGTTGAAGTTCTAACCCCAGGTACCCCAGAGTGTGACTGAATTTGGAGACAGGGCCTTTAAAAAGGTAGCCAAGTTAAAATGAGGTTATTAGGGTGGGTCCTAATCTGACTGGTGTCCCTAGAAAGAGAAGTTAGGAGGCCAGGCGTGCTGGCTCACACCTGTAATCCCGCTTTGGGAAGCCGAGGTGGGCAGATAACCTGAGGTCGGGAGTTTAAGACCAGCCTGACCAACATGGAGAAATCTTGTCTCTACTAAAAATACAAAAAAATTAGCTAGGCATGGTGGTGCATGCCTGTAATCCCAGCTACTCAGGAGGCTGAGGTAGGAGAATCGCCTGAACCCGGGAGGCAGAGATTGCAGTGAGCTGAGATTACACCATTGCACCCCAGCCTGGGCAACAAGAGCAAAACAACTTCTCAAAAAAAGAAAAAAATAAAAATAAAAAAAGAAAGAGAAGTTAGGACACAGACAGATGGAGGAAAGGCCATCTGAAGACATTGGGAGAAGACAGCTATCTACAAGCCGAGGAGAGAGGCCTCAGAAGAAACCAATTCTGTCGACACCTTGATCTCAGACTTCCAGCCTCCAGAAGGGTGAGAAAATAAATGTCTGTTGTTTTAGCCACCATCTGTGGTACTTTGTTATGACAGCTCTAGCAAACCAATACACTGTGTGACTTAGTTTTGCCAGTGAGAGTGTGGCAAACTTTATGCAATAAGATTGAAAAAGTGCTTGTGAATTTCTGCTCTTCTCTTTCCATCCCTGCTACCACCAAGAGATCAAACCCAGGGTAGCCCATTAAAAGGATGTGAGAGAGACAGGGAAGAGAGCCACAGACCTCCCAGCTGAGTCCAACCCAGACCGACCAGCCCACACGCTCCTAACCACAGATGCGTGTGCAGGCCCAGCCACACCGGTGTGTCTGCTCAGATCAGTGGAACCACTCAGCTGACCACTGGTTTGTGAGAAGTAATAGTGGTTGATGTGTAAAGCCACAGGTTTGGGGATGGTTTGTTACACAGCATTATTGTGGCTATAACTGATATTCCCCATTCAAGGCCTTCCAAATCCACTCAGTATCACATCCTCCTCCTCTCCACTACCCTCTACTGTCTGAACAAAAGATAAAGGAAAGCAGAGCCTCTGGGACGCTGCAGCATGCGTACCCTCCGTCCACTGCTTTCATGGTCCCCACGCCTGGGTGCTCCCGCCTGTCACCCCTGTGTTGGCCTCCTGAAGCTTCCTACTTAATTCTCAAAGCCTAAATCTGATCTCTTCCGGTAATCTCTTCCTAACCCGTGTGAGTTTCCTCCAGCTGCTGTAGCAGCTTCCCACAAGTTTAGTGGCTTAAACAACGCAATTGTATTCTCTCCCAGTTCTGGAGATAGGAGCATAACCTGAAGGTGTTGGCAGGGCCATTTTCTAGGCTCTAGGGGAGAATCTTTTCCTTGCCTTTTCCAGCTTCTACAGTCCTCCTGCATTCTTGGCTTGTGGCCCCTTCCTCCATCCTCAAAACACATCACTCCAACCTCTGCTTCCATCATCACATTTTGTTTTTCTGGCTTGTATCCTCTTGCCTCCTTCTTCTAGAACCCCTGTGATTGCATTGGGCCCACCTGGATAATCCAGGATAACCTCCCTTTGTCAAGGTTCTTAATTTAATCCCATCTGCGCAGTCTCTTTGCCATGCAAGATGACATAGCCACAGGCTTTGGGATTGTGATGTGGACATCTTTGGGGACCAGTATCCAGCCTCCTGTACTTTCTGCCAGAAAGTCATGCTCTGTCTCTCCTCTGAACATTCTGCAAATCTGAGGAAATGCCTGCTGTTTCACTGGATAGGCAGGCTGAGATTGTCTAGAAGTCTGTGTCCACTACTAGCCAATAAGCTCCACAAGGAAAGGTATTTTGTGTATTATTCATTTTCACATCCATAGCACTTAGCATAGACCTTGGCACACAGCAGGAGTTCTGAGAAGATTGGTACATGTTTACTATACATGCAACCTACAGCCTCCTTATGTGTAATTGTGTAAATGAAGTATGTGTGTTTGTTTATGTAAATAGATGTGCATAGATTCATGCAATATATTTATGATAATGTTTTTGAGGGAGTAGGAAACACTTGTTATTGTTTCAGTGATGCTGATTTATTTAATCATCAAGTGAGATCACAGGAGCCTCTTTCCTAAAGCAAGGATTTCATATTTTCTATACTTCCATTCTTATATTTTCCATTTTAGAGTGACTCAGACCACACAGCCACACACAGTGGATTCTTACATACTCTTTCCACAACATCCTTAGGGAGGGAGTGAATGCTTTTATCTTCTTCCCTGGAAAGATGAGAGATGAAGGCCAAGGCAGCTGAAAGGCTGGACAAGTTGTGGAGGTGTGGATGAAGTGCAGGTGGTTGGCCTTGCGCCGGCAGCATTTGCCCCCTGGGTGATAGTGAAGAGCGGTCAGCATTGAGTCCAGGGGACATCGTCATCACCCCCCTCTTTATATTTACATCATAGACTTGGGAGGGATTATTCCTTTGAAAATTTTCCATGTTTGTTCTGCATTCAAAAGGACGGGAAAGATACAATTCAATGAAAAAATGTTTTCTGTTTTGCAGCTAGATGGGAGGATAGGGGTGTGTGTGTGTGTGTGTGTGTGTAACATGCAGAAAAGAAAAAAAGAATTTATCTTGCTCATAGATAATAGAAGAACATCTGGGAATTACAAAGTGAAATCTTCCATATGTGAAATTCTGCATGAAGAAAAATGTGCCTGTACAGTTTGAGAAAAGGAGGCACTGGTGTTTCTCAAACTTCTCAGGCCAACTGCCCAAGGGTTTCATGAGCATCTCAACAACAGAGTGGCTCTTCCGTGCTATGTATTTTGATGAAATGGTGATGGGCTTCACAATAACAATGGGCAGGATGGGGAAGAAGACCAGGTCATTTTTGATTGTCTCAGGGTTGTAGAAATGAGGCTAAGGCTTGGGAGAACCAGCCTGTCCTGGAAGTAGGGGTGGAGGCTCCAGCAACCTTTCCAGTCTCACTGGAGAGCTTTCCCACATCGGAAATTCCTCATCAGCCTCCTTAACGCTGAGAAGAGGGAATAGTGGGGTGGTGTTTGCAACTTAGAATCCTTGAAATTGGAACAGAGCTCTGCCCTTTCCTCAGTGAATCCTAGTGGAGACCCTACAAGGTAGACTAGGTGGGAATCATTGCTCTAACTTTCTAAATGAGGAGCCAGACTGTCTCTAGGCCCTCTTCCCTTCTCTAGACTCATTTCCTAGTTAATCCAATCCAATCCTGAATACTGCAAGGAACCAAAGGCTTCTAAGGTCAACTACTAACTTCTTATATTCATTTGGATATCTCACCAGCAGTTCAAACTTACCTCAGCCAACATCAATTCCTTCTATCTGTTTCTCCTTTGGCCTCCTCACTTCAGTTAATGGCACCTTGTTGTTCAAGTAAACATACAAGAGCTCACTCATGATTTCTTTCTTTCCTTTATCCCTACCCTCATGCTTATATTCACATACCCCTCATGTTTATATTCACATACCCAATTCATCAGCAAGGTGACGCAGAACCCCACTTTCCTGAATGCTCACCACTTCTGCCCATCACCGGGCCACCATTCTCTTGCTGCGGGAGTACAGCTGGAGTCCTAAGCTGGACTTAATGCTTTCACTCTGTTCTCCACACTAAAGTTACAGGGGTCTTAAAAAAATGTAAATCAGGTGGTATCACTTCCCCTTATGACTTCCCCCACTATCCTTTAGAATACAGTCCCACCTGGGCCCACGCAGCCCTGATGGATGAGGACGCGTTGCTTACCTCCTGTGCCCCCTCACATCACTCCAGCAATTGTTTTGCTCCTTAATCCCCTCCTTCACTCCTTGCCCACCCCAATACCCTTTGCTCTTGTTTATTTATTTAACTGCTCCCTTGCTCCCTCTCACCCTGCGAAGTGCCTGCTTCCCCTCCACTATCTTCCGTGAGTAAAGACTTCCTTCTCCCCAGAAGCTGAGGAGATGCTTGTGCCATGCTTGTACAGCCTGCAGAATCATAAGCCAAATAAACCTCTTTTCTTTATAAATTAAAACATTATCATGGTAAGAATATTTAACATGAGATCCGTCCTCTTAACACATTTTTAAGTGTACAATACATTATTGTTGACCACAGGTACAATGTTGCACTTGTTTTTGTTGCCTGTGCTGTTGGTTTCATATTCATAAAATCATTGCCAAGACCAATGTCATAAAGCTTCCCCCCTATGTTTTTCTATAGGAATTCTATGGTTTCAGTTCTTATGTCTTTAATCCATTTTGAATTGATCTTTTTTCTCGAATAAACAGTGTCTCTCTCTGTCACCCAGGCTGATGTGCAGTGGTGCAATCATAGCTTACTGTAATCTCAACTGAGCTCAAGCAATCCTCCCAACTCAGCCTTCCAAGTAGCTAGGGCTACAGGTGTGCATCATCATGCCTGGCTAAATTTTACATATTTTGTAGAGATGGGGTCTTGTTATGTTGTCTAGGCTGGCCTTGAACTTCTTGGGCTCAAATGATCCTCCTGCCTTAGCCTCCCAAAGCTCTGAAATTACAGGCATGAGCCATCATGCCTACCCTGATCTTTGAATGTAAGGTCTTTGTGTATGGTACAATTTCATTTTTTTTTTTTTTTTTGCATTGGACATTCAGTTTTGCTGAAGAGACTATTCTTTTCCCATTTTCTAATCTTGGTGCCTTTGTCAAAGGGTATTTACCCAAAGGTTAGTTGACCATATATGCATGGACTTATTTCTGGGCTTTATTCTGTTTTACTGGTTTATGTCTGTCTTGTGGTAGTACCATGCTGTTTTGATTACTATGGCTTTGTAATACAGTTTGGGATCGGGAAGTGTGGTGCTTCCAATTTTGTTCTTCTTTCTCAAGATTAATTTGGCTCTTTGTGGTCTTTCTTGGCTCCATATAAATTGTAAAATTGTTTTCTCTATTTTGTAAAAAAAAATGCCATTGAGATTTTGATAGGGATTTCATTGAATCTGTAAGTTGCTTTGGGTAGTATGGACATTTTGACAATAGTAAGTCTTCCAATCTATGAACACAAGATGTATTTCCATTTGTTTGTGTTTTCTTTAATTTCTTTAATCAATGTTTCATAGTTTCTAGTGTCTTTCCTCTCTTTAATTAAGTTTATTTCTAAGTATTTTGTTCTTTTTGTTGATATTGTAAATTGGATTGTTTTCCTAATTTCGTTTTCAGGTAGTTTGTTAGTGTATAGAAATAGAACTGATGTTTGTATGTTGATTTTATATCCTGCAACTTTACTGAATTTATATACAAGTTCTAACAGTTTTTTATGAAGTCTTGAGAGTTTTCTATACGTAAGATCTTGTAATCTGCAAACATGGATAATTTTACTTCTTCGTTTCTGATTTGGAAGCCTTTTATTTCTTTTTCTTGCCCAATTGTTCTGGCTAGGACTTCCAGTATTATGTTGAATAGAAGTAGTGGAGACTGGGCATCCTTGCTTTTTTCCTTATCTTAAAGGAAAAACTTTTCAGTTTTTTACCATTGAATGTGATATTAGCTGTGGAATTTTCAAATATGGCTTTTATTATGTTGACATACCTTCCTTCTATTCTTAATTTGTTGAGAGATTTTATTATGAAAGAGTGTTGAATAATGTCAAATGCTTTTTCTGCATCTATTGAGATGATTATGCAAATTTTGTCATCATTCTGTTAATGTGGTGTATCACATAATTGATTTTCATATGTTAAGCCATCCTTGCATCCCAGGGGAAATTTCCACTTGAGGTATGAACCTTTTAATGTGTTGCTGGATTTGGTTTGCTAGAATTTTGTTGAGGATTTTTGCATGTATGTTCTTCAGAGATATTGGTTTGTAGTTTTCTTGTGGTATCTTTGCTGTCTTTGATTTCAGGGTAATGCTGACTTCAAAAAATGAAATTGGAAGTGTTCCTTCCTCTTCAATTATTTGAAAGAGTTTGAGAAAAATTGGCATCAGTTCTTATTTAAATGTTTAGTAGAATTAACCAGTGAAAGCATCTGGTTTGGGTTTTACTTTGTTGAGAGGTTTTTGATTATTGATTCAATCTTCATACTAGATATAGTTCTGTTCACACTTTCCATTCGCTATTTCTTCATGGTGTAGTCTTGGTAGGCAGTATGTTTTTAGGAATTTATTTATTTCTTCTAGGTTATCCAGTTTGTTGGTGTATATTTGTTCATAGTAGTCTCTTATTCTTCTTATTTCTGTTGTATTAGTTGTAATGTCTCCTCTTTCATTTCTAATTTTATTTACTTCTCTCTCTTTTTTTCTGAATTAGTTTAGCTAAGGGTTTGTCAATTTTATTTTTCAAAACTCATTTTTGTTTATCGTTTCTATTTTTTTGTTTTCTATTTTGTTTATTCTGATTAATATTTTGTAATTTCTTGCCTTCTACTTGCTTTGAGCTTCTTTTTATAGTTCTTTAGGATATAAAATTAGGTTGCTTATTCGAGATCTTCTCTTTTAATGTAGGCATTTATTGCAATAAACTTCCCACTTAGTACTACTTTTGCTGTACCCTAGGTATTTTGCATCTTTGTCTTCATTTTTCTCAAGATATTTTCTAATTTCCTTTAGATTTCTTCATTGACTCAATGGTTACTAAATAATGGTTTGTTTAATTTCTGTGTATTTATAAATTTTTCAGTTTTCTTTCTGCTATTGATTTCTGGTTTCCTCCATTATGCTCAGTAAAGATACTTGGTATGATTTCAGTCTTCTCCTTCTCCTTCTTCTCCTTCCTCCTCCTCCTTCCTCTTCTTTTTCTTCTTCCTCCTCCTCCTCCTCTTCTACCTCTTCCTCTTCCCCTCCCCCTCCCCTCCCGCTCCCCTCCCCCTCCCCTCCCCCTTCCCTCCCCATCCTCTCCCCCTCCCCTCCCCCTCCTCTCCCCCTCCCCCTCCTCCTCCCCCTCCTCTCCCCCTCCCCCTCCCCCTCCTCTCTTCCTCCCTCTCCCCTCCTCCTCCCCCTTTCCTCCCCCTCCCCCTCCTTCCTCTTCTTCCTCTTCTTCCTCCTCCTCTTCTTCTTCTTCTTCTTCTTTTTCTTCTTCCTCTTCTCCCTCTTCTTTCTTTTTGTAGAGATGGGTTCTCACTATGTTGTCCATGCTGGTCTCAAACTCCTGGCCTCAAGTGATTCTCCTGCCTTGGCCTCCCAAAGTGCTGGGATTGCTGAGATTACAGGCATGAGCCACCATGCCTCACCTCAATTTTCTTTAATTTATGAAGATTTGTGATCTACCATGTCATCTATCCTGGAGAAACTTCTGCATGAGCTGGAAAAATGTATATTCTGCTGTTTTTGGGTAGAATAATCTGGATGTTTGTTAGGTTCATTTGGTCTGTAGTGTTCAGGTCTGCTGTTTTCTTATCGATATTCTGACTTGCTGTTCTATCAAAAATATCATTGAAATTAGGATATTTAAATCTCCTACTATTATTGTATCTATTTCTCCCTTTAGTTCTGTCAGTGTTTGCTTTATATATTTATGTGTTCTGATGTTGGGTGCATATGTATTTATAATTGTTATATCTTCCTGGTAGATTGATTCTTTTATCATTGTATAATGTCCTTCTTTATCCGTTCTGCCAATTTTTGACTTAAAGTCTGTTTTGTTTGATATAAATATAGCTACCCTGCCCTTTTTTATCTGCAGCATAGAATATCTTTTTTTATCCCTTCACATTCAGCCTGTGTGTCCTTAAATCCAAAGTGAATTTCTTGTAGACAACAAATAGTTGGGTCTTTAAAAAATTCATTTGGCCACTGTATCTTTTGACTGGAGCGTTTAATCCATTTAGATTTAAAGTAATTATTGATAAGGATGAATTTACTATTGCCATTTTGTGATTTGTTTTCTGTCAGTCTTGTAGTTCTTTTGTCTTTCAGTTAGTTTCTGGAATTCTCATGAAGGGAACTTGTCTGTGAATTTTGTTGAATCAGTGTGTTAGTAGGGGGAAGGAGGCTCCAGGACTTCTTACTTCACAATCTTGATGTCATCCAATGCTCTTTTCTCTTTCTGCTTTTCTGCCTAAACTCTCCCACCCCCAATGCAGAGTTCTTTGCAGGGTTGGCATTACCAGGTCTTATTTCCAATATGATGTCCTTGGATCTTCTGGCCATCCAATTCCTGTGCTTACCTCATTACATTCACTTATTCACCTCAAGCAGGCTTCTTAACTAAAACATAAATCAGTGTCATGAGCAGGGGTTTTGCTTGGTGATCTCTGCATTCCTAGACCCTATCATGGGGCCTGCAAATTGAAGATGCTCAATGAACACCTGTTGAAAGATGAATGTAAAGAGGCCACTGCCCTTTCTATAATGCCATACAGAAGACATCTGTAGGCTCTACTTGATTTTGGTCAGAGAGCACTTGGGTCAGAGGTGGAGCCAGGAGTTCCCCTGGGGTAGCATGTTGGAAGAAAGACCATAGATGTGTCTTAGAGCCAGAAGATCTTGGTTTAAATGCTGGTTCTACCTCTGATCCCTTGCACAAGCCACTTACTTTCTCTGAGCTACAGTTTCTTAATCTATCCAGTGGAGTTAATAATGCTTTATTTTAGCCAGTTGTTGTGTAGATTAAGGAAAGTCACACATGTGACAGTCCTGGGTCGATGTACCAAATGGCCATGGTACATTTTCTGTATCCTGCTTAGCTTCTTTGATCAGAACACAAATCGAACCACATAAAAAATCATGAATTTAATGTCTGATAAGGTGATTGCAATTGGGTTCTTAGTCTCTGACTTACCCTGGTTATCATCTTTGTTTAAAAGCCATGTGGAAGTGCATTTTGCAAGATAACAGCTCTAAATAATAACATAGGTAACCATGGTAGTAACCATGCTGTTGTTTGGATAGTGAACAAGATGGGGTTTTACCAGAGGAAAGAGACAAATGGAAGTGGCATTTATTAAGCAACTATAGCTTTCAGATGGCCTGAATACAGAATTTCAGCTGTCATATGGAGGCATCATTGTCCTCATTTTACAGATGAGAAGACTGAGGCTAAGGATGACTGCACCAAGAATATACATGTCTTAAAGCCTTTTGCTATAAGCTGCATTACTTTTAAGAAAATTTGTTCTGATCGACATTACCATGAGCAGTGAATCTCACCACACTCTTGTAGAATTCATTTTGTGTGTGTGTGGTGGGTTCGGGGGGAGGTCAGGGAATGAAGGACAGGGTTAATATCTGTTTTTAATTGGATATATATAAGTAATTTAGTACCCTCACAGACACACCCAGAAATAATGTTTAATCTGAACACTCCATGGTCAATGACCATTCAAGTTGATGCATAAACTTAGCCATCACAGTGAGGAAAACTGAGCAAGTATAACTCAAAGCCTTCTCAGCTGGTCCTACTGCTTTGAGGGCATCTGTCCATTAGACAGCCTTAGCCTGTGATAGGTCTTGAGTTGATCCTGGCTGCAGCTTGCTATCAAGCGCATTGGTGGCTGTGCTGTAACACCACATACAGTTCATGCTGCTTTGGAGATAAATAGCTTCCATTTTATTTTATTTTTTAAATTAAATTAAATTAATTAATTAATTTATTTTGAGATAGAGTCTTGCTCTGTCACCTAGGCTGGAGTGTAGTGGCCTGATCCCAGCTCACTGCAACCTCTGCCTCCCGGATTCAAGCAATTCTCCTGCCTCAGCCTCCTGAATAGCTGGGACTACAGGCACCTTGCTAATTTTTTGTATTTTTAGTAGAGACAGGGTTTCACCATGTTAGCCAGGATGATCTCGAGCTCCTAATCTCGTGATTCGCTCGCCTCAGCCTCCCAAAGTTCTGTGCTTGGATTATAGGCATGAGCTGCAGTACGCAGCCATAGCTTCCATTTTAAATTGATGCAAGCAGCTACAGGGCTCAGTGGAGCTGACAGGCTCAGAATAGTCCTGTCCTTTCTTCCTCTCATCCTCTCATTTTAGCACAAGGAAGAATAGCTTGTCCTTGTACTGTTCAGCCTTGGAGGAAACCTTGAACTTGCCTTATGTGGTTCTACACAGGGCATTGCAGTTGATTTAGTAATGTATTTTGTTGTTATTCTCTGTCTTGAAGTCACAGGGGATTTCTCTATGTCTCCACTGAGCCCAACAGAAAGTGGTTGCTACATGTGGCCCTTATTTGCTTGCCCATATTTGCCTTCTGTCCATAATTTGCCTTCTTACTGGCCACAGATGATATCTTTTCACAAGAGGGCTGGTTTTCCTCTTCTTCAATTGAAGTGTTAGGACATCAGTGGCATTTCCCCGGGTTGGTGGCTTCTCAACTACCTTTGAATGAAGCAGTTGCTCTTTTTTCGACCTGCTGTGTTTTCCTCATCGGTTCCTGGGTTGTCTTTCCATTCTTAAATCATTTCTATCACATTGGTTGATCTCGCCAAAGGAAGTGTATGGCCTGCTGGCCGTTGGGCATCGAGCAGTTCCTTAGCTGTGATTCTGGGAGCAGGATCCACTTTGATAAGTCGTTTCAAAATGCTTTTAGTGCAATCACTTATAGAATCCCAAAGTGGATCTTCAAAATGTAGCTCTCTCTTTCTGTTAATTCAAAAATGTCTCTTCTGAACTTGCCATAAAGGGGGTTCCCACATAATGATATGTCCTTGTGACCTGATGGCCCCAGTGTCACATTGCTGGCTATAGCTATGGGCATTGAGAACTTCAGGGGTCGTGCAGACGGGAGCCCCACATGTGGTGCGCAGCATGGCTTCCTCCCCGCTAAGCCAAAATTACCTTTATGTTGAAGTTCAGTTTGTTGTTAGCATCAATAAAGCTGCTTTGAACCATTATGCTCTCCAGTTTCAGATTTCTATGTACTTTATTGTGAAGACACGCTACAGCAGATGTGAGGCTTAGGATGACCTACCTTGACTCATTCTCTGGATGTGCCCTCTCCTATTCAGAATTTCTTCAAATTCTCCCTGTTCACAGAGCCCCATCACAAGGTACATTCACTTAGGGGTCTCAAACACTTGCTCCAGATGTGTGATGTGTTCACATTTTCCATTTTTTAGCAAGTCCAACTCCTGTCCAAGTAACTTCATAGTGGAGCTTCCAGCCTTATCTTTTTTTTTTTTTTTTTTTTTTTTTTTTTGGGTAGATGGAGTCTCGCTCTGTCAGCCAGGCTGGAGTGCAGTGGCACAATCTCGGCTCACTGCAGCCTCCGCCTCCCAGGTTCAAGCAATTATCCTGCCTCAGCCTCCTGAGTAGCTGGGATTACAGATGCATGCTGCGATGCCCAGCTAATTATTTTGTATTTTCAGTAGAGACAGGGTTTCCCTGTGTTGCCCAGGATGGTTTCGAACCCTGAGCTCAGGCAATCCTCCTGCCTGGCCTCCCAAAGTGCTAGGATTATAGGCCTGAGCCACCGTGCCCAGCCCCAGCCTTATCTTTATTTGACCACTGGTTTCCGTTTCCTTCTCTGCAGCCTCAGGCAGCATTCGAATGTTCTTTGTCCCAGTGTTCTTCCAAATGTACAGATTTCTGAAGAGCAGCTCCATTGACCATCTTATTTTTTATAAGTAAATACAAGTACTTTTTTTGTTTTTATATTTGGAGGAATATACAAATATACCATTTTGAAATATAGTATGCATTGTTCTCATTTTTTTTTTTTTTTTTTTTTTTGAGGCAGGATCTCACTCTGTTGCCCAAGCTGGAGTGCAGTGGTGCAATCTCGGCTCACTGCAACCTCCACCTCCCGAGTTCAACTATTCTTCTGCCTCAGCCTCCCGAGTAGCTGGGATCACAGGTGCCCACCAGTAGGCCTGGCTAAGTTTTGTATTTTTAGTACAGTTTTACCATGTTGGCCAGGCTGGCCTTGAACTCCTGACCTCAAGTGATCCACCCATCTTGGCTTCCCAAAGTGCTGGGATTACAGGCATGAGCCACCACGCCTGGCCTGTTCTCAATTTTTGAAATGGCTGTACTTTATTTTTTATGGCTAAAAAAAGTAATATCAATGAAAAGTGAACGTAATATTTTCAAATTATCTTAACCTTAAATAGCTTAGAATTCAGAAGTATCTGATAAACACAACTATAATTCCAATGGGGCTTCTCTATATCTTTAGAGTATATTTTCCCATAATATAGCATATGCCTGAAGTTTGCGTTTTATCTGGTTAAAAATATTACAAAGATCCTAATGAAAGTGGATTTGTTTCTCACATAAATTTTTCCTCTGTAAACTTCCTCTAAAATCATTGTTGTTGAGATGTTTTTCTCTGTATTTGAGGTTTCTGAGGGCCCTTCTGTGAGGAATAAGTGTTTCCTTTGGTTGTTGGGAGGGCAGCACATTAGCTGACAAGGTCCCATAGGATGTGTGTGAAGTTAGGGATGGGATGTCAACTTGTGCCAAGACTAGAATCTTTGATATTTACCAAATATTTCCCAGAGACAATATCTCTACTAGTAATTTTTTTCTTTCTTTTTTTTTTTTGTCTCTCTGGTGAAACTATAACTTCCGAGGCAGCAATGCTTGATTATCTGACCTTTCCACTCCTGAAATGGAAGAAAGGCTTGTTTGGTTTTTTTTTTAAGACTTAGATTTCCCACATGCTTCCTGACCCCACATATGCACGGCTTTCCCCCTTATTAATGCCCTCCCCCGACCAGAGTGTACATTTGTTACAACTGATGAACCTACACTGATTCATCATTATCACCCAGAGTCCATAGGTAACATTAGACTCCACTCTTGGTGCGGTGCATTCTATGGGTCTGAATGAATGTGTAATGGCATGTAGCCACCATTACAGTGAAACGGTAAAAGTTCCCTTGTCCCCCTCGCAGGGCATGTGATGGGGGTGTGGCTCAGTTCTTTGGTGCCCTGCTGCTCAGACCTCTAAGGGAAGCATGCAGATGAGGAGATTGTGGGGCTCCGACCCCATGGCAGTGTCTAGGGGTGAATGTTTACAGCTGAAGCCCCAGTGGGCGTGTGTTATCGTGTGCTCTTTTAGTTTTGCCATCTATAGGCGGCTTGTGTTAATCAGCCCAATTAGACCCTCTGCCTTATTGCAAGGACAGAAGGCTTTCTGTATCCCAGGGTTCTTGCCTTGGTGGACCGGAAAAAATCATACCCCAGGTGGGCTTGGAGAATGGGTGCAAGGTTTTATTGAATGGTGGAGGTAGCTCTCAGCAGATGGATGGGGAGCCAGAAGGAGGATGGAGTGGGAAGGTGGTTTTTCCCTGGAGTCAGGCGCTCAGCGGCTGGACTGTCCTCCGACCTCCCCCGCCAAATTCCCCTTGGTGCCCACGTCATTCCGCCAGTGGCGTCTTCCCATGCCTGTGGGTGTGTTCTTCTGCCGGCGTGTGCCTCTCGATGTCCAGCCGCTTGTGTGCGTGCCCGCTAGGATCTCGGGGTTTTTACAGGCACAGGATGAGGGCGTGGTGGGCCAGAGTGGTCTTAGAAAACATTAACGTTCGGGCGTGAAAACAGAAATGCCTGCCCTCACCTAGGTCCGTGGGCACAGGCCCCAGGGTGGAACCCTCGCCAGTAACCCACCCTTCTCTACCCAGCATTTCCCTGCCGGACTCCTATATGATTAGTATCACACAGAGTGCTTTCACCGCCCTGAGAATCCTGTCCTCTGCCTATTCATCCCTCCTCTTCCCCTCACCCCTGGGAGCTACTGAACATTTTTACCGAGTGCATAATTTTGCTGTTTGCATAATGTCATATGGTTGGAATTATAGAGTATGTAGCTTTCTCATATTGGCTTCTTTCATTTAGTAATATGCATTTAAGTTTCCTTCATATCTTTTAATGACTTGATAGCTCATTTCTTTTTAGCACTGAATAATAATCCATTGTCTGGATGTACTGCGGTTTATCAGAAACTCTTGTTTTGGCCAGGCAGGGTGGCTCACACCTGTAATCCCAGCACTTTGGGAGGTCAAGGCGGGCAGATTACCTGAGGTCAGGAGTTTGAGACCAGCCTGGCCAACATGGTGAAACCCCGTCTCTACTAACAATACAAAAATTACCCGGGTGTGCTGGTGCATGCCTGTAATCCTAGCTACTCAGGAGGCTGAGGCAGGAGAATCGTTTGAATATGGGAGGCGGAGGCTACAGTGAGCTGAAATCACGTCATTGCACTCCAGCCTGGGCAACAGAGCAAGACTGTCTCAAAACCAAAAAAAACCAAAAAACCTCTTGTTTTATAAGAACGTAAACAAAGCCCATTTTCATAAGCTTTAGTGACACTTGGGGCATTTTGTGAATCTTCTAACCAAGCCACTATCAGGCATTTGCTTAAGTCTGAGACAAATGCAGAAAAGAAAGGTTCAACCAGAGAAACAGGAAAACTAGGACATATACATGCACATAATTTGTTACCAGATTTGCCCTTATGCAGTGGTGGCTGCTGTTTAATCAGGCTCTGTACGGTTGCTGTCTTTGCTTCTGATGCTGGGGCTTTGAGTCCAGCAGGTGGTTGGTTAGGAAAGATGACTGTGTAGTGGGGGAGACCAATGACAAGCTGGAACCTCCCAGTAGAAGTGGGAGCCCACAAGGACAGACAAGAGCCTGTGTTAGTTTCTTTTGCCTTTGATCTTAGCGGCATGGGCCCTTTGGCCCTTCGTCTTGAAGCTAAACACACACCCACGGCCCAGGAGTCAGAGAAGCTGAAGGAGGGTCCAGAGACAGATGGAGCAGTTGCAGGCCATAGAGGTTACCCAGCAGGTGAGTGAGAGGCATGGGAGCTGCCACATGGCGGCTGCTTCTTTTGGCCTTCCTTTTTTTTTTTTTTTTTGAGACAGAGTCTTGCTCTGTCCCCCAGGCTGGAGTGCAGTGGCGCGATCTCGGCTCACTGCAAGCTCCGCCTCCCGAGTTCACACCATTCTCCTGCCTCAGTCTCCCGAGTAGCTGGGACTATAGGCGCCCGCCAACACGCCCGGCTAATTTTTTGTATTTTTAGTAGAGACGGGGTTTTATCGTGTTAGCCAGGATGGTCTCGATCTCCTGACCTCGTGATCCGCCCGCCTCAGCCTCCCAAAGTGCTGGGATTACAGGCTTGAGCCACCGCGCCTGGCCATCTTTTGACCTTCCAAAGCTCCATAAGTGTGTCACTTGTTGCCCACCCTAACCGGAAATATGGAAGGAAGGGAATCCTGGGATGTGTGGTCCAGCCAAGCCAAGTGGACATATTGCAAAGCCACCACAGCTGGTGTGAATTTGTTTCTCAGATTCTTGTGTGAACAGGCCTAAGATTACAGAGTCTCAGGGAGAGACAGGTAGATTTCCTTGTGGGTCCTTTTCGATTCTGGCCGATTTCGTACCCATTCACCCTTTCAATGAATATGTAGCCACTTTGGGTGTCCTCGTTTTCTTTTAGGGTCTCACAGCCCCCTCCCTCATTTTCAGTGACTCAAGGCCCAGTATCTTGTTGCCTGGGACATGGCTGTTCTTCTCCAGAGCTCCCTGGCATGTGTTTGCTCCCACTCCAGTGTAGCCTAGCTTCCTGCCCTCATGGAGATTATAATCCACTATGGGATGAAGGGAGAAGAAAGCAATTGTTAGAAAAGGGAAATAATTTCTGATGGGATATGCATTATGAAGAAATTGAATAAGGGCTGAGTTAGCAAATCAGAGACACATAAATAGATAAAAATGTGTAGGAATGTATACAAAGATACATAGCTATAAATATATGTGCAATTCTTCCTTTACACGAACACACACACACATGCGCACACACACACGAACATATAATCCTTCCTTTCTTCCTTCTAATGAGGGGATGGAGGAGAAAAAAGTAGCATACAAGAGAGATAAAAGATGAAAACAGTTTGGAAGAATAGATTAGGTCACTTGTGCCTTGATACCTTTATTATAATGAGTCTGAGTCCTAACCTAGTGTGGCAGGGAGACCAGTCTTTTCCTGAGGCCACTTCTACCCTGATTTTCTCATAATCCCCCATCATATCCCCTGTCCCCTAGTTTTCTAAGAGTCACATTTGCTAGTGGGTCAGATACTCCAGTGTTCCTCTGGTGGCCTGGGGCTTGATGCTAGTTGTTACGATGTTTGATGTGGCAGCCTTGACTGGCTGGTGTAACAGAGGATTGGCAGGCCCAGAAGCATGGGATTAAACAGTTGTGGCTGCACCCCAGATCTGCTCTCACGCAGTAGGAACGATATGGTTCCTTTGGCAGTCCATTCAGTCTTTAAAGGGTATTGTAATGTGCTCCAAGGCAGAGTGACCCAGGGCCCCAGCATTCTGACATTCAGGGCTACAGCTCATGCCTTCACCACCATAGCTTTGTGCTTAACTGGCTGCCTTGGGTTCCTGAGAGCTGGATTCTCTGCAGGCTCAGTCTTGATGATGACATGCTTGTCTCTGTGACTGTGGTCAGGAGAATGAGAGGCTGGGCTCAGGGCGGGAGTTGCCGATGCCCTGGCAGTGCTGCTGGTTCTTCAGCCTCTCTTAGAAGACAGTGCTCTGTCACACTTGCAGATGTCTAACCAGCCTTGATTATTCCACGGAGCAATGGGAGAACACTCCTTCCTTCTGTGTTATGCTCAAGGGAAAGTGGTCCAGGGCCCCAGGATTTCAGCCCCATAGATTTAATATTGTTTTCTACAGATGCTACATGCTCATTACAAAAAACTAATTTTTTTGAGATAGGGTCTTGCTCTGTTGCCCAGGCTGGAATGCAATGGAATGATCTTGGCTCACTGCAACCTCCTCCTCCTGGGTTCAAGTGATTCTCCTGCCTCAGCCTCCCAAGTCGCTAGGATTACAGGTGTGTGCCACCACACCCAGCTAACTTTTGTATTTTTAGTAGAAGAGGAGTTTTGCCATGTTGGCCAGGCTTGTCTCGAGTGCCTGACTTCAGGTGATCTGCCCACCTTGGCCTCCCACAGTGCTGGGATTACAGGAGTGAGCCACTGTGCCTAGCCAACATGGTTTTTTTAAGGTACAAAAAGAAGGCAACAAACCACGCTAAACCTAATTATCCTGAAAAACTCCTGTGTTAATATTTTCTGAACATTAAAATAGACACATTTCAGCACACACATCCATACAGAAATAATTTCAAAAGAAGAGGATTATACCATACAGAGCTTTTAAAAAACAAAATTTATGGAATTTAATATTATTTGAAATCATTGGAAAAGGCAGCTGAAGTGAAGCTGAAGGAAATACTAGACTTCAGATAAATGTTTCTCTGTTACAAGAGATTGTTACAATTCTTAAAAAATTATTATAAAGTATTTTAAGCATTCAAGGAGTAGAAATAATGTAACAAAAACCATGTTCCTGCTACCAGGAACTTCCTTCCTAGGAAGCTAGAAAGTTGAATGTTACGGTTGTTTAACTCCACCCTCAGCTCCTGCTGCTACACTCCCTGGTTTGGGACACTTTCTCAGGTCAGCAGTTTGCGAACCTGGAGCCCATGTCTCCCTCCAAAGTGTCCCTAGTGGGGTCCCAGAGCCCTCAGCTGTCACGGTGAGCTTCTTCTCCTGGCCAGGGACATGGTGAGGCAGGTGTGCTGGTAGTCTTCTGGGTTACAAGGGCCCCACCTGTCTATTATGAAAGTCAGCTTTGGTGGCCCCCAGCAACCACCTCAGGTTACTGCCACATCAGAAGAGCAATTTTAGAAATCAAAGCCAATTGTCAGCATGTAACACCCTAAAGGCTCCTTCTCCAGGCCCTTGTTGCTGATGTGGGATTACTTAGAGGTTCTGAAGGACGAGCCTCACAAGTTTTGGATATCCCTGTTGAGTTAGGGTTGATGGGTTCCGTGAGTCTGTTGAGTTTGGCATCAGTCACTCCCCTCTGCTTTATCTCCACATGGATCATTATCTGGTCTTCTGGTGGCACACCCTGGCTGATGGAAATTGCTATGAATTTATTTTCATAATATGTATTTCTTTTTTTCACTGGGATTTGGTAGAAAGAAAAAGTAATTATTTGTATTCAGTTGGTGATCTCTAATGGCAAGTCTTGTCCTATTGTTATAGAGTATCTTCTGTATGTATGTATATAATACATAGGAATTTTATACCTAAAATATACAACAATGAGAAGAAAAGCAAGCAAGCAATATTTAAAGAGTAGTGGATGATTTTGAATGTTTATTGATGCTCCAGTTCCCATTCATGAATCATACTTCTGATGCTACATCTTAATTGCATTTACTAAATTGTTACCCATATCTTTATCTTATTAGATGATTTATTAAGGATGTCAATTGGCATCTGATGATACAGGGCTAGGACAAAAGAGCACAGCAGCTGGGTAGGTCAGGAGGATGGTCCAATTTGGACTAAGAATTGGCTACATCTGTTTTCTAATTATCCTGGGTCTACTGAGTTCATTTTGAAGTCGTTTGGGGGACCCTAGGGAAGTGGATGTTGGTCTTGAGCCTCGGGCTCTGGGCTGAATGTTTTCTTTGCACTCCCACCTCTACTCTACCCTTCTCTTTACCCAGGGACAATGGCTGAACCAAGTGAGGGGACATGGGCTTTCATGTCCTCTCACTTTCACTTGGCCTTAGCCAATAGGAAGGAGGGAGGGGAATGAGGCTGGGGTGTGTTTTCTCCTGGTCTCCCTGCAGGCTTGTGTTGGACCACTGTGCCCTCTGACAGATCACAATGCCTCTCACATAACTTTCTCCCTCTGGTCATAAGCACTCCTTTCTGTCTACCTGTGAGTCCCCAGTGTCTAGTGTCAATGACACTAGCCCCAGGGACCGCAAAATTTCTTGTGGTTTCCCCATGCAATTTTAGAGGATTCTTTTACTTATATTTCTTGAATTATCCTGAGTGTGTTGTCTCTTTCCTGCTGAAACCCTGACTGGTACAGATTCTAAAAAATTATCATTAATTAATTATGATATTAATAATATACTTTTAATTCTAAGAGGACAAAGGAGAACAGATAATATAGGATGGATTTCTACATTTTAATGTGTGCAGTCTGGATTTTCAGAATCAGAAGCTCTGATTTCTTACAAATCTTGTGTTCCTGAATAGTCACACATAGTCTCGACTGAAGCTGCAGAAGTGAGAGATCAGCATTGCATTTTCCAGTGTGAGGTTGGAATTTCTTCTCTACATTATTCCTAAATCATCCCTAGTGTATAATGTAATTGCAGGTACTTCTAGGACACTTAAAAAATTACTCTTTCCTTTCACTCTGGCTGGTTAACAGAGAGCCAATGGGTCTTCTCAGGGAGGGGATAGATTTCTGGTGTTCAGTGATTTGGGTTAAATCTAATGCCACTCAAATTGGCAGGTGAGTCTGAGAGAATCTCAGATCAGCAGGAATTTAGCTTAAGGGACTGACTTTCCCTTACCTATTGGATAAACTGAGCTACAGCAGAAATGCATTGGACAATGTAGATTTCACTGGCAGATGGTGAGTTCCTTAGGGGCAAGGATTCTAGTTGATATTAGTACTCTTAATATCTCATGGGTGTCTGACAAACAGGGAAGCCCAATTAGTACTTGTTGAATGAGTAGTGTAGAATCTTTTGGCTCTAGGGAGATCAGCAGGCTATATCTTCATTCTCCTACCTCTAGTAGGCTTGCAACAAAGTAAAAACATTCCTTAGTGTGAGTGAGGATGACCTTCCAAAGTTTATTCATCCATACGTTTAAAATCTTTCACAACTAAATGTTATATAATTGTAGGTTAAGCTAATTTTATTGGATATAAATTATGGCATGACCCTTTTAATAATCCTTTTGTATTTTAACACATTCTTGCCTTCTTTAGCTTCTTTCTGGATTAAATTATCACAATTCGTTAAAATTTTCCCAGGACTCAAACTCAATAGAATATGATGAAACTGGCTAAAGACATTTGAATTTATACTGCATTTGGTTTAAAAACAATGTTTCCTAGAGTGATTTTGTCTTATAGTTTAGCATGTGTAAGAATCAAAATGATTCAGAGGCTAGTCATTGACAGCGGGTTGCCTGCTTGAAAGCACCTCATTTCCCTCTAGTAGTGTTAGGGGAGGTGGATGGAAAGAAAGGGATTCATTGAAGATAAATCTTTTAATCCAGCCCAGGCTTATGGGTTTTAGAAAGTAATCCAGAGAATTGGTGTACTGAACCACGCATGTAGGCAAAGGGGATCATATTCTCAAATCATAGGCTGGTTTGTTCAATTTCCCACAAAGGGCAAAAGAGGAAAGAGGCGCAAAGAGAATAAAGTATTGAAGTGTTTTTTTTTTTTTTCCTTTTCCTTTTCCTTTTCCAGATGTGTATCAGGCAATCTTTTGAGTAAATCAGAGCAGGAAAGGGCAGAGGAAAAGTAGGTAAGGCTTCCCTTTTAATCAACTCAGCTGAATCAGGGGCTCTGAACAACCATCAGCAAAAGAAGCCCAGGTTCCCTAGAGAAGGGACAATGAAAGCACACCCCATGATTTTCTGGCACCTGGTTGAGTCAAGGGCTTGAACATAATCTTAATGGGCATGGCAAATATCAGCTCCAAGCAGGCAGAGTTCATTCCAGGTGGGGTGCTCGTGGTGGAGCCACAAGTCTCAGGGCGAGATTCTCTTTTGAGCACCCCTCAGGGTACCACTCACCTGTTGTGGGGTGTAGGCCTTACACTAAAAGGCATGCCGAATTGTGGCTTATATTTAGATTGAGGTGGAAAGTAGTTTATTTTATTAACAACGGGCTCTGCAATTATGTCTTAATTTTTGGATAGAGCCCTGGGTAGAACGTGAAGCTCTTAGGATTTAGGTGTCTGTTGAAACTGTGGCGTTTGCTCTGCAAATGAAGGGGATAATTGTTTTGAGAGGAGAGGCACTCTTAAACAGGAAGGCTAAAGAGAAAGAAAAGGAGAAGAAGGAGAAGGTGCAAGAAAAGAGCTAGCAAGACAATAAATTGAGAGGCTAAGATCTACAAGGCCACAGCTGTCAACAGACATTTTAGGAATGATGATGCTTAAAACGTGAGTTGTGCGTGAAATAAATCGCACATCTCAAGAGGGCAAGTCACCTTGCAGGTATGAATATTTGCACTTGAATATCCACCAGATGTCAGCAAAGGGTCTTAGCCTAACAAGATAAATATATTAAAGACATTTTCCAATGGATGAAAGTATCTCGAGGAAGGATGCTTTAAAAAATTTGCACAAAGGCAGAGGATGTGCTAGCAGAGCTCTGATTTTTGGCCTTCTTCCATCTACTATTTAAAACATCTTCCTCTTATATCCCTCAAAAAAAAAAAAAAAAAGACAGAAAAGAAATGAAAAAAAGTCAAAGAAAGGAAGAAAGGAAGGAAAGAAAACGTTCCTGTGATGTCTATTCTTTATGAGCCGTCATACCCAAAATCTACCATGGAACAATGGAAGCAAATTGAATGCAACTTTTATTGTACTCAAATGTGTTTGATCTGTTTGAAGAACTTCTTCTGTGGTTCACTCATAATACAACATCATGCTTCACTTTGGGTATTTATATTATGTGTTCTATAATTATCTATGCTCATATTTGCATTTCCTAGAAGCCTATAAGTCTCTTTTAAATCAATAATTTATATTTTTATTTAAATGATGCAATATATAATTGAAAGTTAAGTGTTGCCATTAGGCTTATAAAGAAAAACGTTCCTTAGTGTGAGTAAGGATGACCTTCCAAAGTTTATTCATCCATACATTTAAGTAGTCAACTACCTCATCCCACTCTATTTTTCCAGTTCCACTTCTCCAATGCACCACTTTGAACTCTTTTACATGTTTCATATGTGTGTATGTGTGTGTGTGTCTATACATACATATATATACACATACACATGCATATATATTTCTAAATAATTTGCTTCAACATCTATTTCTTGATTTGTCAATTTCAGATTTTTCATTGTCTCCCTATTATAAGTGGTTGAGTATATTAGTCAGGATAAGTCATGCTAGCTGCTATAATGAACGACCTTCCCATAATGGTAGCTTATCACAATAAAGTTTTCTTTCTCTTTCAGTGTAGGTCATTGAGGGGGAGGGTATAAAGTTTTCTCCACACATTCAGGGAGTCAGCCTCTTGCCATCCTTTGATGCCACCATCTTCAACACATGACCTCCAAGTTTTCTCTGGAACAGGAAGAGCGAACAGAAGATTAAATGTGAGAGATATTGTGGCCAAGGGGTGGCACATCATCACTTCTGTCCACTTTCCCTTGTTCAGAACTCAACCACAAGATGCCAGACTATTTGCTGAGGATCTGGACATTTAGCTGTGTGTCCAGTGAGGAAGGAAACTGGATTTGGTGAACACATACCATTGTCTGTGTCATGATGAGTTCCTGCTCTTTCCTGTATCCTTCCCCTATCCTAAAATCATAACTCAGTTTTAGGTTGAGCTAGTATTCTACGTTTGCATCTAAGTGATTATTGAACTGTTTTTCACTGCTGAGCCAACTAGTATACTGAGATTATGTCCCCTTTCTTGTACATTTATTTTTTGAAAATTTTCTTTTGCTTTTACTCAACAGTTTAAAATTCTTCCCCAAACACTCAACCATTGCTGTAAAGTGCCTATCAGTAGCACCTCCACACAATGCAGGGCAGCAGATAACCCATCAGTTCCATCTCCCCCTTCCTAAGGAGCCTTCCACTTGTTTTCTAGCTTGATCTATCCATAGTGCCCCGCTGTTGCCCTAGCCACTCACTTTGTATTAATAATCCAGGAACTTCCCGTTATCCTTCAGGAGTTTCCTGAGAGAGGATACATGGGAGGTAAGTTTTGAGTTATTGTATGCTTGGATTTTCTTATTCTACTTTCATACTTGATAAATATTGGCTTCTTTCAAATCTAGGTTGAAGATAATTTTCCCTCAGAATTCTTCAGGCGTTGCTCCCTTGTCTAGTTTACTGCTTTTCTATTAAGACGTCTGAGATATGGGACACTCACTATACCCTCCCAGCTTTAATAGTGTATAAAATCCTCTCATCCTTGAGAATTTGAAATTATTCTAAGATTGTTTCCCCTCAGCATGGATCATGTAAACATCCATTGTTTTTCTGATTATTTAGTGAGTCCCTTCCATGTGGAAGTTTTTCCAAGGAAGATGCCTCCAGTCCCTGGAAGGTGGAGGAGTCTACATGCCCATGGCTGCTGTGGGGAAGGGGATGATGGTGGAGGGAGCAAGCCCTCTCACCCCTGCCCCCTGCTCTGCCTGTGTCCCCCAGCTTGTGGTCACTCTCATTCATTTTATTTCCAGAGAGAAACCTCCTGTATTATGCAGCATGGAAGGGCTGCAGGGCAGTGTTGTCACTGGACTGTTGGGAGTGGGAGGTGATCGAGTGATTGAACTATTCTGTAAACAGTGAATGCTTCAGAAGTACTTGAAGTGCTTACTTCTGAGCCTTTCTGGGGACTGATCAAGTGAACTGGCTCCGTCCTTTTCACTATAGCATTCTGCAGGCTCTTCGTCTGCATAGCTCCTCATTCTTCACTCCTTCGTCTACTTTCTACCCCAAAATGTGTTGACATCTCTGTCCTGTCCCATTTTCCCCTTTCTCCCTCATTCCATTCTTTCCTTCCTTCTGATCTCAGTTATTTGTGGAAGGAAGGGAGAAAGGAGGAAAAAGAAAAAAAGAAAGACAATTGTATGTTAGAATATAGATTGATGTGATCAGAAAATAGAGCAAGCAGTCAATATGGACTAGGAGGGCTGTGAAGGTGGAGTTCCAATGTGGGGGTCTTAGCCTCGTTATGAAGGTGAATCTGAGCAACATTCAGAGGAGGAGACAGAGCAAGCCTTGGGAACATTGGGAGGAAGCGCAGTTGGGACAGAAGGGGCAGCCAGTGCAGAGGCCCTGATGTGAGGGCGGTGCCCATCAAGGCACAGTGAGGAGGCCCACGAGGGGCACAGAGGAGCGAGGTGAGAGAAGTAGGAGATGAGGCCAGCCAGGCGGCCCAGGTGGGATAGGGTCTTGCAGGGCGTTGTAGGGACTTGGTCTTTGACTATGGGAGGAATGGGGGAGCCTTTGGCAGGTTCTTGAGCAGAGCGGGGACAGGATGGGATTTGGGCTTTAGCACAGTCCTGCTGGCTGCTCAGTGGAGCAGGAGTGGAAGCAAGCAGAGTGGTTAGGAAGTGATCAAAATAATCCAGGCAAGAGAGGGCATGGCTGAACCGAGGTGGGACAGTGGAGTCCTGGGAAGTGGTGGATTCTGTGTCTACGTTAAAGGTAGAGCCACTGGGGTTTCCTGAACAACTGGCTGTGAGTATGAGAAAGAGGGAGAATTTGAAGATGACATCAACATTGTTGACCTCGGCACCTGGAAGGATGGTGTTGTCATCAGTTTGATGGAAAGGCTGTGGAGGAACAAGTTTTGTGGGGGAAGATCAGGGGTTCAGGTTTGGACACATTAAGTGCGTGATGTCTGTCTGACATCTGAGTGAAGCTGTCAAAAGAAGCAGTTGGCTATGAGTTTGGAGCTTAGGGGAGGGGTCGATGGTAGAGACATAAATGTGGAAGTTTTGAACATAGGAAAGGCATTTGAAGCCACGGGACTAGATGAGAGCCCCAAAGGGTGGATGTGGATAGAGGAGTGAAGAGGCGCAAGACTGCTGTCTAGGGGGTGGGGAGGAGAAACCTGCAAAGGTGACAGAGAAAGAAGTGGTCAGTGAGGCAGGGAACTCCCAGTGTCATGTTACAGAAGTAGAGGAAGGCAAATGCATCCAGCTGGAGCCATTCACATGCTGTGTCAGGTAAGGAGGGCATTGGTTGCTGGATTTAGCACAGGGATGGCACTGCTCACCATGCTAAGACTGTGGGCTGGAAACCTTGAATGGAGTGGGTTTAAAAGAGAAAGGGAGGGAGAGGAATTGGAATAAAATAAGGTATAAGATAGTTTTGCAGTGCTTTCGTGTAGAGAAATGGGACAGTGGCTGAAGGAGGAAGGAGACAAACAGCTTGTTTGTATGCTGATGGGATGACCCAGTGGAGGGGGAGATGAGGAAGCAGGGGCTGGGAGAATTGTCTGAGTTCCCTGGAGTGGCTCCCAGCATGGGGAGATACAATTAGGGGATGACCTTAGGTAATGAAGCTCAGCTCAGTTTTGTAATAGGAGGAGAGGAAGGAAGGGAGGGAGTGAAGGAGGGAGAGAGGGAGGGAGGGGAGGATGGGCACAGGCAGATGTTGGGTGGGAGAATTGTAGATGGGGTGACTGGGGGATTTTTTTTCTGATGGCTTCAGGGTTCTCATGGAGTGTGATGTGAGGTTGTTTGCTGAGAGAGAGGATGACGGTGAGCTGAGAAGGGTGAATTTAAGCTTACTTTATTCCTCCTGTTCGAAAAATTCTTTTATAGTCACTTTAGAGGGATTCAGGGAGGAAACACAGTTGTTCGGCCTTCCATGTTTTTGAGGAAGTTCAATGACAAACTACTTAAAACCCCAGCCCCACTCTCCTTTGCATCCGCCAGGCCCTGAACAACTATATGCTCAATCAATATTTGCTCAGCAGAAGTGGATTTTATTTGTGGCTGCATTCAGTTTTTCTGATGCTGTTCTGTTGTTTCTTTCTTATCACGTTCACAAATGAGAACATTAAACTTTTTCATGTCAAAGACAAGCTTCTCCCTCCTTTCTTGTTAGAAATGTTTGCTTTTGGATTGACCATGTTTTCAGACATGTGCTCTGTTGATCCACACCTTTGCAAAATATGGGGCGGGGGGGATTTGAAGCAATTAGGAAGCTGGTGGTTTTAGAACCTTGCTAATCCAGCTGTTTTAGGGATGTGTCCACAGCATCCCAGCTCCGTTTTAGAACGAGGCCTCTGGGCACTGCAGCTTCCTGCAGCATATACAAGTGATATGCTTCAGGCATTGGGTGCCAAGTAAGCGTGCTTGTTCTATGATTTAGTTGAAGCGGACTGAAGTGTCACTCATATCACTGCCTTTGACTTTAGATAGAAAGCATTTACAAGATAGCAAATTCAGAAGGTGGGGAAATGAGAAGAATCTACATTTATTGAGGCTGATTTAATCCTGATGACTTATCTTGTTGGATTACTATCCCCATTTTACAAATAAAGACACTGAGGCACAGAGAAACCTAGTGACTTGCCAAGGCCCCTTACCTTGTTAGAAGGGAGAGGAAGGATTTCACGCGAGGCACGCTGGCTCCAGAGTCCGAGCTCCTAAGCCTTGTACTAACTCCCAGAACCTTTATTTTCATATCTTTCAAATGGGAATATGAGTGTATCTTCCAGGGTCATGCTAAGGATTAAATGAGATAGTGTATATAAAGCACTTGGTATGTCACAGGAACACCATAAGAGATTTGCTAGTATTTAAAATTGTTTTGCTTTTCTTTTTAACAAGAACTACAAAGATGTTAATATTATTTTAGCCATTTGGTAAGAAATATATGAAAAAAGCCCACTGATTTGCATAGTGATTTTTCTTATCGTTTTTGCCATTATATAGTTTAAAGATTGGTTTTGGGGAATAAAGTAAAATTCCAATTTATCTTGCACATTTTATTATTTCAATGAAAGCTCGTAATTCAAGTTTTTAAAGGAAAGAAAAAATTAATGAATTAATTATATTCAGAACAAGTACCCACTCATTTTTTTTTTCAGTTTTCATGCAGGCACTTTATTGTTACTATTATTTTTATAAATAGCTTGTTTTTTCTTTAATAATCTAGAGTATTGACAAGACCAGACTCATTTTCAGTTGAAAAATGAAAGATCACAAAGCAAGGAAAATATATTTTAAATAGAGATTCTAGGTTTCTTTTCACTGGGGTATTTTATTAATAGTAAAGCAGGTGAGAGGGACAAGCTGTCACAGGAAGGCATGGGATGTGGGTCAGAAGGCTGGGTACCTATTCCAGCTGTGCTTCCTGCCAGCTGTGAAATATTGGGGATGTTACCCAGTTTCTCTAATGGTCAATTTCCTTATTTGAAGTTGGACATAAAACGTCCTTCCATAAGATATTAGTAGATGGCAAAGGAAAAAGGGTTTCATGATCAACTGTATTTGGGAAATTCCAACAAATTCTAGGGTAGGCAAAGCATATTTACTATAGGGCTTCTGAGAGCCTTTTATTCTTTAAAGAGGCCATCTGCCCTCCAAGGAGGGGATATAGCATTTCTTAAACTTACCTCATCACTGCTTGGTCAGAGTGTCTCTCACATTTATAGAAACACCGGGTTAATATACATAAAATAGAAACCATTTTGCAAATAGTTAGTAAATCATGTTCATTAATTATTTAGTCATTCATGTAAGATTTAAAATAAAAATATCTCCTAACTAGAAGACTTTCCTCCAGAGTTTCTACATATTAGCTGCTTCTGGGAAAGACACTATTGTAAGTTACTGATGCAGTTCTTATTGATCATTTATCTTTGCCCATAATCACTTCTCAGTTCAAATGTTCTTACTATAGAACATAGGACTCACATATTAGCATTGTCTGTCTATCTATCTATCTATCTATCTATCTATCTATCTATCTATCTATACACTATATATAATATATACTCACACAAACTCTATATATACACACATTGTATCTATTTATATAATTGCACAATTGCTTTCATTTGTCTCAAATCCTAGATACTTAACTGTGAGAAAAATTGAAAAATTTGTAACTATAGAAAACATGAGCAGACACAAGTAAAGGCTCAAAAAAGTGTGTCAGGCTAGGAATTATGAAGATAACCTCTTATGCTTTTTTTTTTTGAAAGCAATGGGGAGCCCATAATGTAAAGAAATGATTTGTCATGTATCAAAATGTTACTCGATTTAGTCATCTAATAGGGATATGGTCTGTCCTGCTCTCTTCTAAGACTGTCAGGAGAATGATAAGGTGGCATGTATTGATGAACAGCTGGCCAGGACCACTTTCCATCACTGCTTTCCATCGTCTCTCCCTTTTTAATAGGGAAGTGATGCATTAAATTGCGAATATTAAATACAAATATAAATGGTAACTTGCTGAACCAAAGAAATTCACAAGATGATCCATGTATTAGCCCATTCTCATGCTGCTATAAAGAGCTGTTTGAGACTGGGTAATTTATAAAGGAAAGAGGTTTAATTGACACAGTTCTGGATGGCTAGGGAGGCCTCAGGAAACTTACAATCATGACAGAGGGGAAGCAAACATGTCCTTCTTTACATGATGGCAGGAAAGAGAAGTGCCAAGCAAAAGGGGGAAAGGCCCCTAATAAAACTATCAGATCTTGTGAGAACTCACTCACAATCATGAGAATAGTAGCATATGAGTAACTGCCCCCATGATCTAATCACCTCCCACTGGATCCCTCCTATGACACATGGGGATAATGGGAACTACAATTCAAGATGAGATTTGGGTGGGGACACAGACAAACCATATCATTCTTACCCTGCCCCTCCCAAAGCTCATGTCCTTACATTTCAAAACACAGTCATGCCTTCCCAACAGTCCCCCAAAGTTTAAACTCATTCCAGCATTAACCCAAAAGTCCAAGTCTAAAGTCTCATTTGAGACAAGGCAATTTTCTTCTGCTCCTGAGCCTGTAAAATTAAAAGCAAGTTAGCTATTTCCTAGATACAATGGGGGTACAGGCATTAGGTAAATACACTTGTTCCATTTGGGAGAAATTTTCCAAAATGAAGGGTTTGCAGGCTCCATGCAAGTCCAAAATCCAGCAGGGCAGTCAAATTTTAAATCTCTGAGATGATCTCCTTTGACTCCATGTCTCACATCCAGGTCACTACAATGCAAGAGGTGGGCTTCCATGGCCTTGGGCAGCTCCCCTACTGTGGCTTTGCAGGTTACCCCCTCCTGGCTGCTTTTACAGCTGGTGTTGACTGTTTGTGGCTTTTCTAAGTGCATGGTGTAAGTTGTCAATGGATTTACCATTCTGGGGTATGGTTGATGTTGGCCCTCTTCTACAGCTTCACTAGGCAGTGCCCCAGTGGGGACTCTGTGTGTGGCCTCCAACCGCATGTTTTCTTTCCCCACTGCCCTAGCAGAAGTTTTTCATGAGGTCTCCACCCCTGGGCAGACTTCTGTCTGGACATCCAGGCATTTCCATACATCCTCTGAAATCTAGATGGAGGCTCCCAAACCTCACTTCTTGACTTCCGTGCACCCACAGGCTCAACACCATGTGGAAGCTGCCAAGGGTGGCACTTGCACCCTCTGAAGTAATGGCCCAAGCTATATGTTGGCTCATTTTAGCCATGGCTGGAGCTGAAGCAGCTGGGACACAGGATACCATGTCCCGAGGCTGCATAGATCAGGGGGCCCTGGGCCCAGCCCATGAAACCGTTTTTTCCTCCTAGGCCTCTGGGCCTGTGATGGGAGGGGCTGCCATGCAGGTCTCTGCCATGCCCTGGAGAGATATTTTCCCCATTGTCTTGGCGATTAACATTTGGCTCCTTGTTACTTATGCAAATTTCTGCATTGGGCTTGAATTTCTGCCCAGAAAATAGGTTTTTCTTTTCTATAGCATGGCTAGGCTGCAAAATTTTCAAGCTTTTATGCTTTGTTTTCTCTTGAATGCTTTGCCACTTAGAAATTCCTTCTGCCAGATACCCTACATAATCTCTCTCAAGTTTAAAGTTCCACAGATTTCTGGGGCAGGGGCAAAATGCCACCAGTCTCTTTGTATAGCAAGAATGACCTTTACTCTAGTTCCCAACACATTCCCATCTCCATTTGAGACCACCTCAACCTGGACTTTATTGTGCATATTACTGTCAGCATTTTGGTTAAAGCCATTTAACAAGTTTCTAGGAAGTTCCAAACTTTCCCACATCTTCCTGTCTTCTGAGACCTCCAAGTCTTTAGGAAGTTGCAAAGTTTCTCACATTTTCCTGTCTTCTTCTGAGCCCTCCAAATGATTCCAACCTCTGCCTGTTACCCAGTTCCAAAATCACTTCCACATTTTTGGGTATTTTTACAGCAGCATCCCACCCATGGTACCAATTTACCGTATTAGTCCATTCTCACACTGCTATAAGGAACTGCCCGAGACTGGGTGATTTATAAAGGAAAGAGGTTTAATCGACTCACAGTTCCACATGGCTGGGGAGGCCTCAGGAAATTTACAATCATGGTGGAAGGGGAAGCAAACACATCCTTCATATGATGGCAGGAAGGAGAAGTGACAAGCAAAAGGGGGAAAAGCTTCTTATAAAACCATCAGATCTTGTGAGAACTCACTATCATGAGAATAGCAGCATGGGGGTAACCACCACTATGATCTAATCACCCCTCACTGGGTACCTCCCATGACACGTGGGGATTATGGGAACTACATTTCAAGATGAGATTTTGGTGGGGACACAGCCAAACCATATCAATCCATTTGGGGTACAAAATGCTATTTTAAACTTTGATTCTTTAAAAAATTTTATTTTTGTATATGTTACTATATGTGAATATGGTAGTATAACATTGATCAATAAAAATGAATATTTTTCTGTAGTTATTTCTCACTTAACAATGGGGATACATTCTGAGAAATGCATTATTGTGTGAACATTGTAGAGTATACTTGCACAAACCTATACAGTGTAGCTAACCACATAGCACTACTATATGATATGGCTTATTGCTCCTAGGCTGCAAAACTCTACAGCCTGTGACTGTACTGAATACCGTAGGCAGTTGTAACACAGTGGTAAGTATTTGTGCATCTAAATATATCTAGACATAGAAAACGTACAGTAAAAACATGGTATAATCATCTTATGGGACTACAGTCATATATGTGGTCTGCCATTGACCAAAATGTTGTTATGTGGCACATGAGAGTAATGTGAAAACTCTTTGGTCTAACTTTTGTAACTTTGCTCATTTTTCTGAAATTTTAGAACTTGAAAGTTTTCTACACAGGAGTGCTGTGTAGAAAAGTTTTTAATGACTTCAATCACATTCTGGATATGGATTGTTTGAAATCCATGCTGGCCTCAGGTCTATAGGTTTCCATGTCCTGCTATTAAAGGCCCCCAGATTATTCCAATGCCTGGTATTACTGTTTTTCTCTGTCTTCTTTCTCACGTTTACATTACCTGTTGTGTCTCTTGAACTACTTTCCTCTGCCTGTCTCCATCAGTACTTATAATTTATTTATGGCAAGAAAACTAGATGAATAGGGGGCTAATAGTGGCACTAAGTGGACTCAATAGGCTCTAGGTAACTGGCCCTCCTTCAATTGTGGTGAGCACCCAGGCACCTACTTAGGGTCTCTGACTTTCTGTGTTTCATTTTAGAATTAGTATTTTGTTTTGGTGAGAATGTTTGACCTCTGGATAAGTAACTGCAGTATTTAAAAAAGTAATTATTCCTGAAAATTACGGAAGTAAAATGTGCTCATTTTAGATAATTTAGAATATACAGAAAGGTATAAGACAATTTTTAAAAATTATAATTTTACATTTAGAAGTAGACACTATAAATATCTTTTTTTGCATTCATATTTCATATATTTATTTTATTCGTACTTTAAAAATTTGATTTATATTGCAGAGTTTGTATTACGTTTTTTCATTTAACAGTGTTAATATACATCTCCCCTGTCATTACATTTTCTTAACAATCCACACTGATTTTAGTGGCTATGTTCATCCCATGAATATGTGAAAATTTATCTACCTCTCCCCGTGTTATTGGAAGGGTTTGATAGTTTACAAAATGCTATGATGGAAAACCTTATAAATAAATATCTGTCTACAACACAGTCTGCATTAGGGTTCACTGTGTGTTTTTAAAGTGGGAGTAAGTCTTCCTGTCATTTTCTTCTGACCATAAAAGAAATCACATACTCACCGTAAAAAATATTCAGACATAGAAAAGCATAAAGAAGAAAATAAAAGTCACCTGTCTTTCCATAATTAGTGTTGACATTGTGGATTCTTTGCCTATGTACACAAATATGGGCACAAAGGTGACAGACATGCATACCTACACACAGTTACCCAAATTGGGTCTATACTATACAAACTGTATTGAATACTGATATTTTATAAAAACTTTCATTAAAGCAAAAGTCCTCAACCTTTTTGGCACCAGGGACGGGTTTCATAGAAGACAATTTTTCCACAGACCAGGGCAGGAGGGTAGTTTCGAGATGACTCAAGTGCATTACATTTATTGTGCACTTTATTTCTATTATTATTACATTATAATATAGCAATTATACAACTTGCCATAATGTAAAATCAGTGGGGGCCCTGAGCTTGTTTTCCTGCAACTAGACACTCTCATCTGGGGATGATGGGAGACAGTACAGATCATCAGGCAGTAGTTTTTCATAAGGGGTGTGTAACCTAGATCCCTCCCATATTCAGTTCACAACAGGGTTCATGCTTCTACGAAAATCGAATGCTGCCTCTGATCTGACAGGAGGCAGAGCTCAGGCAGTAATGCTTGCCTGCTGCTCACCTCCTGCCATACGGCCAGGTTCCTAACAGGTCACAGATCAGTACCGGTCCATGGCCTAGGGGTTGGGGACCCCTTTGTTAAAGCATGATACACTTAGAGAAATGTGTGCATGAATTTCCCCAAGATGAACACCCAGAAAGAAATAGAAACAATGTAGAACACTTGACAAGGTTGCATGTTATCCCCAACCAGGGACCATTCCGATTTTAGTATATATGCCACTGAAAGGAACACAAAATCTTTCAAGGATATCTTTCCAAACTAACAAAGAAGATATATTGCATTAATATAAGACATCATGGATTGTTTGTGTCCCATTGTAAGAAGAGAAAGAAAGAAAAAGAACAACTATCAATTAAATAATATCACAATACCTCATTGATAGTCTTGTGTGATACATGAATCATCATCATAATCAGCTTCTTTTTTTTTTTTTTTTTGAGATGGAGTCTTGCTCTGTCTCCCAGGCTGGAGTGCAGTGGCGCGATCTCGGCTCACTGCAAACTCTGCCTCCTGGGTTCACGCCACTCTCCTGCCTCAGCCTCCTGAGTAGTTGGGACTACAGGCGCCTGCTACCAAGCCCGGCTAATTTTTTTGTATTTGTAGAGGTGGGGTTTCACCGTGTTAGCCAGGATGGTCTCGATCTCCTGACTTCATGTTCCGCCCACCTCAGCCTCCCAAAGTACTGGGATTATAGGCATGAGACACCGCGCCCAGCCAATCAGCTTCTTGATGCTGTGAAGTTTGCTTCATCTGTTCTGAGATGTGCCAGTTTCTCCACCCTCCAGTTGCATTGCATGGTGTGTGAAGGCAATCTTTTTGCATTTTCTTATTTTCACTCACTTCCAGGTATCTTCTTGGGTCCCATAAAAAACTTGATTGTTTCTTTTTAAGAAAATCTGGAATTGTAGTCATTCTTTCAATGAAGATTATTTGCTTCAGTAATATTAAATTTGTGCTGTGCTGTTCTGTTTCCATATCTTTCTGCGTACATTATATTATTTTGTTTCAATGCTGGTCGTAGTGAAATCTTTTGGAAGATATTTTAAGTAACAAACTCAATGTGCATAGTACCAACAAAGTGCGTAACTCTATTTGAAATGACGACATTTCAACATTGAAGGAGTTCATGCCAGCAGTTAGAAGGACAACAGAGCCCACGTGAAGAAATGTCTTGGTTTTTGTTGGATCTGATCACAAGTACTATAAGCAATCTTATGCAAGTATTAACTGAAAATGTATACAATCTTATGCAATTATTAAGTGAGAATGTATACAATTCTTATGCAAGTATTAATTGAAAAAAAAAGGTAGTTGCAGTCGTTTTCTAAAAAATTACCCAGTCTCTTTAGTGAAAATTTGGAGGCATGGCTGAGCACAGTGGCTCAGGCCTGTAATCCCAGCAATTTGGGAGGCTGAGGCAGGCAGATCACTTGATCCCAGGAGTTCGAGACCAGCTTGGGCAACATGGTAAAACCCCATCTCTACAAAACATACAAAAATTATCCAGGTGTGGTGGTGTGTACCTATGGTCCCAGCTACTCAGGAAGCCATGGTGGAAGAATCTCCTGAGCCTGGGAGGTTGGGGCTACAGTGAGCGGAGATCGCACCACTGCACTCCAGCCTGGGTGGCAGAGTGAGACTGACACCCTGTCTCAAAAAAAAAAAAAAAAAGGCAAATTTTCCTTAAAAAGAAGATATCAAGTAGCAATATGAATGATAAAATATTGGGAAGCTGTTAGAGCCAAAATGCCATTGATTCATGATTTAATATCTTACAACAATCTAAAAAATTCCAATCTTTCATAGCATATTAGCAAAGCTGTAGAATATGCTACCATTACCAAAAATGTCAAAGAAAAGCTCTCAAATCTGACTGGGAGAGCTAAGACCAGGGAGAAGGGTTTTTTTTTTTTTTTTTTTTTTTTTTTTAACTATCTTGCCAAAGAATAATATGGGTATAGAAAATAAGCAATTTAAAATGTTTGAGACACTCTAAGTACATGATTATGACTGTAAATTGCATTTAAATTATGCTGCATATTATAGGATATTCCCCCCAACCTATGGAATGTTACATTAGCACACAAGACATCAAAGCCTCCTGTAATTCAATATTCCTCTAATTCCCAGTTGTGCAGAAAAATAAACAACATAACTGGATTTCACCTTTTAAGAAAAGGTATTTAAACTTATCTAAATATGTTAAAAACAAAACAAAATGGAATGAATCAGGTTTTCTTTCTTCTTAATTATTTCTAGAGCTTGTAAGAAACTTGCTTTTACAAAATAGCTGACAAATAGGGAGATACAAGGACCCCGGAGAAGACTTGGTACAGTGCATGATACTCATGATCAGACCTGGTTTCTTTCTTTCCTGCTTCATCATTCTACGGAGAAATCTTCAGTTTCTTTGCTACCCACTGACCTCTTCCTTTTGCTCCTATTTCACTTTCGTTTATTTGCATTGTGAAGATTTGTCCTTCTCTATTTTTTATTTTTTGACTTTGTTACTTTTGTAGGAACAGGTCTGCTGGACCATTTTGCTGGTTCCTTGAGGGTTTCTTTACTGATCTTAGGCTGAATCCGCCTTGCTCTTGCGCATCTTGGCGGTGCCTGCAGTGGGGAAGGGGCCCCTGGCTGCCTCTGGGCCGTCACCCAGCAAGCACTTTTGCACGGGCTGCCTGCTGCTGCCGCTCCCACCGCTCAGCTGCTGGGGCCCTTGGCATCGTTTTTCATCGCTGTGCAATAGCCCATGGCATAATTTTGCTGGATATAACAGTATTTTACCAATCCTGTAGAGATGATGGACATTTAAGCCTTTTCTAGATTTTCACTGTTCATAAAAGTAAAGCCAAAACTATTTTTGTTCATATAATTATACTTTTTGTAGAACAATTTCCCTCAAAGACATTTCTGGAAGGACTGTTAAGTCAAATATTATGCGTATTTTATAGATTTTATGTGTATTGCCGAATCACTTTTAAAAAGTTATACAGGTTTACAGCTACTGATGGTGTATGAGAATGTGCAAATCCTGAATCCTTGAGAATACCTAAAAAAAGAAATCTTGGCCAAATGATCAGGGACAATTATATCTTATTTTAAAAATGGTTGCATTCTCTATTACTGTTGAAGTTGGACAACACTTCATGTTTTTATTAGCCATTTGTGACCTGTGCATGTTTCTTAGTCATTTCTTTAATATTAGTTAACTATTTTATTAATTAAAAACACTTCTTCCAATATATCAGCGGTTTTGTTCTGATTTGTGTATTGTCAATATATTTTAGTTTGTCATTTACCATTCTACTTTCTTACTTTTTCAATAATATTTTTGGTGTAAAGAGGACAGTTGTTGAGAGGTCGGATTTGTGGCAGGGCTGAATCTAGCATGGAGTTTGGCATGAAGCAAAAGCAAGATTGACATGTGGGCACACTAGTATCTGTACCTCATTTTCTTTTTCTTAGTGCACAGACTAGAAATTGCAGAACTAGTTTGAATAATAGAGGTTGAAGCAGGCTGTCTCTTCTTGTTCTTAATTTAATGTGGATATTTTTCATCATGCTAAAAATCTATTTTTCTAGTGTTGATCCATAAAGAGGTTTTTTAAAGAAAGATTCTGAATATTATCAAATATCTTTTAAGTACTGATTGAGATAATGGCATATTTCTGTGATTTGACCCATTTTGCTTAATAGTTAATCATGCTTGCATTCCTGGACTAAAATCAACTTGGTAATAACGTATTTTTTAATATATACTTTACATTTGAATTACTTCTATGTTATGTATGATTTTCACATTTATATTCTTAAGTGAGGTTAGTCTGTTTCTTTTTCTGTCCTTGCCAGATTTTGTGTTATTAACTGATTGTGTTTTGTCTGATCTTTTCTGTCTTATTTCAGAGTCTGTGTTTTCAACATCTAAAAATCTCCTCTTAATTTTGTTATAATATTTTAAAAAGTATGCTCTTTATAAAGTTATAAAGTTATAAAATATAAACATAAACATACCCTGTAACTCAGCAATTCTACTATTAGATAGAAACTCAATTTCAGTTCTTAACTGATTGCAATTCAGGTTGTTATAGCCTCATAATGAGGCACATGTGTATTAGAAGACATATACAAGAATGTTCATGACTGATAATAGCAAAATATTGGGAACTACTTTAATGTTATTAGTCATAAAAGGAATCAATATATTGTATATGCAGTACTATACATCATCACAAATTAATCTCAAAAACAAAATAGTATGTAAAAAAACACATAAAGAACAATATATAAAGTATCACCCAATTTATATAAAAGCTCAAAGCAAGCAAAACTAAACACTATGTTGTTTGGAAATGTATTCATACACGTGTGTAAGGAAATTACAAAGATAAAGAAAGGAATGCTGTCTAAGGCCATACCGCCCTGAAAGCGCCCAATCTTGTCTGATCTTGGAAAAAGAAAGGAATGTTTGATGCAAAATTTTAGACAGTAGAGATGAAGGGAGGTGGTGTGACTAGGGAGGGGCACAGTGGGGAGCTTCAAACTTATCAGTAACTTTTCTTCCTGAAGTTAGGTCATGGATAAACTGGTGTTTAGCTCATCATTATTCTGAACTGTTCATTTCTGTTATATATACTCTTTCATGTCTTATTGTATTTGTTTCCCAGGGCTACCATAACAAATTGTCACAAACTGGCTGGTTTAAAACCACAGAAATTTATTCTCAAATTCTGGAGGCTAAATCAAAGTGCTGGCAGGACCTGGCTCCCTCCGAAGGCTCTAGAAAAATGCTTCCCTGCCTCTTCCAGCTTCTGGTGGCTCCGAGCAATCCTTCCCTGTGTCTGCACCATTCCAGTTTCGGCCTCCCTCATGGCCTCTCCCCCGTGTCAGTCTCTGTGTGTCTCTTCTGAGGAAGACACCAGCCATTGGGTTTAGGGCCCATCCTAACCTGGTGTGACACCATCGTAATTTAACTAATTATATCTGCAAAGACCCTATTTCCAAGTAAGGTCACATTCTGAGGTTCCTGGTAAATATACACTTATAAGGACATTATTCAACCCACCACACTAAGTATTTCATTTTTTACGTAAATAATTTTTTAAAGAGATGTGTAGTTTAAAGATGTATAGAGTTTATAGAGTTTAGAGATTTAAAGAGATATAAAGATATAAAGATTTTGTAGTTTAGGGATACAAGTTTTGGGAACAAATTTTCTGAAATTTTTGGAATGTTTCTCATTCTTCTTAAATATATGTGTATATATGTATGTGTGTGTGTGTATATATATACATAAATATATATGATTTTTGTTTTCTTAAAAAAGCAGGTTTTTCCTCTGCAGCCTGAGTGTACTCTTTCCTTTCTCTCTGCTCCTACATTCTTTCCCCAGGCTCCATGCTGCTTTTTTTCTGTTCATTTGGCATGGAAGCATTGGAGAGCTGGTCAGGCCTGGCTTACCTGGGCACAGGTGTGGTCTGGCCATGGTTCCCCTCACTGTCTACGTGAATGCTGTCAGCATCCTCCCCTCAGATCTTAAGGGCAGGGAATGAGTACCCGTGCACCTCACTTGGCTAATAGGGTGGCCCCATGCGAACTGTACTCGAATCTTCTCTCACTACAAGGATGGCTGAATAACTACATACAGTTATGGCGTTGGGTCATACCAATGAATCTGTCATAATTCTTGTGTCAGCAATAGTAAATATACAATTGCAGTCTTCACAGCACCCTTCTCTAATGGTCATTCCTGGCTCAGTTTCATTTCCAAATGTCTCCTCTAGGAAGTGATAATTTACACTCCAGCCGGTGATTGATCATCTCAGAATGGTGCATGAGGTGAGCTGACAACGGCAGCCTGGGGAAGAAACGCCAGGGCCCAGGATGGAAATGAAGTAGTCTAAATTTTTACTTCTTGCCTATTAAAAAATTTTAAAATATTCAAGTAAGAGTTATGTGAATATTTGTCTTCATCATTTCAAAATTTCTTGGCCTCAGTTTTCAGAAGTCTTCATGGTTAAAGTTGGAACATAATGGCAATTCTAAAACTGCTCTAAAGAGGTTTTCTTTAAGTCTAAGGATGTGAAAGTGTCCTTTGCATTTATTTTTTGTCTTTATTTACTTTGGACATATATATTCAAACACACACATATTCTTTTCTAGCTATTGAATTAAAAAAATTTTCAATCTATGTCGTATAGCAGTAGTTTCTCATTTTCATTGCAGTATATTATGTATATTATTCAATTTTATGTACTGTGGTTTGAATGTGTCCCCAAAGTTCATGCCTTGGAACTATGTTTTTTGGTGTTCCATACAAATTCATTGAATCAATACATAAATGGTCCAGTTGGAACATGATTTTGAAATCCCAGTGGATGCCATGTTGCCCTACCCTTATCTAACCCCACATACTCCCATTTAGCATGCAGTACTTACACTCCCAACAGCTTACGGTTTTCATGGGCTTCCCGTTTCCAGGGATTGCCCATGCCTGAAGAGGGATGCCTCCCCACCAAGGTCACACTCCCTATTCAGGGCCCACATCTCAATGACCGGCCAACGCAGAGGTATAAACTGTGGCCCCTTTCCCCCAAAAGGGACAGTTCAGCAGAGTTATCATAGCTCGGAAGCCCTCAGTGGGATTGATGGAGGCCTTTGTTGTGACTGCCTCAAAGCCCGCTTCTCTCGCTGCTCAATCACATTCCTTTTGCCCCCTCTGAGATGTTATTCCCAAGAGCACCAACATGAAATTCACTGAACACAGCTCTCCATCTCAGAGACTTGTCCCCAGAAACTCAGCCTGCCACAGGGGTGCATAGTTTCCAGACTTAACATGATTTTTCATCTAGTTTCTAGGATAAAGGTCAGACTATGAGGTAGAATTACAAAGCAGAAGAAAGTGTCCAGGCTGGGCGCAGTGGCTCACGCCTGTAATCCTAGCACTTTGGGAGGCTGAGGCAGGAGAATCACCTGAGGTCAAGAGTTCCAGACAAGCCTAGCCAATATGGAGAAACCCTGTCACTACTAAAAATACAAAAATTAGCTGGGTGTGATGGTGGGCACTTGTAATCCCAGCTACTCGGGAGGCTGAGCCAGGAATTCAATCTGAGGGGTTCAATCGCTTGAACCCAGAGGTGGAGGTTGCAGTGAGCCAAGAGTGAAACTCTGTCTCAGAAAAAAAAAAGGGTCCATTGATTGGTACCATTCTATTTTTGTGCTTCTTATCCATCTACTGTCATTTTTTCACCCAGTCTTCTAGAATAATGACATCTTCCTACTATCCAGACAGTCCCAGTCCATTGAAGCACCTAGAGTCAGTTTTCCCACAACAACCACAGACTCTTGTGTTACAAGTGTTAAAAAGGCAATCAGATTGGACTCCTTCATGCTAACGTGCTAGTGAAAACCCACTCCCTTTCATCTTTCCATGGAATCTAAGGAAGGAGGAATTGAATGATTTCAACAGAAAGTGGAATGTCTCTCCTGATCCCATGATCCCATGATAGAAACAAAGATGTTGGGTCACCTAGAATCAGGAAGATTTTAAAAGAACCTCACTATGGCCTTTCTTCCCCAACCTTCTGTGACACTGGCCAACCCATTCCTAATCTCAGCCTCTTCACCTCAGTTATGTTCTTTTGGGTTTGGAATGATGGTAGAAACAGTGACAAGGGCAAATGTGTTCTCCAAGGTAAGACCAAACCATTCATTCCAAAAGTACTTGGGTGTATACTATGTGTCAGTCTCCACACTAAGTACTCATGAGGATATCACAGTGGCAACAATAAACAAAGCCCTAAGGAACAGATAGAGTCTGGTTGAGGACAGAATTAAGGCTGTGAACCTCAGGAGTCATGTCCTGAAGTGGGCTATCGAAGTGATAACAGATGCTACAGGATCAGCTAGCAGGGTCACCTAACCTAGCTTTGGGTAAGAGCAGTTTCTCAATTAAAAAAAATTTAAGTTCTTTTTTTCATCACAATTCAGTCTTTTTTTCTCATATGTATTTGCAAAATAATATTTACCTTTTTATGTGTGATATATGCTAATACTTTCTATTTTTTATTTAACATATATTGGTTGTGGCCGGGCATGGTGGTTCACGCCTGTAATCTCAGCACTTTGGGAGGCCAAGGCAGGCAGATCACCAGAGGTCAGGTATTTGAGACTAGCCTGGCCAACATGGCGAAACCCCATCTCTAATAAAAATACAAAAAAATTATCTGGATGTGGTGTTGCACTCCTATAATCTTGGCTACTTCAGAGGCTGAGGCAGGAGAATCGCTTGAACCCAGGAGCTGGAGGTTGCAGTGAGAGGAGATCACACCATTGCACTCCAGCCTTGATGACAGTGACAAAGTATGACTCTGTCTCCAAATATATATATATTTGAATCACAAAATTAAGTAAATCTCAACATATATAAAGTAAATCTTACATATATAAGTAAATCTCTCTATGTGATCTCATATATATATGATATCATTAATTTTGTGATTCATTAAAGGATTGCAATCCATAGTTTGAAAGAGTCTTTCCTCTTTTCCAGCCTTTGGAGTGGGAAAAGGCCCTACAGGTTAACAATTCAATAAAATGTTGAGAATTGTTGAGGGCACATTCATTAGTTCTTCAGAATACTATCCTACTACACTGTTTAACATTTGGAAAAAGATGAGAAATTTTCGAAAATGATTTCTGTAAAATTATGTGGCTTAATCACACTTGATGGCTCAGTTTATTAAGAGAAGTGAGACATTTTTCCTGAACTGATGATTGTTTACAAACCATACTTCCTCACATGGGAATGTGAAAAATATTTTCTGAAAATTAGGAAAAAACGATAAATAATAGTTATATTAGTCAACTGTTGCTGTGATAATACTGTGTGACAACTCTGGAATCTTAGTGACTTACAATAACAAACATTAGTTTTCCTCCTCGGTAGATCTGCAGGGTGGCTGGAATGGTTTGGCTTTAGGCTATGGCTTAGGTTTTCTGGGGAGGTCATTAAAGGCCTTTGCTCTGTAGTAGCACACTCTTACTTCATCTGCATCCGTTGGCCACGGCAAGTCATGTGGCTGAGCACAACGTCAATGGGTGGGGAACTAAACTTCTGCTGAGAACAATAGGAAAGGTGAGGAAGGAAGAATCCTGAGCCAATAATACATTCTATTACACTAGCCAATAGTTCCAGAACTCTGTCTCTATTTCATTCACTTATTTCTGAGTCATGACAGTCACTGCTCAAAATAAGAAATTGGGCCGGGCGCAGTGGCTCACGCCTGTAATCCCAGCACTTTGGGAGGCCGAGACGGGTGGATCACGAGGTCAGGAGATCGAGACCATCCTGACTAACATGGTGAAACCCTGTCTCTACTAAAAATACAAAAAAATTAGCTGGGCTTGGTGGCCAGCGCCTGTTGTCTCAGCTACTTGGGAGGCTGAGGCAGGAGAATGGCGTGAACCCGGGAGGCGGAGCTTGCAGTGAGCCGAGATGGCGCCACTGCACTCCAGCTTGGGCGACAGAGCGAGACTCTGTCTCAAAAAAAAAAAAAAAAAAAGAAATTGGCTTTTTCTTTCATTACAAAACATTGTTCCTTGATAAAAAAAAAAAAATTCTTTTTTTAAAGGGGTTGTATTTGCACTGTACAGTATATTTAGTTGAAAATTGTACAAAAAGAAACATAAAATATTTAGTCAAGCTACCTAGGGAAATGTATCCTTTTCCTTTTTATAATTTTGTTCATTGCATATTGTGGCATCAGTGTGGGCTTCACATCTTGTAGTAAATAACCAGCTGTGGATGAACTGAGAAAAATATGATAGCACTCACTCAGGAAAAAAGCACCTCTTTCTTAATTCCTTTATGATGAAGTTCTTGCTTTGGCTGTATCATTTCTTTCCCCTTGGAGTCAGCACAGTTATTTAATTCATAGAAGCTCCAAAATTGCTGAAATTATTTTATTCTCAAGTTTTGATTCCTGTTCTGAATAAATGAAGCAGCCTGGTGAGGAAAATCAGTACAAAGCCAATTTTGTTTCCTCTTCAGTGCTCTATATCAGGGTTTGGCAAACCATGGCCCATGGCCCAAGTGTGGCCCATCACTTCGTTTTGTAAATAAAGTTTATATATTATCTATGATTGCTTTTGTGCTATAACAGCAGGATTGAGTGCTTTTAACAAAGATCATATGGTCCAGAAAGGCTAAAATATTTACTGTGTGGTCCTTTATAGAAAAATTGGTTGTCTCGGATTCAGAGGAACATGGCAGACGGGAGACAGGACTAGACTATTGCAGCTCTGGACAGAGCAGCGTGCAGGGGCTCACATTGTGAATTTTAGCTCCAGATCACTGCAAGAACAAACCGGCAATCCAGAAAGGACCCATAGACCCTCTGAAGGAAGTGGACTGCTCCTGCAGGACCGAGAAGACACTCCAAATAGTGGGAAAGGGAGACCCTCCTCTTCCGAGCACACACCCCAACTGGAGAAGCTGAAGGTCTGTTTGCGGGAGAAGTTTCTGACTTTACCTGGGGCTCTGTCAAGTTAGAGAGCCAACCGAAATACAAGGGTGGAGGAAGCAGCAAAAAGGCCCTGGGAGCTTGCTGGGTCCCCATGCAGCCCATTCCTCCCTGGCACCACAGGGATCCATTGGGAGGGTGGCCAGAGAAGCAGGGGGTAAAACTCCACAGGGAGAAGGAATTCTTTAGCTGAACTTGGAGGAGGGAGCCAGTTGGTAGTGCAGACTTCACAGGCAGGGAAAGAACTAAAGCCCCTTCGTTTTGCAGCTGGGAGGTGAATAGCCTCAGGCAAGTTCTCAAGCCCATCTCACCCTCCACGTGGAAATAGACTTGGGGCTGTTGGGATGGTTGGTGGGGAGGCGCTTGGTGTGGAGGCACGGTGGAAGTGAGACAGGTCCTTTGGTTTGCTTGGGAGCTGGGTGAGGCCTGTGACTGCCAGCTTTCCCACTTTCCTGGCAATCTGCATGACTCAGCAAAGGCAGCCATAATCCTCCTAGGTACACAACTCCAGTGACCCGGGAATCTCACCCTCAGCCCCCACAGCAGCTGCAGCAAGACCTGCCCAAGGAGAATCTGAGCTCAGACATGCCTAGCCCCACTCCCACCTGATGGTCCTTCCCTATCCACCCTGGTAATGGAAGACAAAGGACATATAATCTTGGGAGTTCTAGGGCCCCACCCACCGCCGGTCCCTCTCCACACTACTACAGCTGATGCTTTCTGGAGAGTGCCACCTTTTGGCAGGAGGCCAACCAGCACAAAAACAGAGCATTAAACCACCAAAGCTAGGGACCTTCATGGAGTCCATTGCACCCTCCACCACCTCCACCAGAACAGGCACGGGTATCCATGGCTGAGAGACCCATAGACGGTTCACATCACAGGGCTCTGTGCAGACATCCCCCAGCACCAGCCCAGAGCCAGGTAGACTCGTTGGGTAGCTAGACCCAGAAGAGAGACAATAATCACTGCATTTCAGCTCCCAGGAAGCCACATCCATAAGAAAAGGGGGAGAGTAATAAATCAAGGGAACACCCCATGGGACAAAAGAATCTGAACAACAGCCTTCAGCTCTAGACCTTCCCCCTGCCAGAGCCTACCCAATTGAGAAGTAACCAGAAAACCAACTCTGGTAATATAATAAAACAAGGCTCTTCAACACCCCCCCAAAAGTCACACTAGTTTACCAGCAACAGATCTAAACCAAAAAGGACTCCCTGATTTGCCTGAAAAAGAATTCAGGAGGTTAGTTATTAAACTAATCAGGGAGGGACCAGAGAAAGGCAAAGACCAATGCAAGGAAATCCAAAAAATGATACAAGAAGTGAAGGGAGAAATATTCAATGAAATAGATAGATTAAAGAAAAAAACAAAAAATTTAGGAAACTTTGGACACACTTTTAGACATGCGAAATACTCTGGAAAGTCTCAGCAATAGAATTGAACAAGTAGAAGAAACAAATTCAGAGCTTGAAGACAAGGTCTTTGAATTAACCCAATCCAACAACAACAAAAAGAATAAGAAAATATTAACAAAGCCTCCAAGAAGTCTGGGATTATGTTAAATGACCAAACCTAAGAGTAATCAGTGTACCTGAGAAAGAAGAGAATTCTAAAATCCTGGAAAACATATTTAGGGGAATAATGGAGGAAAACTTCCCCAGCCTTGCGAGAGACCTAGACATTCAAATGCAAGAAGCACAAAGAACATTTGGGAAATTGATCATAAAAAGATCTTTGCCTAGGCACATTGTCATTAGGTTATCCAAAGTTAAGACAAAGGAAAGAAGAGCTGTGAGATGGAAGCACCAGGTAACCTATAAAGGAAAACCTATCAGATTAACAGCAGATTTCTCAGCAGAAACTGTACAAGCTAGAAGGGATTGGGGACCTATCTTTAGCCTCCCCAAACAAAACAATTATCAGCCAAGAATTTTGTATCCAGTGAAACTAAGCATCATACATGAAGGAAAGGTACAGTCATTTTCAGACAAACAAATGCAGAGAGAGTTCGCCATTAACTAAACAACCACTACAAGAACTGCTCAAAGGAGCTCCAAATCTTGAAACAAGTCCTGGAAACACATGAAAACAGAACCTTTTCAAAGCATGAATCCCACAGGACCTGTACAACAAAAATACAAGTTAAAAAGCAAAACCAAAAAACAAAAATCAAAGTACACAGGCAACAAAGAGCATGACAAAAGCAACAGTACCTCAAATTTCAATACTAACATTGAATGTAAATGGCCTAAATGCTCCACTTAAAAGATACAGAACTGCAGAATGGATAAGAACTCACCAGCCAACTATCTGCTGCCTTCAAGAGATTCAACTAACACATAAGGACTCACATAAACTTAAAGTAGAGAGGTGAAAAAGGCATTTCATGCAAATGGACACCAAAAGTGAGCAGGGGTAGCTATTCTTATATCAGACAAAACAAACTTTAAAGCAACAGCTGTTGCAAGAGCTAAAGAGGGACATTATATAATGGTAAAAGGCCTTGTCCAACAGGAAAATATCACAATCCTAAACATATATTCACCTAATACTGGAGCTCCCAAATTTATAAAACAATTACTAATAGAGCTAAGAAATGAGATAGACAGCAACACAATAAGAATGGAGGGCTTCAATATTCCACGACAGCACTAGACAGGTCATCAAGACAAAGTCAACAAAGAAACAATGGATTTAAACCATACCTTGGAACAAATGGACTTAACAGATATATACAGAACATTTCATCCAACAACTGTAGAATACACATTCTATTCAACAGCACGTAGAACTTTCTCCAAGATAGACCATGTGATAGGCCATAAAATGAGCCTCAATGAATTTAAGAAAATTAAAATTATATCAAGCACTCTCTCAGACCACAGTGGAATAAAACTGGAAATTAACTCCAAAAGGAACCTTCAAAACCATGCAAATACATGGAAATTAAATAACCTGCTCCTGAATGAACATTGGGTCAAAAATGAAATCAAGATGGAAATTAAAAAATTCTTTGAACTGAATGACAATAATGACACAGCCTATCAAAGGGGATACAACAAAGATGGTGCTAAGAGGAAAGTTCATAAGCCCTAAACACCTACATCAAAAAGTCTGAAAGAGCACAAACAGACAATCTAAGGTCACACCTCAAGGACCTAGAGAAACAAGAACAAACCAAATCTAAACCTAGCAGAAGAAAGGAAATAACCAGGATCAGAGCAGAACTAAATGAAATCAAAACAAACAAACAAATACAAAAGATAAATGAAACAAAATCTGGTTCTTTGAAGAGATAAATAAAATTGATAGACCATTAGCAAGATTAACCAAGAAAAGAAGAGAGAAAATCCAAATAACCTCACCAAGAAACTAAACAGGAGATATTACAACTGACACCACTGAAATACAAAAGATCATTCAAAGCTACTAGGAACACCTTTATGCAAATACACTAGAAAACCTAGAAGAGATGGATAAATTCCTGGAAAAATACAACCCTCCTAGCTTGAATCAGTAAGAATTAGATACCCTGAACAGACCAAGAACAAGCAGAGAGATTGAAATGGTAATTAAAATAGTGCCAATAAAAAAGTCCAGGAGCAGACGGATTCACCACAGAATTCTACCAGACATTCAAAGAAGAGTTGGTACCAATCCTTTTGACACTATTCCACAAGATAGAGAGAGAAGGAACCCTCCCTAATTCATTCTGTGAAGCCAGCATCACCCTAATACCAAAACCAGGAAAGGACATAACCAAAAAAGAAAGCTACAGACTGTATCTTTTATGAACATAGATGCTAAAATCCTTAACAAAATACTAGCTAATCAAATCCAACAACATATCAAAAAGATAATTCACCATGATCAAGTGGGTTTCATACCACAGATGCAGGGATGGTTTAACATATGCAAGTCAATAAATGTAATACACCACATAAACAATTAAAAACAGTAATCACATGATAATTTCAATAGATGCAGAAAAAGCATTCAACAAAATCCAGCATCCTTTATGATTAAAGCTCTCAGCAAAATTGGCATACAAGGGATATATACCTTAATGTAATAAAAGCCATCTATGACAAACCCACAGCCAACATAATACTGAATGGGGAAAAGCTGAAAACATTCCCTGTGAGAACTGGAACAAGACAAGGATGCCCACTCTCACTGCTCCTCTTCAATACAGTACTGGAAATCCTAGCCAGAGCAATCAGACAAGAGAAAGAAAGAAAGGGCATCCAAATTGGTAAAGAGGAAGTCAAACTGTCCCTGTTTACTGACGATATGATTGTTTACCTTGAAAACCCTAAGGACTCCTCTAGAAAGCTCCTGGAACTGATAAAATAATTCAACAAACTTTCCGGATACAAGATTAATGTACACAAATCACTAGCTCTTCTATACATCAACAGTGACCAAGTGGAGAATCAAATCAAGAACTCAACCCCTTTTACAATAGCTGCCAATAAAATAAAATAACATAACAGAAAATAAAATAAAATAAAATAAAATACTTCAGAATATACCTAACAAAGGAATTGAAAGACCTCTACAAGGAAAACTACAAAACAATGCTGAAAGAAATCATAGATGACACAAACAAATGGAACATGCTCATGGATAGGTAGAATCAATATTGTGAAAATGACCATACTGCCAAATGCAATCTATACATTCAATGCAATCCCCATCAGAACACCACCATCATTCTTCACAGGATTAGGAAAAAAAATTCTAAAATTTATATGGAACAAAAAAAGAGCCCACATAGCCAAAGCAAGACTAAGCAAAAAGAACAAATCTGGAGGCATCACACTACCTGATTTCAAACTATACTATAAGGACATAGTCATCAAAACAGCATGGTACTGATATAAAATAGGCACATAGACCAATGGAACAGAATAGAGAACCCAGAAATAAACTCAAATACTTATAGCCAACTGATCTTTGACAAATCAAACAAAAACATAAACTGGGGAAAGGACACGCTTTTCAACAAATGGTGCTGGGATAATTGGCTAGCCAAATGTAGGAGAATGAAACTGGATCCTCATCTCTCACTTTATACAAAAATCAACTCAAGATGGATTAAAGAGTTAAACCTGAGACCTGAAACTATAAAAGTTCTAGAAGTTAACCTTGGAAAAACCCTTCTAGACATTGGCTTGGGCAAGGATTTCATGACCAAGAACCCAAAAGCAAATGCAATAAAAACAAAGATAAATAGCTGGGACCTAATTAAACTAAAGAGCTTTTGCATGGCAAAAAGAACAGTCAGCAGAGTAAACAGACAACCCATAGAGTGGGAGAAAAATCTTCACAATCTATACATCTGACAAAGGACTAAAATCCAGAATCTACAATGAACTCAAACCAATCAGTAAGAAAAAAACAAGCCCATCAAAAAGTGGGCTAAGGATGTGAATAGACAATTATCAAAAGAAGATATGCAAATGGCCAACAAATATATGAAAAAATGCTCAACATCACTAATGATCAGGGAAATGCAAATGAAAACCACAATGCAATACCACCTTACTCCTGCAAGAATGGCCATAATAAAAAATAAAAAAACAGTAGATGTTGGCGTGAATGTGTTGAACAGGGAACACTTCTACACTGCTGGTGGGAATGTAAACTAGTACAGCCACTATGGAAAACAGTGTGGAGATTCCTTAAAGGACTAAAAGTAGAACTACCATTTGATCCAGCGATCCCACTACTGAGTATCTACCCAGAGGAAAAGAAGTCATTATTCAAAAAAGATACTTGCACACACATGTTTATAGCAGCACAATTCACAATTGCAAAATCATGGAACCAACCCACATGCCCATCAATCAACGAGTGGATAAACTGTGGTATATATGATGGAATACTATGCAGCCATAAAAAGGAATGAACAGAATTTGCAGTGACCTGGATGAGATTGGAGACTATTATTCTAAGTGATATAACTCAGGAATGGAAAACCAAACATAGTATGTTCTCACTGATATGTGGGAGCTGAGCTATGAGGATACAAAGGCAGAAGAATGATACAATGTACATTGCAGACTTGAGGGGAAGAGTGGGAAGTGGGCCAAGGATAAAAGACAACATATATGGTGCAGTGTATACTGCTCAGGTGGTGGGTGCACCAAAATCTCACAAATCACCTCTAAAGAACTTAGTCATGTAAATAAATACCATCTGTACCCCAATAACTTATGGAAAAATAAAATAAAAGAAAAATTTACCATCTCTTGCTCTATGTAGTTATTATTTAACAAAAGAATTGTTTCAAAAATGCAAATGTTATCAAATGTAAATACTTCTAATTTCTTAAAAAGTGAAATGCATATTTTCTATCCTCACATCCACTGGGGTATTATATTTTGATTGAGGAAGATCTGGCAACCCTAGCTTAGGAGATATGAATGCAAGTCAGCATGGGCTAGGTTATGCTGCAGTAACAAACAACCCCAGCTCTCAGTGCCTTAACATGATAGGTTTATTTCTCACTCCTGCTGAGTGTCCATCATAGGTGAGCAAGGTCACTCCAAGACCCAAGGTGGTTGGAGCAGCTGCAATCTGGAGAGCATCTGACCACCTTAGCAGAGGGAAAAGAATGAAGGTACTCATGCACTGGTGTTAAAACTTCTTTCCAGAAGTGACATATACCACTTTTATCTGGCCAAAGCAAGGTATATGGTTATACCTAATCTTAAGGTGGTGAGAAGTTTAATTCTGTCATATGCTCAGGGGAGAGACAGAGAGAGAGACAGAGAGAGAGACAGAAATATTTGGTAGATAGCACTAATTACTACTAAAGTAAGAAACAAACGATAGCCATTTCAGAAAGTGGCTTCATTATAGCAGGAGAGTGGCCACAGCTTTACAGGCAGTAAAGCCTGTAATGTCTCTGAGATGGAGATTTGCAGTGATGGGAAGTGGTACAGAAATCCCTTTTAACTTCCTTTGTCTGCTCTTCTGTTCCAGGGCTTCATCTGGAACAGATGCTCTGGTTGGTATAAATTCCTCCTGGAGAATGTTAGATTATTAATTTTCTGTTTCCAGTGTTACTGTAACTTTGGATCTTTTTGCTTTCATAGGTATTTGATTTATTGGTTGGGACTGTTAGATCTAATCACCAGCTGGTTTCCAACCTAACTTGGAAATTCTGCTACTCTTTTTTTTTAAGTGAACATTATGCCAAACTAAAAATATTTTAAAGTGCGTAAAAAAAGCAAACTAACAAAATCTACCATCTAGGGGCTAATTTTCAAGCTGGTACCACAAATGAAGCTTTTTACTTATTTTTTTTTAATCCCAACCTATCATTTGTGGATAGAGACAGTGCATCAAAACTGCTGGAAATGGAAACTGAACACAAGTCAATCTGCTGTTTCAATTACTTGAAACCTCTGCTTTAAAAGCATTTTTTTTTTTTTTTTGTCTTTAACCTTCTAAATGGTTCTGGAGGGAGCACAGCCATGGTGGACATAATGGGTGCATCCAACATCATCACAGAGGGAAGGGGACACAGGTGAGGTTTCAGCCTAGAGGAGAGGATGGAAAGTTGCTGAGGTTACCTTGACCATTTTTGATGGTGGAAGCCAATAAGAGTCCATGAAAGAGGCTGTGACAACTGAAATGCCTATATTTTTTGTGTTTCTGTGCCTACTTGTCATTTATTGCTTTTTTCTTTTGAACCTGATTGATTTCTAGAAAATTCTGACTGATTTCTAGAAAGTTCTATAGGCATTTATATGCAAATCTCCTTCTCTTTTCTTCCTTTTTTTTTCCCCCTTTCCGAGGCAGAGTCTCTGTTGCCCAGGCTGGAGTGCAGTGGCTGATCTCCTCTCACTGCAACTTCCGCCTCCCAGGTTTAAGTGATTGTCGTGCCTCAGCCTCGTGAGTAGCTGGGATTACAGGCGCACACTGCCACACCCAGCCAATTTTTTGTATTTTTAGTAGAGAACAGGGTTTTACCACGTTGGCCAGGCTCGTCTTGAACTCCTTTTTGATGATGGAATTGACAGTTGAAGCTCAAACACAAAATCATGTCAGCACCAGGCTAGTCAGAACCCATCTGAGAAAAGCCAAGATTCTAACATCAGGAAATCAGGAATAAATCACATGATGAGCTGTAGGGCAGGATTGGGGGGGAAGGAATTTTTGATGGTTGTGCCTGACACGTAACAGACACTCAAAAAATATCTTCTGAATAGACAAGCATCAAAGTGCAAGGCAGGAGTGAAGTTGGATGGGAAGAGCAACGAAATCTAGGAAAAGAGGTGTAGAGGGAAGAAGGACTCCAGAGTGTTTACTGCCAATACAGAGTATTGAAAAGAAAAGAAGTCCAGAGAGGAGGTGTCTGCAGCTAGCCTGTGTGTCTTGGACTCAAAGAGTGTCAGGCAGGCTTCAAAGGCCAGAGGCAAGGCAGATAAAACAGATTTTTAAAAATTGAAGTGAAAAGAAACATTTTATTTTGAGAATTTATACACTGAGAGTAGGCAGCACTGATGTTAAGTGAAAAAGGATTTTTTTAATGTCATGCCTTCATTTGTACACCACCTACAGCTTCAAAATCCTTTTATATGTATCCATCTAATCCTTGAGGTGGGTATGAGCCTCTTTTGGCGGTCGGCAAGGATGGGAAAGATGACATGATTTCAGGTCTCATAGAGAAAGTGATGGAGCTGTAGATTGAATTCTAAGCTTTTACTTCAAATCCACAATGCCATGCCTCGCTCCACTGAAGGATGGACTGCTGTTCTGTCTCCTAAAACCCACACAGCTCGCTTGGGTAAGTCTCTAGTGAAGTGTGCCGAAGTGAGTTCCTCGTTAGTGAGCTCTGTTTTTCTCCTGGTGCTCCATCAATAAAGGAGCAGTTCGGGGACTGCTGTTCTGTGATCTGAGGAATAACAGCAAGGATTTTCTAGTTTTTCTAAAGGGAGCCACTTATGGGAAAGCAGAGATGGTTTAGCAACAGCTATGCAATATGGTTTCATAATGAATACTTCGGGGATGAAATGAATATGTTTAGTATTTTTGTTTTTCTCACTGTTGAGAAGAGGTGAAGAAAGATGGTGGGAGGTGAAGTCCTAAGTGTACAGGGGATGTTGAGAACTGATCTAAAAGCCATCCTGGCCAGTATGACCTCGGTGGCAATTTGAGTGCAGTATAATCGAGACAGTAGCTACAGGGCTGGTGTTTCCTGGCAGGGGATGCATTTTTAAATTGTCGTGGGTGACTGATTTGACCTGCCTTTGCTGGTCCTTAGTTGTTGAACAGTGAGGTGGAGATGAAGATTTTCAGCAAACCTTCAGGGACTTATTCGTTCTGAAATGTGTGAGCACTCAAGTACCGTTTCCTCCTGGATAGATGTGACTGAATTTGGGCTCAATTATTAAGAGGCCTCTTTCTTGTGTCTGTTTTAAAATTTATGGAGGGAGATAAAACAGGGAAAAAAAACACCCCATTTTTGGTATAAAGGCTTTTCTTTATAGCCCTCTTTCAATCTCCCTGCCCTCTTAATCATCCAGAAGGCAAGACTTTCGAACCTCATGAAGCCAGCTTTATCTGACAGGATGGACAGGGAAAGGCCCTGGGCATGTTGGAGGGGATGAGGCCACAAAAGGATGGCAGCTGGTGCTTTTTTCACAATTTTGCTTGTATCCGCTGGTCATTTTTATTCACTTTTGTCATTTTGTCATTTTTGCACAGTGATGAGTGTAGGACCAGCAAGGAGGTGTTGCAGCCGTGTGGGCTCTGGCTAGAGTTCCCCGCCAGGAGGGGAATGTCTTACCTGAAGATTAGGGAGAGGCAGGCTTCTTCTAAAGTGTGAGTCCCTTGGTCAAGAGGTCCTAGAAAATAAGGCCCAATACTAGGTAAGCCCGTAGGTGTGCTTCTGGGACCCTGATACACTACCTGTAAAACACTGACAATTACACAGGGTCAGATAAACTTTTTAAAATACAAATTTAGGCCAGGTGCAGTGGCTCACGCCTGTAATTCCAGCACTTTGGGAGGCTGAGGCAGGCGGATCACTTGAGGTCGGAAGTTCGAGACCAGCCTGGTTTACAAGTTTAGGCCAGGTGCAGTGGTTTTTAAATTTGTATTTAAATTTGTGCTTAAAAAACAAATTTAGGCCAGGTGCAGTGGTTCACGCCTGTAATTCCAGTACTTTGGGAGGCTGAGGCAGGCAGATCACTTGAGGTCGGAAGTTCGAGACCAGATGGGGTTTAGTAGAAACCCCATCTCTACTAAAAATACAAAAAATACAAAAATTAGCCAGGCATGGTGGTGTGTGCCTGTAGTCCCAACTACTCAGGATGCTGAGTCACAGAAATCGCTTCAACCCGGGAGGCAGAGGTTGCAGTGAGCTGAGATCATGCCACTGCACACCAGCATGGGTGGCAGAGGGAGACTCTGTCTCAAAAAAAAAAAAAAAAAAAAAAATCAAATGTAAGTTCTTCCATATTTTATGGGCCTGCAGAGTGCATGCCATGAAACTTAGGTGGAGTGGATTCTGCTCAGGAAAACAGAGACCTTTTATTTTAATTAGGATATGATATAAAAATCGCACGTATAGTAGAAAAAGCAATTACAGACATATATGCTGCCATTGAAGACTTTCTTTCCCAAATGTGAAGGTAATAGCTAACTCACTTTATGTCTTATTTTCCTATGTTCCCTTCCCCACCCACACTTATATGTGGGTTACCTGAATTTTGTCTGGATATTTCTGATGACAACATCGTCTCTTCCTGATCAACCCATATTATCGCTTCCAGTATCCACTATGCTTTGCATGTGTCCTAAGATGTAGGGAATTTTCTTTGTAATGAATGATTAACTTTTGTTCATTGCTTTCTGTTCATTGGAATTATATGTGGAGTATTCACAAATGAAGATCACCCTCTGTTTCTCTAGGATAACATATGGGTCAGAGATCTCAATTGAAAGCCCTAGAAGCCATCTCTGGCTGATGTAAGCAGAGGGATATTGGGCAGATCACAGAATTGTCTTAATTAGAGTGGGTCCATGAGCCTGACCTGAAAAAATTTAGACAGCAAGTCAAAGGGAAAGAAAGCAAAAGTTTCAAAGAGGTACAACTTGTTTTGTTTTATTTTATTTTATTTTATTTTATCTTATTTTATTCTTTTTGCGACAGGGCCTCACTCTGTCACCTAGGCTGGAGTGCAGTGGAGCGATCATGGCTCACTGTAGCCTTGACCTCCAAGGCTCAAGTGATCTTCCCACCTCAGCCTCCTGAGTAGCTGGGACTACAGGTGCACACCACCATGCCCGGCTAATTTTTGCATTTTTGTACTTTTTGTAGAGATGGAGTTTAGCCATGTTGGCCAGGCTGGTCAGGAACTCTTGAGCTCAAGCGATCCACCCACCTCAACCTCCCAAAGTGCTGGGATTTTAGGCGTGAGCACTGTGTCTGGCCCTGTGTTATTGTTTTGCAGGAGCTTTCCTTCTGTCATTGGCTTATTGAGTGATTAATTTTTTAGGCATGACTTTGTACATTCTGGGAATCTACGTTCTCCAGAAAATGTGGGATAAATTCATTTCTGCTTGACGCCTTTGGCTTCTCTCAGTCTAATAATGAAGGGGTGAAGCTAGCTAGGGCTCCCATAATTGGTGCTCTGTGAATATTAAACTCTTCCTGATGATGTTTACCTTTTTATTCTTGTCCCCGAGTGTGTACAGGAAAGGTGAAGACTCTGCATTCATTTTTCATTGCAGCTGTAACAAATCACCAATAATTTAGCAGCTTAAACATAAATTATCCTACAATTCTGTAGGCCAGAAGTCTGACACAGATCTCAGCAGGCTACAATCAGGTGTCACAGGGCTGCGCTCCTTTCTGTAGGCTTCAGGAGATCCTGGATCTCTGTTCCCATGCTGGCTATCAGTTGAGGTCTACTCCCAGCTTCTAGAAGCTACTTGAATTCCATGGCTTGTAGCCTTTTCCTCCGTTTTCAAAGCCAGCATTGGTGGGCTGACTCCCTCTCATGCATTGAATCTGTCTTGATTATTTTCCTCTTGTCTCTGACCAAAGCTAGGAAAGATTCTCCAATTTTAAGGACTCCTGTGATTAGATTGGGCCCACCTGGATCATCTAGGATGATCTCCCATTCCAAGATTTATGCCTTCAATTATATCTGCAAAGTCCCTCTTGCCATAGCTTCCAGAGATCAGGGTGTGACATCCTTGGGAGGGGGAAGATTATTCTGCTGGCCACAGATTCTACTGGGGTTCGTTCTGAAAATCATTGGTACGTGTATCTATAAATCTTCTTCACCCTCGAGCAGGCAGATGTGCTGCCTTCGAAAGTGCTTAGATGTTATAGGCATCTGTCGCAAGCCCCGAGCTCTCGGGAGCCAGCCTGTGCACAGCACAACGTGGAGCCAGCCTGTCCCCAAGGTCAACTCTTGTTATCTATTAAGCAAAGGAGCCAATAACCAGGCCAGTTAGGGTGGAATCTCACTCTGGTCCGTGGAGTCCCCTTTTACTTTCTACATAAAATCCAGTGAGATACTTTCTTGGGTGTTTGATACTTTGCTGATTTGAAGATGCAACCTTCTCAGGGCAAGGCCAGCATTTCTCGGACGGGGCTCATGTGTCTGTTCGTTAGAGCTGTGGGCAAAGAGCCTATCTCTTCAGGGAACGTAAGCAGGTAGAGATGTTTGCTGGGGCTCTGGAAATTGAGTGAGCAGAGCCACATAAGTGAGTGCTCAGTGACAGTTGACCTTTGGCTGTTTCCCAGAATATTTCTACCTGTTGTGAAAACCAGTGATTGGTGCTTGGAGAATGACTGTTGCCATGGATACTTGGTTGTTCTAAGCGGTCCCACGAGCTAACCGTTTGTAGGAACAGGTCTTCTCCTGCCCCAGCCATGTGGCTCTGCTGCCCTGCCCACCTGGTCACACCTGATTATCAGAGCATAAGCAGCTGATGAAACTGGGCCAATGCATCAGTTCCTGGGTGTCTCCTGACTTTGCACTAGTGACAACGTTTGGCCAGTGTCTCTCTTCAGTGCTGAAGTGGTCAGAGAGAAAGCCCAGAAGCTGATGTCAGTCACCTTCTATGGAAAAAGCCTGCCACAGCAAGAAGGATGCACATACAGAGGGAGAGCTTACCTGGCTTCGTGGGGCCAGATCCTAGTCCTCCTGGGACCCAGGCACATTTTCTTGTCTTACTTTTTTTTTTTTCTTTTGTTTTATTATACTTTAAGTTCTGGGATACATGAGCAGAACGTGCAGGTTTGTTACATATGTATACACGTGCCATGGTGGTTTGCTGCACCCATCAACCCATTATCTACATTAGGTATTTCTCCTAATGCTATCCGTCCATTAACCCCCCACCCGACAGGCCATGGTGTATGATGTTCCCCTCCCTGTGTCCATGTGTTCTCATTGTTAAACTCCCACTTATGAGTGAGAACATGTGGTGTTTGGTTTTCTGTTCCTGTGTTAGTTTGCTGAGAATGATGGTTTCCAGCTTCATCCATGTCCCTGCAAAGGACACAAATTCATCCTTTTTTATGGCTGCATAGTATTCCATGGTGTATATGTGCCACATTTTCTTTATCCAGTCTATCATTGATGGGCATTTGGGTTGGTTCCAAGTCTTTGCTATTGTGAATAGTGCTGCAATAAACATATGAGTGCATGTGTCTTTATAGTAGAATGATTTATAATCCTTTGGGTATATACCCATTGATGGGATTGCTGGGTCACATGGTATTTCTGGTTCTAGATCCTTGAGGAATCACCACACTGTCTTCCACAGTGGTTGAACTAATTAACACTCCCACCAACAGTGTAAAAGTGTTCCTATTTCTCCACATCCTCTCCAGCACCTGTTGATTCCTGACTTTTTAATGATTGCCATTCTAACTAGAGTGAGATGGCATCTCACTGTGGTTTTGATTTGCATTTCTCTAATGACGAGTGATGATGAGCTTTTTTCTATATGTTTGTTGGCTGCATAAATGTCTTTTTTTGAAAAGTGTCTGTTCATATCCTTTGCCCACTTTTTGATGGGGTTGTTTGTTTTTGTAAATTTGTTTATATTCTTTATAAATTTGTTTATAGTCTTGCCCACTTTTTGATGGGGTTCTTTGTTTTTGTAAATTTGTTTAAGTTCCTTTTAGATTCTGGATATTAGCCCTCTGTCAGATGGATAGCTTGCAAAATTTTTCTCCTGTTCTTTAGTTTGCCTGATGATATCCTTGGGAGGGGATCACTGTGATGATAGTTTGTTTTGCTGTGCAGAAGCTCTTTAGTTTAGTTAAATCCCATTTGTCAATTTTGGCTTTTGTTGCCATTGCTTTTGGTGTTTTAGTCATGAAGTCTTTGTCCATGCCTATATCCTGAATGGTATTGCCTAGGTTTTCTTCTAGGGTTTTTATGGTTTAAAATCTTACATTTAAGTCTTTAGTCCATCTCGAGTTAATTTTTGTATAAGGTGTAAGGAAGGGGTCCAGTTTCAGTTTTCTGCACATGGCTAGCCAGTTTTCCAGCACCATTTATTAAATAGAGGCTCCTTTCCCCATTGCTAGTTTTTGCCATCTTTGTCAAAAATCGGATGGTTGTAGATGTGTGGTGTTATTTCTGAGGCCTCTGTTCTGCTCCATTGGTCTATATATCTGTTTTGGTACCACTACCATGCTGTTTTGGTCACTATAGCCTTGTGGTATAGTTTGAAATCAGGTAGCATCATGACTCCAGCTTTGTTCTTTTTGCTTAGGCTTTGCTTGGCTATACAAGCTCTTTTTTGGTTCCATATGAAATTTAAGGTAGTTTTTTCTAATTCTGTGAAGAAAGTCAACGATAGCTTGATGGGGATAGCATTGAATCTATAAATTACTTTGGGCAGTATGGCCATTTTCAAGATATTGATTCTTCCTATCCACAAGCATGAAATGTCTTTCCATTTGTTTGTGTCCTCTCTTATTTCCTTGAGCAGTGGTTTGTAGTTCTCCTTGAAGATGTCTTTCACATCCCTTGTAAGTTGTATTCCTAGGTATTTTATTCTGTTTGTAGCAACTGTGAATGGGAGTTCACTCATGATTTGCTTCTATGTTTGTCTATTATTGGTGTATAGAAATGCTTGTGATTTTGGACATTGATTTTGTATCCTGAGACTTTGCTTATCAGCTTAAGGAGATTTTGGGCTGAGACAATGGGGTTCTCTAAATATACAATCATGTCATCTGCAAACAGAGACAATTTGACTTCTTCTCTTCCTATTTGAATACCCTTTATTTCTTTCTCTTGCCTGATTGCCCTGGCAGAAACTTCCAATACTATGTTGAATAGGGTGGTGAGAGAGGGCATCCTCGTGTGATGCCAGTTTTCAAAGGGAATGCTTCCAGCTTTTGCCCATTCAGTATAATATTGGCTGTGGGTTTGTCATGAATAGCTCTTATGATTTTGAGATATATTCCATCAATACCTAGTTTATTGAGAGTTTTTAGCATGATGGGGTGTGGAATTTTATTGAAGGTCTTTTCTGCATCTATTGAGATAATCATGTGGTTTTTGTCATTGGTTCTGTTTATGTGATGGATTACATTTATTGATTTGCGTATGTGGAACAAGCCTTGCATCCCAGGGATGTAGCCGATCTGATCATGTTGGATAAGCTTGTTGATGTGCTGTTGGATTTGGTTTGCCAGTATTTTATTGAGGATTTTTGCATCAATGTTCATCAGGGATATTGGCCTGAAATTTTCTTTTTTTGTTGTGTCTCTTCTGGGTTTTGTTATCAGGATGATGCTGTCCCCATAAAATGAGTTAGGGAAGAGTCCCTCTTTTTCTATTGTTTGGAATAGATTCAGAAGGAATGGTACCAGCTCCTCTTTGTACCTCTGGTAGAATTTGGCTGTGAATCCTTCTGGTCCTGGGCTTTTTTAGTTGGTAGGCTATTAATTACTGCCTCAATTTCAGAACTTGTTATTGGTCTATTCAGGGATTCAATTTCTTTCTGGTTTAGTCTTGGGAGGGTGTATGTGTCCAGGAATTTATCAATATTTTTCTAGATTTTCTAGTTTATTTGCATAGAGCTGTTTATAGTATCCCCTGATGGTAGTTTGTATTTCTGTGGGATCAGTGGTGATATCCCTTTTATCATTTTTTATTGTGTCTATTTGATGCTTCTCACTTTTCTTCTTTAGTCTGGCTAGCGGTCCATCTATTTTGTTAATCTTTTCAAAAAAGCAGCTCCTGGATTCATTGATTTATTTCAAGGCTTTTTCATGTCTTTATCTCCTTTAGTTCTACTCTGATTGTAGATATTTCTTGTCTTCTGCTAGCTTTTGAATTTGTTTGCTCTTGCTTCTCTAGTTCTTTTAATTGTGATGTTAGGGTGTCGATTTTAGATCTTCTCTGCTTTCTCCTGTGGGCATTTAGTGCTATAAACTTCCCTCTAAACACTGCTTTAGCTGTGTCCCAGAGATTCTGGTATGTTGCATTCTTATCGGTTTCAAAGAGCTTATTTATTTCTGCCTTAATTTCGTTATTTACCCAGTAGCCATTCAGGTGCAGGTTGTTCAGTTTCTATATTGTTGTGTGGTTTCGAGTAAGTTTCTTAATGCTGAGTTCTAATTTTATTGCACTGTGATCTGAGAGACTGTTTGTTATGATTTCTGTTCTTTTGCATTTGCTGAAGAGTGTTTTACTTCCAATTGTGTGGTCAATTTTAGAATAAGTGTGATGTGGTGCTAAGAAAAATGTATATTCTGTTGATTTGGGGTGCAGAGTTCTGTATCTGTTAGGTAGGCTTGGTCCAGAGCTGAGTTCAAGTCCTGAATATCTTTGTTAATTTTCTGTCTTGCTGATCTGTCTAATATTGATAGTGGGGTGTTGAAGACTCCCACTACTATTGTATGGGAGTCTAATTCTCTTTGTAGGACTCTAAGAACTTGCTTTATGAGTCTGGATGCTCCTGTGTTGGGTGCATACATGTTTAGGATAGTTAGCTCTTCTTGTTGCATGGAATCATTTTCCATTATGTAATGCCCTTTTTCTCTTTTGATGTGTGTTGGTTTAAAGCCTGTTTTATCAGAGACTAGGATTGTAACCCTGCTTTTTTTTTGCTTTCCATTTGCTTGGTAAATATTCTTCCATGCCTTTATTTTGAGCCTATGTGTGTCTTTGCACATGAGATGGGTCTCTTGGATACAACACAGCGATGGATTTTGACTCTTTATCCAATTTGCCAGTCTGTGTCTTTTAATTGGGGGATGTAGCCCATTTACATTTAAGGTTAATATTGTTATGTGTGAATTTGATTCTGTCAATATTATGCTAGCTGGTTATTTTGCCTGTTAGTTGATGCAGTTTCTTCATAGTGTCGATGGTCTTTACAATTTGGTATGTTTTTGCAGTGGCTGGTGCCGGTTGTTCCTTTCCATGTTTAGTGCTTCCTGCAGGAGCTCTTGTAAGGCAGGCCTGCTGGTGACAAAATCTCTCAACATTTTCTTGTCTGTAAAAGATTTTATTTCTCCTTTGCTTATGAAGCTTAGTTCGGCTGGATGTGAAATTCTGGGTTGAAAATTCTTTTCTTTAAGAATGTTGGATATTGGCCCCCACTCTCTTCTGGCTTGTAGAGTTTCTGCAGAGAGACCTGCTGTTAGTCTGATGGGCTTCCCTTTGTGGGTAACTTGACCTTTCTCTCTGGCTGCCCTTAACATTTTTTCCTTTATTTCAACCTTGGTGAATCTGACAATTATGTGTCTTGGGGTTGCTCTTCTCGAGGAGTATCTTTGTGGTGTTCTCTGTATTTCCTGAATTTGAATGTTGGCCTGTCTTGCTAGGTTGGGGAAGTTCTCCTGGATAATATCCTGAAGAGTGTTTTCCAACTTGGTTCCATTCTCCCCATCACTTTCAGTACACCAATCAAACATTGTTTTGGTCTTTTCTCACAGTCTCATATTTCTTGGAGGCTTTGTTCATTCATTTTCATTCTTTTTTCTCTAATCTTGTCTTCATGCTTTATTTCATTAAGTTGATCTTTAATCTCTGATATCCTTTCTTCCACTTGATTGATTCAGCTATTGATACTTGGGTATGCTTCACGAAGTTCTTGTGTTGTGTTTTTCAGCACCTCCAGGTCATTTATGTTCTTCGTTAAACTGGTTATTCTAGTTAGCAATTCCTCTAACCTTTTTTCAAGGTTCTTAGCTTCCTTGCATTGGGTTAGAACATGCTCCTTTAGCTCAGAGGAGTTTGTTATTACCCACCTTCTGAATCCTTCTTTTGTCAATTCATCAAACTCATTCTGTGTCTAGTTTTGTTCCCTTGCTGGCAAGAAGTTGTGATCCTTTGGAGAAGAGGCGTTCTGATTTTTGGCATTTTCAGCCTTTTTGCTCTGGTTTTTCCTTATCTTCGTGGATTTATCTACTTTTGGTCTTTGATGCTGGTGACCTTCAGATGGGGTTTTTGTGTGGATGTGCTTTCTGTTGATGTTGATGCTATTCCTTTCTGTTTGTTAGTTTCCCTTCTAACAGTCCGGCCCCTCTGCTGCAGGTCTGCTGGAGTTTGTTGGAGGTCTACTCCAGTCCCTGTTTGTCTGGGTATCACCAGCAGAGGCTGCAGAACAGCAAAGATTGCTGCCTGTTCGCTCCTCTGGACGCTTCATCCCAGAGGGACATCTGCCAGATGCCAGCTGGAGCTCTCCTGTATGAGGTGTCTGTCAGTCCCTGCTGGGAGGTGTCTCCCTGTCAGGAGGCACAGGTTTCAGGGACCCATTTGAGGAGGCAGTCTGTCTCTTAGCAGAGCTCAAGCACTGTGCTGGGAGATCCACTGCTCTTTTCAGAGCTGACAGACAGGAATGTTTAAGTTTGCTGAAGCTACGCCCACAGCCACCCCTTCCTCCAGGTGCTCTGTCCCAGGGAGATGGGAGTTTTATCTATAAGCCCCTGAATGGGGCTGCTGCTTTTCTTTCAGAGATGCCCTGCCTAGAGAGGGGGAATCTAGAGAGGCAGTCTGGTTACAGTGGCTTTGTGGTGTTCCGGTAGGCTCTGCCCAGTTTGGACTTCCTGGTGGCTTTGTTTACACTGTGAGAGGAAAACTGCCTACTCAAGCCTTAGTAATGGCAGACACCCCTGCCCCCATCAAGCTTAAGTGTCCCAGGTTGACTTCAGACTGCTGTGCCTCCATTGAGAATTTCAGACCAGTGGATCTTAGCTTGTTGGGCTTCATGGGGATGGGATCCACTGAGCTAGACCACTTGGATCCCTGGCTTCAGCCCCCTTTCCAGGGGAGTGAGTGGTTCTGTCTTGCTGGCGTTCCAGGCGCCACTGGGATATGAAAAAAAATTCCTGTAGGTAGCTCGCTGTCTGCCCAAATGGCCGCCCAGTCTTGTGGTTGAAACCCAGGGCCGTGGTGGCATAGGCACCAGAGGGAATCTCCTGGTCTGCGGGCTGTGAAGACTGTGGGAAAAGCATAGTATCTGGGCCAGAATGCACCGTTCCACATGGCACAGTTCCTCATGGTTTCCCTTGGCTAGGGGAGGGAGTTCCCCGTCTCCTTGTGCTTCCCAGGTGAGACGACGCCCCACCCTGCTTTGGCTTGCCCTCTGCGAGCTGCACCCACTGTCTAACCAGTTCCAATGAGATGAGCCGGTACCTCAGTTGGAGATGCAGAAATCACCCACCTTCTGCATTGATCTCACTGGGAGCTGCAGACCAGAGCTGTTCCTATTCGGCCATCTTGCCAGCCACTCCTCTTGTCTTACATTTCCTTTAACACTCTAGTAAGTCTCTTTTTGGCCTAGTTCCTTGTTTTGTTTGGGTTGGGTTTCTGGCTGTTGTCAGCCCTGAGCTTTGAGCTGGTGGTGTCTTCTCATGAGAAATTGAGAAGGACCATAGTAGGAGGTCAGCTCTTTGAGGGTAAGGGTGGGGTTCTAACTACTCTGTTACATTCCCATAACATGGCTGTGTGTTCCACTAAAGTGAGGTGGTGTTTTTTTGGGTGGCACAGTCCAAGGTCCTCAGAATAGCTCAGGCCACGGAGAAACTTCCTGGTGCCGTGTAGTTGAACCAAGACTTGGAGATGACCTCATTTGTGTCACCTGGCAAAAAGGATTGTGAAAGCAGAGTCAAAGTATGAAAGATATGGGTGGAGACTGCTGGTCACTCCCTAGTTTGCACTTCACCTTCTTCTAGAACCCCTGACTTTAAGCTGGGAACATCGTTGCCCATTATGAAGACTTCATTTTCCAGTCTCCCATATTGCTAAGCTGGTCATGTTACTATGTTCCGGTCCATGGGATATGAACAGAATTGTTGTATGGAAGCTCCTAAAAGCATTCTTTGAAAGGCAGGAAGCTTGCACTCTCCACCGTCCCCACGTCCTTGCCTTTGTTCCTTCTCCATTGTACCTGCTGGAATGCAGTTGGGAGAGCCAGTGCTCTAGCTGCTGTTGGTGGACCATGAGGTTGAGCCCAGGCCATGAATGTGTCAGAGTGGTGCTGTCTACCTCTGGAATGTTACTTGATAGAGAAACCCATTTTAATTTCATTTTAGCCGTTGGTTTTGCAGGTTTCTATTGCAGCCATACCTAATTTTAACTGATAGCAGACACTGAGAAGATAACACTCTCCTGCTTCCAGAGGCTATGGGCATTCCATGGGAGCTGTAGTAGGGGAAGAGTGTAAAGGTAATATTCTTCTATGGATGTGTCTTTGGCTTTTAAAGATTATTAACTCTGGACAACAGGTGGATTACGGTCATGGATTAAACAAAACATTCTCTATTCTTCTCACTCACTTCCTGCTTTTAGAGGGCAACTGGATGAACTTTTCAGATATTTGAATAGCTTTGGTGATTTCATTGACTCAGTGCCCTTAACATACACGGCCATAGTCCATGCTGCTTGGCTTCAGTTTTAATGACCATGACTCATTTTAAAAAGGGAAAGCTCTTTAGAAAAGAGCCTTCCCAAACTGCCCAGGCTTCCTTATAAGTGAGTCAACACAGAAAGGGCTCAGTCCATCAAAATAATGTACAACCCTAATAAAATGCAGTGAAAACAAACACTGTAAAATTCCACAAATGAAAGATATTATTGTTGTTATTATTATAATAATGACAGGGCATTCCTGTTCTTTTTAATGTCTACTATGGGGTTACTGATAACATCACTCAACCTGAAAATGGGTGATTTGATTTTTAAATGAAGGGTGCTTTTCTCCCAAAGCTGGTTTGGCTCAGTTCCTCAGATAGTCCAGCTGTGTGCAACAAACTTTACAGTTTGCCAAAGACATGTTCCCTTCGTCTTTGTTACTTTTGTTTAATCCGCACAGCAATCTTTAATCACAAAAGAACGGAGGTTCAGAAAGCTTAAGAACCCTGTTCCAAGTCCTGTGGCTGAGACGTCCGGGATTCCATCCAGACTTTGAATCTGGGAATGTCAGGGAAGGAAGGAGAGGGATGGAGAAGACCTTGCGAATTTCCCTGGGGTTGGGCACTTGTGCAGCCCACCTTGGATGATGGATTCAGTCCATCGGGTGCTGGGGAACGAGAAGGAGCCCATTTCAGTCTGAAGCTGTGCTTGTGCCTTGCTTGCCTGGACACACCCTCCCTTGTCAGGGTCGCAGTCCTGACCCACCTCCGACATCCTGGCACATCTGTAGAACTTGCAGGAACAGCCCCTTCAAGCAGCTGAAGTGCAGCCACCTCTTAGCGGATGGTGGTTAATAATAGGCTTTGTTCTCTAGGTTCTTCTATTTTCAGCTACCGAATACAATTTATAAAGAGAAAAAATACACACCACCATCCCCCCACCCCTTATCAGATCTCTTATAATTATAGAATAAGGTGCCTGCGAACTCCCAGGGAGCTGGTTTCCATGGCAATGACAAGCTATTATATTCTAAAGGCCAAGCTAGAACTCCACCCCCTCATCCTCGCCACTGCTGTGCGTCTTGTTATTGCAGTGTTCCAAAATAAACTTGCTGCCTAATCGTAAATCCCATATAATTAGAGATGAGCTAATCGTTACCCTGCTACCTTTGTGCGGCCCACTCATCATGCTAGCAGTTTCTAGAACAGCGATGCTGACGGACTGTTTGATGTCAGAATAGACCTTCCTCCTCCAGGAACTGGGTGCAGCATCAATCCATGTATGGCTCAGGACCCTTTCACCGGAAAAGGCCTGACTTATGGGACCTGCCCAGGGTGCTTTGGCAAATGAGAGGGGCTGCTCAGGTAGTGACTGACCATGAGATCTGTGGCTCTCTCCAGCTCTCCATTAAGGATGGGCAGAGAAATCTCCCTGGAATCACATAGAGCTCTCCCTCTCACACTTTACAGTTACCTGTTGGGAGCAGCATCAGGGCAGCAGATGTGACACTGGGAGGAAAGGCATTTTTCACCTCCCTTCTTCTCATTTCTTTTTTACTTATTTATTTTTTTGAGACAGAGTCTCACTCTGTTGCCCAGGCTGGAGTGCAGTGGCACAATCTTGGCTCACTGCAACCTCCTCTTCTAGGGACCAAGTGATTCTCCTGCCTCAGCTTCTCGAGTAGCTGGGATTACAGGCACTGGCCACCACGCCTGGCGAATTTTTTTGTATTTTCAGTAGAGATGGCATTTCACCATGTTGGCCAGGCTGGTCTCGAACTCCCGACCTCGTGATTTGCCCACCTCGGCCTCCCAAAGTGCTGGGATTACAGGCGTGAGCCACCGCACCCAGCCTCTTCCTCCCATTTCTTGCTCTGCCTCCTGCTCCTCCTCTGTAGACTGGAGGTGGGTTTTAGCACATGTTGTGTCTGGCTTGTGTAGTTTTCATCCACGAGGGATCATTGTCTTGTTTTCAGCAGGTGGAGACCCCAGCAGGCTTGCATTCAGTGCAGGGGTCCTTAGGAAATCCATCCTCCTGGAAACAGATGATCTGTGAAAAAGGGAACAGGATAATTTCAGATAAGTGTTGGAGGGAAACCCAAATGGGGTGATGTTTAGAATGTGTTTGGCGTGTGAGGGGCTTGCTTCCTCTAATATCTGAGCAGAGACCTGGAAGACGAAAAGGCTGATTATAGCTTACCTGTTCAGGGGTCCAATTTGCTTCATTTCACTGAAATGCCCCTCATGCACAACCAGGTTTGCAATGGGATTTTAATGGTGCCCTGGCTCTGGTTAATTTCATCTGTGCTGGGTCCCTTCCCCTGGCTCCCCCAGGTCCACTCTGGGCCATTCTTCTTCTGGGTCTCTACCTCAGACCTTTAGAAGCACCAGCGGGTCTCTGCTGTCTGCTTGGTCTTAGCTGGTGCAAGGCACTAGCAGGAGACTGGAGAGTGGTGGAAAGTGGCAACCAGTCAGCTTATGCCTTGACTTGGCTCACTTCCTGCGGGCTCTCTGTGGAGTGGCTGCTGCCCTCTACAAAGGCCATGGGGGCTACCAGGTGGCCCTCTCTAGAGACCTACCCTCTCTGAGTCCTGGTACTCGCTCTCTCCCCTTGTCCCTTTAGGCTTAGGGGGGACAGCAGCTTCTGACTGTTGCTAGCCCAAGGACGCTTCGCCATCCCGTGTGGGTGTGGTTTCGTTCCGCCTGCTATCACTCCTGCAGGCAGTGCCTTTATTAAACCCTGCGCTCATCCCAGGTCGAGTGCGCTCTCCTCTTCCTTCCCAGGCCCTGTCTGAGTCAGTTTCCCTCCCCCACCGACATCAGCTTTCTCTGTGTCTTTTCTCTCACTGTGCACCCTCTTTGCTTTCCTTTCTTCCCTCCGCCTCATTTAATCCTACTCATTCAACGTCCAGCTTCAGTCTCATGTCCTCTCACCCACTTCCTGTCTCCACACTCCTGCTTTCCTAAGAATCAGCCCCCTATAGCTTAGCAGTCATTTCCCTGTTATCCTGTAGGTTCCTGTCTGTTGATTTAATTTCCCCAGTTAGACTTTAACCTACTGCAAGGACGGGGACTACAACAAGGTGCTCTTCTGTCTGTGATTCAAGAAGCGCTGGGGGCACCTTACCTGCTGGAGAAGGTCTCCCTCATTGGCCGTGTGTCTACTGCTGTCTGGGCCCAGTCTCAGACTGCAAGGGTTGCCAGGCTGTGAATATCAGGACAGGGGAACACATTTAGCTGTTTCATCTAGGTGTCCTGATGGGTGGGATCTTGGCAAAATAGCACTACATGGGGATCATATTTTTTTTCCTATTTTCTAAGTCATGCTAGGTAATTCCAAAGACCTTGTTCACTTTCCTCCTCAGAATAGTAATGGTAACAAAAGCATAAAAGCTGTTTAGGAAAACATGGCAGATCCTGTCCACACAGAAAGGAGCAATTAATAGAGAGGAGAATGGGGGACCTGGAAATCCCCATAATGAGTTTGTTTAGGAACTAGATACTAAGTGCAACAGGGGCGTGAAAGTGAATAAATGCTTCCCCAAGAGATCCTAGTAACCAGCAGTGGGATCACAGCAAGGGCCAACATCGTAGATTTTTAGACTCTTTAGAATCCCAGGAGACATAAATCAAATAAGCAGATTTGTTGCTTCTTTCAACTGAGAAAAAAACGTGGTTGATTTTTTAAAGTGCTGCTAGAGAATAATGTATTGAAAAAGCAAGAATCAGAGTGTTGCCCAGGAGATGAAAATCAGGGGAGGAAAAACAAAAGGCAAAACCCCCAAAATTCAACCAGATCAACAAGGAGTATAGCTTCCCAACATGCAAATCCAGACCGATTTTTAAAAATTAATCGGCACAATTGTCTGTTAATTGTACCTTTGCCAGTTGATTACGGTATTTCTTAAACAACATCCCACTACTAAGCAGCTTTGCAACACTTGGTCCTCTTCTGATACCTGTTCTGTGCTTAGGATATCAAAAGCGAAGTGGGATTAATTCTGGCCTCTGGCAGCTGGAGTAATTTAAGGCTTCACTGGAGTGGGACAGGTCACCACAGGTTGAGCTATAAAAGCTGCCTCCAGTGTAACTTTGCTTGGGGTAACACACTGCAAAGTGCTTGAATGTTTTTTTTTATTGAGATTAAAAATGATCTCTTGCTGATATTTTCATTTATTACAGGTAGGCAATTTGTTAGGTGGGCTTTCAGAGGAGAAGATGTTGTTCTGATAATGTTTCTGGATTTACTTCCATGTGGTGGCGAAGAGGAAGGCAGAACTGATTTGGGACCTTCCTGATAGGGTGCAGCAACTCTCCCACTTCAGAGCAGACCAGCACTCGGTTTTGGCCTCCAGAGTCTCCCCTGTGCCAACAAAGGTCCTTGGGCGGGCAGCCATATCCAGCAGCCATGGAAGGAGCCATCAGGAGCAGAACGTGGGCCAGCAAAGGATGGTGCACAGTGGGCTGGTGGTCTTAGCCAAAATGGTGCTTATGTCTCAAAACTCTAGTGTTTCCACTGGAGGGGGTTGGAGCAGAGGAAGAGGTAAAAATGGCGAATGGTGTGGGTCAGCCTCAGACAATCAGAGAGCTGATGGGACATCGTCTCTGGGGTTTGCTGGAAGGACTTGGAGTTGGGGTACGTTATGAGTTGGCTGAGGCCCATGTTAGCAGATGGGGCAGGAGCCAGAGAAATATGGGTGGCAGAGTTAGGATCTTAGAATGGGGAGACAACTTGGGATAGTGGGGCAGCGTGGGATGTGGTAATAATGAGTTTCATTTTGCTTGTTGATTTTGAAGTCACTTGAACATCCAAGTGACATGTTCTTTGTGTTCTTCATCAGGATGGGGATGGTTGAATATTTGGAGTTTTAAAATGACATAATTCCTTTGAAAGGGGAGCTGTTTAAACACTAATCAGCCCTTTACACATTAGTATAAATAAAAAGTCTGCAAGTAAGTTTTGATAGAAAGGGAAAAATAAGGAGCCATTGTCAATGCTGATGGGAAAGTGATTATCGCAGGGGAAGAAATTCAGCCACAGCAAGAGCCTGAGGGGTCCACAGCCGGCCACATGATACAGCCTGGGCCTGCCCTGTGGTGTCTTCTCTCCATCAGATCTATCCCTAATTTCATTTCCAAGCTGATGAGGAAACAAATCTACCCAAATCTATCTCCCTTAGACTCTTATATATCACTAGAGTTCTTATTCCTTTTGTTTAAATATGTGATTTCTTACATTGTATTTTTATTTTCTTTATTGAGGTATGCTTTACATATCATAAACTTTACCCATTTTAAGTGTACAACTCAATGATTTTTGGTAACTTTATTGAATTGTACAGGCATTACCACAATCCAGTTTTAGAACATTTTTATTACCTCAGTAAGATCCCTCATACCGCCCCCCCGCCACTTTTTTTTTGTTTAAGACAGAGCCTTGCTCTGTCACCCATGCTAGAGTGCAGTGGTGCAATCTCAGCTCACTGCAACCTCTGCCTTCCGAGTTCAAGCAATTCATCTGCCTCAGCCTCCCGAGTAGCTGGGACTACAAGCACGCGCCACCAAGCCCAGCTAATTTTTATATTTTTAGTAGAGAGAAGGTTTCACCATGTTGGCCAGGCTGGGCTCGAACTCCTGCCCTCGTGATCTGCCCGCCTTGGCCTCCCAAAGTGCTGAGATTACAGGCGTGAGCCACCGCGCCCAGCCCCTCATACCCTTTTAATGTTCATCGTCATTCCTGGCAGTACCTCTGTTGTGCAAAGTGGGATTACAAGACATGTTCCAGTTTCTTCAGAGAGGTGAGTATTGGAGAAGATTGTCCTTGAGTTCTGGCACTGGGAGGCTATGGGTCCTAATCCCAGCTCTACTTAGTATTAGTGAGTTTATTCAATCACTCTGGACTTGAGTTGTTCGCTTGAAAAATGTGATCAATAATATCTACCCTGCAGGGTTGTTCAGATGATTAGAGATAAGGTATGTGAAGAACCTGCCACATAGTTCAGTGAAATTATGAAATTATTTCATTACAAATACACAGATGCTTGTAAACAATAGGAATTGATTGGATGCAGAGACTGAATTTTGAGGTCTATTATTTTACTATTTTGTAATTTAATCAGTGGAATGGGGTAGGAAGAAGGAGAAAATACAATTTATTTGTAATAGATATTGGCTGCTTTAAAAAAATCAAATGCATTTAAAAAACAATTCCTTTTGATTTACACTGCTCAATTTTTCCCTCTTAAAACTACACAGAGATTTTCTTTCCAAAGAGCTTTTCCAAATGGCTTGACTCCCCTGACCTCCCCCCACCTCAACCCTGTCTTCTACAGTTTTTTTCTTGCTTTCTTCTGAAATAGATTTGAAAAAATAAGACCCTGACTGCAGCTTTTCAGAGCCCGGTAGTGATTTTCTCTTCTGGTATGAAATTTAAGACCCATAAAATGCAGTTGCCATTTCCTGTGGATGTTCCGCTTCTGTGTTCCGATTTCATATTTATTGCCACATGAGTCAAGATCACAATAAGTTGCTGCATTGCCCTGTGTTATTGATGTAGTGCCACCCGTTTACATGGGGGAGTTCAGCTGCTGGCCGGGTGCCTGTTGCTAAGTACCTGAAAAACTAAACGTGGCCACTAGGGGGTGCCGCTCTCCCAGAGTCCTGACCCGGGTCCCCATTTGGGAAGGGAGACAGAGCACCGGGAAGGGCTGCTCCAGCGCCCTCCATCTTCCTCCCGAGGGACCCCGCAGGTGAGGGGCACCATAGGCCCAAGCTCTTCCACCTTAGCCAATCCCCACGCTGGGGCAGCTTCCAAGTGGCCAGGGAATGAATGGGAGTTCTCTGCCACTTTGAATTGTGGGATCCCTCCATGGCTTCTTCTGGGGAAAGGCGTTTTAATCGGCTGTGCCAGAATCACTAAACGGTGCTTGCTAAAGATATAGATCCTTGAATTTCATTCTCTAGACAAAGTGAACCAGAATCTCTGACTATGAGGTCCAGAAATCTCCATTCCCGACACTTGTTCCAGATGACCTCAGTGCACACCAAAGTTAGGACCCCGAAAAGGCAGGCCATTTCTGAAAATGCTCCTTTTATCAGCTGCTCCCTTCTAAACCCTTCTAAACTCTTTAAACCAAATCCAAAACCAACCAGAGGTCTTCGGAGTCACTGGAATATACCCTCCCCAGAGGTCTCTAAGTTCACCGTGAACCAATCTGTGGGGAGAGTAATGCCTCCATCTCTGCCAGCCAATGTTCCGGGACCCTCAAGGACTACTTTGAATTTCAGAAGTGGAACTTCAGAAAAGCAGTGTTGAAAGAATCACTGATGTTAATTAAAAGATGTAAATAATCTCTTTTAAAGAAATGGACTTGGCCGGGCGCAGTGGCTCACGCCTGTAATCCCAGCACTTTGGGAGGCCGAGGCGGGTGGATCACGAGGTCAGGAGATGGAGAACATCCCGGCTAACACGGTGAAACCCCGTCTCTACTAAAAATAGAAAAAAAATTAGCCGGGCATGGTGGTAGGTGCCTGTAGTCCCAGCTACTCGGGAGGCTGAGGCAGGAGAATGGTGGGAACCCAGAAGGCGGAGCTTGCAGTGAGCTGAGATCGCGCCACCTGCACTCCAGCCTGGGCGACAGAGCGAGACACTATGTCAAAAAACAAAACAAAACAAAAAACAAAAACAACTTTGTGTTGGTTTCCTAGCGCTGCTGTAACAAATGCTGGCAAACTGGGTGGCCTAGAACAACAGACATTCGTTCTGTTGCAGTTGTGGAGGCCGAAAGTTGGAAATCAAGGTGTCGGTGGGACCATGCTCTCTTGAAGGCACTGGGAAAGAGTCTGCCTCACGCTTTTCTCTTAGCTTCTGGGGTTGCCCGCAATCTTGGCCTTCCTTGGTTCATGGCCGCATTTCTCTAATCTCTGCCTCCGTTGACACATGGCATTCTTCTCCAGGGTGTCATTTTCTTCTTCTCTTTTTGTAACACAGTCATAATGACCCTGATGGCTCACCCTAATGACTCATCTTAGCACCATTACATCTGCAAAGACCTTATTTCCAAATAAGGTGGGTGGCATATATTCTTGGGGGACAGCATTGAAGCCATAATAGCCCTATCATTTCCTACAAGTGATCTATCATCCTTTTGAGTCTCCAAACCCACTGAGTAGCAAGGAAAAAATAAATTTAGTCCAGTCCAATAAACTCAGCCCAATCCAATAATTTAAATAGCCTATTCATTCTCTACAGGCATGACTCAGATACATGCTCAGTCTTTCTTATTTCCTCCCCCTTTTCTTTAAATCTCCACAAAATGAGAGCTAGAGGTTTAGGGGGCTGGGTTTCTATGACTTCATGGTTGTAGAGGAAGGGGCTGACTCACTCTGTCCTTGGATCCTGGCTGGTCTCTGCTGCAGGATGACAGCCCCAGTTTGTTCTGGAAATTATTTCCACTGGAGAAAGACTGGTCCAATTTAACATTTTGGGATTATATGCTAGTGTCTTCCTCTGGAGTCCCCCAGGATCTTGGCCATCAGTCCCTGAAATTTAGAAATCATTTTTTCATCTCAAAGACTGGCGTTCAGGTTATTATTTTATTAAAGGAACCAGAGAAATCAGCTTTGAGGTGCAACATTGGTCAATGACCTCTTTGTTTCTGGTAGCAGTCAACCTTCCCTCCTGGAGGAAATGACCCTCATGGTGTAGTTTTCTCTTCGCATGAAAACGAGATACCAGGGCGAATAAAAACCATGTGGTCTATTAGTTAGCTTCTGCTGTGTAACAAACTATCTCAGAGCTCAATGGCTTAAGCAGAGAGTGGCAAACTGTGGCCTGCAGTATGTTTTTGTAGGACCCATAAGCTGAGAATGGTTTTACATGTTTAAAGCGTTTAGAAAACAAAGTAAGATATGCAACAGAGACCATAACAAATATTTAGTAAGTCTAAAATATTTACTGTTTGGCCCTTGATAGAAAAAGCTTGATTACCCTGGCTTAAAACAAAAAGCATTTCTTATTGCACCCAAGTCTCTGGGTTCTTCAGCTCCTGGATGGTCTCCTTCATGCATCTGAGGCTAGCTGTGGGTCAGGCAGGCAGCTTGGCTGATCTTGGCTGACTTTTCTCACATGTTTAGAGGTTGTTGGCTGTAGGTTGATCTAGGATGGCCTTGGCTGAGGCAAATGAGCTCTTGTCTCTGAGCTCTCTCATCCTCCCCCAGGCTAGCCCAGGCTTGTTAACACAGTGGAGGCAGCATTCCAAAAGAGAGCAGAAATGAGCAAGATCTCTGAGGTCAGACTTGGATTTGACACACCTTCATTTTGCCACATTGTATTGGCCAGAGATCCCAGCCCCGATCTCAGGGTGGGGAAATAGACTCCATCTCTTGATAGGATGAGCAGCAAAGTCACATGATAAAGAATGTGGGTGTGGAGAGTGGTGAAGAATTGAGGTCATTTTTAGTATCAGTCTGCCTCATATGGGTAATTTTCTAAACATTATCCCAGTAGCAAAAAAGAGAATTTCATTTATTAATATTTCCTCCAAATATTCCTTATGATCTTAAAACCCACATATGTAGAAGCAATTTTGATGTGATTTAGAGCACATTAGGAACTTTTGTGCCTTTTTAGGTTCTAAAACCCTAGGGTTAAGATTTTAAAAATTTTACACTAGGGCTGTTTTCTTTTTCCTTCAGTAACTTTTCTCTTCCCATTTCCAGATTTCCCCACCTGAAGACATGTTAGTTTTATTTTGTCAGTTTTTAAATTAACAATAGTTACTGTATTTTCCTGTCCCTTCAGTTTATAACTTCTGAAATCTGAGGTGGTTTAGGGAGTCCTTGAGAGGTGACCCCCAATACACACCTACCACCTCCCCCATGAAGTTTCTGTTGGCATCTCTTAGGAAATTTGTTTTTTTTAACTTCCACATTGGTGCCTAGGAGGACCATCTCAAATTTTATCCCAGCCAACTTCAAGATGAGTTTGCCACCAAACTTCCCTTCACCCAGTCTCCAAATCCTGTGATTCATCTTTCCCTTTGTTGGGAGCCCCATGACTTTTGCTTGGTGCTGTTTTAAGAGAGGGAAATGAAAACAAACCACAAAGATCCAAATCATTGACTCTTGGAGCCTGAAAGAATGTCCAGCGTTTCTCTGATACATTGCACTCTATTGTCTTTAAGAAGTGACTGGCCAACCTCTTCCTGGCTGTCTCCCATGTCAAGGAGCTCACTACATATGAAAGGAGACAGTTTGACCGATGTAGATTCTGCGTATAGCTCCAAGATACCCTAAGAAATATCCATGCCATGGTAGCCACAGATTTTTACAGCATGACTTAGGGGCCAGCATCCAGTTGTCAAAACAAGAAAACCAAGCAAATTCAGGGCCTGCTGAGGGACTGGTGGCTGGCTCCCACTCGAAAACTGCTGTGCCCTTGGGCCTTCTTTCCAAATTCCATTTGTAAAAATCAAGCCCTTTTCAAAGCTCTAAAAACAAGACCTGGAATGTAAATTCCTTGGTGGTTTTCTTAAAGGGTTGGTGGCTAGTGGAAGGAAGTGGGTATGCAGAGGAGAGACACCTATGTTTGTTTAGCCTCCTGTATTCTGTTGTAGGGGGCAGGAGGGAGAGGCTGGGGCTGGGGGAAGGAGAAAGCTTTATTCATTGAAAACAGGCCTGTGAACATGGAGTGGGCTACCCAAAGTTGTGTGGGGCCTGGTGGGTGTGAAAAATTTTTTTCAGGGTGGGTATATGTAACAAATTGCATATTACCAATCCAACTTGCCGATGTCCAATCTCCTCTTCCTAGGAACAGGACCCCATTTTGTTGGGGGAAGCTCCGAGCCTAGCTAAGCATGATCGCTGTCTCAGGCTCCCTCACAGCTGATGGTGGCCGTGTAATACAGCTTAGGCTGATGAGATGTGAGAGGACATCTCCTGGGAATTTGGGGGAAAGCTTTTGCTTTCCTCTTACAGGTTCTGCCCCCCTTTCCTTTCCTCTTACTTCTGCCTGTCATGTGAATGTGAGGCCAGGGGATGCAGCGTTTCCGTCTCTATGGCAACTGCAAAACAACAAGCATGGATGGAAGTCCACACCCTTGGGATTTATCCTCTGGGAAGCTGCACCAGCTCGGGACTGCATTCCTGGGCTTCTGTTGCGTGAAAAACAAACCCCCAGTGTTTAAGAAACATTGGTTGAGTTTTTCTGTTACTTTTGGCCCAGCATAGTTCTTACTGATTGTCCTAGTCTGTTTTGTGCTGCTATAACAGACTGAGACTGGGTAATTTTTAATAAGTAGAAATTTATTTGCTCACCATTCTGGAGGCTGAGAAGTTTGATATCAAGGTGCTGGTATCTGGCGAGGGTCTTCTTGTCTCATGGCAGAAGGCGGTAGAGCAAAGAGAGAGAGAGCTGCTCTAAAACGCCTTTTAATTGAGGCATTAAACCATTAAACCCACACTGAAGGTGGAACCCTCATGGCCTAATCACTTCTTTTTTTTTTTTTTTTTGAGATGGAATCTTGCTCTGTGATCTCTGCTCACTGCAACCTCCACCTCCCAGGTTCAAGCAGTTCTCCTGCCTCAGCCTCCTGAGTAGTTGGGACTACAGGCACACACTGCCATGCCTGGCTAATTTTTTGTATTTTAGTAGAGATGGGGTTTCACCGTGTTGCCCAGGCTAGTCGTGAACTCCAGAGCTCAGGCAATCTGCCTACCTTGGCCTCCCAAAGTGCTAGGATTACAGGCGTAAGCCACCGCGCCCGGCCCTAATCACTTCTTAAAGAGCCCACCTCCCCTTACTCTTACGTTGCAATTAAATTTCAGCATGAGTTTTGGAGGGGTCAAATATTCAAACCATAACACTGATATAGAGCACACACTATGCACATGGCTTCTGTTTTATTTTTCTTTCTGAGATAGGGTCTCACTGTGTTGCCCAGGCTGGAGTGCAGTGGTGCAATCATAGATCACTGCAGCCTCAAACTCCAAGGCTGATCCTCCCCACTCAGCCTCCTATGTAGCTGGGACTAGAGACAAGTGCCACAACATCCAGCTATTTTTTGTTGTTGCTCTTGTAGAGACAGCATCTTTGTATGTTGCCCAGGCTGGTCTCAAATTCCTGGGCTCAAGTGATTCTCCCACCTTGCCTCCCAAAGTGCTGGGATTATAGACGTGAGCCACTGAATCTGACCCAATGTTGCTTCTTGAATGCTCTTGCCTCTTAGCTTGATACCTGAGACTAAGGTGTTAACATCAGGCCTGGGTGACTTGAGAGGCAGACTTTTTCCCCCAGTGTTGTTCTGTGGAAATGGCAGTTAAAACAAATGAGGGATGCTGTGTCTGTGAAGTCTCTGACCTGGGAGACTTCATCCGGGCTGGATGAGCTCTGAGTTGGCATGTGGGCCTGGGGCCTGCTGATCAGCATGGTATGAAAGATTGGTGGGAAATTGGGGTGGTCTGTGCTGCTCTGTGTCGGATGACCACCACCCCTTGGCTCTCATCCACACCAGCTGTTCATGTCCCATGTGGGTGAGGAGGTAAAAGAAGCTGCATCCTTGGGTAGCTGCTGGGCTTCTCATGAGCTGGGAATGCTACATCTGCTGTATCTCCAGTTCTGTGGCCTTCCATAAGGCTAAGTCAACATGGGAGAAGAAGAAAGCTTATTTGCATCTTGTGAGCCTGCTTGCCAGCTCAGACCCTTAACAACTTCTGTGCCAGACCCAAAAGATTTTATCCACACTACTTAGCAACATTTTATTCCCCCATCTGCAATAATTATTTTCTTACCCGTGTATATGGTCTCTTTGTGTTGCCTCAAATATGTATATATTTTATATACATATACATTATGGGTTCAGATGTAAATAATTTCTATAAATACAACTAAAAAGCTTTTCTCATCAATGGCAATGGCTGCCTCTTAAAACCTCAAATGCTATTCTCCAGGAGGAGTTGATGGTCACCCTCTCTGCAGTGGGCTGAGAGGTAGCTCTGAGGAATGAAAAGAGCATGGGCTTTGAAACCAGGGAAACCTGAAGTGAAATCTAGATGCTACCACTAGGCCGTGAGGTCTTGGGGGCATTTGTTTACCTTCCTGAGCTTCAGTTCCCTTATTTGTATATTGGGAATAAGTCTCTATGCAGAATACATGAGATAATATAGATATGATGTCAAACCTCATCCTGACCCAGGCCCAGCTACAGCCTCCCCGCATAGTTAGTTTCCTTCCTTCTTTTGAGCCTGTAACAACAGCAATAACAACATCTGTGTCATGCCTTTCTGCTTACAATGCAGTGGGGGTTAAGTGCATGGACTCTGAAGTCAGACCACCGGGTTCGAATCCTTGTTCTGCACTCTGGGAGCTGAGTGACTCTGGGCAATTGCTTGACCTTCTTCATGGCTCATTGGCTTTGTAGATGGGCATGGTAACAGGGATGCTTCAGAGGGTTGTTGTGAAGGTTACAGCAGGTGAAGGTAGAGTGGTTTGCATAGTATCTGGCACATGATTAGGACTCAGGTTTTGTCCCCTGGTGAGTAGCACCCATGGTTGGCAGAGCTGGGGCTCGAAGCCAGGCCTCCAGGCATGGAGCTGTTTCTATGCTCGGCACCATGCTTGGCACTAGGAATATGAAGCAAGACTGAGACGCAGCTTCTGCTAATGATTTTGAGGAGCTCAGGATCTGCAATGGGTGTTCAGGAAATAAGAATATTGAGGTAGATTTGTAGTTCTTTAAACAGCCACCCTTCTCCCCCATCCACTTGGATTTTACTCTCCCTAAGAGCAGGGAAGGTGTCCCTGAACCTGAGTAGGTGGCTGCCTATGGCCAGGTGGTAGAAGCCAGAGGCAAATCCCTCAGATCCGACTTGCTGTTTTCCATCTCTGTCACATCCATTGTGTTCTTGTGAGGTTCTTTCCCTCACAGATTTATGTAACTTATCACCACAGTCACGTCTGTGTGTTTTGTTGATGCCATTTAAATTCTGTTACTATTTAATACCAAGAACATCTAAAAAGAACATTTTGAGGGACTTGAAAAATCCAATTGGTCTCTTGGTAATTTGATTTGTAGGAAATAGGAGAAGATAGTATTCTGAATAGAGTGCTTTTAAATGAATCATCATTGCTTTCTTGTACAGGCAATGGATGGGCTGAGATTGGGAGCCCTGTTAATCTTTCATTAGGTGGGAGATGCAGTCTGTGCTGGTTAGGAAAGGCTCAGCTGTGTGGCAGAAAATCCAAAATAACAGTGGCTTAAGCAAGATGGATTCTGTTTGTTTTTCAGGGGAAAGAAGTGTAGAGGAGAGAGTTCGTAGCTGACAGGTGGCTTTGCAGAATCCCCAGGAGCCAGTCTCCTTCCCTGTCCTTTTTCTGCCATCCTTAGAACATGGTTTCCTCCTTATGGGCCAATAAGCCACCCAAATGTCACCATATATCTGCACCACAACTGCAAGAAGGAGGGGGTGATGAGAGCATTCCTCTTTCAAGGCATTTCCCAGGAGTCCCACATCACATGTGTGCTTTCATACTATTGGCCAACACTTAGTCACATGGCCACATTTAGCTGCAAGGCAGGCTGGGAAATTTGTTCTTTATTCCAGGTTCCTAGGTACCCAGTTTAAACAGGGTTCTATTAGCAGGGAAGGAGGTGAGAATGGATGCTGGAACATTATTTTGTGTTGCAGGCTTTGCAACACATTTTTTGGAGATCCAACTACATCCCCTTCTCTGCCAGGGAAAGCTGATTTGTTTGGAGGTCATGTCAGGGATCAGCAGCCGGGAAGTCCCTACTGTAGCTGGGACTACACAATAAGACACAAGAGACTAGGAAAAAACCCCACAGGATTATGAAGCATGCTTAAAGACAGAGTTGAAGAAACCTTGGAAATCATCTAGGGCTGTAGGTCAACTCTCTCATTTTATATAAGAAGCTACTGGGGGATACTGACTACCTTGCTGTGTCAGGATAGTCAAATCCACACTTAGGTTTGATTCAATAGAATGATTCACAGAACTCAGAAAAAATGTTATACTGCTGGTTACAGTTTACTGGAGTGAAAGGATGCAGATTAAAGTCAGCACAAGAAAAGTGCTCATAGGGCAAAGTGCAGAAAAAAACCAAGTCTGAGCTTTTAGTTGTCCTCTCCTCATGTAGTTGGCTGACAGTGTTGAATTCACCCAGCTACAATGTGTGACAACACACACTAACTAGGGAACTTCACCTGAACCTTGGTGTCCGGGGCTTTCTTGGAGGTCAGGGGGCAGTCACATAAGCATGAAGCGTCTAGTGTCTCTCACTTGCCCCCCAGAGGTCAAACTGATATAGTGTGGCCCAAGAGTCCATCCATAGATCACATTGTTAGCATAAACTGTCTAATGCAGCCCAAGGCCCCAGGTATACAGAGACACTGTTATCAAGCAGGATATTCCAAGGGCTCAGAGATGATCTCCCTGGAGCTGGTCAAGGGCCATTCCTGAAGATCTTTAGAATGTGTGGGGTTTGGGCAACTCAGGTCTGCTGAGGCAACCCTTTACTGCACACTTGTCCAAAGCCACACCTCTGTGGCAGAGCAGGTCCCGAATGTCCATCTCCCTAGAAGCCATCGAGGACAACTGGAATGAGTCACCTCACCACGGCAGAGTAAGCTCATCTCCTGACCCTCATCCAGTACAGCCACGGGGTTAAGAGCATGATTTCGGACGCACTCCTGCATTCAAATGGTCTCTAACACCTGGGGCTGGCTGCCCCACTTAAAAAAGGCTTCATAACCTCTCAACACCTCAGGTCACTCATCTGTAACTATGACGAAGATAGTGTTATCTACTCACAGCATTGCTGTGAGGGCTAAATAAGTTATAGACATGAGACTGTTAGAACAGTGTCAGGTATATTATATGTGCTCAATAAGTGAAAACTATCATTAGCTTTATGCTTCACATGATGTTGCTGTTCCTCAAAGCCTCTTCTTATGGCTCCTGGGGAAGGTCAGCTCCCAGCAGTGAGCTGCTGAGGAAATTCTAGGACCATCTGCATCACTGAACACTGAAGTCTGATCTATACTTGGCATTGCCCATATGCAAAGCTCCCTCAACCATTCACTCTAAGCTGGTTTTCTGTAAGGTAAAGCTGCCCTGTATAAATTTCTTTTCATCTGTTTTTAAAGTAGGTGCTCTCTGATCTTTTCTCATTTCCAGAATAATCTCAGATAAGCCTTTCCTCTGGAGTGATTCTCTGCAATGCTTCAAAGTTCTCTGTGTTCCTCCAGGGAAAGAGTTCCCAATTAGTTTTTGTTTCTTGTTTGGTCAAATTCAGCCCTAAAAGGCAGGACTGAAGGATTCCAGGATCCCTTTCCCTTATTTGTCACTTTCAAGCTGTGCAGTTTTAGAAAAGTCACTTAATTTCTCTGGGCTTCAATGTCGTCATCTCTAAATTGAGAGGAAAAGGAGAGACAGATGCTGAGATTCTTCCCATCTCTATGCTTGGATGCTGAATGTGGATGTTTAATCTGTGTCTCAGGCCATTTAGTTGTTGCAATTATACATCCATCGTGTGTGTGTGTGTGTGTGTGTGTGTGTGTGTTCCTGTGTGTGGGCTTGGGGTAGCTGGAAGATGAGAAAGCAGCAGGAATTCAGTTAATGCATTTTTCCCCCAGGTTTTATGTTGCTGAGCAATCCTGAATCATAAGCCTGTCAAAGAGGAGGCTGTTTGTGTTTGGGGTAAAAAACCTTCAGCTTCCATGCTGCCCCCTCTCACCATGCTGTAAATGCCAATGCACTTGGAAGGGCTGAAGGAGAAAACCTCTAATATTCTGGAAGCTTTGGAGTTGCCTTGGGACAAAGATCTTGAAGTTGATCTCTACCAGTCTACTCTTCTGAGAATGCAAGACTGAGTTTTAACCAAGGGCCAGGACTCTGGGCTTATAAAGAAGGTGCTGGGTGATGTTTATGAAGAGGCAGACTCCAGGAAGGGGAAGACTCTACCTGCCTTTGTCCCTTCCCTTCTCCTTCCTCTCTCTCAAGGCTGTTCTCTTTGGAAGTTCGCTCCCCACCCTTACCCTGATGGCTTCGTGCTGTTTCTGGTCCTAACATTCTAGAGGCAGTGTCACCCAGAACTACTGAGCGGGCAAGAAGAGCCAGCAAAAGAACTTGCTGTCTTAGTCATCCTGCTCTGTCCGCCAAGCAGGTATCTTCTCTCAATCTTCTTTTTAAAGCGATTTAAAAAAGGAAACAGACGCTCCCCATGAAGCCTGAATAGCAGCATTTCTATCATCTGTCGTCATGACATGGGCTGACATGAGAGCAGCCCCAGCAATGGGGCTGACAGTTTGATGGGTTTAATTTCAGTGCAAGGAGACTCTGCAAAGAGGCAGCTGCCAGGAGTACGCCACTGGTGGCTGCGGGAGGGTGAAGGGGAGACCGGCAAGAGGAAGGGACCTAATGATGCAGCCGATCATGACAACAGCCCAACGTGGCTGTCATGATGAGTGCTTCGCCCAGCGTTATTGTCACTGAGCTCAGGCTGTCAATGGACTTACTCAGCATCCGCCCAGCTCATTCCTCTCCCTGTGGAGGAGGCCAATCTTTGGTTTCTGTCTGAAAAAGGGAGGCAGAGATCAAATAAATTGTAGTGAGATGAGGAAGTTGATCAAGTTGGTAAAGGATCCTGCCATCACTGCTCTTAGTCCTGGGTGGAAATCGCTCTATAAATCAGAATAAGATGGACATTCTTTTGCATCATTTTCCCCTCCACCCTTAACCCCATTTGATGTTCTCATGTGAGGTTCCAGTGCAAACAACAGAGAATTATTGCCAAGAGAAATAAAATACAACAACAAGGCACGGATCCTTCCCCCAGGCTCTACGTTTCGGTGCCCCTGTACCTCTCCCCACAGTGGCACGTGAGATCTAACTTGCAAGAGATGGGTTCATCCAACACCCCACCTGCCCTTCTCTGCTTGCACAGGCAAGGTTCCTATTTTGTTCCCTTCTGAGCCCTGTGGATTGGGAGGCCTGTGAGCAAGCATTGTTTTTTCATTCCACCAACATTAGGTGGTGCTGCATGCTAGATAAGTGCTAAGTGTGTGTGTGTGTGTGTGTATGTGTGTGTGTGTTCCCGTGTGTGGGTTTGGGGTAGCTGGAAGATAGGGAAGCAGCAGGGATTCAGCAAAGCATTTATCCCCTGGTTTTATGTTGCTGAGCAATCCTAAATCATAAGCCCTTCAGGACTGGAACGTGATAAGAAAGACTAATAGGCAAAGAGGTGATCTTTGGAAAGGGAAATTAAAGACCATCTTGTGATGCCATTTTGCACACCCAAGATTGGTCTTAAAAAGACTGAACATATTAAGTGTTGTTGAGGATATAAAGCAACCAGATCTCTTATATACTGCTGGTGAGAGGAAAAAGTGATACAAGTACTTGGAAAATCATTTTGCATTATTTGAAAAAGAGGAATATGCATATATGCTGTGGCAGGGCAATTCTATCATTAGGTTTACACCTAGGAGTCCTTCTTTCACGTACACTCACAACAGCAATGTTTAAACAGTAAAACACTGGAAACAATACAAATGTTCACTAAGAATGGAATGAACATTTTAGAATACTATACAGCAGTGAAAATGAATGCACTACTATTACTACTACACACATTGGCATGCATGAATATCACTAACAAATTATAGAACAAGAGAAGCAAGCCACAGAAGAATATGTTGAACATGATTTTGTTATATAAAGGTCAGAACTGACAAAATTAAGCTAAATAAGCAAAATAGTAAACTTTGTGCGTGTGTGTGTGTCTGTGTGCGTGTCTGTGTGCGTGTAAGATGGAGTCTCGCTCTGTCACCCAGGCTGAAGTGCAGTGGCATGATCTTGGCTCACTGTAACCTCTACTTACTGGGTTCAAATGATTCTCCTGCCTCAGCCTCCCAAGTAGCTGGGATTACAGGCACACACCTCCATGCCTGCCTAATTTTTGTATTTTTAGTAGAGGTGGAATTTCACCATGTTGGCCAGGCAGATCTTAAACTCCTGGCCTCAAGTGATCCTCCCGTCTCAGCCTCCCAAAGTGCTGGGATTACGGGCATGAGCCACTGCACCCAGCCAATAAACATATTTTTAAAAACAGCAATAGAATGTCGGCCACAAAACACAGGATAGTGCTTACTTCTAGGGGTAGCGGGGCTTCAGGAGGAGCACAGTCAGAGAGGATCTATGGTGTAGCCTTGAACCTGCTGATTCCTACTTGTGGAAGGCTCATGGTATTCGGATGTTTTCCCCTTTATTTAAAAATTATTGATGTATAATCAAAATAAAATAAGCTGCATATACTTAGAGCACAATTTGGTAAGTTTTGACATATGCACATAATCAAGATACTGTACAGGTCACTCACAAAAATTTCTTCCTGCCTTTTGCAATCTATTCTCTCATCCCCTCCTTGTCACCTGTGCCCTTCTGGAAGGTGCCCAGTACATTGATCTAACTTCTGTCTCTAAGTTTGCCAGGAATTGTATATAAATGGCAACATACAATATTTCCTTTTATCTGTTTCTTTTCATTCAGCATAGTTATTGCGAGAATTACTCATGTTGCAGCATGTATCAATAGTTCATTTGTTTTATGTTTGAGTACTATTCTAGTATATAACACAATTTGTTTACCCATTCACTTGCTGATGGACATATGGGTTGTTTCTAGTTTGTGGCTATTACAATAAAGCTGCTGTGAATTTCACATACAAGGCTTTGCACTGACATACGCTTTCATTTCTCCTGGGTAAATACATAGCAATGGAATGGCTGGATCCTATGTTGAAATTTTTAAGCTGCTGCCTAACTTTTCCAAAATGATTGTACCATTTTTATATTCCTACAAATGGTGTATGAGAATTCTGGTTCTTTCTACATCCTCCCTAATACTTGGTATGGTCAGACGTGTCAATTTTTAGCTATTATAATAGATGTGTAGTGGTATTTCATTATAGTTTTGATTTGCATTTCCTGAATGACTATTGATCTTGAGCATCTTTTGGTCTATCTTTTTTTTTGTTTGTTTTGTTTTTTGACAAAGTCTCACTCTATCACTCTGTCACCCAGGCTAGAGTGCAATGGCACGATCTCAGCTCACAGCAACCCCTGCCTCCTGGGTTCAAGTAATTCTTGTGCCTCAGCCTCCCAAGTAGCTGAGATTACAGGGGTATGCCACTATACCCAGCTAGTTTTTGTATTTTTGATAGAGATGGGGTTTCACCATGTTGGCCAGGCTGGTCTCAAATCCCTGACCTCAGGTGATCCACGTGCCTCGGCCTCCCAAATTGTCTGTCTTCTTTGATGAAGCATATATTCAAATCTTCACTCAATTTTTAATATTTGTTATTTTATTATTATTCAATTTTGAGAGTTCTTAAATACTCTAAATTTTTACTCTAAATACTGTGATTTGCAAATATTTTATCTTCGCAGTGTTTTATGAAGAATGGGAGTTTTAAATTATGACGACCAATTTATCAATTTGTTCTTTTGTAGAGCATGTTTTTGGACACTTATCTAAGAAAAATTAACCGAAAATGCATCACAGGCCTACGTAAAATCTAAATATGAGGGTTTTACAAATTTATTTATATTTTGTTTGGTTTTGTTTGTTTGTTTTTGCTCATATGCATCCAATTATTCTAGGACCATTTGTTGAAAAGACTATTCTTTTTCCACTTCTGCAACTCTGCTGCAAATCAATTGTCCATATATGTGTGATTTTACTTCTGGACTCTATTCTATTCCATTGATTTCTTTGTCTATCATGTCAATACTACATTATGTTGTTATCTATGGCTGTAATAAGTCTTGAAATCAGGCAGTGTTATTCCTCCAACTTTGTTGTTCTTTTTCAAGCTTGTTTTAGCTATTCTAGATCCTTTGTGTTCCCATATGAATTTTAGGCGTAATTTCTTAAGGGTTGAGTACAAAATGTCAAAGTTTCTTTTACAATGGTCTTCTAAGGATGCTGGTTACTGAGTGAGTGAGGAGATGGAGTGAAGGGAGTGGTGGAGACAGAAAGATTTCCAGCACCAAGTAGGTATGAGGTACAGTGGCACCAGCATCTGGGACAGTCTGATGCTGTCAACTTTTGATACATTGGGGGAGGGCGAAACCCACTGCCAACCTAGGCCGGCACAGCCAGTGGTGTTCACCCATGAAATGCTGGGAAGTTCCCCATGCGTCCGGTAACCCAGGCACTGCATGGCACCTTGTCCTGAATACTGAATTTCTCTGCTGGCCCTTTGAGAGACGGGTGGTGACAAAACACTGAGAGTCAGATAGAGCCAGAAAGGGGATCCCAATATCCACCTCCAGATTCTTGAGGGCCTTCTTCCTGGCCATGGCTCATGTGAGAACATATGAAAAGTGAAGTGGAAAGCAATCTGTCCCCAAAGCAGGAGAGACCCTCAGACCCACCTTCTCTCTGCCTCTGTCAGCATCTTTACAGAGGTGGATGAAATTTAAAGCTCCTGTCTTTCCCTCAAGTGCACAGATGTAGTCACACATTGGCACTGAATGTCAAGGAGCTCAAGGAGGCCGATGTGGATGACACGTGTCCTCTTTTTGCTGTCTCACATCCAAATCCCCCTCTTCCTTGTGTGGCCTCATCTCCTGTTGGAGCAATTTGCTATTGTGCATCATCATGGTGGGTGGGCAGTTCCTGGTGATAGCCACCCCCTGCTCTCTGCCACCATGAAAGCTGATGGAGGCCAGATCCTTTGTCCATCTATCTTGTTGGACATGTAGGCACATGTCCTAAGCTTGGTCTGGTGGACACTGGCTCCTGGGACATTGGACCTGAAGTAAATGAAGCTAAGGTGAAGAGAATAGTGGAGGTGAGAATCAGGGCAGTGGCAGAGCCTGGACCAGGCCTATCTATTCATGCAAGGTGACATTTTGGTATCCCTTGCTCAGCACTTGCTACATAGAGGATGCTTGGGGAATGTTCCGTGAATCAGTGCATGGATGATAATACTATCAATGGATCTCCCTTCTGCTAAACAAAAACATTATCTAGAATCACAGACTTGTCAAGTTGAAACAGAGCTTGCCTTCCTTTCTTATCTGATTCAAACCCTTTATTTTGCTGATGATAAGTAAACAGAGACCTAGGAAGTGTGAGGAACTTGACTGAAGTTGCCTCCCTGCCTCTCACCACTCCCCAGGCACAGGTCTAAATATTCAGACCTCCACTTCACTTTCTTTCAGCTGCTCCATTCACATGCTTATAAAAGTATATTTAGATATTAACCTGTTTAAGTAGACACACATAGACATGTTTATAGCAGAACCATTGAAAATGGTGACAGTAGAGGGCTGCCTTGCCACTAGCCAAAATTGCGGGAAGAGTGATTCAAGGTATTAATTAATAGGGCTGTGGCTGGGTAGTAATCTAGGTGGGTTATATGTACAGTATTTGTGGGATGCAAAACCCACATATGAGGAGGAATGGCTTTTCCTATATGAGGGTTCTACAGGGCTGACTGCAGGACTTAAGTATGTGTGGATTTTGGTGTACGAAGGGATCCTGGAACCAATTTCCCAAGTATACCTAAAGATGACTGTATTTAGAATTTTTTTGGATCTCAAAACATTCTTTTACTTTCTTCATTTTTCTGAGCAGAGTTTGCTTTAAGTCGCCTTTCCCAAGTCACTTAGCTGGCATCTTGGAAACCAGCCAACACCTCAGCTCTCTGGACTGGACTACTGGGTTTGCAGTATGGACTTCTTCTAGAAACTAGAACTGGAACACAAGTGTGTCGGTTTTCTGAAAAAGTATACACTGAATGCAGATTTGCTTCAGTGAATGGAACCTATTAGAAAAAGTCTTTAAAGTTAGCTGTGTTGTTTTTTTTTTTTTTTGAGACAGAGTTTCGCTCTTGTCACCCAGGCTGGAGGCTGGAGTGCAATGGCATGATCTCAGCTCACCACAACCTCCACCTCCCGGGTTCAAGCGATTCTCCTGCCTCAGCCTCCCAAGACGCCCGGCTAATTTTGTATTTTTAGTACAGACAGGGCTTCTCCGTGTTGGTCAGGCTGGTCTCGAACTCCTGACCTCAGGTGATCTGCCTGCCTCGGCCTCCCAAAGTGCTGGGATTACAGGCGTGAGCCACCGTGCCCAGTCTATAGTTAGTTATTAAACAGCCTAATGGCCCTCGTCCATGTTTGTTACCAGGTAAATAAAGAACATTCAGACATGCCTAAGCCTGTATTTACCTGAGGGCATTGCCGTCAGTGTTAAATAAACAAATCAGATTTTGTTACATCTCCATGAGGTTTGTTGCAGTTTCTTTGAGTTTGGTAATGATGAAGAAAAGGAGAAGCTCAATTGTTAAAGATCAGGACCTTGGAATCGGTACCTAGGAATCTTCAGTGTAAGAATCTTTATTTGGGTCCTTCCAAGAGCAGACCATGAGACAAGGAATTGGGTTTAAGTGGTTCGTTTGAGAGACGGAATGAGGGAGAGGGCGACAGGAAAGAAGGAAGAGGTGTGATTGTGGGCAGTAACCTGGGGAGGGCAGCTGGGGTTCAACCTGTTAGGGACCTTTGAGAGATGGTGGGGAGCATACCTTGATGCACCCCTGGTGGGGGAGGAACATGCAGCATCACTCACCAACCCTTGTCCATCATTGCTTGAGGGTTGCTCCTGAAGTGTCAACTCTCTGGCATTTTTGTCTGCAGGTGACCACCGAGGTGGGCCAAGCCATGTGGGTGGGAAACCAGTGGCAGATGCTACGCTAAGGAAATGCTATTCCAGCTCTCTGGAGAAAATAGGATCCTTTGTATAGCACTGTACAGTTCTCTCTCTTTAAATATCACCATGACAACCACCACAAAATAGAACACCTAAAGTTAGGAATAATGTAAAATTTCAGGAAATGTGGACTACGAAGATTTGCATATCCATTTGATAAGAACATTTTACAGGAAAAATTCAATACTAAGGCTCATTCTCTAGCTCTTCATTGTCCATATATTTGCTGTTAGTATCTCTCTTCCATCTTCCTCTCTCTCTCTCTCTCTCTCTCAACATCTTGCATAATTATAGCATAATATCAAAATCAGAAAATTCAGATTGATACAATCCAGTGACCTTATTTGGATTTTACCGGTTATACACATGCTCATTTGTGTGTATGTGTATATTTAGTTCCAGTAATTTTATCACCTGTGTAGACTTCTGTGACCACCGCCACAGTGAAGATATGGTACATTTTCACAAAGATCCCTTGTGCTACCTCTTTATAGCCACAGACATTCCCTTCCCCTCATGCCCACTCCCAGCAACCATTAATCTATTGTCTATTATAATTTTGCATTTCAAGAATGTTGTGTAAATGCAATCATACAGCTGCAACCTTTTGAGATGTTTTTTTCTACTCAGCATAACCTTCTGAGATCCATTCAAGTTATTGCGTGTAATCAATAGTTTGTTCCTTTTTACTGTTGAGTAATATTTCATGGTTTGAATGTATTACAGTTTAACCATTCACTCACTGAAGGACATTTTAGTTGGTTCTTTTTTTTCTTTATTTTATTTTTGAGACAAGGTCTTGCTCTGTCACCTGGGCTGGAGTGCAGTGGTGCAATCAGGGCTCACTGCAGCCTTGACCTCCGGGTCAAGTGATCCTTCTGCCTCAGCACCCCCAAGTACCTGGGATCACAGGTACATGCCACCATGCCCAGCTAATTTTCATATTTTTTGTAGAGAGGGGTTTCACTATGTTGCCTAGTTTGGTCTTGAACTCCTGGGCTTAAGCAGTCTTCCCACCTCGGCCTTCCAGAGTGCTTGGATTACAGACGTGAGCCACTGCGTCCAGCTGGTTTCTGTTTGGGGTTATTATGAATAAAGCTGTGATGAACACCTGTGTACAGGTTTTTGTGTGGATGTAAGTTTCCATTTCTCTGGCATAAATGTCAAAGAGTATAATTGTTAGGTCATATCGTAAGTGCATATTTAGTTTTATGATAAGTTGTTACACTCTTTTTCAGAGTGGCTATGCCATTGTATTTTTCCATTAGTAAACTAATGTACCAGTGATCAGGTTTCTCTGTACCCTCATCAGCATTTTGAGATAGTAATGACCTCTTTTGTCTTAGATGAGGGGGTCAGGAAGATTGTCTTTGCTTTGGATTGAGAATAGTTCTTTTGTCTGCAAACTTTACAGAAAGTTAGCCCCATTCTGGGCCACCTAAAGGATATCTTTTATAATCTTTACTCTTCTGTTTTCTGACTGTTTCTTTTTTAAACTTGAAATAACAATATATGTGGTAAGTTTTAATAGACGAAAACATTTCCCATGATGAACTTCCCTCAGGTTAAAAAACAAAGGTCCAGGCCCCAATCTGTAGAGAAATAAATGACTCACGTGTAGTCTGAATCAATGCGGGAAGATGGAATAGGGGAGAAAATGAAGGATGGAGAAAACCTGAGGAAAACGATAAAAGAAGTCCATTATTCATAAGATGTGATGAACATTGGAACAATTTATGAAATAGATGAAATACCCCCCAGAATACATAGTAACAAAAGGAAATGCATTTGTAATGACACTGGGCTATGGCCTGATTCAAGTGATGTGTTAGAGTAACATAATTTGGGTTGAAAAGGACGTACGCTACCATCGGTTTAGATGTCATTCACAGTTTTAGAAATGAGGTAACTAATGCCCGGATCAATTAAATTGCTTATCCAAAGCCACTCTGGGGTCCGACTGCAGACAGGGGCCAGAGCCCCATGCATTGCACAGTCCGGACATTAAAAAAAAGATTTTCAGCTTGACCTGTGCCAGGCATTCTCATGTCACACCATGCCTTGCTTTCCCGGATGTGTCACCTGGTTCCAAGCTGGAAGCTTCTACGTTGTTCCACTTTGCTGTCCACACCTATGCATCTTTACAGTGGACACTGGAAAGTGAGTGAAGCATCTCTGTGAAGAACCACCAGGTTCCTTGTTTCCAAATGTCCTCTTATGTCCAGACACGTACAAAGACTCAGAGCTAAAAAGAAGAGCTAGCCATTTAAAAAAACAGATTAACCAGGGCGGGTTTTAAAATAGCAAGACTTAAAGTGATTCAATGTTAATTGAATATTGAGTAAGGAAGAGGTAGGGAGTTAATTGAATGAGTGAGCTTGGGGTTTCGAATAATTTTTTCATGATGTGAAGGAAATTATTTCAGAGTTGGACGCAGATCAGGGGAGAGAGAGGCTGCATAATCCTTGGAAGCAGTAAATGAAAGCCATTTAGTTTGGTGGGAAAAACATAAGCCTGTCAGTGTGTTTGTTTTTCCTGTAACCTTGTAAAATTCTATTTAAAAAAACCTAGCATTTGAAAAAATTGTTACAGAAGTTACATGTTATATAAAAAATTTAGAAACTATTGATAAGCAATAAAAATAAAATAAATATCATCCATGATCTCATTATAGATACCGCTGACATTTTAGTTTACTTCCTTCTTGTTTTTTTCTGAGAATAGTCATGCATTGCTTAACGATAGGAATCCATTCTGAGAAATGCGTTGTTAGACCACATCATCATTGTGTGAACATTGTAAGTTGGACTTGCACCAACCTAGATGGAAGAGCCTACTACACACCTAGGTTGTGTGGGACAGCCTAGTGCCCAGGCTGCAAACTGTACAGCATGTTACATACTGAATACTGTAGGCAAGTGTAACACAATGGTATTTGTGTATTTAAACATATCTACACATAGAAAAGGTACAGTAAAATATGATATGGTACACCTGCATAGGTCACTGGCACTGAATGGAGTTTGTGGACTGGAGGTTGCTCTGGGTGAGTCAGTGAGTGAGTGGTGAGTGAATGTGAAGGCCTAGGGCATGAGTGTACACTACTGTAGACTTCATAAACACTGGACACTTAGACTACGTTAAGTTTATTAAAATATTCTTTTCAGTAATAAACTTTAGCTTACTGCAACTTTTTAGCTTTATAAATGTTTTAATTTTTCTTTTTTTTAGAAAACTTCTGGCTGTTTTGTAATAAAAGCTTAAAACACAAACACGTACAGCTGTACACAAATTTTTTTCTTTATATCCTTATTCTATAAAGCTTTTTCCTATTTTTAAAGTTTTTTGTTTTTAGAACTTTTTTTGTTAAAAACTAAAATACAAACATGTGAGTAGCCTAGGTGAAGATCATCAATATCACTGTCTTCCACTTCGACATCTTATCCCACTGGAAGGTCTCCAAGGTCAGTAACACATATGGAACCATCATCTCCCATGATTTCAATGCCTTCTTCTGGAATACCTCCTGGAGAACCTGTCTCAGGCAGTTTTATAGTTAACATTTTATTTTTATGAGTAAGAGTAGGCTCTAAAACAATAATAAAAAATCTAGCATAGTAAATACATAAACCAGTAACATAGTTGTTTATTATCATTATCAAGTATTATGTAAGGTCCATAAGTTGGATGTTCTAGAATTTTATACAACTGGCAGTGCAGTAGGTTTGCTTACGCCAGCATCACCACAAACACATGAGAACTGTGAAATGCAGTGACATTAGGAAGGCTACATCATCGCTAGGTGATGGGAATTTTTCAGCTCCATCATATTCTTATGGACCACAGTCAAATGTGTGGTCCATTGTTTACTGAAACATCATTACATGGTGCATGAGTATACACGTCTTTCATATAGATATATATATGTGGTGTGTGCTCATATGTATATAACATCTATAAATATAGGATCATATTGTTTTGTAACCAACCTTAAAATTTAACAGTCCATGAACGCATTTCCAATATAATTTTAAGCTGTCTAGTGTTCTATTTTATAGATGTTCTTTAGTTGATTTACCCCATACGACTTCCCTTTTATAAATGCGCTGTGATAAATGTTATGGCTTCATTGTTGTGCTTATACATTATTGTTTCATTAGATTAAATTTAAAATTCCAATGTCAAATGAAATATAAATTGTAGGGCTTCTGATACCTCCTAGTACTATAGGATCAACCTGGGGAAGTTTGTCTTGATCGCCACTCCTGCAGTCGGTAGGGTTTCCCATGTCCTTCCCAACAGTGGCCTTCAGTATATCTTTTTAAAAATCGCCAATTGGATAGATAAAAAAATCTATATTTAACATGTTTATTTTTTGATTGTTGAGGACATTATACTTAAAAAAATAAGTTTATTGGTTATTTGAGTTTCTGTATTTGTAAATGGCCAGACCATGTCCTTTGACTGTTTTTGTCAATGAGGTGCTCATCTTCTTCTTAACGATTTTTTAATTCTTTTGTATATATTAAGTTTACTCACTCTTTGTTTTCTATGTTGTCAAGAATTTTTTTCCTGTTGATTGTAGGCTTTCAATTTTATGTACTTATGTTGGTAATTTTTATTGCTGTTACTGTTTTTTGGATGTTTTTTTCTTTGGTCTGACTGCTTTTCGTTTTTAGGCAGTCAGATCCATCACTGTTGTGATTTCTGTCATTGGTCTCATACTTAGAAGGACGAACCTGTTCTTAGATTACAGAACTACTTGTCCACATTTTCTTCTACTTCTTTTATCATTTTATCTCAAATCTGCAATTTACTTTGGTGATAGGTTTTATTTCAGGATACAATTGCAAAATATTATGTTCTAATTTATATTTGTAAAGCAACTATTAGGATGGTTAATGACCAATTCTGCTGTGTTTCTATAGTGAGTACATTTGCAGGCATCCTGTCTATACTGGCTAAACACTGTTATCCACACCTGGGCCTGGGACCCTCTGAGATCATCACTATTTAATTGCTTAAAAATCAGAGTAGGCCTTGGGGTTCACATATATTAAGAATGAGGACCGTCACTGTAATACTGGCTGGCATGTTCAGATTTCTTTCTTTTTTGGTTTGGATTCTCAAACACTTGAAAATACATTCATGTTTTGTTTTGCTGGAGTCCTGTGAGAATAAGTGTATGTATTCCGGTCACTGGCCAACGTCTGTAGTTTGTGAGAAAAGCTGTCCTGGGGGAATGGTGAGAAGGAGGGAGTGAGTGACTCTCTCTCCAGACAGTACCTTTCAGCCTCTATCCCAAGATGCTGGCAGCTGGGTGGATTGCTGAGTCAGATACACCTCAGAGCACAAACTGCACTTCCTGCACATTGACTGTCTCTGAATGCCATCAGCTGCACAACAGGTTGCTTCCTACGTTAAACTTCAACTTTTCTTTTTCTTTCTTTTGCAGAGCTTCAAATGTGAGAACACATTCCAGCTGCAGGATCAGAGGACTTTTCCTACAGCCCATAAATGCCTGCAGCTCCATCGGATTTGCAAATCTACAAAAGAGAGCACATCCTATTGTTCCCGGTTTTGAGTTTTTTTAATAGTAAGTCTTGTAAAATGCTGGTAGCTGGTGGACAGGGGTGTTTTACAGAGAAGTGTGACTCAGGAGGGGAAATGGGTGGGCAGAGACAGCCACAAGGAATTCCACACATGAAGGAAATGCTCCCACTTGTGTTTTCTATTTGTGTTTTAAATTTGGGGAGCGACTTACAGGCACTTAGCAAAAGTAACTAATTATATTAACCTTATCTGTAATGAGATTTCCTGGCCTCTCATCAGACACTCAGCTCACTGGCTGGTATTTAATTGGGAGCCTGGTGGCCAGTGAAAACAGTGTGGGATGAGTCACACTTTAACAAGTTTTTATAGTACAGCAACCTTGCTGTATAATAGCCAGACGTTATTAAAATTCAGATATGGTACACTGACTTGTTTGTTTTCCTTATTCACACGAAACAGATGCTCAGGACTCATTTTACTTACACACAGTAAATGAGGGTCAGCTGTGTTGAGGGAATTGAGTACTGTGTCTGTTCTGGAAGGATAGATGTTGTAGCAATTGTCTTGCTCTGATTGTATTTGAAAAGAATGAATGTTGTTAGTACAATTTGATATTCTTCCAATGCCTAGTTGGAGTTCAAGGGTCATAAAACTGGGCCCTTGAGGAGTGGGTTGGAAAAGGATGGAGATGGAAGGCCAAATATGGCTTTGAAGGGGATCAGCAGAAGCCAGAGGCCGCAGTGATGAACACTCTTTGTGAATGGCCCTTTGCACCCATAGCTTGGTGGACCCAGCATGGACCATGGAGAGAGGACCTGCCTAAAAACCAGACTGGGTTTGCCTCTCCGCATCGCCACTAGCTTGCTGTGTCAAGAATCTGCCTTTCAGATTCTTCACCTGAAACAAGGTGATTGGGATAGCTGGTTTTATTTATTTATTTTTGAGGTCATTCTAGCGCTTTGTAAAGTCCAAGGGGGTGTGATATTGTAATTCTTGGAATAATACAGTGAACATCAGATGCTTTGAAGTTTTCTGTTGGGTGGATTCTGGGATTCTTTTCTGAATGAGTGATACTAGCCAACAGGAATCTCAAACTCAAAAGTTATTTTGGGGATGGGAAATGGTAAGATTGGGGAAAATTCTTCCACCTTCACCCCTGTGAATTAGGAGTCTTGTTAATTAGTATACATGATTAAATATTGAGATTTATAAGCAACAACCTGTGTGACCTGTGACAGTTGGGTATCAAAACACATCTTTATCTGCATTTCCACTATCACTTTGCAATTTATTCAGTGGAGCTCTCCAATGATGACAACTGTTATCCTTTCTCCAAAAGGTAGCAAATGTCAATAATTTTTTTTCACAAACTGCCTTTATTCGAATCCCTCTCCCTCTCTCTCATTGCTACAGGGTCAGGGACCCGTATAGGTTTTTAAAATCACCTCGTGGGCAAATGTGGACGCTCTTGTACACTATGCATGAGTTATGAGGTCGGTGGTGGTGAGGATGTGAGGCTGTGTCTGGGAACGTGGGACTGTCTCCACACACAGTACAGTGTCATGTGAAGGAAGGGAGCCAATGGAGGAGAGGATGGAGTTTCAGAAACGCTGGCGAGTGCTCACAGTGTGGCCCTTGGGAGAACTGCCTTTCTTCATCAGCAGTGACATCCACACATACCTGTATGGTCTATAAATACAGTAAAGGAGGGTCTGAGGAATGCAGTGAATTAACTAATGTGGATATAAGCTTTGTAATGCATACAAGGTGTTTGCATGTGTGATCTCACTGGCTCTCAGTATAGTTAGGCTTGGGTTCCACCATTATTTACCACCTAGTTTCCATCCACTATTTGGCAATTTAAAAAAAGTGAATCAGAGGAGTTAAATGACCTGCCTTGGTCACTAAGCTCGTAAGTGGCAGAGTGGAGACTTGAACCCAGGGCTTCTGACCCCTAAAATTTGTACAATTTCCTTCTTTATTATTATATATTTTTTTGAGATGGAGTTTTGCTTTTGTTGCCCAGGCTGGAGTGCAGTGGCAGATCTCAGCTCACTGCAACCTCCGCCTCCCGGGTTCAAGCAATTTTCCTGTCTCAGTCTCCCAAGTAGCTGGGATTACAGGCACCCACCACCAAGCCAGGCTAATTTTTTGTGTGTTTTTAGTAGAGACAGCGTTTCACCATGTTGGTCAGGCTGGTCTTGAATTCCTGACCTCAGGTGATCCACCCACCTTGGCCTCCCAGTGTGCTGGGATTTCGGGTATGAGCCACCATAGCTGGCCAGTTAAAATTCCCTCCTCTTATAAGGACTAGGATAAGAAGTTCAGTGGGTTTGGATGGGGGTAGAGAAGCATGTTACATATTATTTACTTGATTTCTCTGTACTTCATTCTGATCTCCCTCATCAAGTCACTAGGCCAAGACTATCTCATGAGCATCTGTTTATTCTCTCACTCCCTGCTGCCTTTGTTTGTGAGACATGACTTGGCTGTGAAGGTGGGAGCAGGGGAATCCTGGTGACCCAATGATGGAGAGAACCATTAAGAAGGGAAAAGCATATTCTTCTTGAGAAAAAATTTGGTCTTTTCAAAACGAAGACCCTCTTGACTCAAGACAGTTTTTCATCTTTCCTGCTAACACTTCTTTCTTCTCAATTCTCCCATTGGCCATTTTTCTGAGTCATCCAATGAGGGATCTGAACTGCAAAAACAAGTTCCTGCACAGCTTTTCTCAGTCAGTGGCCACCCCATGTTTAGGGAGTGATTGCTGGAAATTTTCAGGTAGAAGCTTGTTTGGGATAAAGGAGAAGGGCCTCTTCTGCAGCTTCTTTCTCTAAGTTGATCACGTTTCCAACACAAGCTGAAAATCTGAATTAAGCCCTAGTGAGGACTCCCATCATCATAGCTTGGCTTTAGCTGTCCAGAGCATGTGTTTGCTCCATGCCATTGCCTGACTCAGTCCATTCATGCCTTAGGAAGAAGTGGGGCCTGAAACAGATATTATTGGTGAGAGAGCAAAATTCAGTGATTCATCAAATATTCATGGCTCAGTGGCCAGGCATGGTGGCTCACGCCTGTAATCCCAGAACTTTGGGAGGCTGAGGAGGGTGGATCACGAGGTCAGGAGATCGAGACCATCCTGGCCAACGTCATGAAACCCTGTCTTTACTAAAAATACAGAAATTAACTGGGCGTGGTTGCACATGCCTGTAATCCCAGCTACTCGGGAGGCTGATGCCGGAGAATCGCTTGAACCAAGGAGTTGGAGGTTGCAATAGCTTAGATAGCGCCACTGCCCTCCAGCCTGGCAACAGAGTGAGACTCCGGCTTAAAAAAAAAAAAAAAAAAAAAGACAAATTCATGGCTCAGTAAAGCTTAGTATCTTGTCTGTATTATCTTGATCATATTGTTATTTAGTTTCATTTTTGTTTAAAGAATATAATGTTAATCATCAATTAGTTAAACATTGGTTGAATGGGCCAGTTGCCTTTCTTCCATTCAATCTTTGTTTAACAAATATTTGTTGAGCACCTACTAAGTGCTGGCATCACATTAAGCATGGTGGATGCCATGCAAAAACAAAACAAAAAAAATCAGACAGAAATTCTGCTGTCAACAATTTACCATTAAACAAATAATCCCATTAAGGATGCGTAATTACAACCAGAAATTCCAAAAGAGGGAAGGCATTTCTGGGGCAATGTTAAACAAAGGATCCTGTACTCCTGAGCTGAGTCATGGAAAAGTTCTCTGAGGCCGAGGTGCCAGGGCTGTCTTCTGAATGAAGAACTGACCAGGAGTCAGCCAGCAAATGGTAGGGATAAGTAAGAGCTTTCCAGCCAGAGGGAGGAGTCTATGCAAAGACCTCATGGAGGGAAGAAGTAAGGTGCTTTCTCAGAAGTGAAGGTGGGGGCAGCTGAAACTCAAAGGAAAGCTAGGGCAAACTAAGGCTGAAGAGGGGCTGGGGATGGGCCCCATGGGCCTTTTAGGCCATGTTAAATATTTAGATCATGATCACAGAGCATATGGACAGCCACAGAAGGCTTTTAAGCAGGAATGTCTGTGTGTGTGTGTGTGTGTGTGTGTGTGTGTGTGTGTGTGTGTCTGCGGGGGAGTTATAATGGTTAGATTTTAAAAGGAAGCCAGCTACAGTGAGGACCTCGCCTGGTTAGCAAGACAAGCAAGGAGGCTGTCTTAATCCCCCTGATGAGGAACAGTGATGTGTCTGCAGTAAGGAGTTAAGATGACAACTAGTAGAGAGACATTTAGGCAGTGACGAGTCGGATGTGGAAGTGAAGGAGGGGACAGTGTCAAGGATGATTCCCAGATTCTGGCCTGTATGCTTGGCAGAACGGAGATGTCATTTACTAAGATAGGAGCACTGAAAGAGTGCAGGTGAGAGGAGGTTTCATGAGTTCATTCTTTGTCTGTATATTAGTGGTCAGCTGCAAAGAACAGAAAGACCTACTGGAGTGGCTGAAACAGTTATGGGTGTCTGTGATTCACAACACAGGAAGTCCAGGGCTATGCAATCTAGGCCTTGCAGAGTAACTTAACAATTCAGGGATGCTGCAGGCTCTTTTCAGCCTACTGGTCTACCTACCTTCATGTGTGGACCTTCACCTTTTTGCTCATTTCCTTTTGGTTCAAGATGGTTGCTGTGTGCCTAGCACCTGCACTCCAAAATTGGAGGGAGGGCCAAGGGGTGAAGACTTTATGTTTGTTAAATTTTTCTTTTTTAAGAAGAGACCTTTCCTCAGGAACTTTGCCTATGTTATATATACCTGAGCTAAGTTTTATGGCCACCCCTGGCTAAATGGGGGCTTGGAAATATAGTTTTTTTAGCTTTCTTCCCTCTACAGGTGGAGGACAGCAAAGGAGAAGGGACATGTGAATAGCTTTTAGGACTAGAATATGTCTACCACAGTCATGTGGAATTTGAGATGCTCTCTGTCATCCAAGTAGAGATGTCAGGAGACAGATATATTGGCTGAGGGCTATTCTTCCTCTTGAGGGGAAAGGGGTAATTTGGCAGTAGTTTTAAAGCATGACAACTAAGACATACATCTCAAGTCTTCTCTATTTCCTCAAACAAGAGGAAAGCAGAAACACTCCAGCCAAAAGAATGACTCCTTAACTGCTGGATTATTGAAGGTGGGTGACCAAAGGGACTTTAAAATAAGGACACAATAACTCTGTGTAGGTTGTGCTTGAAAGTGGCAGGGAATGGGCTTCCTGACCTTGCAATGACCCAGCCAGCCTCTCTGATGGTGCGTGAACCTGTAGTATCAGCTCTTAATATGTGGCCACTCTGGAGCACATCATAAACTTTAATGCACCAATTATAATGATGGTAATAACTTTTTTGCTTCATGGGCTGAATCCCATTCCTCCCTGTCCATTTTCTCCTTGAGAGGAGGCGGTGAGAACAAGGGAGCTGCCATTTCAAAGGAGATTGTTACTGGTGAGGTAACAGCTGAGCTGAGACTCAAAGGAGGTGAGGGAGGTGCCAAAAGAGCCTGTGCCCAGAAAACCCGGTTGTGGAGCAGTTCAGGCCGGGGCGAGAGCAGCCCTAAAGCCCGAAACTGTGCTGAGCAGTTTGGCACTGCACAGAGTGGGTTTATAGGGAAGAGAACCTATATGTTTAGGAGAAAATGGAATATTAACTCCAGAGTTTTTAATTTTAAAAGTTTTAGGTGAATTGTAAAAATGATAACCACTTGAAATATAATCCCATCTAATCTTCAAAACCTTATCCTCTGGGAAACAAGTAGTGACTCCAGAAAAAGACTACAAGAAAATCTCAACACAGTGGTAACTTATGTTATGCAGATAATGATAGACAGCATAGTGATTAAGGGCACATACTCTGGAACATTTGAAATCCTAGTTTCCTAGTTCCACCACTTAGCACCTGTGTGAGCTTGGGTAAGTTACTCAATCTCTCTGGGCTTCAAATGGGTATAGTATAGTAACCTACTTTCTAGAATTGTTGCAGAGCCTGAATGATCAGTAGATGAGTTAATATGTGTAAGGCATTCAGAATGGTTCACATAAAATATGCTATCTGTGTTAGCCATTACTCTTGTAAGGAAATTTCCAGGTTTCAGAAGGCAGAAACTGTTGGAAGCTGGAACAGGAGGATGTTGGGGTTTTGAAGGAAAGGCAGTAGGCCATGAAGGCATTTCAGGTGGTGGGCCAGGGCTTTGTTTTTTTAAAGAACAGGCTAAATGCTCATAAGTTTGATAAAGTATAGCTAAGAGTTCTTGACTTTTTCAGGCTACCACTCTTCTATTTTCATGTACTTATTGATTTGTTTTTTCTCTCCATCTCTTATTTTGTCCACCATTTCTGTTTCAAAGACATCAGTATCCTCTCCATTATCCAAGTCAGAAGGCTCGGCATGACCATTGTCTTCAAAGGGTGCAGTTGGCCAGGTGTCCACTTCCTCCTTCCCTCACTTTCCCACCCCCACACCCACTGCCATTTTCTTCCTTTGGGTCTTATCTCCAAGGAATCCTGTAGTCTGACTAGAGCCCACCTGCAGTCTCCTTCTCAGCCATTTCTGGAGGTCTCGTTAACCTCTCCCCATTTCCCCATCACTCTGTAATCTACAGCTAAGAGCATTCCTTAATTCTTCTCAGCACTTCTTCAGCAGGGCTCAAGTCACCCACCTTCCATCTGAGGCCATGTCTTGAGGAGCACCCTCTCAGCTGTTCTCTAGTGCATTTGTTCATTTATTTAATAAGCATGTATCTGGCATCATGGGAGGTAGTGAGAAAAAAATGTCATGTCCAGCCAAAAGCTTTCATCGCTGTCCTCATGGAGCTTACACATCGGCAGGGATATAAATTTAACCAGAAGAACACAAGTAAATTTATGGTCAGCACTGTGATGGACATTCTGAAGGAAAAGTATAGAAGAAAATATATTACGGAACTTTCTCTTTCCACTGCCACATTTGAGCCCTGTCCCCTGCACACCATCCCTCCTCATTCAGCTGGCTTCAAGAATCCCATCTTTATCAATGAGAATAAATTGAGTGCAGGTAACAGAAACCTTGACTAATGTTTATCTCATATGAAATGAGGTCTGGAGAAGGAGGGATCAGGGTTGCTTGAGAAACTCAATGAACTTTCCTTCATGGTAATGACTACAGCAGCGCCAAACATCACTCAGTGATGCCCCAGGCAGGCAGGAAGGGGGAGGCCAGAAAAGATGCCCTTTACTTTTCCAGCTGTCTTTGTTTATCCATGAGAAAAAGAGCTCCTCAGCTCCTCCGCTTATGTCTCATGGGCTGGTACCCAGTCACATGCCCACTCCTAATGATTATCAGCAAATGGGAATGGGATGGTTATGCTTGACTCGCATGTACTTGATTCATCCCAGGGCCTGCAGGAGGGGCTTAGCTACCCTCAATATGTTGCAGCCAAACCAAATGGGTTTCCATTGATTATAGAAGAAGGAACAATTGCTTTGAGATCAATGAGCGACAGTGCCAGCCCCATGAGCCTATCTATGAGTCCTCCCAAGACTGGTCCTAGAAGAGATGACTGTCTTCCTCTCTTTATTTTCTTCCTCTCTTTATTTTGTCTGGACATGGGTCCCCAGTGGTGTATTTCCTAATCACATCTAGAGGATGATTTGCCCTGTCCTAATTTCTAGAATTGTTGCAGAGCCTGAATGATCAGTAGATGAGTTAATATGTGTAAGGCATTCAGAATGGTTCACATAAAATATGCTATCTGTGTTAGCCATTATTTTAGACAAGACACCTAATTTGGGTGTCTTCAGAAGCTGACCCTGACACAAAGATTCATGTGCAAGGAGTTTCTTTGGGAGGTTTGGGGAACATTGGCAGGGATGGGAAGGGAGTCAATACAGGTGAATTAGTAAACCAGGTACCGCAGTGAGTGGCTGGAGCTTAAGCCCAGGGGTAAACTGGGAAGTAGTGGAAAGCACATTCCTCAGAACTATTCTACTCAAGAGATGAAGGAGCTGGAGTGTTTATATCCTAACTCCTACAGGCCATTGGGTGAGGGCTGCTCCCCAGGTGTGTGGATTCCCAGCACCCCTGGGCTGCACATGTGGACAGAATGGCCTTCTATGGCTTTGGAAAAGCTCTCAAGCCCAGAGATGCAGGTAATCCTAGTGGAAGTCATCCAAAGTAGAAAGAGATGATGAGAGGGGCACTGACCACATTTGCTACACATTCTGCCTCTAACACGCATGAGCCCTTCTTTGACGGAATGCTTCTAACTCAAATGTGTAACTTTATCAGTGTTCGCCATCAACCGTATGCTTCTCAAAATAAGGGTGGATTAGACTTGTGTAATTTAATTGGCACAGAATCCTGCACAGTACTGGGTATAAATAACCACTTTCTCACATGCATTTGATGGTGTCATATTGAGGATAAGAATAACTTCTTCCATGCCACAACATTTGGGCCAGTAGTTATAATCATGACAAATTTATAACTTTGATACAACTTTCCTAGTCAAGCCAGTGGGTTAAGTGATAAAGTCTGTATGGAGCATAGCTCTGTAACACAGGGACAATCTACACTACACCAAGGGGAGTGGAGATTTGGCAGATCCTTATTAATTTGATTTGAGTAGCCAACACAGTGGAAACATTCAGTACTTCAAATTCTAGAACCTAATCATATGTTAGGTCTACATGTTTTCTTCTGTCTCCTTTGAATCTAAGTGAAAAGAAGCATAACAATTTTTAGTCTTCATAATGGAGCATAAGCTGTTTTTATAAATGTGGAATAATTCATTGAGTATATAAGTAATGTTGAGGAAGCATCCTGAGAAAACCCTGCTTTTGATGTAATGTAGTCAAATGGATTATTTTCTTTCTTCCTGCTCCTCCGCCTCCCCCCCCGCCCCATTCATTTTTGTCAAAGTGAGTTTCCATATGTTTCATCTAAGTGAGTCACATTCAGAGAAATCATTCAAATTATCTGTGGGCACAGATACTTTTCTTTCATTTGTGGCTGTAAGGTGGGTGGTTATAAGGAGTGGAAATGATGGTGGGCTCTTCTCCAAACCCCAAATCCTTTGGCTTGCTCTGATTCTCTGAGCTCTCTGCATCTCCAACTTTATTCTATACCAGAGGGAAATAGCCATAGTAAATTGCAGAGATTATTCAATTTCAGTCCACTTTAAGTGCCCTTAAAGGGAGACTGCACTCATGACTTCTCAGGGGATAGGCGATGCATCTTGCCACAGATAAAGTGCTGGTTGAGAGGTTTTAAATCACATTTGTAGCTTGGGAGAATAACACTGGAGGCAGTCCTCTTCCTAAAAAGTAATGTCATCTGTGTCCCAGACCGTACAGAGCACAAGCCGGGGAGATCAGAGCCAACTTATTTAAAGCATGATAGAACCATTTAAAGGGTTTCTTTCAAGGGACTTAAACACCTTCCCCAGGTTAATAAAGACTGTCACTGCATTTCACACTTTCAGCATGAGGGATGCAATTGCTCTTTGCATCTCCCCAGGCTACCTTATATTGCACACACAATATAGCAATATACTCAAATCTGAATTCAAATGAGACAATGCACTTGATCCACACCAGAAAAAGAGATCTCTATTGACTGAGTTTAATGCTGTATTTGATCTTCACCCTTCTAATCAAAGGCTATGTTTGTTAAGTGAACATTTACAGGACACTCACATCTGAATGGTCTAGCTATGGAAGGTTTGCTGTTGACTTTTCTCCTCATTTGGCTGATGTTTTCAAATGAATGGGTACATTGTAGATTGTTTTGTGGATGTTATTGCTACTTGGGTTCAATAATCTCTATTACTGGAAAAGACCCACTCAACTGATTTCCACACACCCTTATTGAACACCAATGCTGGCCTGACTCTGGGGTAATGAACTCTCCAGCCTGTCTGGAATCCTGAACAACTGCTGGGCTCTCATGAAGACCACTCACTGCTGCATCTCACTGATATCTGGCTCTATCTTAAGAAAGGGAGAGCGGGTGAAGGGAAGGAAGGAAAGAAAAAAAGAAAAGAAGGAAGGAAGGAAGCAGGGCTCTAAACTTTTTAGATCATTTCAAGAAGAAAATATGTCTGTGAAAAGAATGCAACTGAAGAGGAAAATATCTTTCCTTTTTGCATCTGTGAACATCACTCTGTTGGACACATTCCATGTTGTGGGCAGTGTGATACACCCAGACTCCGTCAACCTCAGCTCTTTAAATGTTTCTAAAATTGGTGAATCTGCAGTCCTTCTATGCAGATGAGGTGGCTCTTGTCCAACCCTGGCTGTTGCCTTTCTGCTTAAACAACGACGTGGGCTCGGGTGGGAGTGTGTGTATTTCTCTCGCTTCCTTCTCACTCATTTCTCTTGTGTCTGGGCAGGATTCCTACAGCAACCAACCAGCTAGACCATTAGGTTGACTTACTACATGGGATCAGGTATATGGCAGCTGATTATGATCTGCATAAACAACAGAGTTGGGAAATAATGCAGGGTCAATGTGTTTGTCATTATTTGTTTTTTAAAAATGTATTTATGACTTAGTTCCTACCTATTTCTAAGGCATCTTTGAAATGGCTTAAAATAAAAGAAACATAACTAATTAGACTACTTATGGGATAAAAAGTTAAAGCTCATGTAATGTATGAAGTGATAAGCCTAGGCTAATGATAGCTAATATAGTTTCACACTAATTTTAGTAGTGGGTTCCTAGGCAATCAAAATTTAAAAACATAATGAGGGACTTAATTTTGGTTACCTGACAAAAGGAAATGTACTTGTTCATCCATAGGTGAGATTTCTTCTTAGCTCACTAACTGTTAATTGAAACTTATTACATAAATCCTGTATACAGGCAAAGGGTAACTAATGAACACATTTAATGATATTTGTAAAAATATTCTTCCTGTGTCTGTTTCTCACAGTGTGAAAAGAAGTTGGCGGCTTTGTATAAAAGAAATAAAGTACTTTTTAGCTTTTGAGTTTTTCTTTATCTGAATACCATCTTATCCGTGTCAGAAACACAGACATGAGCTTTTTGGCAGGACGTGTGATCACTGGCTACCCTGTCTTTGGCCAAAGGGGTTTATACCCCAGGCTCTTAAAGCGTTCACCATGTGCTTTTCCCTCAAGGATGTGTTGCCAAGCTTCCATAGCTCTGTGGTTCCAGGGTTCAGCCTGCATTAGGAATTCTTAAAATGTTTCTCTTGGCACACCCTCAGAGGTGCTTCGAATAGAAACTGGTAGACCCTTTAGTGCTTAGTTCTGTCCCCAGAAATCTTGGATTATTTTCAGGGAAGATTCCGGGCCTACTGAACATCTTTTGCATTCAGTTAAATGCATGGGCCTCTGGTTTCAGAGGTCTTTTGAGATGTATGCTAAGGCTGAGCTCTGGTGCTGTAGTTGCTCAGGCGATGAGACTCAAGCTTTTGGAGAGCCCCTCAGAGAACTAGGCATCTCATTTCAGCACTCAGTGCCACAATTAATTTCGGTAATCTTCAGTGTTTGACAAAAGTGCTCCTCATCATTAATATTTAGGGCATTTTATTTCTAAAATCCTGCCTAGTGCAATGACATCATACATGAGTAATACTGTATATCCCAACTTCAAAGGCTGACAAACAGTTTGATGAAAGCAGCAAATCGAGTCTGGCTCAGAGCCATCCATGCAGCAGGCATAGAACCCAGATGTCAAATGTCAAATATCATTTAAGACTGGAAGAGCACTAAAGCAATGGAAAATTTTACCTGGATAGGCGATACTGTCCCAGTAAACAGGCAACACAAGAAGGAAATGATATCAGGGATAAAAACACATGAGAAACATTTAATAACCCTAAGAACATATGGAAATTAATGATATTCAGAGCTTGTAGAATACCGAAATTTTTCAGCTTAAAATAATCTTCCTGCTGATGCACAGTGACTGGAGGGCTCCCAAAATGCCACAGAGAAAATTAGATGCAAGCAAAAAAAAAAAAAAAAAAAAAAAAAAAAGCAAAGCTCTGAGATTCAGGACATGGGGTAGAAATAAAGTGTAATTATTTGTGAAGATTTGAAGAGATGATGATATGGAGAGAGCCCTAGATTGAGACTTGGGCTCATGCTCCAGTTTTCTCCTTAACCATCCTAATTGGACACAATTCTTGTTCTTAATTTCTTTATTTATAAGGAGGGGTTTTCCTTTGTTATCTTTCAAGGTCCTTTACATTTTAAAAATGGTATATTCTATGCATATGATGGCAAAGGCCTAGTAGCCAGAATGACTTCTATCAGAAGAATCTCTACTGAAGTTGGTAGAGTTGCACCCCAGAATCCCCAGTGTTGGTAAATGTAGTAAGAACTCACAGCAGGAAGAAGTGCTCCTCTACTTCCACCCTTAACTACCATGACACCATAACTGCCTCAAGAACAGAGTATAGCTTGGGGAAAAGATGGAAGAAGAAAACAGATAGTTAATCCACCGCAGCCTATATTTGACCACATTACTCATTTATTCTTGTTTCTGCTTGAAATGGGGGCTAAATTGGGTAAAAAAATTTAGTGCAACTCAAAATCCCGAGGGTGAGGTTCTTCCAATGACAGGGTTCTCTAGTTTAAAAAAAAATAAAGAAGAAAGATGTCCCTAAGGTCTGGGAGGATGCACTCAACAGTGACATATCTGATTCTCTTATACTCATTTACCATAATTGAATCAGAGCTTCAAAATCCTTGAACTCTGTCTTCCATTTAACCCCAAGACCTTGCTGGCAAGCAGGATGCCTTCTAGAGAGAGGACAAAACCAGAAAGCTTTTAGTCAATGCTAGAGTCAAGAGTGACAGACTTTCTTCAAAGAGCTCTGAGGCCTGCAAAAATCACATGAGTGTTGGGAGGTCACCAGTAGATTTTTGAATTATTAACACATGTTTAACAATTAAAGGAATATTGATAGGTTATCTAGGCAATTAATTATTTAGCTGTACAAAGTAAAGCGTGGAAAAAAAAAGATTAAGTGCAGTGGGTATGAATCTCAGGCCACAAAGACAGGTGTGCGTGGAAAGCCTGTTGTAAAACTTGGTTTACCTGATATCAAATCACATCTAGCTTCAAGCCCCATTCTACGGGGCTGGTGCAAAATTTAATCTCAGGCTTTCTTAGCATTCTTTTTTCACCCTTCTTCAGAATCATGCAAAAGTCCTTATTGAGAAGCGGTAGATCCTTCATAAACTGTTGCTTGGGGTGTCTTTCTCTGATACTTCAGTGCAGGTTGAGGTTCCAGGGTCTCTGAAATTCTGAGGTATGTTTGGGGGCAGGACAAATTGTATTTAAGGACTGGACTTCTTGGATGTATCCCTGCCCTCAACTGCCTCTCCAGGCATGTGAAGGAGCCAGCTGTGGGTGGAGCCCCAGCAACCCTCCACTGCTTTAGCAAACTCAGGCCATAGCATTTCCCCTCTGCTGTCCCTCTTTTCCAGCAAAGGCATTAACTTCTTCACCATTCCCTTTGGAATGCCTGCCACTATCCCCTCTGAACTGCCTATGTCACTCTCCTCAAGGACTCAAGATTTCATAAAAGAGAGGAGGAGAGTCTATCTTCAGGAAGCTTCTTTTTTTTCTATCTGGCAATACAAATTTCTCTCCACACAGGAAGCACAAAACCTCAGCTACCTGCATGGAAATGGAGGTGGGAGTTGGAGAGGGAATGAATGGTCACTGCAAGTACAAACTCCAACTAACACTTCAACTCATCATTCCATCCCATTCTCCCATTCTCCCCTGAGTGAATCTTTGGGTTCCTGTAGCTGATATATCTGGGGCTTTATCCTAAGTAATTTCCACACACAAAGCTGGCTGAGTGGATGATATTTCCCCCTGACTTCTCAGGATCTGAGTATGCAAGCCCAGGTGCCAGGCAATGTTTTTGCTTTCTGGAGTGAGGAGGCACGTCTGTGTAACAACTCAGAACAGAAGTATCGATTGGGTTTCAGCGCAGTTAGGTATTAATGTGTAAAATATGATGAGAAGAAGGAAGGCTATAGTTTAGGCTCTCACTGGCAAGGAGGAATCTTCATGAAAGAATCTGGAAGTGGCACACAGTATGAATTGATGTAGAATATTGTGGTGCCATGGTGGCCATCTTAGAAGTAATTAATGGCTCCCCTGGCTATTGCATTACTGAAAAGTCTGAAGAAAGCTTCAGAAAGTCCATGTGGTTATGATAATTGAAGTTCAAGAAAAACTGCTTAACTAAATTCCTATGCTAGGAAACCTCCTCTCCATCCCTCTAACAAAATTCTCCTGGTCTTGGAGATTTTTTTAAATGTGTAGCCTGTAGCAAAATAGTAATTTCAAAATTATTGCAATTATTTATTTAAGGTTTGCCTTCCCTGCTATCTCTATAAGGACCAATATTTGAGTTTTTCATCCCTGTATCCCCAGAACCCAGTGCAGAGCCTAGTGCATAGTAGATGCTCAATAAATAGTTTGGTTGAATGAATGATGATCCAGTTAAAGTTGCATTTTTATTCTAAAGATATTCCTGGCCATGGAACCATAAGAACACCCGCTTTCCTCCTTTAAATGCCAGAAGCACTGATCACTCACATCTCTCAGCTGTCACTGAACATAAAATGCATGATATTGCCCAGTTTTTTAGGACAAATATTCCACATTCCTGCGTTGGCAGCTTGTAAAGTCTTAGGGGAGATGAAACTCACACTCCGATTCTCTCTAGCAGTAGCACGAGCTTTGGTCTCAGTAGGAACCTGATATATGGTATTTATAGACAACTGCTTTGTTTAGAAATAAATGTTTAGCACTCAGCCTTCTCTTGCAGATGATGTGCTATTCATGTAATGAAAATCCCTTAGCTGGAAAACAGCTGTAGGCACTTCTGCTATTAAAACACTACATGCATTTCTGAAAAAAGAGCATTTTGCTAAACTGTGCATCAAACATAACAGGGCTTATGGAAAAATTAGGATTAGGTGCAGGCCACTCAAAACCTCTGAAACTTTTGTAACTACAGCCCTTATAAAAAAATAATTGGTACCTGGGGAGAGAACTGAGGCAGAGAGGTGACTGCAGATGGCCTCAGGGGATACCAAAACGCATAAAATCAATAGAGTAGAGATGCTGGTCTGTGGACACTGAGGCCATGCAGATGGAAGAGCAGGTGCAGACTGTCAAAGCAGAGAGTGCTGCAAGGCTGGTAGTGGTGGTAGTGGTGGTGGCAGTGGGAGGTGGGGTTGGCTGGCTGTAGCCACTGATTTTATTAATAAATTTTCTTAAAATTGAACTAAAAGGGCTCCTGTGTACACAGTAGCCAAGCTAAGGGCTCTTTTCTTTGCTGCTGGAGGTTCTTTCTGTTCTGTTCCCTTTGCCTGGGAAAAACTCACCTACGAGCCAACAGAACTGGCTCCTCACATGGATAGCATTCCCTCCTTTAACAGTCGTGTGTGAGCTACCCATTGGTGCACAGATGGTGGCAGATAGATTGTACTTGTTTCAATCTCGATTTACTTGTCTTCCAATATTCCAGAATGTAGTTCCACTCGGAACGATTGGCTTAGGTGTTTTATTTTCACATCCTTTACTAAAAATATTAATGATGACAATAGCAGCAACAATCATTCCTTTCACACCTACAGCTACTGTGATAAGCATTTTACAGATTCTATTTAGTAGCCAGAGCAACCCTGCAATGAAGATATTCGCGTGCTTTTGTTACTGATGAGTAAACTTCCCGTTGGAACAGAGCATGCTCTCTACGAGGGTCAGTGGTCATGTCTGGATGCGAAGCTGGTTTGAATGTGCCGTCTAAAGCATGATGGGTAGTGAGGAAGGTCTGGAAAACACTCTATAAACTGACCTTTCTCCGCTCTTGGCCTCAATGAGGTTATACTAAGTTTCATAGTAAAGAGTGGCTGATTGTCTTCTTCTTCATCACCCACAGGTAAATGGTTTAGCATAGTATTGTGCCTTAGCAGGCAAATAGTCAAAATGTCTTCAGATTGGTAAGGTGAATCATCAGTTTCCAAGCTGACATTTCTTCTCCTTCAAGCTTTTTAATATCCGTGCTGCGAAAGCAAGCACCTCCTTAAAGCTTTTTGATCCCTTGTTTTGTAGTCAGTCAATTCTGTTGAGAATTTTCAATAAAGATTTCTTCCTTTATTTATTCTGAAAACGCTTTATCAGTCTCTTTCCCCAAGCAATTCTGAACTCACCAGGGGCTGACAGAAATTAAACTTCTTGAAGGCAAAGTTAATTAAGTTTCTCCTCTAATGCCAAAAATATATTGGAGGATTTTAGATAGTGACTTACAGCTTTCTTTTTGGTTTACCTATCTACCTACATTGTCTATATGAACATACCTTGTTTTTAATTAGATTATCACATGTCAGCCTTCACTTCTAATACTTTAATAGGAAAACTTTGTAAATTAATATAAGATTGTCAGCTATCCTGGCATTGACTGAAGGGTGCATTGACAGAATAAATGTGTAAGTCAACAGCATTAATCAGAAGTAAGAAACAGTAATTTGTAAAAATCTAATGAAGTTGTATGGTTTGAATGTTTGTGTCCCTCCAAAATTTATTTGTTGAAACCTAACCACCTAGGTGATGGTATTAAGAGAGGGGGCTTTCGGGAAGTTATTAGTTCACCCTTATACCCCTTAAGTCACTATGGGATTAGTGTCATATAAAAGAAGCTTGAGCCCGGGTGTGGTGGTGCATACCTGTAATCCCAGCACTTTGGGAGGCCAAGGCGGGTGGATCACCTGAGGTCAGGAGTTTGACACCAGCCTGGCCAACATGGTGAAACCCCATCTCCACAAAAAATACAAAAATTAGCTGGGCATGGTGTCACATGCCTGTAATCCTAGCTACTTGGGAGGCTGAGGCAGGAGAATCCTCCTCCACGAGGTGGAGGTTGCAGTGAGCCAAGATCACATCACTGCATTCCAGCCTGGGTGACAGAGTGAGACTCTTTTTTTTTTTTTTTTTTTTTTTTTTTTTTTTTTTTTTTTTTTTTTTTTTTTTAGAAAAAGGTAGAAGAGGCTTGAGAGAACTTGTTTGTCCCTTCTGCCATGTGAGAACACATAGAAGTCACTGTCTATCAGGAATGGGCTCTCACCAGACATGGAATCTGCTGGAACCTTGGACTGCCTAGCCTCCAGAACTGTGAGCAATAAACTTCTGTTGTTTATAAATTACCTAGGCCAAGATATTTTGTGTGGCAGCCCTGAATGGACTAAGACATGGAGCTATTATGCATATGTCAGAGATTGGAGGAGGGGCCTCAGGAAGGAGCTCTCAAAATTACTTAAAATCAGTCTTTTGCCACTTATCTAAATCAAAATACAATAGAGAAAGAGAAGGTTGAGTTCAAGTATCATCCAATTCCTTGTAACATTCTGAGCCAGTAAAAGGAGATACTTTTAGTTTCTTGCACGATAAAAAGAAGAAATTGGGGACACAGCAAAGATGAGCAATGTGACCTTAGTAAATCAGTGAGGTAAGAGGACCAGGAGCAGAGACATGGCATGAATTTTCCTAAATTAGTCAGCTAGCACTGGAACAAGCTAATGTTATGCACTGACATGCTTGTAGCACACACTGGGAATCTCTGTTTCTTTGGTCCATTCTCTGAGTCCCAACAAAGATGCTAAGGCAAGTGATTTTGTTGGTTTAAACTTGAGGCTGTAGTCTTTCTTTGTGTCTTCTTGCCCTAGGCGGGTAAAAATAGTTCTTATGGACAAAGAAAAGTCTATAAGTAACTCTTCAAAAGCTCAGAATTTATGTCATCCATTCTCTTTTCAGACTGAATTTGACTCCTACTGCTCTTTTTCCATGGATCTTTTTGGTGTTTATGATGGGGAACAGTGCACATCGCCTTCTAGGCTTTCTCACTAGAGCTGGGATGTATATTGCAGTACCGGCAGGAAGATAAAATACATTTTACGGTGGCAGTATGGTGCCCTTTTGGTCTGGCTTTTGGGACAAATTAGGACACATATATGTGGCTTTATCTCTGAAAGACACCTTTAATTAGTTATATGAATTGATAAATCGTTATTTAACTTACAACATGAACCAACTACTATCAATTTTTACGGCTAAATGAGAAGCTCTGGAGTGACGTATGTCTCAGGTCTGAAAAACTGGAAGTCATTAGTTGTCAACCTGAAAATTGTGAACACGAGTTCTCGGCCCTAAGAGAGCCTGAACCCAGCGTAAGCTGTAACATTACTTTGCTCTCCTCGACATTTGGTGTGGCAAAGGAAAATGATGCACATAATTCATGCCGCACTGTCAAAAACTCCACCTTATTGTTAAGAAGACATACTTCAAGTCAGTTTTCTCAGGGATTAAAAAAGTTGATCACTAGCGCAATTCTCCTTTATAACTGAGTAAAATATACCAAGATTTGGTCTTCCACAAGTGACATGATAGCTAATGGTTAAGGATGAATTCTGGAATCAGCCAGCTGGGGTTCAAATTCCAACTCCACCAGTTTCTAGCTCTGTGACTTTGGGCAAGTTAGTTTACTTCTCTGTGTCTCAGGTTAAATGAGTTAATGTAGAGACACACTTAAAACAAAATTTAGTGCATGGTAAAACTAGATGTTTGCTATTTATTTTAGAAGCAGAGGTAAAATTTTGCATATTTACTCAGGAATTTTAGAGACTAGTTTTCAATCACTGTAAATAAATTTTTGAGAAATATCAATGATTATAAATTAAACACAAATGACTCCTTACCCAGAAGCTAAACAATCATTGGAGATAGACTTTCCATGTCATATTTAAGTCAGCAATTCACTTCTGATCCCTTAAGAGATTTGTTTATTCAAGACACATTTATCTTTAAGAGGAATCAGATCTTTTCTAACTGTGGATTCATTGAAATACACTATAAAATTGTACAAACGTCGCTATAATAAGCAAATTTATCCTCTTCTCTTCCAATTGCTGCTCATATTTTCCCCCACTTCAGCAAATTAGCAGATGTTAAAATTTCATCTTGTCACTCTAACTTTGCAAACCAATAATCACTAAAAAATAAAACATAAAAAAAAAACAAAGAAAAGGTCTTTTTTCCTAGTGCTTTCCATACACAAAACTATTTTTTTCTTTCTCTGTTCACTTCCTTTTTTGTGTTGAACACCTATTATTGCAATGTTGACCAAAAAGCCATTACAAATGTTCCTTGTGAGGTTTCTAATTTAGCTCTCAAGCTATGAGATCACCTTAGGCAAAGAAATATGGAATTTGATTTCCTCAAGAAGCCACCATTTCTGGAGCATATGGTGAGACACAAAACAAGCAAACACAAAGCCCCCGGAGAGGCAAGACAGTGTCCAGGAAAGAGTTCTTTGTTTCTTCTTATAACATAGCACACAAAATGCAGTGCTCTTAGTGCAACAGGAACTCAGGATTGAAAACAAGAAATGAATATATTTTAGATAGTTTAGCAATACTAAACTTTACAGTTTAGTATTACAGTACTAAAGTATTATTGTATGCTTTATACTAAACTGTAATACTAAACTTTACAGTTTAGTATTACTGTCAAGCATATGTCAAAATCGATTTATGAAGTATTGACAGTTTAGTGGGATTCCACAGAGGACGACAAGCCAAGACTGAGGTTTGGGATCTCATCACCTGAGAAAGGGTGACAGGAAGTGGAGACATTTGGAGGAGGGGAAGTCAGAACTCTCTCCCTATATTTGAAGTGATGATTTGTAAAAGAGGAACTTGTTTTGTTACCTGAGAGGGCATAATTATCATATAAGTGAAAGTCACAGCAATTTACATTTCAACTCAGTATAAGGAAGAACCAAGTAATAATTGGAAGCATCTAGGAAATAGATTGGGTCATTTTAGGATATAGTTTATGTTTTTGTCAAATTAGCTCTTCTGACAGACACCATTTAATCATCTATCAGGGATTCTTTAGAAGATAACACTGGATGGAAGGTGGGTCTTGCTAATCTCTCAAGTTCCTTGCAACTGTAACATTCTGAATAGACTTTAAAAATCATATTTAAACAATCAGCATTCTGTGTCAGGAACAAATGAATTGTAGCACAAGTTCCATAAGGAAAAAAATGAATGTGACTGTCCAAAAGTAGAAAAGAAAGAAATAAATGGACTATATTCTCCCAGTCTTCAATGGGATGGGGTAGACTTCCGTCACGAGCATTTATTAGGCGCCTATTACATGCATAGTGATGCTAGGCTATGTACACGAAACACTCTGCAGTGGACAAGTATTATGCTTTTTGGGCTACCCAACATCTGAGCTCTCTTCCTCTGTTTTTAGAAGTTCCCTCACATTACAAGCCTTGAAGAGAGGTAGGTACCACTTTCTTTAATAGAAACTCTTTTTAAGTAGTTAAAGCTTACCTGCAACAAATTCATGGGAGTATAATCTGGAATCTACAAGTGAGAGCCATCCATTGGAGACTTGCTAAGGCTGTGAGGCTCCTCCTCAAAGGGAATGATGGTTTTGAGAAGAGTTCCAGGAACAGCAACAGCTGTGGTGCTCAGGATGGCATCGAGGATCCAGGCTGGAGATCTGTGTGGGAGACGATGTAGCATCGAATCTTGGGGACTGTGGCCAGAGGCATCCTCACCAGCAGTTCTGCAACATGATTTTAGGCATTGTTTCTAATTATATATCCCTAAACTTTGTTCTCCAGCCTTTTAAAAAATTCTGTGAGACATGCAGTGTCTTTTAATAGTTTTCTTTTCTAGCCGTTATCAGTCAGAGTTAACACTGTCGCTTTTTTATCAGAATGCTGAATGATGCTTAAGCTGATACCAGGAATGGTTGCAAGCAACTGGCTTTCAAAGACACAAGGGAATCTAGAATTTTTATATGCCCTGGTTGGGGCTAAAGTTCTTGCAGTTAATGATGCATAGTTGCAAAACAGCTGCAAATCACGAAATGTCTATGAAAGGCACTGAAAGATTTTGCCAAATTATAGGTCTTCGAAGTCTGAAAATTTGTGTAGGAGTAGATTCTAAGGTAGCTAGATTAAGGAAGAAACAATACAATATTAAGTAAAGTTAAATTATTTATTTATTTATTTATTTATTTTTGAGACGGAATCTCGCTCTCAGCTCACTGCAAACTCCGCCTCTCGGGTTCATGCCATTCTCCTGCCTCGGCCTCCTGAGTAGCTGGCGCTAACTTATTAATATGGGTGCTCTTAGCAAGTATTCTGGGTTGAATGTGCTAGCTCAAGTGATGAAGAAGTGGTTCCAATTAGTTACTTGCTTTGGTGTCTGATATTTGAATTAAATGGTGCCCATATTAAGTGAAGTTAAGATGCTAGGATTCCCTTAGTATTCTACAGAGGAAGAAATCCAAAGTCTTTGAAGAGGAGAACGTTGGAGTGGATTTATCATGTGTAATCTGCATATACTAACTATATACTATTAATAAATAGATTGGTAAGAGAAGCAGCAACACTTTTGTAAAGTCTCATGTGTCTGCTCTCCATAGGCTGAGGATTTAGTGCAACATGTTGAAGTGTAAATGGGTTCTCTATTTTTAATGTGGAAAGCAGAATGTGGTTATGCAGTTACTACACTAGACAACAAATCTGGCATCAGAAACAGAATTTTCTGATCCACAGGAATCTTCGTTGATGGTTAATTGGTCATGGGGCTGTAGGGTGGAAATGGATGGACCATCCCTTAAGATATTATTTAATTTGTGTTACTGTCAAAACAGTAAACTTGGCTAACAGAGGCCTGATTTGAGTTACTAGAATAGAAGCACAGCCCTGTTTTGTGCCCAGGTCTTAATTTATAAAGGTGACATCAGAGAGGCCAATGGCATTGAAAGTAGATTTTTATTACTTATATTAATACTTCCTGAGAGAGGGGAGCATGCTATTCCTCTCAGGACACAGGGGAAGCAATGGGATTAGTCAAGAGGCAAAAGCAGGAGAAGGGGGAGAGCCCAGGCCAAAGCTTTTACTGGAGTTTCCTTGGGAAATGTGAGGTAGGAGAAACAGTTTGAATAATAACAGCAGGCTCTGGGCTGCATGGGTGGGCCTAGTTGTCTGGAACTTGGTCCTGATTTAGGGCAGTGGAGATATTGGTTTTGTGTGTGGATTTCAAGGTAGATAGACTGGATGACTGGGGGGTGTAGACTCCCCAGATTATTGATTTGCATATGAAAGGCATATCAAAGGGATGAACCCTTGGCAATTTCTAAGGGCTGGCGAGCTCTGGGAAGGGCAGTCTTTCCTAGCCAGCAAAATTTTTAAGACATCAAAGTATTATAAGATACAGGAAATAAAAACATGGTTAATACATATCCTCCATCCATGTGCAGACACAGAGCCTGCTGAGTAAAGGGAGGTTAGCCCTTGAGGAAGGATTGCTATAAGATAGTGCCATGATTCTTCCCCCTAGACTTCTCCAAAGAGACTGAAAGATATGTATCAGAGTAAATAGATGGTGGAAAAGAAAATACCCAAACATTCTGAGTATTTTCTGGATAAAAGCAATACAAATTCTTGGAACTAAGAATGTCATTGTCAGATTGCAGCTTATGGTGGTTGAAAAGTAAGTAGAGTTTTAACTGCAGGCTCATTAAGACCTTAAATACATTTTGTGGTTATTTCCACAGTCTGTAAGGGCATACTTTTGATAGATACACGTATCAGTTGGTAAAATCCCTGCAAAGACTTTCTGTCCTGGAGTAGTGGCTGTTTATGACACGAAGGACTAAATGGAAATCCTTAGGACTCTTTCTTTCTGCCAAAATGGTAAATACTCCACCACTAGGAGAAACGCAGAGTTAAAGGTCACCATCAAAAACTCTGAAACGTGCAGGGATGCTGTTCTCACTACATACCCACCTAACTCACCAGTTTGGCTTATGCTGGAGATGGTTTGCTTGATCGGGAAGAATATCTACTTGCAGCTACTGTTTCAGATATGCTCTCCTTACTGAAGAAAATCAATGCATTCCCTAGCAAAAGGTATACAACTATTAACACAATGAAATCCCTTTTCTCCCAGCAGTCAGCAAACTTTTCTTTAAGGAACTAGATTGTAAATATTTCAGGCTTGTGGAGCCACATGACCTCAACTGCAACTGCTCAACTTTGACACTGTAGTGCCAAAGCAATTGTAGTCAGCATGTGATTGAATGAGTAGAGCTGTGTTCCAATAAAAGTTTATTTACAAAGAGGGGTGGCCACCTTCTAGAGGGCAATTCTGGGAGAATCTATAAACAGGTAAAGATGCCTTTTAAATCAGCCTTCCAGGTTTATGGAAATCCTCCTGAAAATTCTGGCACAGAGATGTATGCACAAAGATAAGCCTAAGTGTGCTACTGACTGTTAGACTTTTTTAAAGTTTAGCCCTAGTATAGGAAGAACCAATAAGATCCATGGAATAGAATTGAATCCATAAATGGACCCAAATATATTTGGGATTTTAGTGCATAATAATAATAGTGGAGTTTGAATGGAAAGTTTCCTCCCTTAAAAAAAAAGAGGACATAGAGTTATTTATGTAATGGGAAACCACATCAAAAGCAATAAAAATAAATGATGAGGATAATTTTGGTAATAAAAAAAGAAGGGTGAATACATGGAACTGGAAGGAGAGGTGGGTCAGAGCAAGTTTGCTTTTTCTGTCTCTCTTGGTGAGCAAACTCTCTAGCCAAAATCCAGCCTACAACTTGTTTTTCTCCTGTCTCATGAGGTAAGATTGGTTTTACATGTTTTTAATGATTGGAAAAAATCAAAAGAAGAATAATGTTTCATGACATGCAAAAATTAGATAAAATTCAAATTTTCATGCCCATAAATAAAGTTTTATTGGAACACACCCAGACAAAAAACAGGCGGCCAGCCCCTGGGTACAGTTTACCAACCTCTGCTTTATCGTGATAACCAGAAAGCACTGAAAATAATTTGCTTTAACCAGCATAGGACAATCACACATTTTTACCAGTGAGGCTAGGACAAGAAGCATTCTGGCAATAGATACATGCCAGGACCAGAACAAGTTTCTCCCAAGATAATTTTGGCCCCAAGTTTCCATGGCTGTCATGTACATATTTTCATTTCTTTTTCATCATATTCCAAGGGTACAAAAAGAGATGCTATGACACCCCATTTGCCTATTAAGTCAGTCTCAAGCTCCCACCACGACCTATAAAAGTCTAGTTACACTCTTCTCTCAGAATATTGGGCGGAAGTTGCATCACATCCATATAATTAAAAGGTTTCATTTTGGTGACTTTCCAAAAGAAAAATAATCTGATATTAGGTGACTCAGTAAATTTACCATTAGAAACAAATGTCCAGCAACGTCTCCCCCTAAAAGTAGAATGATAAAATTCTGCACTGTCTAGTACTCTAGCACATCCTCAGTTCCTTTTCTGTGTTTTCAATAGTGTAAACTATTTGCTACTAAGGGAATGCCCAGGCTATCACCCCATTCCTAATAAATTTCATCTCTTGAAATCTGATCTGTCTCCAGTAGAGAGGCACCACAGTTTCTAAATTACTGTGTGGCAATCTTATCAGTCACTAGAAAGCTGCTAATGTGTCCCATTTAAACAGGCATATTGGATTTGAGACCAGCACAGTGATAGAAGGCAGAGCTGACAGCTGCTCTGTCAATCTTTTTTTCTAGGCTGTGCCCTGCAGCTGTTTAGTATGATCACTTATTTACTGTTTAAAATAGGCATTTTGTAACAATAACTCAAAGCCAACTTGGCCACAAAGAAGAGAAAACTGGCCCTTGGGGTCTGGGGAAACTTTGTGGTCAGATATATATTTAAGCTTATGTTGTTTGAATACATCTCGTTACTCACTTTGAGTGACCCCATATCCTGCCACATCAAAGTGATCAAGCTCACCGCAAAGTGACTAAGTGGAAATACACAGCCCACTTTGTCTTTAAGCCCTCCTCATGAAACCAAAGTGCTTAAATACCTAAGAGAGATTTCCCTGATTCCAGAACTCAATGGCTGTGGCTAACTGCCTTGGCTTTCAGTCTTGGTTTCTACAGCCTAATTAAGTTTGCTGAATGTTTGAAGCTTCCATAAGAAGTGCTGTGTCAATCCAGTAAATTTTTCTCTTAAACGAGTTTGTGGCAACATGCACCCAGTAAATCATAACAGAGAGAGGGAGAGGTAAAGACAGAGGGAAAGAGAGATAGAGTAAGAGCTGAAGATGAAGACAGTGATGTAGGCTCTGTTTATACACAAGTTGTCTTAGAAAATGTGAGCATCTCTGTCATTGTCATGAATACTGTAAATCAACAGGGTTGAATAGGCTTTGGTGAGATCCATTTTGCTTTTTTAAATGGCTGTGCCATAGTCCAGCATCTCATGGATGTAAACCAGTCTTCAGATATGAATGGCTTTGAAAAGCAAATCTGCTAGCAATGTGAACCACAACTGGGCTATGGACCCTTAAGTAAGATAGTCTAAAGATAACCTCCCATTCATTGACAAAGGGCAAAGGGAAAATGTAGTGGAAGAAAAATAGAAAGAAAAGCTTTTCTAACATCCATCAACAGTAGACCGGATGAAGAACATGTGGTACATATACTCCATAGAATACTATGCAGTCATAAAAAGGAATGAGATATGTCCTTTACAATGACACAGACGGAGCTGGAGGCCATTATGCTAAGCAAACTAATGCAGGAACAGGCAACCAAATACCACTTATAAGTGGGAGCTTGTGATGGTTAATACTGAGTGTCAACCTCATTGGATTGAAAGATGCAAAGTATTGACCTTAGGTGTGTCTGTGAGGGTGTTGCCAAAGGAGATTAACATTTGAGTCAGTGGGCTGAGGAAGGCATACCCACTCTCAAGCTGGGTGGGCACCATCTAATCAGTTGCCAGTGAATATAAAGCAGGCAGAAAAATGTGAAAAGGCTACACTGGCTTAGCCTCTCAGCCTACATCTTTCTCCTGTGCTGGATGCTTCCTGCCCTTGAACATCGGACTCCAAGTTCTTCAGCTTTGGCACCCAGACTGATTTCCTTGCTCCTCAGCTTGCAGAAGGCCTATTGTGAGACCTTATGACTGTGTGAGTTAATACTACTTAATAAACTCTCATTCATATATAGGATATATATATATATATATATATATATATATATATATATATCCTATTAGTGCTGTCCCTCTAAAAAACCTTGACTAATACAGGCTTTGGTATCAGGAATGGTTCTAGAGGAACAGAATATTAAGGATGGAGTTCTTTCATTGGTTTTGGGGTTTCTGGAGTTGGCTGTTGAATCTGATTAGACCCACAAATGCTAACGACTCTACTTCTAATAGTATGGAGAACACTGATAGTCTTTGGCGTGAACTGTTTAGAGAGTTATGCAAAATAAATGCATTTGACACTCCCGGTTCACAGCTCGCGAGAGGCAAGGAGTTTAATGACTCTATACATAATACCCTTTGACCATATGTGGAGAACCAGGAAACATAATAAAGCTGGTTGGTTGCTCCTAAGTTCACTGGACAAAGTGATGAAAAAAATGATGAACTCAGTGATTCTAACTCCTGGTTTGAGAAGCAGATACTTAGCCTCAACTCATCTAAGATTGCCCTGAGTCAGAGTCTTATCTCCTGTAGAGAAAGAGCTGAAACTGTGGAAAATCAGACACAAGCTCTTATCATGCAAGTGGCTGACCTGCAATGAAAGGTGCATGCACAGCCTCACCAGGTATTTTTTGTTTTGAGATGGAGTCTAGCCCTGTTGCCCAGGCTGGAGTGCAGTGGCGTGATCTTGGCTCACTGCAAGCTCCGCCTCCCAGGTTCAAGTAATTTTCCTACCTCAGCCTCCTGAGTAACTGGGATTACAGGCGCCCACCACCTCATCTGGCGAATTTTTGTATTTTTAGTAGAGATGGGGTTTCACCATCTTGGCCAGGCTGGTCTCGAACTTCTGATCTCATGATCCACCTGCCTTGGTCTCCCAAAGTGCTGGGATTACAGGCATGAGCCACCACACCCAGCCTAGGTGTCTACTGTTAAAGTGAGGGCACTGATTGGAAAAGAATGGGACCCTGCAACTGGGAATGGCGATGTGTGGGAGGACCCTGACGAAGCTGGGGACACTGAACCTCTAAACTCTGATGAAACTTTCTTGCCAGAAGAAACAGCTTCCCCATCACCAGTGGTGGCAAAATCCCCTTCCTGATCCATGCTGCCATCAGCCTTTCCAGCTTTATCTGAGGAGATAAACCCTGCGCTGCCTGAGGCAACGGTGATGGCCTCCTCTGAGGTAGTTACCAGGCAAGATAATATTGATTCTCCTCAGGAGCCACCCCCAACACCCCTGTTTGCTTCTAGACCTGTAACTAGACTAAAGTCCTGGCGAGCCCCTAGAGGTGAGGTTCAGAGTGTGACTCGTGAGAAGGTGCACTACACTCGAAAAGAACTGCTTGAATTTTCTAACTTATATGAACAGAAATCTAGAGAACAGGCGTGGGAATGGATATTAAGTGTGTGGGATAACGGTGGAAGGAACAGAGTTGGATCAGCTGAATTTATTGATTTGGGCTGACTAAGTAGGGATTTTGCTTCTAATGTTGCAGCTCAGGCTGTCAAAAATGGTTCTAATAGTTTATTTACTTGGTTAGCTGAAATATGAATTAAAAGATGGCCCACTGTGAGCAAGCGGGAAATGCCTGACCTCCCTTGGTTTAATATAGAAAAGGGATCCAAAGGCTTAGGGAGATTGGGTTGGTGGAGTGGATTAGTCACTTTAGACCTACTCTTCCCAGCTTGGGGGGTCCAGAAGACATACCCTTGACCAATGCCTTGTGAAATAGATTTGTGAGGGCAGCACCTGCATTTTTGAAGAGCCCTGTAATTGCTTTTCTCTGTATGTCAGATCTAACAATGGAAATCATAGTTGCTCGACTACAACATATAAATACAATGGGGATAATTGGATCCTGAGGTGGCAGGGGCCAAGTGGTGGCACTCAACCATCAAAGGCAAGGTGGGCATAGCTACTGTAATGGACAGCAGAGGCAAAGCGGCAATCAGAATAGTCTGACTCGTGTAGAGCTCTGGCGTTAGCTAATTAATCATGGTGTTTCTAGAAGTGAAATTGATAAGAAGCCTGCTGAATTCCCACTTAATTTATATAAGCAGAAAACTTCCAGGTTGAATGGACAAAAGACTAACTTGAATTATAAAAACAGAGAATCACGATCCCTCAATCAATTTCCAGACTTGAGCCAGTTTACAACAGAACCCCTTGAATGAAGGAGATGCTGGGTCCCCTTGAGGAAGGACCCCGTTACATCACTGAATTTATGCTGTTAATCTTTCTCCCATCCTTCCCCAAGGAGACTGCTGGCCTTTTATCAGGGTAACTGTGCATTAGGGAAAGGGAAATGATCAAACATTTCAGGGACTACTGGACACTGACTCTGAGCTGACATTGATTCCAGGGGACCCAAAACATTATTGTGGCTCTTCAGTTAAAGCAGGGGCTTATGGAGGTCAGGTAATTAATGGAGTTTTAGCTCAGGTCTAACTTACAGTGGGTCCAATGGGTCCCCAGACTTATCCTGTGGTCATTTCCCCAGTGCCAGAATGCATAATTAGCATAGACATACTTAGCAGCTGGCAGAACCACCACATTGGCACCCTGACTGGTAGGGTGAGGGCTATTATGGCGACAAAGGCCAAATGGAAGCCATTAGAGCTGTCTCTACCTAGAAAAATAGTAAACCAAAAACAATATTGTATCCCTGGAGGGATTGTGGAGATTAGTGCCACCATCAAGGACTTGAAAGATGCAAAGGTGGTGATTCCCACCATATCCCTGTTCAACTTTCCTATTTGGCCTGTACAGAAGAATGATGGATCTTGGAGAATGGCAGTGGATTATCATAAGCTTAACCAAAGGGTGACTCCAATTGCAGCTGCTGTACCAAATGTGATTTCATTGTTTGAGCAAATTAACACATCTCCTGGTACCTGGTATGCAGCCATTGAATTGCTAAATGTCTATTTCTCCATTCCTGTCGATAAGGCCCTCAAGAAACAATTTGCCTTCAGCTGGCAAGGTCAGCCATATACCTTTACTGTCTCACTTCGGGGGTATATCAACTCTCTGGCTTTGTGTTATAATCTCATTTGGAGAGACCTCGATCACTTTTCACTTCCACAAGATGTCACACTGGTTCATTACAATGATGACATTATGCTAATTGGATCCAGTGAACAACAAGTAGCAAACACACTGGACTTATTGGTGAGACATTTGTGTGCCAGAGGATGGGAAATAAATCCGACTAAAATTCAGGGACCTTCTCCCTCAGTAAAATTTCTAGGGGTCTAGTGGTGTGGGGCCTGTTGAGATGTTCTTTCTAAGGTGAAGGATAACTTGCTGCATTTGGTCCCTCCCAAACCAAGAAAGAGGCACAATGCCTAGTGGGCCTATTTGGATTTTGAAGGCAGCACGTTCCTCATTTGGGTGTGTTACTCCACCCCATTTATTGAGTGACCTGAAAGGCTGCCAGTTTTGAATGGAATACAGAAGAGGAGAAGGCTCTGCAACAGATCCAGGCTGCTGTGCAAGCTGCTCTGACACTTGGGCCATATGATCCAGAGATCCAATGGTGCCTTGAGGTGACAGTGGCAGATAGGGATGCTGTTTGGAGCCTCTGGCAGGCCCCGGTTGGTGAATAACAGCAGAAGCCTCTAGGATTTTGGAGTAAGGCCCTGCCATCTTCCACAGATAATTACTCTTCTTTTCAGAGACAGCTCTTGGCCTGTTACTGGGCTTTGGTGGAAACTGAACGTTTGACTATGGGTCATCAAGTCACCATGCGACCTGAACTGCCTATCATGAACTGGGTGCTTTCTGACCCATCTAGCCATAAAGCAGGTCATGCACAGCAGCCTTCCATCATCAAATGGAAGTGGCATATACGTGATCGGGCTTGAGCAGATCCAGAAGGCACAAGTAAGTTACATAAGGAAGTGGCTCAAATACCCATGATCTCCACTCCTGCCACCCTGCCTTCTCTCCTCCAGCCTGCACCAATGGCCTCATGGGGAGCTCCCTATGATCAGTCGACAGAGGAAGAGAAAACTAGGGCCTGGTTCACAGATGGTTCTGCACGATATGCAGGCACCACCTGAAAGTGGACAGCTGTGGCACTTACAGTCCCTTTCTAGGGTATCCCTGAAGGATAGCGTGAAAGGAAATCTTCCCAGTGGGCAGAACTTCGAGCAGTGCACCTGATTGTGCACTTTGCATGGAAGGAGAAATGACCAGATGTGCAATTATATACTGACTCATGAGCTGTAGCCAATGGTTTGGCTGGATGGTCAGGGACTTGGAAGTAGCATGATTGGAGAATTGGTGACAAAGAATGTTGGGGAAGAGGTATGTGGATGGACCTCTCTGAGTTGTTAAAAGCTGTGAAGATATTTGTATCCCATGTGAGTGCTCACTGACAGATGACTTCAGCAGAGGAGGATTTCAATAATCAAGTGGATAGGATGACCTGTTTTGTGGACACCACTCAGCCTCTTTCCCCAGATACTCCTGTCATCGCCCAATGGGCCCATGAATAAAGTGGCCATGGTGGCAGGGATGGAGGTTATGCATGGGCTCAGTAACATGGACTTCCACTCAGCAAGGCTGACCTGGCTACGGCCACTGCTGAGTGCCCAATTTGCCAGCAGCAGAGACCAACACTGAGCCTTTGATATGGCACCATTCCTCGGGGTCATCAGCCAGCTACCTGGTAGCAGGTTGATTATATTGGACCTCTTCCATCATGGAAAGGGCAGAGGTTTATCCTCACTGCAATAACCACTTACTCCAGATATGGGTTTGCCTATCCTGCATGCAGTGCTTCTGCCAAGACTACCATCCATGGACTCACAGAATGCCTTATCCACTGTCATGGTATTCCATGCAGTGCTGCCTCTGAACAAAAAAACTCACTTTACAGCTAAAGAAGTGTGGCAGTGAGTTCATGCTCATGGAAGTCACTTGTCTTACCATGTTCCCCATCATCCTGAAGCAGCTGGATTGATAGAATGGCCATTTGAAGTCACAATTACAATGCCAACTAAATGACAATACTTTGCAGGGCTGGGGCAAAGTTCTCTGAAGGTTGTGTATACTCTGAATCAGCGTCCAATATATAGTACTGAATCTCCCATAGGCAGGATTCACAGGTCCAGGAATCAAGGGGTGGAAGTGGAAGCGGCACCACTCACCAACACCCCTAGTGATTCGTTAGCAAAATTTTTGCTTCCTGTTCCCTCTACATTACGTTCTACCGCCCTAAAGGTCTTAGTTCTAGAGGGAAGAATGCTGCCACCAGGAGACATGACAACAATGCCATTAAACTGGAAGTTAAGATTGCCACCTGGACACTTTGGGCTCTTCCTACATTTAAGTCAACAAGCTAAGAAGGGAGTTACAGCATTGGCTGTGGTGATTGACCTGGACTATGAAGATGAAATCAGTCTACTATTCCACAATGGAGGGAAGGAAGAGTATGTATGGAATACAGGAGATCCATTACAGTGTCTCTTAGTATTACCATGACCTGTGATTAAGGTTAATGGGAAACTACAATAGCCAAATCCAGTCAGGACTACAAATGGCCCAGACCCTTCAGGAATGAAGGTTTAGGTCACTCCACCAGGAAAAAATCTATGACCTGCTGAGGTGCTTGCTGATGGCAAAGGGAATACAGAATGGGTAGTAGAAGAAGGTAGTCATTAATACCAGCTATAACCAGGGGACCAGCTGCAGAAATGAGGACCTTAATTGTCATGAATATTTCCTCCTTCTTTTGTTAAAAGCATGTTTGTGCATGTATACACTTGTACTAAGAAAACATCTTCATTTTATTTCCTTTTTCCTTTATCTTGTGACGTAAGATTTATTGACTTCACATCAGCATTTAAGTACTGTTAACTTTCTGTAATAGCATTTGGGTTGAGGATTGGTGCATTTCCGGTTGTAGGAAGGATAGTTGTATTATGTTAGGTGTAATTATGACCTTATTATTGTCTTTATTTGAAGATTATGTATGATCTCAGGAGACGTGTATGGGTTCAAGTTGATAAGGGGCAGACTTGTGATGGTTAATACTGAGTGTCAACTTGATTGGATTGAGGGATGCAAAGTATTGATCTTGGGTGTGTCTGTGAGGGTGTTGCCAAAGGAGATTAACATTTGAGTCAGTGGGCTGAGGAAGGCAGACCTACCCTTATTCTGGGTGGGCACCATCTAATCAGCTGCCAGCAAATATAAAGCAGGCAGAAAAACATGAAAAGGCTACACTGGCCTAGCCTCCTAGCCTACATCTTTCTCGCGTGCTGGATGCTTCCTGTCCTTAAACATCAAACTCCAAGTTCTTCAGCTTTGGCACTTGGACTGGCTTCCTTGCTCCTCAGCTTGCAGATGGCCTATTGTAGGATCTTGTGATTGTATGAGTTAATACTACTTAATAAACTCCCTTTTAAATATATATCTATCCTATTAGTTCTGTCCCTCTAGAGAACCACGACTAACACAGAGATAAACAAAGAGAACACATGGACACATAAAGGGGAACAATGGACACTGGGGCGTCCTTGAGGGTTGAGAGTGGGAGGAGAGAGAGGAGCAGACAGAACACCTATCAGGCACTTTGCTTATTACCTGGGTGATGAAATAATCTGTATACCAAAGCTCCATGACACATGGTTTACCAACACAGCAAACCTGCACATGTACCCCTGAACCTAAAGTAAAAGTCAAAAAAGAATTTGCTCCAGGACCAAAGAACTTTCCCTGGTTTCTCTCAATGTCAGCACTAGAAACTAAAGTGCACAAAAATCATGGGAAATTCCATTGGCTTTATCAGGCAGTCAACTTTGATCAATCTATGTGAACTATAAGAATAAAATAGGAATTTGGGGGTTTTATGTATAAAAATCAGCTGTTCATTATCTGAAAAAATATTTGTTAGTGGATCAGACAAAGATCTATTGTATCTATTATCTGTGAAAATGTTTCAAATTGCCTTCTTGAATGAGATAATTGTCTTGTTCCCCGCCCCCCTCTCAGTGCATTTAGTTGCTGTCAGATTGTTTTCTTTTTCACTTTGTGAAATTGGAACTTTAAAATAATCAAAGTTTCTCAAGGAATCTTTCCAAGGTTTTGTATTTTTTTCAAATTAAATTCATGAATATTTTCAGAAACGGGAATTAATATTTTGAAAAGTCCCAAATGAAATAGATGTGTTTAAATTATACAGGGTTTGAAAACACAGTTTCATTAGATGACAATCTAATATACAATTAGATAAATATTCAAGCTCTTTTGGGTGAGGATATTGGGAGACTGGAGGTGAGAGGGGGTCCCAGTGAGTGGGGATGCACCTCACTTTCCCAAACTTTGCCAATCTTTTTCTCACATGCTTCCCATTGTCTCAGGAGTAGAACCATCAGTGGATGAGGAAGAGCATGTGGTTGGCACCTCTGCACTGAACACCATCCTAAAAGTGTGGGTAAGGGTGGTTAGGATTCTTGAGGGTGAGACGGGTGTTGTGTGGGAGGAAGAGAATTGCAAAATAAAGGAGTACTGGAGTTAGGTAAACAAGGGAAGTCTCTGCTCCCAAATTCAGTCCTTCCGGGGACCAAGGCCCTCACACATGAGAAGCATAGCCTTAGTGCTCCAATTAGCACTGGAGGATCACATCACACATTCAGGATTCATGGATGTCAGAACTGAGAGTCAGCTGTGGCCATGTGATCTGTGGCCACTCTGAATATAGGGCCGGGACTGCTCCGGAGTCCATCTGCCTGCCTCTTCATGGAGAGGTTTTTTGTTAGGGCTGCAAAAATGGGCCCAGGAACACGTCTTTGTCCTTAAGCACATTTGAAAAGAAGCGGGATTGTCCTCATTCATAGAAATTAAGATTCAGCAAAATGCATGCAACTTGGCTTGGATTATGGGGGGGCATGGAGAAGACTATTTGGGGAGGCTAGTTCCTAACCAGAGGTGGATGGCCAGGGTGCAGGGGCACATGGGGTGGCCCAGGCTCTCTGTCGCCCCTGTATTGGTTTAGATCCTTTCCTTCCATGAACCTCAGTTTCCTTCTCTGCTGGTTGATGGGCCTTGGGGCTTTCCAAGAGCTTGTCATTTCAAGAGGCCCAAAGGAAATCATCTTAGACAAAGCCTTGGGTAAGGATTGGGTCAGCCCAGACCAGGGTTCAGACTGGCTAGCATTTTACCTCCAGATCCAACCCCAGATCTCTCCCTCCAAGCTTCTGAAGGCAACTTTGACTGCAAATGGATCTTCTGAGGTGCAAGGATGTGTGTAGTTTCCTATAGAATATACCTTTGGCTTGGGGCACTCCCTAATATTTGTGAGGTTCAAGGCAAAAGTATATGGTGGCACAACAACCAAACATCTGAATGCTTACAATATAAACACCAAGCTACAAACTATTAAGGAAAAGATGTTCTATCCTCAAATTTAAAGTAAAATAGGACCAGGAGAAGATTTGACTTGATCTGTTGCTCACTGGTGCTGTGCTCCTGGGAAAGACAGACCACCCCTCATTCCTGAAGTTCGTATATTAGAGCTCCACCCTGATTGCAAGTAAGAATTACCTTAAGGTACTTATGCAAAATACTGTTGCCTGGGCTCCAATCCAGAACAAGTAAATATAAATATTATGGGTGGGGTTGGTGTAAGGCATTTAAACAAAAGATTTAGGTAACTTTAAAAAAACATTTTTTTTTTTTTGAGATGGAGTCTCACTTTCTCTGCTGCCCAGGCTGCAATGCAGTGGCACGAGCTCTGCTCACTGCAATCTCTGCCTCCCAGATTCAAGCAATTATCCTGCCTCAGCCTCCTGAGTAGCTGGGATTACAGGTGCGTGCCACCATGCCTGTCTACTTTTTGTATTCTTTTGTAGAGGCAGGGTTTCACTATGTTGGCCAGGCTGGTCTTGAACTCCAGACCTCAAGTGATCTGCCTGCCTCGGCCTCCCAAAATGCTGGGATTACAGGCGTGAACCACCGTGTCTGGCCAGGAGACAACTTTTGATCTGTAAAAGATTGGACTTACTCTCTTAAAACCCTTTGGCTCTTAATATGTCTGATTCTAAAATAAAAATTCATTTCAGAGTTCAAAAGCTTTTTTTTTCCATATGCTTTTCCTAAATGCTAAATCATTCTATTTTTATTGGATTATATGGCCTTTGCCCAAAAAATAAAATGGTGAGCTCTTGAGAGTCAAAAGTTTCTCATTCATTTTGATATTCTTGAAGTCTGGCACCTGAGTGGCATCTCATTAAGGGCTCAATTCATTCAATATGGACCAGGTACTAGATGAGGCACTAAGAATATCAAGAAACATTTCATCAATTCCATCAAGAGGGAAATATGTGAATATTTGGAGGCAGCTGTCTTTCTCCAGAGTAACTTGATAGGATTTCCCACACTTTCCTTGCCTTCTCTAGAAGGATTTCAATACATAAATTTCCTTCTTCAAACATGTGGGACCTGAAGGCCCTTAAAGGCAGAAGGATCATTAGGGCTTATTAGTTACTTCTAGATTCTAGTGTTCAGAGCATTGCTTTATTTTCACCATTGCCCTAAAGTTACGACTTTAAGATTGAGAATAAATAAAACACAAATCTGGTTTTTAGAAGACATGGTTTTATTTGAAATAAAAGGGTTGCCATTCTCCCATGTCCCATTATTCTCCCTTCTTGTTAAACTCTAAGCCCTTCTTGATATATTACAGTTGAGAAGAAAATCTTTCTCTTCTCTCTCTTTGGAAGAAAATAGATTTATTTTCTTTTATTCTATCTGGTTCTTCTTCACTTACTTGGAGTCCTAGGCAAATACTCCTAGGGTGAGAGAGGAGATAGATGCATAAAGGAAGAGACTTATTCTTTTTTTTTTTTTTTTTGAGACAGAGTCTCCCTCTGTGGCCCAGGCTGGAGTGCAGTGGCGCGATCTCGGCTAACTGCGAGCTTCGCCTCCTGGGTTCACTCCATTCTCCTGCCTCAGCCTCCCGAGTAGCTGGGAATACAGGCACCTGCCACCGCACCAGGCTAATTTTTTTTTGTATTTTTAGTAGAGGCGGGGTTTCACCATGGTCTCCATCTCCTGACCTCGTGATCCACCCACCTCGGCCTCCCAAAGTGCTGGGATTACAGGCGTGAGCCACTGCGCCTGGCTGAAGAGACTTATTCTTTTCAGAACTATTTGCTTCCTCATATGTCATATTCTATGAAAATTCCCTTTCACTGTTCCAAAGTTTGTTTTGTTCGTATTCTTTCCCTCATCGTTAATTCATTTTGTATTTCCAGGCTACCTTCATACTCCAAAGTCCTACAACTCTTTTGAAAGAAATACTGCAGCCTGATACTCTGTTAGTTTAGTTTCACAGTCTCTGTATATAATTTTCCTGTCAAAATTCACTGCATCTACTGAATGGATGTTAAGCTGCTCCTAAATCAATCAATATAAGTTTTCTTTGCAATGTTATTTGTCATTCTACCCTAAAATGCATCTTTCACTCCTGTCTGGCCAGCCTCCTTCCTGTTAAACTATTAGTCAATAAGATTAATACATTTATCTGGTCATTTGTTGAACAGATATTTATATTGGGTCCCATTTATGGTTGTGTTTGTCTCTGAGGGTGGTTTAGATACTTGGTACATATATGCACATATTTCACACCTGTCATTGTAATAGCCAAGGATGTTAATTCGCCAACCTTTGTAAGCAGGAAAATGGCTGTTGTTGTCATCCCAGAGATGTGAAGGAGGTGTTCTCGCAAAAGAGTGAGAGCAGAGAAATATTATTCTTTTGGACTCTTCTGTGCTTTGGGTTAATGCAAGTTAACTTTCCAACTTCTATTCTCCTGGCTAACAATTGGAAGAACCGTTTATCACAGGGCCATACAGATTAATAAGTATAAAGTCCAGGTGTCTTTGGAGGGGCAGTCTTCTGGCTTCTGAAAACCTTGTACAATATTAGTTGGTGTTATTTCTTCCTTAAATGCTTGATGGGATTTTCCAATGAAGTCATCTGATCCTCAGACTTTCTGATTGAAAAATGTTCTTTTAAATTGTAAGCTTAATTTCTTTAAGAGATGTAGGGCTATCCAAATTTTACATTTTCTTATTTCATTTTAGCAAATTGTATCTTCCAAGGAATTTGTTCATTTGAGCTAATTTGTCAAACTTATTGGCATAAAATTGTTCATAATTTTTCTTATTTTTTAAAATGTCTGTGAGATTAGAATAATGTCATCTCCTTCAAGGGTGAAACTGGCAATTGCCATTTTATCTCTTTTTAAATAACTGTAGATAGAGGTTTATTATTTTATGAATACTTTCAAGAGACCCATTCTCAATTTCATTGATTTTCTCTATTATTTGTCCACTTTCTATTTCATTGATTTCTACTTCACTTTGATTTTCATTGTTTTATTCCTTTTGCTTTAATTTGCTCTTCTTTTATTATCTTCTTAAGGTGAAAATTTAGATCTTTCCTTTTAAAACTTTCTTTTGTCCCATCTAGGGATTTCCCTCTAAATATTGCTTTAGCTGCATTTCACAAAATTTTGATATGTTTGTTTTCCTTATCATTCAATTAGAAATATTTTCTAATTTCCTTTGTGATTTATTTTTCACCCCATGGGTTATTTAGAACACTGTTGCTTAGTTTCCAAATACTTAGAAATTTTCATGATATCTTTTTGTTATTCATTTGTTGTGTCAGAGATCATACTTTTAGTTGCTTTGTTATTATTGGATAATATACTTTGTATACATTCAGTTCTTTGAAATGTATTTAGACCTTTTCATGGTCCAGCATATGATTTATTTTGGTGAATGTTTCACGTACACTTGAAAATATGTGTATTCTGTGGTTATCGAGTGCAGTATTCTATAATGTTAATAAGCCTAAGTTTATTGATAATGTTATTCAAATCTTCTATATATTTATTGATTTTCTATATATTTATTCTACCAATTTCTGAAAAAGAAATGTTACATTCTCCAACTTAAACTAGAGATTAATCTCTCCCTTAGCTCTGACAGTTTTTGTATCATATATTTTGAACATGTGTCTTAGGTACATACACATTTAGGATTGTTATGTCTTCTTAATGAATTGTTTATTGCATCATTATGAAATATCATTATCTTTATTCATGTCATAGGGATCTTTGGAAGTTTGAACTTAACAGTGATGACTTAGGGTATCTGGCAGAAGAAATTTCTAACCAGTAAAGCATTCAAGAGTAGCCTGGATGATTCCAACAGTCTGTGCTCAGATGTTGGAGAAAAGAAATGACTTAACATTGGAAGTTACATTTAAAAGAAAAGCAAAGCTTGTTTTTTTCTTGTAAATTTGTTTGAGTTCATTGTAGATTCTGGATATTAGCCCTTTGTCAGATGAGTAGGTTGCAAAAATTTTCTCACTTATAGGTGGGAATTGAACAATGAGAACTCATGGACACAGGAAGGGGAACATCACACTCAGGGGACTGTTGTGGGGTGGGGGGAGGGGGGAGGGACAGCATTAGGAGATATACCTAATGCTAAATGACGAGTTAATGGGTGTAGCAAAACAACATGGCACATGGATACATATGTAACAAACCTGCACATTGTGCACATGTACCCTAAAACCTAAAGTATAATAATAAAAAAATAAATAAATAAAAAAAAAGAAAAGCAAAGCTTAAAAGTTTGGAAAATTTGAAGCCTAGCCATGTGGTAGAAAATAATGCCCATTTTCACAAGAAGAATCCAAGCAGGCTGAGGCGCAACCATTTGATAGAGATATTTGCATAACTATAATGGAGCCAAGTGGTAGTAGCCAAGACAATGGGAAAAAGTCCTTGAAGGATTTTTTTTTCCAAGATGGTGGATGGGGGCAGGGTTAGCCTGCCTCTCCCACTTGGAAGAACAGAATAGTGTAGGGAGATTCACACTGTGAACTTTTTCAAAGAACCACCACAGGAAGTTACCAGGAAAACTGAAAGAATTCACAGATCGTTTGAAAGAGGCCACAGCATACTCTGCAAGACAGGTGAAAAGCTGTGTTTTTGGAGTATAGGAGGGGAAGAGCCTGCCTCCAAACACACATCTCCATGGGGAATCTGAAAATCCAGATCACAGGAGAAGGCTTTAACCTTACCTAGAGCTGGAATGGATTTAGGGAGTGGCGTGAAATAAAAAAGTAGAGGTGACAGTGGGAAGAGCCTTGTAGGCATTCCCAGTCTCCAGAACAAGCCCAGGGAAGCCATCCCTGACTGTATCTCACAGGGTCCCTTGGGGAAGCCAGACAGTGAACTCAGGAAGGGGCTGCAGGGAGAAAGAAGCCGCCAACTGAGTTTTATGATATAATTTCAAGTGGGCATGACCTCCCTTGAACGGAATTCAGGAGGCAAGTGGAAACTGTGTGCAGATATGAGTGCAGGAGCTAGGCACCTGGCCTTGCAGGCAGATGGAGAGGTGTGTGGCTTGAAAGCTGTGCATGCTTTCTCAGTGGGAAAGATTACGGCCTTGGGCAGGACTGACCTGTGTGCACAGGCTACCTGGATCTAAACCCAGTGCTGTTAGCGCTGTGGGAGTGAAACTGGCCTCATCAACTGTGTGGGAGCTGGGTGAGGCCTACCACTGCCAGTTATTCCTAACTCCCCTTGTGAACTCTACTGCACAGTAGAGGCAGTTATACTCCCCTCTGAAACATAGCTGTACTGGCCTAAGAACCACCCCCCAACCCCCACAGTGGCCATGGCAGGCCCCTCCCAAGGAAAGTCTGAGCTCAGACCTGCCTAACCCTCTTCCACCTGATGGTATTTCTCTACCCACCATGGTAGCTTAATACAAAGGTCATAAACTCTTGGGAGCTTTATGGCCCCATCCATCACTTGAGAAACACCAGAATATTTCCCCTGGCCAACTTAGGGCAAACTCAAATTCCACTGCTACTACTGCAGCTGGTGCTCAGTCTTCCTAAATTAACTCAGACAGTCTCAGATATTTGGGGTTCACGTAACTTGTAAAGGAAAACTTATCAGATTAATAGCAGATTTCTCAGCAGAAACCTTATAAGTCAGAAGGGATTGGGACCTATCTTTAGCCTCCTTAAACAAAATAATTGTCAGCCAAAAATTCTGTATCTAGCAAAACTAAGCTTCATAAATGAAAGAGAGATAAAATATGTTTCAGGCAAACAAATGCTGAAAGAATTTGCTACTAGCAAACCTGCACTACAAGAAATGCTAAAAGGAGTTCTAGATTTTGAAACAATACCTCAATATATACACCAAAATAGAACTTCCTTAAAGTATAAATCTTACAGGTCTTATAAAACAACAACACAATGAAAAAAAAACAAGGTATTTAGGCAACAACTAACATGATGAATATAATGGTACCTTACATCTCAATACTAACATTAACTGTAAATGGCCCAAATGCTCCACTTAAAAGATACAGAATGGCAGAATGGATTAAAAAAACCCCACAAACCAAGTATCTGCTGTCTTCAAGAGACTCACCTAACACACAAGGACTCACATAAACTTAAGGCAAAGGACTGACAAAAGATATTCCACACAAATGGAAACCAAAAGTGAGCAGGAATAGCTATTCTTACATCAGACAAAACAGACTTTAAAGCAACAACAGTAAAAATAGACAAAGAAGGACATAATATAATGATAAAAGGATTAGTCCAACAGGAAGGTATTACAATCCTAAATATATATGCACCTAACACTGGAACTCCCAAATTTATAAAACAATTACTAGTAGATCTAAGAAATGAGATAGGCAGCAACACAATAATAGTTGAAGACTTCAATACTCCACTGACGGCACTAGATAGGTCATCAAGACAGAAAGTCAACAAACAATGGACTTAAACTATACCCTAGAACTAATGGACTTAACAGATATTTACAGAACATTCTTCCAAACAACTGCAGAATATACGTTCTTCTCATCAGCACATAGAACATCCTATAACATAGACCATATGATAGGATACAAAGCAAATCTCAATAAATTTAAGAAAATCAAAATCATATCAAGTATCTTTTCAGACCACATTAGAATAAAACTGAAAATCAACTCCAAAAAGAACCCTCAAACTTTACAAATACATGGAAATTAAAAAACCTGTTCTTGAATAATATTTGAGTAAACAATGAAATCAAGATGGAAATTTAAAAATTCTTTGAACTGAATGATAATATTGACACAATTTATCAAAACCTCTAGGATACAGCAAAAGTGGTGCTAAGAGGAAAGTTCATAGCATTAAATGCCTACATCAAAGAGTCTGTCAAATAGAAACAGCCTAATGTGAAACCTCAAGGAACTGGAGAAACAAGAACAAGCTAAACCCAAACTCAGCAGAAGAAAAGAAATAACAAAGCTCAGAGCAGAATTAAACAAAATTGAAACAAAAAATTACAAAATGTAAATTAAACAAAATTCTACTTCTTTGAAAAGATAAACAAAATTGATAGAACGTTAGTGAGGTTAATCAAGAAAAGAAGAGAGAAGATCCAAATAAGCTAAATTAGAAACAAAACTGGAGATACTACAACCAATACCATGGAAATACAGAAGATCATACAAGGTTACTATGAACACCTTTACACACACAGACTAGAAAATCCAGAGTAGACGGATAAATTCCTGGGAATATACAACCCTCCTAGATTAAATCAGGAAGAAATAGAAACTCTGAACAGACCAATAACAAGCAGCAAGATTGAATCAGTAATAAAGAAATTGGCAACAACAAAAAAGTCCAGGACTGAAGGGATTCAGAGCTGAATCTATCAGACATTCAAAGAAGAATTGGTAACAATCCTACTGAAAGTATTCTGACAGATAGAGAAAGAGGGAATCCTCCCTAAATCATTCTATGAAGCCAGTATCACCCTAATACCAAGACCAGGGAGCAAATAAATAAAACTACAGATCAATATCCCTGATGAACACAGATGCAAAAATCCTCAACGAAATACTAGCTAACTGAATTCAACAGCATATCAAAAAGATAATACACCATGATCAAGTGGTTTTCATACCAGAGATGCAGGGATGGTTTAATATATGCATATCAATATATATGATATATCACATAAACAAAATTAAAAACAAATATCATATTATCATCTCAATAGACACAGAAAAAGCATCTGATAAAATCCAGCATCCCTTTATGATTAAAAACCCTCAACAAAATTGGCATAAAAGAGACATACTTCAAAGTAATAAAAGCCATTTATGACAAACCCACAGCCAATAACATACTGAATGGGGAAAATTTGAAAGCATTCCCTGTGCTAACTGGAACTGCAAACTGGAAGACAAAGATGCCCACTTTCACCACTTCTATTTTACCTAGTACTGGAAGTCCTAGCCAGAGCAATCAAACAACAGAAAGAAATAAAGGACATCCAAATCAGTAAAGAGGAAGTCAAACTGTCACTGTTCACTGATGATACGATTCTATACCTAGAAAACCCTAAGGACTCATCCAGAAAGCTCCTAGTTTTGATAAGTGAATTCAGTAAAGTCTCAGGATACAAAATCAGTGTACATAAATCAGTAGCACTGCTATACACCAACAACAACCAAGCTGAGAATCAAATCAAAACATGAATCTCTTTTACAACAGCTGCAAAAATTTTTAAATATTTAGGAATATACTTAACCAAGGAGATGAAGGACCCTTACAAGGAAAACTTAAGTCACAGATGACACAGAGAAATGGAAACCCATCTCATGCTCATGGGTGGGTAGAATCAATGTTATGAAAATGATCATACTGCTTAAAACAATCTATATATTCAATACAATTCCCATCAAAATAACATCATTCTTCACAGAACTAGAAAAACAATCCTAAAATTCATATGGAACCAAAAAGGAGCCCAGATGGCCAAAGCAATACCAAACAAAAAGAACAAATCTGGAGGCATCACATTACCCAACTTCAGATTAGAACATAAGGCTATAGTTACCCAAACAGTATGGTACTGGTATAAAAATAGGCACACAGATATGTGGAATAAAATAGCCCAGAAATAAATCCAGATACATCCAACTGATCTTCAAGAAAGTATACAAAAACATAAAGTGGGGGAAAAGATGCCCTATTCAATAAATGGTACAGGGAAAACTGGCTATCCTCATGTAGAAGAATGAAAATGGATCCTCATCTCTCACCTTATACAAAAATCAACCCAAGATGGATCAAAGACTTAAATCTAAGACCTGAAACCATAAAAACTCTAGAAGATAACATCGGAAAAACTCTTCTGGATATCGGCTTAGGCAAGGAATTCATGACTAAGACCCCAAAAGCAAATGCAACAAGAACAAAAAGAAATAAGTGGGACCTAATTAAACTAAAAAGTATCTGAATATCAAAGAAATAATCAGCAGAAGAAACACGCAACCCACAGTGTGGGAGAAAATCTTAGCAAACTATACATCCAACAAAGGACTAATATCCAGAAACTATAAGGAACTCAAACAAATCAGCAAGAAAAAAACAGTCCCATCAAAGAGTGGGCTAAGGACGTGAATAGACAATTCTCATAAGAAGATATACAAATGACCAAAAAACATACGGAAAAAAATGCCCAACATGACTAATTATCAGGGAAGTGCAAATTAAAACCACCATGCAATACCACCTTACTCCTGCAATAATGGCCATAATTAAAAAATAAAAATAAAAAAATAAAAAGAAACAGCCAGGCGCAGTGGCTCACGCCTATAATCCCAGCACTTTGGGAGGCCAGCCGAGGCGGGCGGATCACGAGGTCAGGAGATTGAGATCATCCTGGCTAACATGGTGAAACCCCATCTCTACTAAAAAAAGGATATAGTGAAAGGGAACACTTTTACACTGCTGGTGGGAATGTAAACTAGTACCATCACTATGACAAACAGTATGAAGATTCCTTAAAGAACTAAAAGCAGAACTGCCATTTGATCCAGCAATCCCACTACTGGGTATCTACCCAAAGGAAAATAAGTCATTATATGGAAGAGACACATGCACACACATGTTTATAGCAGCACAATTCAAATCAGCAAAAACAGTGAACCAACATAAATGCCCATCAACATACAAATGGATAAAAAAATGTTACATATATACACCATGGAATACTACTCAGACATAAAATGGAATGAAATAATGGCCTTTACATCAACTTGGATGGAGCTGGAGGTCATTATTCTAAGTGAAGTAACTCAAGAATGGAAAACCAAATATTGTGTGTTCTCACTTACAAGTGAGAGCTAAGCTATGAGGATGCAAAGGCATAAGAATGATATAATAGGACTTTGGGAACTTAGGGGGAAGAGTGCTGTGGGGAGGAATAAAACTACATATTGGGTACAGTGTACACTGCTCGGGTGATGGGTCCACCAAAATCTCAGAAATCACCACTAAAGAACGTATCTATGTAACCAAAACCACCTGTACCCCAAAAACTATTAAAATAATAAAATAAAATAAAAATATAAAAAAAAGTCCTTGAAGGCATTTCAAAGACCTTCATGGCAGCCCCTCTTATCAAAGGCCCAGAGGCCCAGAAGGACTGAATGTTTTGGGGGCCAACCCCAGAATGCCACTGTCCTGCGTCACCCCAGGAAGCTGCTCCTTATATTCTGGCCACTCTAGCTCTGGGCTCAGCTCAAAGGGTCCGAGATATTGCTTGGGCCTCGACTCTTGGAGCTTTCATGTGGTGTTAAGCCAGTAGGTGTGCAGACTGCAAGAATGAAGGAGGCTTGGCAGTCTCTGCCTAGATTTCAGAGGATGTATGAGAAAGCTTGAGCACCCAGGCAGAAGCCTGCCATAGGGGCATATCTTTCACAGAGAACCTCTACTAGGGCAGTGCAGAGGGAGAATGTGGGGTTACAGCCCCCACACAGATTCCAAACTGGCGTACCGCCTAGTGGAGCTACAGGAAAGGGCTGCTGTTCCCCAGACTCTAGAATGGTAGAGCCATAGGCAGCTTGCATCCTGTGCCTGGAAAGCTGCATACACTCAAGTCCAACCTGTGAGAGCAGCCACTGGAGCTGTACCATGCAAAGGCACAGCCTGGAGCTGCTCAAGGTCTTAAGGGTTCACCCCTTGCACCAGTGAGCCCTTGATGTGGGACATGGAGTTAAATGAAATTATTTTGGAGTTTTAAGAGTTAGTCTGTGCTGCTGGGTTTCAGACTTGTGTGGGGCCTGTAACCCCTTTCTTTTGGCCATTTTCTCCCCTTTGGGAACAGAAGTGTTTACTCAATGCCTGTACCCTCATTGTATCTTGGAAATATATAAATTATTTTGATCTCACAGGCTCATAGGTGGAAGGAACTCATCTCCAGATGAGACTTTGAACTTGGACTTGGACGTGGGACTTTGAGTAAAGCTGAAATAACCTAAGACTTTGGGGGACTATTGGGAAGGCAGGATTGTATTTTGCAACGTGAGAAGGACAAGAGATTTGGGTGGCCAGAGGTGGGATGATATAGTTTGGATATATGCCACTACCAAATCTCCTGTTGAAGTGTAATTCCCAGTGTTGGAGATGGGGCCTAAGGGGAGGTGTCTGAGTCATGGGGGCAGATCCCTAGCAACTTGCTGCTGTCCTCGCAATGGTGAGTGGGTACTCACAAGATGTGGTTGTTTAAAAGTGTGTGGCACCTCCTTGCTTCCCTGTTTTACCGTGCGATGTGTCTACTCCTGCTTCATCTTCTGCCATGAGTAAAAGCTCTCTGAGGTCTCCCCAGAAGCTGAGCAGATACCAGTGCCATACTTACTTGTAAAGCCTGAAGAACTGTGAGCCGATTAGACTTCTTTTTTTTTTTTTTAGATGGAGTGTCGCTCTGTCACCAGGCTGGAGTGCAGTGGTGCGATCTTGGCTCACTGCAACCTCTGCCTCCTGGGTTCAAGTGATTCTCCTGCCTCAGCCTCCCGAGTAGCTGGTACTACAGGTGTGTGCCACCATGCCCAGCTAATTTTTGCATTTTCAGTAGAGACTGGGTTTCACCATATTGGCCAGGATGGTCTTGATTTCTTGATCTCGTGATCTGCCTGCCTTGGCCTCCCAAAGTGCTGGGATTACAGGCCTGAGCCACCGCGCCCAGCTAGACCTCTTTTCTTTATTAATTACCCAGTCTCAGCCATTTCTTTATAGCAAAGCAAGAATGGCCTAACATGAACTGATTCTCTGATTTATTGCATCAGAGGGTGACAGTTCTGGGTCTCCCAAGATCCACCCCTCTGTCAAGTCTCCTGCCTGGACTTTAAAAATTTCTGAATGACCTACAACAAATCATGCGGCAATAACCTTTAGAGTTAAACTATGTGCAGCATGATTTTATCTTTATATATTTATTGAGATGTTTTCTCCTTGGCACTTCCTTTTTACTTTCTGGCCTTTTCCTCTTCAAACTAGACCTTGGAGCATCTTACCTTGGATACAGGTTATTATAAGCAGAAGGAGGAAACGAAGTAGCCAATTGCTTGGCTTTTCAAGTTCAAAAGCTTGTTTTGATTTTTTAAGAACATGGACTTTGAGCTATAAAGTCTGAGCCCAGATGGACTCTTGGAAGAATTTTTTTTCCAATAAAAGTCAATTATTTTTTAGATCTCCAACTCCCCAAGAAAAGATAAAGATTCCCAAGGATGTGTGGTGGAGCAGAATGTCAGAAAAGATAATGAGAGCTAGATGCTCATGAGATTCTGCCAGAAGGGGTCATGTGCCCTTCCATGTCCTGGCTGAGTCCTGATGAGGGGGCAGGGGATTTGAGAGCAGAGAGGACTTAAAGCTAGCTTCTCTGTCAATAGTTTCTAGTTCCTCGGAATGGCAAATGTCAAAGTATAAATTTTCTTAATTAAAAAACATGACTTCCGCTGGGCGCGGTGGCTCATGCCTGTAATCCCAGCACTTTGGGAGGCTGAGGCAGGTGGATCATGAGGTCAGGAGATCAAGACCATCCTGGCTAACATGGTGAAACCCCGTCTCTACTAAAAAATACAAAAAAAATTAGCCGGGCATGGTGGCTGGTGCCTGTAGTCCCAGCTACTTGGGAGGCTGAGGCAGGAGAATGGCGTGAACCCAGGAGGCAGAGCTTGCAGTGTGCGAAGATCGCGCCACTGCACTCCAGCCTGGGAGACAGAGCGAGACTCCGTCTCAAAAAACAAACAAACAAAAAACAAAACAAACAAACAAAAACATTAAACTGGAATGCAATTAAATTTTTCTCCTGGGCAGGTTGATAATGAAAACGACAGTTGGGGAACACTGCTCTAGAGCCCCAGTGACCCCTAAGAGGCCTTGTTACATGATGCTCCACAATTAATTTTAAAGGACACTCAGACATGTTTTGTCTTATTTCTAAATTGTGGATAATTCTCCTTAAACTAAGGGAGACATAGAGTACAAATTGTTGTATGGGGCATCTAGGCAGAGTGGGCCAAAGACATCTAGCTTCAGAGAGTTCCCCTCAAAGGCATGAGACCAGAAAAATATCTGCTTGGGATTCAAAGTCCTTAAGAATCAGCTGAGCGAGAATAGACCTGGCGTGGACCAGAGTTGGAAGAGTTGCTCAGAAGATGCCACAGCAGATGGATGGCATCAGGCAGCAGCCACACACCATTCCCTGGCACCCTTGCATCCTTCTGGACTGTACCTGTTCCTACAGGGGTAGGGAGAAAGCTGGCCCTGAATTGAATCAGATTACCTTTCCAATAGCCATCACAATGGGGACTCAAAATGGAAACTAAGCTCATGCAAAGAAAAATATAGCACATCATATTTCTTATGCCCACCCCCCCCCACATGTGTGACATGGAATTTTGCTTCCTTACATGTTTCGAAGGAAAAGGAGGTGAGGAGCACCCAGTAATGCAGTGAATAGAATGCTGGATTCCGGAATCCTTCTTGAGAATCTGGAATAGACACTGAGCAGAGCCACTGAAGGGCCTGCCCTGGGCCTCGGTGAGCTTTTCCTGCAGGAATCTTTACAGGTGTTGGGATATGGGGGCATAGGGATTGTCAACTTTGACAATGAAAGGTCAAACATCCAGGATTGAATTAATTAGAAGAGATGATGGTCTTTCTCCAGAAAATTTGGCTTCCAGCTCTTCCCTTTTGCCCACTGGGCTATGACGTCTTTCCAGGTGGTGAAATCATGTCTGAATTGAAGTGCTGAGCACTTTTCTTCCTGAGCTGCTTGAAGCCCAAGAAAAGAGCCCTGAGCACTGTGAAGTGAAGCTCCCATGAATAATTATGGTGAGATTTTATTGCCAAATAAAACATTCAGTTCCATGGGCTAAGGTAACCAACTCTGCATAAATGAGGAGGATGGCCCAGGGCCTGTGTCAGCCACAGCTGTGCTCAGCTTCTAGCCCAGAGGAAGCTCCATCGAAGCCCCTGTAGTGTAAAGGATACTTCTGAGAAAGTTGAAACCCTCATTCTCATAGACATATAGAATGAACTTGTGTTGGAGATGTATTCAACTCATTAATGAAGGAGTCAGTAAGACGGTAAAGCTGGTTTAAGGAGGATTTGAGGAACTGAGTATTGATAAGCATTTAAAAATACAGATTGAAATTATTTGCCAAGTTAGATGCAAAACTTATTAATGCCTACATGGCACATGAAACCAAAAACTTTGGAGTTATTTTCTGTGCTAGAGAGAAATCATTTGTGTTTCTCCTGGACAGAAGTCTGTGTTACGAAACATCACAGAATCTAATTACTAGTCAGCAAAGTCAAACACAGGTATCTTCTCCCAGTTTAATACTCCCTGGGCAGGCCTATTAAGCCATGCCTGTTGAAAGAACCTCATTCTTCCCCTTTGCCTTATCTTCAAGTCTTGGAAAATATATCTTAATAGTAACTCTTTGAAAAACTGCTGACAGTGTCTAGAGCTTATCAAAGAGCTATAAACCCTGTTAAATCAGTGCTTTGGGGCCTGAATATATATGCACCATAATTGAGGAAAACACACAGCCCATTGCAGAAGAGCTCTGGCTGGAGGAAGGGACTGGCTGGGAGATGCAGGGAGCTAACGGCATTTTGTGTTATCGAGCATCATGTGATTATTACTTTGGACTCAAATAGGGATTTTGGCTCAGCTTAGGTAAAAAAAGAAAATGAAGCAAAGAGAACAGGTTGTCTGATTTCTGGTTCAGCCACTGACTGAATGGGTGACCTGGGCAGCTCACAGAAGATCTCTGTAGGTGATGGCTTGTCTCCAAAGAGGGCTCCCCACAAAGAACTCTGCCTCTAATTTTAACACCATCGTGCAGATCCTCCATCGTGATGCAGGCTGTCCCCGTGACTCGAATTTTCCAGTGGAATGTCGGGAATTGATGCTACCTATGCTTCAGGAAGGATTACAGCCCCTGTGTTTTGTTTTTGGAAGCAGTTAGGCACATAACTGTGACTGTCCTGCTGGAGAGGGAGGCCACAAGCAGGGGCCCTGGAGGATGAGGGGCCACATGGAGGGTGAGGCCTCAGAGAGGAGTGCGGAAGTTCTGGACATGTGAATGAAGGTGCCACCTTGGACGTTCCAGCCCCGTCGAGGCTTCAAGGACACCAGACCCATCCATCGTGTGATAACAGCCAACAAGAGCCCCTAGGTGAGTGCAGCAGGACCACCCTGCCAAGCCCCTCAGCCCACAGAATTGTGAGAAAGATTAAACTGTTGTATTCCACTAAGTTTTGGGTTATGATGGATAACCGAGATGCTGCTCCCAGCAACCACTTCTAGGATTCCCTTCCAGAATGACTATGCCTTGATTCTCAGTCTGATGGACAAGGTTGTGTGTGCCTCACCCCTATGAAATCAGCACTGTTCTGTAATGACAGGCACGCAATGCTCATTTGAGAAAGGAAGCCTTTGTTGCATTTGAGAGGGATGGAAATGCTACTCTGCTGAAGTGAGCACCTGGACAACAAAATGAGGGATTTTAGAAGTTTCTCTTGACCCAAAAGGAAGATTGCAGCCCAGCTATAAAGGAACCCATGTCTGCTAAGTACCCTATTATATTTTCCTCATGTTTCTTGCCTTGATGTTTTTGTTCCACTCAGGTCTTTGTTCAGACTTCACCTCCTCACAGGGACCTCTCCTGAGCCCCTCTCTAGATTGGCCCCTCTGCCACTCCAGGTCCCTTCCTGTGCTTTATCCTGCTCTCCACCTGATGTCATGTAACTTTTTTTTTTTTTTTTTTTTTTTTTTGAGACAGAGTCTCACTTTGTCGCCAGGCTGGAGTGCAATGGTGCAATCTCGGCTCACTGCAACCTTTGCCTCCCAGGTTCAAGTGATTCTCCTGCCTCAGCCTCCCAAGCAGCTGGGACTACAGGTGTGTGCCACCATGCCTGGCTAATTTTTTTTGTATTTTTAGTAGAGACAGGGTTTTGCCATGTTGGCCAGGCTGGTCTTGAACTCCTGACCTCAAGTGATCCACCTGCCTCTGCCTCCCAAAGTGCTGGGATTACAGGTGTGAGCCACCGCACCCGGTCATGTGGTCATATAACTCTTTATGTGCCCTTGTCTCTCCCTAGACTGTTGGCTTCCTAAGGGCAGGCACTTTGTCTTTATATCTCCAGCCCCCCAAACATATTTGCCAGTCAAGGAATATTTGTTGAGTGAATGACTAGTGTTTCCCAACTTGGAAAAGAAAGACTAGAAATATTAAAGACCTTGAGGATCCCAAGAGGAAAATCTGATGACGTCCCAAGGAAAGAGCTGTGTGCCTGTATTTGGCAGCACTGACTGAGGCAGTGGGAGGGAAACATTTTTTTTTCTTCTGTATTAATTCAGTACAATAAAGAAGAAATGCCAAGATGCTATGGAAATGCACAGGAATTTAGGGTGAACCTCTACCACAGTGAAAATGCTGAAGCTAAATGCCTTAAAAACATGCCAACGAAAGCCATTTAAAAGAACTAAAGATGTCATTGCCAAGCAAAGCCAGACTGTGTGAGAGACTCCCTAGGGTACAGTTGAGCCTGATGAGAAAACAGGGAATTTTGGGGGGGGCAGGGCGGGGGGTAGAATTCAGCTTCATTGCAATGATGAAAAGTTGCAGCATCTTCTATTGAAAGAAGCCAGGGTGCACCATTTCTTGCTATTGCAAAGTTGTACAAATCACTGAAAAAGAGGCCTTAGGGAATAATCCTGGAGCAACCCCGGGTGAGAGAGAGAGAAGCCTGACCAAATAGGTCTATTCTATCTCTATGTGGATGGTTTTATTGCTGCATAACTGGGAGCTCTGAGCAAACCTGAAAAAGGAAGAATTACTTGAGGGTGAGATTTACTATAGCAACAAAATATTTGTCTTCTAAGGAAACCTGGTTGAAAAACACAGTTTACAAGATTTTAAACAGAAACATACTTTATTAAAATAAAATAGTGTCATGATTGTTTTAAACTACTTGAGCCTACCCTAAAATAAACCTTACCCTTCATAAATCTTGTCTGTGGAGTAATTTTTGAATTCAGAATAACATTTGAAATTGCGTGATTCAATGTAAAATAAAACTAAGCTCCCTTTCCTTTGAACTATTTAAAATAGTGAATTTCAGTATTTTCTGAACATGTAAATACTGAAGGTTTTCAAACTTCTCAACATGATAGCAATAAAGAAACACCAGTATCAAATGAGTCTTAAATGTGGTTCTTGTTTTTTTCTTAGAAAATTCTAAAACATCCAACCTCAAGTTACTCCTTTCTGTCCACTGCTTGTTCTATGTTAGTGACTCAGTTTATGTTGTCTGAGTCACCTGCAGACCCCACAGTGCTGTGTTATGTCTCTCCTTAGAGTCTTTTCTTGAGATCTGGGAGTGGATTGCCCCAGGTCTTGACACAGAGACAATTTTTGGGTCACAAGGATCTCAGAGATGGCAAGGGAAGTTCAAGGAATTGCACACCTGTGATAGCTGTGTACAGAATATGTGTTGCAAAGAAATGCAAACACAAAACTTGATTCGGAGCTGAGTCTTGTACTCAGCTGCCAGCACTTTTCACTTGATAGGGGCTTCAGGAATCATTCAGTCACCATTTTCACAGTCAATTACTAAGATGGAAATAATGTCAGACTTTAAAAGAAACCTTTTTAAATGGTCTAATTTTATAAAGAAACTAAGGCTCATAGAAGCTCAGCAACTGGTCTAATGGCTCAGAAAGAATGAGAGGTAGAATTTGGAAAAGGGTGTGAGTAATATTTGGTTAACACTTAGAAAATTAAATTAGGGCAGGAAAATCACAGACAATCTTTATATGTCATGGTCTATGTTTCTGCATGTTTGCCTAACTGCAAAGTGTTTTGTACAAAGAAACATTTAAGGACTCCTGAACTATTAGGATTTTTGTGACTCTGAGTCAGATACTAAAGAAACTTGCATGTAAGTGGAAACTAGTATATGGATATTTTGCTTATAGTTAATTTTGTTAATATGATATATGCACATAGTTTAAAAGACATAGTAAAAACTGTCCTCTGTCTTACTTGATTATCATCATGTTATTTTTCTTCCTAAAGGAACCACTTTTCTTCTCTTTTTTTCTGGCATTTACACCCCATTTCTATATAATATGCTATTTTATAGAAATAGTAATATAGGCTAATTCTCAGTAATTTGAGACATTAGTTATTAACTTTTTATTTTGCTAGTTGACAACTTAACTCAGTCTGAATGTTATTTACAGTAGAACCTGAGATTAAATTTCTCAATTCTTGGTAAGTGGGAACTTGGGATGAGATTTATGGATTTTGAAAATGAAAACATGACATTTCTTGCAATGAGGTGTTGTAAGGAAAGTTCATACCTGTTTCACTACATGTGCACACATCTGATACAAAGTCACTTAAGACACAACTTTTGAGATGTGTATTATTATCATCTTTGTTTTACAGTGTTCTATGATGAGGTTCAATGAGCGTAAGTCCGAGGTTATAGAATGTGTAATTGGCGTAGCCAGGATTTAAAGTCAGATCCCTTTGACACCAAAGACCAATTTTTTTCCCCAATTTTTCATACAGCTTGTATAATAAATTTTCATACAAAGAAAACTTTGTAGTTTTTGGCCATAAATAGATGTTACAGCTGCTGCTACCTTCTTCTTGCATGAAGGAAAACCTTTGAAAATAGTTCTGTGGGTCTTGCAATGAAATATAGTGTCATCTCTGTAACTTATTGCATGAAGAGGTGAGTGGAATAAAGGAGACACCTGGCATCTGGTGGTGGGAGAAAGAAGGCCAGGCTTCCAAGTTAATTTGGTGAGAGTAAGAGGACAAAGCTGAGTCCAGCAGGCAGCAGGACTGAAACGTTTGTTCCTGAGGTTGATGCCCTCACAAAGATCCTTTGAACTCAGGCATACAGATGGCAGAGGGAAACTTGGGCTATGGAGGTGTTTCTCCAATATAGGAGTGAGAATTCTTCTCATGTTGTCTTTACCTTGGGTAGGCAAGGTGTCTCCATTCATGAGAATGTAGTATGATCTGCTAAGGTATGGCTGAATGTAACAGCAAGAGTGAAAATGGCTTCTACTCTTCTCTCACCGACTGGGGAGGAGGATGGTTCTTGCCTAAGAACATGATTAGATTCTTAAAAGGAGTTACTAAAAGATTTTGGCAGCATCTTTAATCAGCTAAGGAAATGGCCATTATGAGGTATCTAGCTCTGTGATGGCTGTCTCCTGCACTAGCAGGTCTGGAAGTGAGTGTGGAGTGGTGATGGTGGAGGGCCAAAGAATTTAGATAAATTCCTCGGTGCAGCAAAGCAAAGGGGAAACTCCACTGTGACACAGGTGGCCTTGCAAATCACGGTGTGGGATGACAATGCTCCTGTTCTTTCTGTTGTTTTTAAATTCGACTGTCTCTTAGAATTAATATTTGTCCTTGGAAGTGGTGTGTGTGTGAGTGTGTGTGTGTGTGTGTGTGTGTGTGTGTTTGTGTTTTGGTCTGTTTGATTGACTTAAGAGTTACTTCTTGGGCAATGAAAAGAATAGAGCAGCAAAGCTGCAGCTTATTCTGGTGGAGAGACCTCAAAAGAATGGGGCTTGGGACCCTCAACTCCCCCAAAGACCAAATGCAGATTTGATCTCTGTTCTGCTGGGACCCAAAGAGCTATGTTAGCATAACTATTTGCACATTGGGGAAATGCAGCACCATAAAGACACTGGAGAGACTAATCTCTGTGAGTAGAGCATGGGATTTTCTAGAAAGGTGGCAGAAATTCACATGGGGATGAGAATTAGACAAAAGCACTTTTGCAAAAAAGGTACATAACAGCAAAGTTAGGAGCTAGGAGCATCCATGAAAGCTCTCTTTGTGAAGTTTTAACTTCTTAGTTGCTCTTTTCTTTTGGATCAATAGAAAAGCCTTAATTAGGATATAGAAAAATATAGATGTTTCTCCCTTTTGTTCTGTAGTTCCCTCATTAGTTTAAATCTTCAGTAAGGTTTTGTGTGTGATCTGGTGAGGACAAGAGGACCAGACAGTGAAGGTGGGTGTGTCTTACCCCTCATCAACCCCTTTGGTGGAATCTGTGCAAAGGAAGGTGTCCTGGGAATTGATCAGCCATGAGGTTGAAGGAAGCATGATAAGAGACAATGAGGACTGGCTGGGCGCAGTGGCTCACGCCTGTAATCCCAACCCTTTGGGAGGCCAAGGTGGGTGGATCACGAGGTCAGGAGTTCGAGACCACACTGGCCAACATGGTGAAACCTCATCTCTACTAAAAATACAAAAATTAGCCAGGCATGGTGGCGCATGCCTGTAATCCCACCTACTCAGGAAAATTGCTTGAACCTGGGAGGCAGAGGTTGCAGTGAGCTGAGATCGCACCACTGCACTCCAGAGCAAGATTCTGTCTGGAAAAAAAAAAAGAGAGAGAGAGACAATGAAGACCAGTTGCCCAGTGAACAGATTGGGAGAGAGTCACATGAATCTCTTGCCTCTCCTTTCTTAAGGTGAATGGTGAAAGTAGGAGGTGAATGTAACTTAGGTTACATTAGCTTATTTGAGGAATAGCATAATTCTACAACAAAGACTGTCTGGGCTATGAAAATCAGAGCTTGTTTGTCTTGAAAATGTCACTAGCTGTGTCACTTTTTCATTTGACTTGTTTGTGTTTTTAGGGTATCAAGGAACAACTGATGTGAACACATGCGAACATCAGAACATACAAACATGTGAAAACATCTGTGACTAAAAACTGTAAATTAAAATACACACTCTAGGAAAATACATACAGCTCTGGGAAAACTGGTGGTGGTAGTAATAGTATAGCTTTTGGAACTTCTCAAATTGCCCGCAAAAAGAGGTAGGGCAACTAGACAGCAAAACCCAAATCCATGCAGAACATTAACAAAATTAGGAAACAAAATATCTCCAGGAATTTCAAAATACAAGTGGGTGGGGGCAAACCACCAACAGCCGCAAGAGCTATGAGCTATTGGCTTCCGCATGGGAGAAGTGAAAGGGGCCACTGATGTATGTGATAGATCTGAGAACAGGAGAACCCCCACATGGCCAAACAGGGATGCACTGGGGAGCAAAGCAAGTGAGAGCAGTGTCTGAAGCTGAGAGCGCTTTTCCCACTACTATCACAGTTATGTGAGAGGGACGGCAGCAAGGTCTGAAGGCCCAACTCCTGTGAACTCTTAAAGCAGAACAGCATGGCTTCCCTCCACACGAGGGCCCACGCTGGGGAGGGCCTGCTGGCTGGGAGTGAGGTTAGCAGGACAGGGATAAGACAGATGAAGAAAAGAAAGGGCCCAGACACAAGTGAGGAGGGGACAAAGGGAGGGCATGTGAGACACTGAACACCATATGTCTTGACTCCTCATGGGAATAGAAGAAGAGGGAACTCTGTGAAGTTAGACAAGCTGCCAAAACCCAGACTTCTCAAGGTTTAGGAAAATGAAATTCACATCAGAATGAGCAGCAGAACAATAATTAGGGAAAATTCCATGCGTAATTACTAAGGAATAAAAGACAATGGAGAACATAATCATATCCTTGCTGATAATGAAAAACTGACAGAAAGATGCACTGTCTTGTGTTGTTTAACCTCTTCATTTTAAAGATGAGGACAGTGAGAACTGGAGAAGTTTGGTAAATGGCCATGCTATCATAAAGTCAAATGGCGACAGAGCTAAGACTGCTGGGCCATAAAGATTTAGACAACCTTATGAACTTTAAATCTGCTCCTCTGCTCCTCTGATGTATCACAGATAGCTTTTAATCCTTTTAAGCAATTATTCCTTATCATCCTGTGATATGTTAAGTGTGACTGGGGTATAAATTCCCTTTGGAGGTGTTACATGGCACCAACAACTGGCAAAGGAAATCGGAATACAATCCATGTCTTCCATGCTCACTTTATCTGTTGATGAGTTTTATAAAATTACATGCTAGAGAAACAAATCTTTTATAAAGGGAACTCATAATCTTTTAGTGACAATTTAATGAATATGTATTAAGTACACATATTGATATTTAATCCTGATCCTCTTAAAGATAGGTGGATTTGAGATGTTAAATGTGACTGAAGAAAACTGGCTTAAGAATAATCGAAGGTTATTTGTTATCAGAAATTTGTGTGAGTTTGAATGTGTGTCCGGAGTGTGGGGTGGAGAGAGGAAAGGAGAGGGGAGAAGGGAAAAGGGAGGGGAGAAGAGAGGAGGAGGTAATAATGAGCAATGGCTTTCCCTAAAGAGCTGGAATTAGGCAAGTCTCCTTGTTCACGGTTTGCTAATGTTGAAAGAAAGTGTGTTTTCTCTTGGTCTCAGCTCAGTGGGGATCTTCAAATTGCTTCCAGATCATGCCGACTAGGTGCAGTAGCTGGTCTTCCCTGAATGTCATCATCACCGCCATGATCTTCATTCCCATAGTTGCCCTCAACAGATGGAGGAGGGAGCTCCCTGGGAAAGGTTTCTTAAAGCCCAGACATGCTTCATGCCCACTGGACCCTCAGTGGGGACAGGGGGCTGGCCCTGGATGGGCAGCTAGGGCTGAATATATTTCCGCATGGCTCCCTACTCTGCTCCAGAAAAGTATTTTCCTTAAGAATCCAAGTTTCATCATTTCCATTTTCCCTGTTACTGGGGCTCTGCCCCCTTCTTCTTCTTCTTTATTAGTCTTTGATGTCTTTATAGACTCTGTGAGTGAAACACCAGCTCTGGACTCTCGCTGTCTCTCATACTATCCCTGACCATTATTTGTGTCTTCCCAATGGGTGACTCGCCTCCATTTAGTTACAGGGATGAGTGAATTTCTCATTGTACAATTGAAAACAACTTGAGGGGTATAAAATGAGGTAGAAAAACAAATTAACATTTAGAAGTATGACCTCACCACCCTGACATACAGACATCAAGGATATGGCTCTTTGTTACATCATTTCTTTATAAGTGGGCACCATATACAATTCCCAATGGCCATCTCTAAGAGAAGGTGATGGCATTACCATGATAGAACTGAAAATGCACATAAAACACAAAGGAAGCCAAAAAACATATAACAAGAAAGCACGTGTGGGAAAATAAGTTTGCTATATGTACATGCAAGAGGGATCTGAATTTACGATGTTGACAGAACCCACATCTTGACCTCTGAGGCTAACTTGTTTGGGTAACTACAGAGTTTGCAAATCTAAGTCATTCTAAGTTGGTACCCTCTGGCTGTTGGCCAAGATAAGGTCTGAAGTCCAGATCTCCCAGTGACCGAATACAGAAAAATGTTAATGCTTTGGAAGTGTTTCAAATCTTTCAAGCCATTAGGGGACCATTTTGTGTTGTTCTAAGAAAGATAATTTACTGAAACAAATTGTTATCATATGAAATAGCCAATGCAACTCTTCGAGTCAGTTGTTTATTTCTTATTTCCTAGCAGGCTAAGGGCACCCCAGTTGACATTCCTCTCTTTCCACCAATTCTCACATTGTCCTTTGAATGTTACCTTATTACATTACAGCACTTGGACTAATCTGCCTTGTGTTAAAGTTGTTTGGTACTAAAGTAAAACAAAACTGTGTCATAAGAGTATCATATGGAGACAGACTGACTTGGAGGAACAGGTGGGCCCAAGTCCCATAGAGAACATAGGGGGCCAAGAAGGGGCTCCCTCATCAAGGCAGGAAAAACAATAGAGAGAAGGCAAATTAGACAGTGACTGCTGGCTGAAACATTTCACCTCTTTTTTTTCTAGCAACGTCTGACAAAGTTTTGCACCATGTATATACTGGGTAGCAAATAACTTAGACAAGCAAAAGGTGCCACCTGACACTGGGATTTCAGGAGGGAGGGCAATGAAGAAAATCCAGCCTTGGTGAGTAGGGAAAGGGGCAGAGAGGAGAGAGGATGGTTTAGCTGGAGTTGACTTAAGAAAGAATTCTCAAAGGTTCAAGACTCATTGCACACAATGGAGTCCCAAGATGACTGAGAATCTAACTGAAAACACATCCTAGGGTCTCCCATGTCTCTTCTAGGAAACTATGAAGAGGCTTCCCTAGCATAGACATTCACCTCTGGCACTTTAGGAAAGTTGCCCCCAAAATGTTTCTGGATTGATTTATGGTAAATTCCCTACCTCATCGCTGTTTACATTTTGAGTTAAAACTTTCTTTGTTGTTATGGGGCTGATCTGAGCACTATAGGATGCTTAGAAGCATCCCTAGCCTCTACTCAGTAAATGCCAGCAGCACCTCCTCATTGAGCTGGGTGATAGCTGCTCTCTCCTCCTGGGAACCTTTGAGATATTCATGTGATTTTGAGGTCTCTGGGACACGACATGTGGAAGCCACACTTTTTCAGGCAGGGCGGAGAGGCCCCTCCTTCTTTTTTACACCTTATCATCTGGGGAATAAAACATGTTGTGGTTCTCCTATATTCTTCTGACATGTTCAAGGAACACTGCGTAAAGTCAAATAACTTCATCTTTCCTTTTTGGTCTGGGATAAAATTTGAACCCATTTGGGCTATCCCATAGGACTACTCAGTGACAGACACCATCTTGTTCTTTGCATTCCTGTGCCCTCTGACAATGCTGTTTTTGCTATTTCTCCCCTTCTCCATCTCAAGGAGCCAAACCTGGATATTCCCTGATCTTGGAGGTTGCAGGGCAGAAAGATAGGTTTTCCCAGAAAAATTCTCTGCCTGGTTTTCATTTTCAAAAATTTCAACTCATGGAAGAGACTATGCTGTGTAGTGAGGGAAGGGAGAAATATTTCTTCAGTCAGAAGGGCAGGAGATACCAATGGGTCCCAGGGAGATTATTTTCCTTGGCAATGCCCTCAGGGGGGTTGGAGAATCTCAGAAAGGAGACATACCTGGTGTACCTAAGGGTTTTTATGTTCTTCCCACCAGGACTTCTGCCTGGACAGCAATTCCCACACCTATGCTTAACTCAGAAGCATAGAGTTACCTGCCTCTTCATCTTCGAGGGTGAAACGTAAAAAATAACCACTGTGTTGCAAGACCGTGTTATCCTCAGGGGCAGGTTCCAAAGATGGCCATGGTATCTCCTATCTTGAAAGCTGTTTTGCAATGCAACCTTGCCTCTCCCATCAAAATATGAGGTCTATTTTCCCTGCCCTAATCCTGGTTGGCTATATAACTCTTGAAACCAACAAAATGCGGCGTAAGATGCTGCATGACATTCAGGTTAGGGCTGTGCAACTTCTGCCTGGTTCTCTTGAGATGCACAATCAGTGGGAAGCCACATGTAGGAAGTCCAGTCATCCTGAGACTGCCATCCTGGAAAAGACACATGTAGTTGTTGAAGGTCAAGAGCCCCAGCTGAGCTCCCAGCAAGCATCTAGCCTCATCAGCCCGCCATGTGCTGACGCATCCTGGGCATCCCACCCAGTGGAGTCTTTGGCTGCCTGAAGCCCGAGTCAACATCGGACTGCAGCCACATGAGAGACTGAAGCAAGAATCATCCAATCCAGCCATCCCCAAATTCCTGAATCACAAAACCATGAGCAAAAGAAAAGAGTTGTTTTAAGCCATTACGTTTTTGGGATAATTTGTTACACAGCAATAATAGATGGAATAACCTCTCTGAATTTTCTGTTCTCTTCAAAAACCCTAGGACTTCCGCATGACCCTGGGATGGAGAGAGCCACATTATAATTTAGTAGATTTTCTTACCAGCCCTGCAAGATAGAGGTCCTGAGTCAGATTGATAGGATTTTACTTTTGATCTAATAATATGACTTTTCCTGCAAACATGAGCTTATGAAGGAGAATTAATTCTTGCCATACTTACCTACCTGACTGTCTTTTCCTTTACAATGAGTTCTTTCCTAGCAGATCTTCAATCCTTTCTGTGAATAGGTTCCTGAGAGGCCCACCCAGAGCCTCATCAGAAATAGCAGACATGCCTGAAATTTGTGGTTAATGCTGAGACCCAAGCTAGAACCTCAGCTGCTCTTTCCACAGATGGTTGTGAATGAGCGAACAGGCACCGTTAGTCTGGATTGTGATGCCACCAGAACCTGAGTTTCCTTTGGATCACTGACCCAGGCCACAACATGAGCCCTGGCCACCATTGCCGTGTCCACAGCTGCATCCCTAGCTCCTGGCCTGTTGCTTAGCACATAGTAACTATTCAGTAAATATTAATTGCATGCATAAACTAAGGTTGAGAAAGAGGGCAGAAACAATGGAATAAGGGATTTATGTTAAATTTAGGATTTACAAGTGAGGCAGGAAAGTTAACAAATGCTATTTTATTTTTCTTGCCATTGCTTTAGCATGAAAAACATTTTTATCTTTGTGTTTTCAACCTAGAGGAACTTCAGTCTTTATCTGAAAGGGAAAAATGAATTCAGCCTCTAGGATTAGTTCCTCAGTTGAGTGATGCATAGGTAACCTTCAGGTTTCTATTTCTTTTTTTTTGTTTTTTTGAGACAGAGTCTTGCTCTGTCGCCCAGGCTGGAGTGCAGTGGCGCAATCTGGACTCACTGCAAGCTCCGCCTCCCGGGTTCACGCCATTCTCCCGCCTCAGCCTCTCGAGTAGCTGGGACTACAGGTGCCCACCACCATGCCCGGCTAATTTTTTTTTTTTTTTGTATTTTTGTAGAGATGGGGTTTCACCGTGTTAGCCAGGATGGTCTTGATCTCCTGACCTCATGATCCGCCTGCCTCGGCCTCCCAAAGGGCTGGGATTACAGGCGTGAGCCACCGTGCCCAGCCTCAGGTTTCGATTTCTATTCCTGCCTCTGTAAAGGTGATTTCTTTCAAAGTTCCTTTCAACTGAGAGATCACATTTCCCTTTAGACGTTATTCTAGGTCTCTATTATCAAGCTTAATTAAAAAAAAAATACCCCAGGCTCCTGAAGTGTTCTAGTTCCTACTTGTATGAAGTTTAAATAAAATATTTGATTTTTCTCTCTCTAATTTTCCTACATAACTAGTAAGTCAGTGTTTGTCATAACACTGCATACACATCAGGTCCCTTCCAAGTGTTAATTCTAGCTCTGGAAACAAAAGTAAATATGTATACTATGGCATATTGTCAGCCAGGTTTTCTAGAGCTTTCTAGGTAATTCTGTACAAACTTTTTACAACATGACATTCATCACTTCTGATATTGTCAAGAATAGGAGTTCAGTCTGAATTCCTATTACTGACTCTTTGTTTTCCCTTTTAAAGTAAATTAAGTAAAAGTTTTTAAGATAATCTCTACAGGAACTGCCTTCTGTATTAATAGCATTTACAGGATAGTATTTGCATTATTGATATTTTGGGTATATTCTATTTATCAAGAATGGGGATGAAGGGTGCTGATATTTATGTACAGAATTTCTTGGTGTTCTCTGGCCAGTGTGCCAGACAAATCATGTTTGTCTTTTGAGTTCTGAACTTTGCTGTCCTCATTGGCCTTATTCTATGCATTTACAGCAGCATCACACAATTAAATACTATTTTGTATACTAAATTAAATTTTGTACACCAAATTTGTCCACTAAATTAAATACTATTTTGTATTGTTTGTTTTCATTTTAATTTTGTTAGCCTTGTTTAGAATCAGAATGGCTACAACTGTGGTGAATCAATGTTAGGCCCCAATAAATACTTGCTGATTTGTTCTATTTTTTTGTTTTCAAATCTATGGGCTTGAAATCAAAAGACATTCTTGAATTAACAAAAGAATGATTAATTCTGACTTTCTTCATTCTGATAAGCCTGGGCTAGGGTGTGCCTTGCCTCATGTCCCTTAGATACATATTAAAGAAAGGACATTTTCCAATGGAACTATTGTTATGCTTCATAAAACAAACGGAATTTTTATTTTGGAGGGTGTTTATTAAATGAACATGTCCCCAAGTTTTGAAGAAAGCTGGGGAGGACTGGGAGCTAATTTTTCTCATTATTAACAGGACCTCTGGTCCCTGAAGGGGGGACCCAGAGTCACCAGCCTGCCAAGAAGCACGGAGCATCTCCTCTGGAGCAGGGAGTTAGGAAGGGAACGTGTGAACCATGCAGCCAGACCTGTCTCGAAATGGCGAGACCTCTGAGGAATTCATCTGTGGTCAATGTGAGCACATGCTCCAATAATTGGTTTCAAGAGATGGAACTCACACTTGCTGTCTGGTGGCAGGCACTGTCTCAGGAGGAAAGGTCTTGGGCACAGGGTAGCAAATGGTGCAGTGTCTTCATTTTGCATCTTAGCATGGGCTCTTGTCTTGGAAACCCTAGTGGTGGCTGCAATACAGCAGGGTGGTCACACCATCGCGTTTGGAGTCATATCAACTTGGGTTAGAAATTCTGTTCATCTTTTGATTGCAGTTGATAATACCTGCTTCAGAGAATTGTTGGGATGATTAAATGCAGTCATGTTTAGAAAACCTCCCTGGTGCTTCTTGACAATAAATGGTAGCTAATGGAATTCTTATGTCTGCTCAGAGGAGCCTGGGAAGGAAGACCTGCTGAGACCAAAGAAAACAAGTTGTTTCTCTGGAGAACAGAGATATTTTCTTTCTTTGTAATAAAATTTGGCTTCTATGGACCTCCCCAAATAAACCATGGTACAAAGAGGTGTCAGACTACAAGATGTCATTAAGTGACTGCCCTGCCTGCTTTTCCATAGGGGATGGCTCTTTTATGGAAAGAGTTGAAAAGCCTTCGATTTACCATGATAAACTGCTTACAGATATGTTTTTATTTCAATTTGTCTTTCAGACTTTATTACTCAGAGCATGTGCATGGAAACAAGCATTTGGGTTTTAAAAGATGGGAGTGTTTAGTCATTGAAACATTTGGCCAGTCCCACTCAGACTCTGTGGAACCACAGCTATGACTCCTTGGAGGGAAATCTTGTCTCTTCTTTTTAAGGTAGTTTAAGCAAGGCAAGATGGTCCCATCCTTGGCTTTGAGTTTCAAAGAAAAACTCATTTATTCACGCTTCAAGCTGATTTCTGAGCACCTGGGCACACAGGGTGCAGGACACACTTTGCTGGGGAGATAGCTACAATTCTGCTACACATTATCCCCTTCATTTGGCCAGAGAACAGAGACATAGAGAGTTGAGGTAACTTGTTCAAGATCCCATAGCTTAAAAAACTGGCAGAGCTGGGATTTCTACTCAGCATCCTTACACCGCATTTTAACTATTTTACCTCTTAGATAAGGATGATCGAACATGTTAAGTAACAGATCCAAGGTCACACAGCTATTAATGCAGTTCATACATGACAAACTTGTGTTTGAAATCATGACTACGGAGCCAAATGCCTGAACTCTGCCACGTAACCTGCTATCTCCCAAGCACATAGCTCTAAAGAGTAACTTTATCACATCTAGTAGCTCCCTTTACTCGGAAGCAGCTTTCTCTTAAAGCCCATTGGCTCTAGCAAAACTCTCGTTTGCAATGGACAACACCCCATATTTACCTGTACAGCCTAGGCACTTTTGCTGTGCTTAGGCAGAGAGATGGTCTGGATGGCAGGCAGAATAAACCCCAGCAGACCCAGGCACTTTCCATGGATTTATGCAGGACACTGGGAAGAAAGAAAAACAGAACCTTTGCATTTACGCAGACTCCCTGTCTCTGATGGATATCCCCTATGGAGTTTCAGGCAAGGAAAAAGCCACTAGGATATTCCAGACATTAGCATCCTTAGAAAATGAGAATTCCATTAAAGCAGGGTGACTCCAGGGTGAGAGCTGCAGAAGGCAATAGGCCTTCTGTGTGTGCTCTGGAGGCCCGCTCAAAGCATTTCTGGACAACGCTTCATCATGCTTCATGAAAGCATCATCAGTTATTGATTGCTGCTTTCTCTTGGGTGGAGAAACCCCCTGGCTCTGCTTACATTATTCTGTTTTCAGCCTTTGCTCAAGTGCAAAGTGCCCCGGATGTCTCGTTGCTCTTCCATCTCCTTCTTACTGACTCCACAAGCCTGGGAGGCTCCTTAGACTCCTGTGATCCATCCAGGCATTAGGGTGTCAGATGAGAGGCATTAATTGGGTGCATGGTCACCAAGGAAACCTTGGAAAGAAAGCACTAATGAAGAAGCAGAACCTCCCCAGGACAAGGCAGGAGGAACCTGGGCTACCATGACTGGGACATGGAGGGCTTCATCTGACCCACCCGAAGATGCTCTTCTATTCCAAACATAGTCACAGACCTATTGATTGCTGAGATGTGTTTTAAAAAGCATCTGGAATCAGGCAATTAGTTTCTGTTTAATGCAGAATGTCAAAACAGGGCCACCGATTCTCTAATTGATCAATTGGTTCCCTTGCATGGTAAGATATGGACTCAGCCAATGGGAGTAATAAAGTAGAATAAAAAGTTGAGAAAGTGGAGCCAAAGATTTATTAGTCTTCCAAAGAAATACATTGTTTATCCTCTCATTTCCCAGTAATTGCTTGTTTATTAAGGTAGCCACTCAAAGAGAAAGCCAACAGTAGAGATTGTCAATAGTAAAGAGGGGTTATGTGTTTACTGTAAGTAGATGGTATTGTGTTTCAGCTATTAGAGCTCTCAGACCATAAAGAAGCATAGAGAAAGTGCCTAGGCTGTACAAGTAAATATGGGGTGTTGTCCATTGCAAATGGGAATTTTGCTAGAGCCAATGGGCTTTAAGAGAAAGCTGCTTCCAAGTAAAGGGAGCTACTGGATGTGATAAAGTTAATCTTTAGAGCTATGTGCTTGGGACATAGCAGGTTACGTGGCAGAGTTCAGGCATTTGGCTCCGTAATCATGGTTTCAAACACAAGTTTGTCATGTATGAACTGCATTAATAGCTGTGTGACCTTGGATCTGTTACTTAACATGTTCGATCATCCTTATCTAAGAGGTAAAATAGTTAAAATGTGGTGTAAGGATGTTGAGTAGAAATCCCAGCTCTGCCAGTTTTTAAGCTATGGGATCTTGAGCAAGTTACCTCAACTCTCTGTCTCTGTTCTCTGGTCAAATGAAGGGGATAATGTGTAGCAGAATTGATGTTCAGACCTAGATGGGTCTGGTCCACCTGAATTTACTCTCAGGTGAGCTACTGGTGTTGACAGCTTCCCATCCCACACAGCTAAATTGTCTTCTCTAGAAGCCTGAGGGCTTTTTCCTGGCACCAGGAAACTTGCTTCACTGCACAGGCACATCCTGGATGCTGGAGTTGGTGCCCCTGGGGGCAACCCTGAAGCAATGGGGATGGGAGTCCTGGGTAAATATTCTAGCTTCCCCACCCTCTAGTGGAACAGTTCTGAAAAGAATCTTACCAGGTTCCCCTGAGGGTCCCCAATAGGACTGGGCCCATTTGCCCCCAGCAGTGACGTTACCATTATCACGCTTTCTCTCCTTAGTATCTCACTTACATTGCACCCTCATTCATTAGTCCATACTCACTTCCCTACATCAACTCCCTGCATGCAAAATCCTTGTCTCAGGGGCTGATTTGAGGAGAACCCAAATTAAGATACTTACTCTAAAGAAGTTAAGGCACTTACAGCAGTGTGTGACACATAGTAAAATTACCTGTTAGTAATTTTATCAGCTCTACTTTGAAGATTTGGAAGAGTAAATCAATGGATAATACTTGCTACAGTGTCTAACACATCATAGGCAATAAATAAACATCAATTTCCCTCCCTGTTACGTCTCTTACCCTCAAGTCCTACCGTGTACCTAGTGCCTTGTGCAGGGCTAGGGGAACCTAATATTGAGCAACTAGGGGTTCCAACATTGTTCTAGTAGCTTTATACTTGACAAAAAGAATAACACAATCAAACACTGACAATGGTAAAGTACAAAATGTACTAGCAAGGACAGAAAGGATGCATAGATATTGAACTTTAATTGTCCTGTATGCAAACAACACAGAATCACTTGCAGAAAAAGAAAAAGATCTGCATTTATACTTTGACTCCTAATGCCAAATAATGAGCTCAATAGCATTTACCCTTGATGCTTTGCTCTCATGACTGGGCCTCTAAACTTCTCTCTCTGATAAGAGAGATAAGTTTTGCTTCCCCAAAACTTATCAGTACTCTTGCTTATCTCTACAGAGCACTGGAATCTCCCAAGAGTCTGAGATGGAAGGCTGATGAAGAGAAGGAACAGGGAGAGGGAATTAACTTTCCTGAGCTCAGTAAGTGCTTTGATTACATGACTTTAAAAACTGCTTTTTGCATCATGGCACTCTACTGTGGTATTATCTCTAATTCTCAGGGACCCTAAACAATAGACATTTTCTACTCCATTTTACAGGTGAGCAATTCAGGGCTCAGTGAAGTGAAGTGACTTGCTTAGGTCATCCAGCAAGAATGACAGGAGCTGGGATTTGAGTTCAGCACTGTCAGTCAATGCTCATTTTACTTATTCTACTCTAACCAATGAAATCTCAGTGTATTGCTTGTTTTATTTTTGGCAAAGAATGGATTGTGTCTGAGGGTTTACTGCTCACAACCGTTCTATGAGTATTTTTGGTTATTCCCTTTTTATATGTCAGGAAACTGAGTCCGAATAAGATTGGATGATATATCTGAAGCCATAATGCTAGCAGTGGCAGATGTAGGATTAGTTGATCTGTTTGTCTAACTCCTGTTCTTTCCACTCTACCATGCTGTTGTAGTGGATAAAATTAGATCCTGAGAGGTGGAGTCTAATTCTCCTCCTCTATGAATCTGGCCTTGCTTTAGTGACTTGCTTGACTAATAGTATATGGTGGAAGTGATGTCCAGAGATTCCTGAAGCTGGACCATGAGAAGGCTTGCGTCTTCTGCATGGGCACCTTGGAACACTGCCTCTGGAGCTCTGAGTTACCATGCAAGAGCCTGGACAACCCTCATACCACCATGTTGGAAAGGCTGCATGTGGTCATTCTGGTCAACAGTACCAACTGATCCCAGCTACCTAGCCACCCTGAAAAGTCACCAAACATGTGAGTAGAGCTGTCTTGGAGCTTCTGGCAAACCCAGATGCTAATGAATAGGGTGCCTGACCTCTGTCAATGCTGCTGGAATAGAAACATCACGCAGCTGAGCTTTGCCTGAATTCCTGAACCAAAAAATCATGAGAGGTAATAAAATAATTGCTGTTTCAAGCCATTGCATTTTTAAAGACTTATTGAGGTATACTTAGTATAATAACTGCACATACTTAAAGTGTATGATTTGACAAGATTTGGCACATATATATATTTATATATATATATATATATATATATGCCTATGAAACCATCACTTGATCAAGAGAGCAAGCATATTTATCAGCCCCAAATTTCCTCACACTTCTTCAAAATTCCACCTCCTGCTCCTCTTCCCCCACCAAGGCAATCAATCATCTGCTTTCTGTCACTAGAGATTAGTTTGCATTTTCTGAAGTTTTATATAAATGGACAAAAAGAACAAATGCACTGTTTTTATGTCTGGCTTTTTTTTGCCTCAGCGTATTTGTTTAAGATTCATTCACATTGTAAGCTATATCAGTAGTTTCTTGCTTTTTATTATTGAGTTGTTTTTCATTGTGCAGGTATATTGCAGTTTGTCCATTTGCCTGTTGATGGACATTTAGGTTGTTTCCATTTTTTGGCTATTACAAATAAAGGTGCTATGGTCATTTCTGTTCCAGTTTTTGTACGGACATGTATTTTCCTGTCTCTTGGGTAAATACCTATAGTGGAATAGCTGGATCACATGATAGGTGTATGTTTAACTTTTTAAAACAAAAATTAAACTAATTTATTTTATTTTTATTTCAATAGTTTTGAAACAGGTGATGCCTGGTTACATGGATAAGTTCTTTAGGTGTGATTTCTGAGATTTTGGTGCACCCATCACCTGAGCAGTATACACCGTACCCAATGTGTAGTCTTTTATCCCTCATCCCCTTCCCACTCTTCCCCCCAAGCCCCCAGAGTCCATTATATCATTCTTACCCCTTCGTGTCCTCATAGCTTAGCTTCCACCTATAAGTGAGAACATACGATGTTTGGTTTTCCATTCCTGAGTTATTTTGCTTAGAATAATGGTCTCCAATTCCATCCAGATTCCTGTGAATGCCATTATTTCATTCCTTTTTATGGCCGAGTAGTATTCCATGGTACATATATGCTGCATTTTTTTAATCCACTCATTGGTTGATGGGCATTTAGGTTGGTTTCATATTTTTGCAATTGTGAATTGTGCTGCTATAAACATGCACGTGCAAGTGTCTTTTTCATATAATGACTTCTTTTCCTCTGGGCAGATACCCAGTAGTAAGATTGCTGGATCAAATGATAGTTCTACTTTTAGTTCTTTAAGGAATCTCCATACTGTTTTCCATAGTGATTGTACTAGTTTATATTCCCACCAGCAGTGTAAAAGTGTTCCCTTTTAGCCACATCCATGCCAAGCATTTGATTTTTAGATTATGGCCATTCTTGCAGGAGGAAGGTGGTAGCACATGTTGGTTTTGATTTGCATTTCCCTGATAATTAGTGATGTTGAGTGTTTTTTTCATATGTCTGTTGGCCATTTGTATATCTTCTTTTGAGAGTTGTCTATTCATGTCCTTAGCCCACTTTTTAATGGGATTATTTGTTTTTTCCTTTCTGATTTGTTTGAGTTCCTTGTAGATTCTGGATATTAGTCCTTGTCAGATGCATAGTTTGTGAAGATATTCTCCCACTCCGTGTGTTATCTGTTTGCTGATTATTTCTTTTGCTGTTCGGAAGCTTTGTAGTTTGATTAAGACCCACCCATTTATAATTCTTTTTCTTGAATTTGCTTTTGGGTTCTTGGTCCTAAACTCTTTGCCTAAGGCTGTATGTTCTCACTTATAAGTGGAAGCTAATTAGAAGAGTTTTTCCAATGTTATCTTCTAAAGTTTTTATAGTTTTAGGTCTTGGATCCACCTTGAGTTGATTTTTGTATAAGGTGAGAGATGAGGATCCAATTTAATTCTTCTCCATGTGGCTTGCCAATTATTCCAGCACAATTTGTTGAACAGGAAGTCCTTTCCTTACTTTATATTTTTGTTTGCTTTGTCGAAGATCAGTTGGCTATAAGTATATAACTTTATTTCTGGGCTCTCTATTTTATTCCACTGGTCTGTGCACCTATTTTTATACCAATACCATGCTGTTTTGGTGACTACAGACTTGTAGTATAATTTGAAGTCAGGTAATGTGATGCCTCCAGATTTGTTCTTTTTGCTTTGTATTGCTTTGGCTATGTGGGCTCTTTTTTGGTTCTATATGAATTTTAGGATTGTTTTCTCTAGTTTTGTGAAGAATGATGATGGTATTTTCATTGGGAATTGCACTGAATTTATAGATTGCTTTTGGCAGTATGGTCAATTTCACAATATTGATTCTACCCATCCATGAGCATGGCATGTGTTTCCATTTGCTTCTGTCATCTATGATTCTTTCAGCAGTGTTTTGTAGTTTTTCTTGTAGAGATCTTTCACCTCTTTGGTTAGGTATATTCCTAGGTACTTTATTTTTATTTTTTGCAGCTATTGTAAAAGGAATTCAGTTCTTGATTTGATTCTCAGCTTGGTTGCTGTTGGTGTATAGCAGTGCTACTGATTTATGTACATTGATTTTGTATCCGGAGACTTTACTGAATTCTTTTATCAGATCTAGGAGCTTTTTGGATGAGTCTTTAGGGTTTTCTAGGTATATGATCATATCAGCAAACAGCGACAGTTTGACTTCCTCTTTACTGTTTTGTATGCCCTTTAGTTCTTTCTGTTGTCTGATTGCTCTGGCTAGGACTTCCAGTACTACGTAGAATAGAAGTGGTGAAAGTGCATATCCTTCTTTTGTTCCAGTTCTCAGTGGAAGTGTTTTCAACTTTCCCCTGTTCAGTATATTAATGTTGGCTGTGGGTTTGACATAGATGGTTTTTATTACGTTAAGGTATGTCCCTTCTATGCCAGTTTTGTTGAGGGTTTTAAGCAAAAAGTGATACTGGATTTTGTCAAATGAGTTTTCTGCATCTATCGAGATGATCACTTGATTTAAAAAAAAATCTGTTTATGTGGTGTATCACATTTATTGACTTGTGTATGTTAATCCAACCCTGCATCCCTGGTATAAAACCCACTTGACCGTGGTGTATTATTTTTTCGATATATTGTTGGAGTTGGTTAGCTAGTATTTTGTTGGGGACCATTGCATCTACGTTCATCAGGGATATTGGTCTGTATTTTCTTGTTGTTGTTGTTATGTCCTTTCCTGGTTTTGTATTAGTGTAATATTGGCTTCACAGAATGATTTAGGGAGGATTCCCTCTTTATCATTTGGAATAGTTTCAGTAGGATTGGTACCAATTCTTCTTTGAATATCTGATAGAATTTAGCTCTGAATTCATCTTGTCCAGGACTTTTTTTTGTTGGAAATTTTAAAATTACTCTTTTAATCTCACTACTTGTTATTGTTTCTCTTTCTTCCTGATTTAATCTGGGAGGGTTGTATATTTCCAGGAATTTATCCTTCTTCTCCAGGTTTTCTAGTTTGTGTGCATAAAGGTGTTCATAGTAGCCTTGAATGATCTTTCATATTTCTGTGGTATTGGTTGTAACATCTCCAGTTTCATTCGTAATTGGGCACAGTTGAATCTTCTCTCTTCTTTGCTTGGTTACTCTTCCTAATGGTCTATGAATTTTGTTTATCTTTTCAAAGAGCCAGCTTTTTGTTTCATTAATCATTTGTATTTTGTTTGTTTCAATTTCATTTAATTCTACTCTGATCTTTGTTATTTCTTTTATTCTACTAGGTTTGACTTTGGTTTGTTCTTGTTTCTTTAGTTCCTTAAGGTGTGAGCTTGTTTATTTGTGTTCTTTCAGACTTTTTGATGTAGGCATTTAATGCTGTGTACTTTCCTCTTAGCACCGCTTTTGCTGTATCATAGAGGTTTTGAAAGGTTTTGTCAGAATTATTTATTTCAAAGAATTTTTTAATTTCCATCCTGATTTTGTTGTGGACTTAAGGATCATTCAGGGGAAGATTATTTAATTTCCATGTATTTGTATGGTTTTAAGGGGCCCTTTTGGAGTTAATTTTCAATTTCATTCCACCGTGGTCTGTGAGAGTACTTGATACAATTTTAATTTTCTTAAATTTATTGAGACTTGTTTTGTGGCCTATCATATAGTCTATGTTGTAGAATGTTCCATGTGCTGAGGAGAAGAATGTATATTCTGCAATTGTTAGGTAGAATGTTCTGTAAATATCTGTTAAGTCCATTTATTGTAAGGTATAGTTTAAGGTCATTGTTTCTCTGTTGACTTTCTGTCTTGACCTGTATAGTGCTGTCAGTGGAGTATTGAAGTCCCCCGCTATTATTGTGTTGCCATCTATCTCATTTCTTAGGTCTAACAGTAATTGGTTTACGGATTTGGAAGCTCCAGTGTTGGGTGCATATATATTTGGATTGTGATATTTTCCTGTTGTACAAATCTTTTTATCATTATATAATGTCTCTCTTTGTCTTTTTTAACTGTTCTTGCTTTAAAGTTTGTTTTGTCCGACATAAGAATAGTTATTCCTGCTCACTTTTGGTTTTCATTTGCATGGAATATTTTTTCCACCCCTTTACCTTAAGTTTATGTGAGTCCTTATGTGTTAGGATGAGTCTTTTGAAGACAGCGGATATTTGGTTAGTGTTTTGGTTTTTTTTTTAAATCCATTCTGCCATTCTGTATCTTTTAAGCGGATAATTTGGGTCATTTTACATTCAACATTCATATTGAGATGCGAGGTATTGTTACATTCATCCTGTTAGTTGTTGCCTGAATACCTTGTTTTTTTTTTTCTTTCACTGTGTTATTGTTTTATAAGTCCTGTGACATTTATGCTTTAAGGGGTTTCTACTTAGGTGTATTTTGAGGTTTTGTTTCAATATTTAGGACTCCTTTTAGCATTTCTTGTAGTGTTGGCTTTGTAGTGGCGAATTCTCTCAGGATTTGTTTGTCTGAAAAAGACTTTATCTCTCCTTCATTTATGAAGCTTAGTTTTGCTGGATACAAAATTCTTGGCTGATAATTATTTTACTTAAGGAAGCTAAAGATAGGACCCCAGTCTCTTCTGGCTTGCAGGGTTTCTGCTGAGACATTTGCTATTAATATGATGGGTTTTCCTTTATAGGTTACCTGATGCTTTTGCCTCACAGCTCTTAAGATTCTTTCCTTCATCTTGACTTTAAGTAACCTCATGTCTATGTGCCTATGTAATGATCTTTTTGTGATGAGCTTCCTGGGTGCTGTTTCAGCTTCTTGTATTTGGATGTCTAAATCTCTAGCAAGACCAGGGAAATTTTCTTCAATTATTCCTTCAAAGAAGTTTGCCAAACTTTTAGATTTCTCTTCTTGCTCAGGAACACAAATTGTTCTTATGTTTAGTTGTTTAACATAATCTCAAATTTCTTGGAGGCTTTGTTCATTTTTTAAAATTCTCTTTTCCTTGTCTTTGTCAGATTGGGTTAATTCAAAAGCCTTGCTTTCAAGCTCTGAAATTCTTTCTTCTACTTGTTCAGTTATATTGTTGAAAGTTTCCAGCGTATTCTGCATTTCTCTAAATGTGTCTTTCATTTTCAGAAGTGATTGTCTTTTCTTTATAATGTGTATTTCTCTGGAGACTTTTTCATTCATATCCTGTTTTTTTTTAAATTTATTTAAGTTGATTTTCACCTTTCTCTGGTGCCTTGAGTAGCTTAATAATCAACCTTCTGAATTGTTTATTTGGCAATTTGGAGATCTCTTCTTGGTTTGGGGTTATTGCTGGAGAGCTAGTATGATCTTTTGGGGTGTTATAGCACCTTGTTTTGTTATATTACTAGAATTTCTTTTCCAGTTCCTTCTCATTTGGGTAGATTGTTTCAGTGGAAAGATCTGAAACCCAAGCATTGCTGTTCAGATTATTTTGTCCCATGGGGTGATCCCTTGATGTAGTGCTCTCCCCACTTCTCTAGGGATAGGGCTTCATGAGAGCCAGATTGCAGTGATTGTTATTGCCCTTCTGGGTCTGGCCACTCAGCAGGGCTACCGGGCTCCAGGCTGGTGCTGGGGAATGTCAGCAGAGTCCTGTGATGTGATTCATCTTCAAGTCTCTCAGTCATGGATACCAGCACCTGTTCTGGTGGAGGTGGCAGGGGAGTGAAGTGGACTCTGTGGGAGTCCTTGGTTGTAGTTTTGTTTATTGCACAGGTTTTCTCAAATACTGGTTATGCTAGCAGTGAAGTTGTCACGTGGACAGACTCAGGACCTCTGGTTAGCCAGGGTGTTGCAGGCAGAGAAATTAGCTGTTGTTTTCTCCTTCTTTGTAACAGGGTTGTTCTGTTATGAGTTGCTGTAATCTCAATCTTTTTATGTGAAATGGTTGTACCATTTTATATTCTCACTAGCAGTTTTTGAGAGTTCCGGTTTCTCTACCTTCTAGCTAACACCTGGCATGCCCAGTCTTTTTAGTCTTAGCCATTCTAATAGGTATGTAGTGGTATCCCATTGTGGTATTAATTTGCAATTTTCTAGTGACTAATGATGTTGAGCATATGTACAGGTGATGATTTACCTTTCGTATGTTCTTTCTGGTGGAGTGTCTGTTTAAATATTTGCCCATTTTCATTTGGGCTGCTTTCTTATTTTTGAGTTTTGAACGATCTTTATATATGTTAGATACAAGTCCTTTACCAGGTAGATAATTAGCAAATATTTCTTTCTAGTCTGTGGCTAGTCTTTTTATTCTCTTCATGGTATTTTGTTTTTAAACCAAAGTTTATTCTGGCCAATTTACTGTATCAGTTTCTTTTCTTTTCTTTCTTTCTTTCTTCCTTCCTTTTTTTTTTTTTTTTTTTTTTTTTTTTGAGACGGAGTCTTGCTCTGTCACCCAGGCTGAAGTGCAGTGACACGATCTCGGCTCATTGCAACCTCCACCTCCCGGGTTCAAGCAATTCTCCTGTCTCACCCTCCCTAGTAGCTGGGACTAAAGTCTCATGCCACCAGACCTGGCTAATTTTTGTATTTTTAGTAGAGGTGGGGTTTCACCTTATTGGTCAGGCCGGTCTCGAACTCCTGATCTCAGGTGATCTACCTGCCTCTGCCTCTCAAAGTGCTGGGATTACAGGCGTGAGCCACCATCATGTCCAGCCTACTGTATCGTTTTATAATAACATCTCATAGATTAGAAATTGGCTTTGTTTTAAACGTTCCCTTCTATATCAGACACAATGATATTGAGGTAAGAGGGGTCCTTTCTGTAAACGAAAATATAATACAATACTTATGTAGTTCTGAATGGCCCAGAGATGTGGAAATAATGTATTTGTAAGAATTATGTTAAATGATCTTTATCTGAAAAACAATACCTTACAATCCTAATGCTATCTGTCAAACTTCAATGAGAGCAACTTCAGCATCAACTAATGAATAGTAGCTAAATTAACGTTTTATGAGTCTCTGGGCATTCAGGACCCAGCTACAGGGAAAACAGAATCAAACCAGCAGGTGCTCTGGACCCAAGCCCTCCCATCATGACCTGCCTTCCTCCTGGGGGCCCTGGTGGCCCATGGTCCCCCTGGTACTTCTGAGCCCCTATGGGCTGTGGGCAGAGCCCCAGGAGTCAAAAATCCTGTTGGGAAGGGCCAGAACCTGACCCCACAGTCAGTGGGCTTCTGCCTGTTTTCCTTCCAGAGTGTTACTGGTGGAAGGTATCTGAGCTACTGGTGGTGAATCTGTACGGGTCTGCAGCAACCTCAATTCTTGCCTCCTCAGAAGAAAGAATTCAACTGAGGAGCACAAGGCAGAAACAGAGATTGAGGCAAGTTTCAGAGCAGGAGTGAAAGTTTATATAAAAAGGCTTTAGAACAGGAAAGAAAGGAAAGGAAACTACGCTTAGAAGAGACCCAAGTGGGTAACTTGAACAAGTGCAACATTTAACAGTGATCCTAGGACTTTATAGGCTGGCCCCTTTCCCATGATACTTCCCTTAGGGTGGGCTGCCCACATGCACAGTGCCCCCTTACCCTTGGGAAGTGAGCATGCACAGTGTGTTTATGAAGTCATACACATGCCCATCTGAGGCTTCTTCCCTTTTCCAGTGGAGTGCCCCCAGGAGGTCATACTCTGCCATTTTGTCTCTCAGTGCGCACACCCACGAAGCTGCTTCTCCCTGGTGCCTGTGTTCAATTAACATTTTAGTACAATGAGTGTGGACCATCAGGAAATGGCCTCTCCCTGGTGCCAGCTGCCAGTTTATCACTTTTAGAGAGGTAATGTCATAATTGCTGAACCATTATCTTACATTCCTAGTGGGTGGGAGAGCCCTCTCTTGCCCAGCTTATACCTGTCTAACTACCAGTAACAAGAGCATCTGGAGTGCTCTCTCCATAGACATGGCAGCCATCCAGCCTTTCTGGGCCATTTTCTCAAGGAAGAAGATCTCCCTCTGAAAATTAAAAGTGTTTTTCCTCAATTCCTGGGCCAGGTCTTGGGCCATCTTCTTGTAGTGGTCACGAGTGTAACACACGGTTAAACTATTAGTGCACCTTGTGAAGTCTCTGGTCAAGGTCCTGGTAGTAGGTGTCCTCCTCCCTGGACTCCTGATGAGGTCCCATCATGCATTCTCGGTGTAGTTCAGGCACAGCAGGAAGCCCCAGCTGCAGCTTTGTAAGCTCCCTCCCCAGCAGTGCCCTAGCACACTGCAGAGAGGCTTGCTCACTGATCAACATTTTGAACTTGTGCTGTGCGTTCTGTACTCCTTTGGAATTCTTCCCACAATTGCATGTCTGCTACTCCAATCTCCCCCTCAGGACATTTGAAGGATGAACTTAAGTCACCATCGTCATCCACACTCTTCAGAGGGACTTGTGGCTGGGACGCTGGGGAACCACCATGTCCTGATTTCATGTTCCCCTCCACTGCTAAGTCCTCATCCTCCATGTGGTCTCTACTGCCCTGGAGTAGATGCAGGGCACTCGGTGGGGTGTGGGTCAGGGAGGTCAGTCGCCTCACTCCAGCATTTGTGGTGTGCTTGATTCCTGCCTTGACCTGCTCCGGCCTTTCTGTCTCTTCTCCTTCTTTGTCTGCAAGGTTGCTTCAGTCTCAGATTTCTTGGTCAGGCAGCTCTGCAGGTTGCTCACCGTCAGTGCGGTCATTCAGATCATTCATGCTTCACCTCTGAATATCTTCTCCACGACGCAGTGAGGGATGCAGAAAGTGCCTTGCATCAGTCACTCAGGGAAGTTCAGGAGGCCTGCTTTTTCCTGCTCTTTTCAGTTCACCTAGGTCCTGATGGGAAGAACTGCTCATTTCCTTGAGAACCCTCAAGCAGAGGGTTTGGGGTGATCAAGAACTGGCCTCCAGCCTGGGTGACATGAGGCCAGCACTGGCCTGGGGTGCCGGCTGCATTTTGGCTCTGGCCTTTTCATGGACCTCACCCTTGGCTGAATCCCTTTGTGCTGGCTCCTCCCTTCTTCTCACTGCATGTCATCTCCTGACCGTAAAGGCCACCACAGCAATGCATGCCCAGACCACCCAGGGTGTCCATAGGGTCGCTGGCACTAGTCCCAGAATTGCATGTCACTAGCACTGCTGCCCACAGGGGGGCCAGCAGCAGCTGAACAGGCATTGTGTGGTGGGCAGCAGGCCCTCCGTGGCTCCCGAGGGCTCCACAGCTCTGCCTCCACTTGCCAGTGGCCTGTGGGTCACAACTGACCACTTGGAACTCTGTGGAGTGTTCTGACTCTAACACAAACAAAGGCCCACCAACCAGCATAGACCCTCTCCTGGGCCAGGGGGAGAGGAGGCATCTCGTGTTCTAGAAAACTATGTGTCTGATTTTGCTGTGCAAATAGAAATGACATTACTTATGCAGGGCCCTGGAGAACTAGATAAGACCTCCTGGCTACCACTTCCTCAGGCCACTCCAGGCCCCACTTGGCCCTATAGCACAGCTAGAGGGTCAAGGCAAGGCCTTGCCACAGCCCTGTGTCCACACATGATCCTCTCAGGGCAGCGTGGTGGCCTGTCCCTGACGGGGCTCATTTCCCTGATTGCAAGTTTCCTTCTGTAGCAGGGAAGACTGTTCCTGCCTACAAAGAGTCTGTCCCCCCTGCTAGATTGAGCTCCTTGAAGAAGGGACAGTGTTTTTATCACATCCATAGCCCCCGTAGCTCACCAATGCCCACTATACACTAGGGGGTCCGTTGTTGTTTGTTTTCTTTTTGACTCTGACTTGGGACATGTCACTTTCCCCTCTTGACCTCCATATTCAGAACTGTGAATAGAAGTAAGTGGGTCAAAGCCCCTCTAGCATTCAAACCCCTCCAAAACAGAGAGAACTCTGAAACCAGAACCAGAAGCTGAGGACTGATAAGTTATTTTCTATTCAAGGGTAGAAGCAGATGAGTAGGAAAACTCCTGCTACAATTCTTGTGCCGTGGTGAATGGAGCATTTTCCCTGGCATGATGGGTAGGACATATGGATCTGGATATGAGGGTGGTGTCTTGTTCCTGGAATGCCTCTGCAGACTCAGACTCTAGTTTGCAAATCACACTCAAGAATGATTTTTAGTGTTGATGATTTTGTGTGTATGTGTGTGTGTGTTTATGGATTTTTGTTTGTTTGTTTTTGAGACTTTGTTATTGACAAAATGTACAGGCCAAGTCTTACTAATGCAGGCCTCCATAACAACTGTTTCAGTACTGACTGAGTGGCTAGGTTAAACATTAAAAGCCAGTGCCCTTATACGAAAGCTGGAATGTAACAAAAGCCCACCAAGAGTTTTGCCTAGGCCTTTCCTGGGGCTTAAAGCATAACAAAATCACAAGAGAATTCTTAACAGGACTCATTTAGGATTAAACAAGTTTTATTGTGGTCTGAAGAAACTCCCCAGGCCTCCACAAACAAGTTTATTGGGGTGTGAACGAACTCCCCAAACCTTCATGATATAGCAGGAGACAAGATAAGGATAATCACCCCAGCCCTGGATCCATTTAGATTAAGCAAATTTACTGAGGCTCCAAAGGAAGGTCTTCAAGACTCAGACCCTCAGACCTTAGTTATAGATTTAAAGAAGTTAATCACTTATGTCTTTAGATGAAAGCACACTTATACGTAGACATAGAACTTAGAAGGTATATAAGCTCTGGAAAACTTTGTAATTTTGAGTTAGTCTGGCTATGATTTCCAGGCCTTCTCCCTGTAACCAGTTACAGAATTAAAAACTCTCTTCTTCCCCAGTTCATCTGCATCTCATTATCGGGCCACAAGAAATAGCAGCCCTATCCTCCACTTGGTTTGGGAACAACAACAGCTTCTGGAAATTTTTTTTTTGTGTAGACTATGGGGGCTTCTTTGGCCAAATTGAAGGGGCACAGGCCCCATCTGCTCGGCAGTGGCTGTCTGGACCACAGGCTGTCTGTGGTGTCTTTCTCCTCTGTAGAGGTTTCTTCTGACATTATCGTGTGCCTGGCCATGCCATTTGTCGCAGCAGGTGCAAAACTGATGAGGACGAGAGCCTGAAGCTGCTGGGACGAGCACCTCCTGGGGAATCACACTCCTGCACTCAGCCCTGCTCTTTATAAGACAGGCGTGAGGACAGCCTGGGTCCTGCTCCCTCACCCCTATGGTCCGTGTGGGCAGCAGGCCCAGAGTGGTGCCAGCCACTGTGACAGTGAGGGCCAGAGCGAGTGGATGGTCACATTAGAAAGGCAGCCTCCTAGCCTCTGGAGATGGGCAGAGTGACTTGGCCTCCATCTGCCCTTGGAGCTGCCATCTTGTCGAGTTCTTCCGCAGGAGTCACTGGACTCCCACGGGGATGACGGTGGCCTTTTGGGCCCTGAGGGGGACTGGGCACATGTTGGAGAGGGGCGGCTGATGGGTTTGCCTTGGCCTAGCTCTGGGCCTAATGGTATCTTTTGAAGAACAGAAGTTTTAATATTGATGGAGCTAAAGTCATCTTTCTTTTTCTTTTATGGATCATATATTTGGTGTCATACCCAATAAGATTTTTGCTAACTCAGGGTCACACAGATTTTTTTTTCTGTGTTTTTCTTGTAGAAGCTTTTGGATTTTACATTTAAGACTGTGAACTATTTGAGTTAATTTTTGAAGATGATGAATGGTATGGATAGAAGGTTTTGGGGCTTTTTGGCCTATAGATATGTAATTTTTTACGCATCATTTGTTCTCTGCTGAATTACCTGAATAAATTGCTGAGAACCATTAGTCAATATATGTGTGAGTCTCTGGACTCTCTTTTCTGTTCCATTGATGTCTTTATTGATTTTTACATCAATACTGCAATGTCCCAATTGCTGTAGCTTTATAATAAGTTTTAAAATCAGATAGTGTGAGTACACTATATTTGGTCTTCTCTTTCAAAGTTGTTTTGGTTATTCCAGGTCCTTTACATTTCCATATGAGTTTTAGAATAGGTTGTCAATTTCTACAAAAATATGAGCTGAGATTTTGATTGTATTGTATTTAATCTATAGATCAATTTGGGGATCATTGACAATAATAGGCTTGTCAGTAATCTTAAAAGCCAAAAATCGATAAAAGCCCCTATACTCTCCATGAAAAACATTTCAGAAGCTGTTGTGTCAATAACAAAGTCTCAAAAAAGTGTTAGACTTCTGACAAATGAACATTCTCCATTTATTTATGTCTTCTTAATTTCTCTCAGGAATGTTTTATAGGTCTGTATACAGATCTTTTATGTATTTTGTCAGATTCAGATTTATCCTAATGCATTTTACATTTTCTGATACCAATGTAAGTGGTATTTATTGTTAATTTTAATTTTAAATTACTGATTGCTGGTTACAACCCTTAGTACAATGTTTAATAGACAGATTGAGAACAGTATTTTGCCATTAAGAAAGATGTTAGTTTTAAACTTTTAATAGATGTCTTTTTATAAGCTTGAGGAAGTCCCTTCTATTTGTAGTTTAGTGAAAGTTTTAACAAAGACTAGATTTTGGATTTTGCTAAATGATTTTTCTACATCTGTTGAGATAATCATGTGGTTTTTCTTTTTAAGTTTGTTAATGTGGTGAATTATATTGATTACTTTTTGTAGAATAAACTAACCTTAAATTCCTGGATAAACTTCATTTGGTCATGATTTACTATCCTTTTTAAATATTGTTGGCTGGGATTTTCTAAATTATTGTTTTAAAGTTTTGCATCTGTATTCCCAAGGAACTCTGTCAAGGCAGTAACCTGGGACAGTCCTCAGGCTCAACTCCTCTGTTTCCTGTCTCTCAGTGATTACTGGGTTTTGTCGCCTGATAGTCAGGGTCTTGAGAACTGTGTGTCATATATATTTTCCATTTTTAAAGTCAATTCAGGAAGGCAAGTAAATGCAGTCTTTTTTCCTCTATCTTGACAAGAATTACAAGTAGAAAACAGCAATTTATTTTTGAGACAGAGTCTCACTCTGTTGCTCAGGCTGGAGTGCAATGGTACAGTCTCAGCTCACTGCAACCTCCGCCTCCTGGGTTCAAGCAATTCTTGTGTCTCAGCCTCCTGAGTAGTTGGGATTACAGTGGTAACCCACCATGCCTGGCTAATTTTTTGTATTTCTAGTAGAGATGGAGTTTCAGCATGTTGGCCAGGCTGGTCTCAAACTCCTGGCCTCAAGTAATCCATCCACCTCAGCCTCCCAAACTGCTGGGATTACAGGAGTGAGCCGCCATGCTCAGCCAGAAAATGGTAATCTTAAAAGCCAAAAATTGATCAATTGAACAATGTCAAAATGAAAATCTGTGTTCAACAGATGATGCCATCAAGAACATTACTAGATTAGCCAGAGATTATAAAATTCTTTATAATAGATCTTTCAAAGGATTATATCCAAAATATATAAAGAGGCCGGGTATGGTGGCTTATGCCTGTACTTTGGGAGGTGGGTGGATTGCTTGAGTCCAGGAGTTCGAGACCAGCCTGGGCAACAAAGAAAGACCCCATCTCTACCACCAATAAAAAAAATTAGCCCAGCGTGGTGGCATGTTCCTGTGTTCTCAGGTACTCCAGAGGCTGAGGTGGGAGAGTAGTTTGAGCCCAGGACGTCTAGGCTGCAGTGAGCTGTGATGGCACCAATACACAGCCTGGGTGAGAGAGCAAGACCCTGTCTCAAAAACAAACAAACAAAAATAAAATACATACAGAACTTTCATACTTAAGACTAAAAAGATAAATACCCCCAGTTTAACAAATGGGCAAAAGACTTGAACAGATCCTTCAAAAAATATATATATATAAATGACCAATAAATGAATAAAAATGTGCTTACACATACTTAGTAACCAGGAAAACTGTTGTGAAATACCGCTTCACATCTAGAGTGGCTAACAAAACAAAACAAAGCAAAGAAAACAAACAACAACTAATAACAGCAGCTTTCAGTGAGAGTGTAGAGAAATTAGAATTCTCATACATTGCTGATCACAGCATTAAAATGTACATTCATGTTGGAAAGCTGGCATTTACTTAGACAATTAAACATTTACCCTATTACATAACAATTCTAGATTTTTATGTGAAACATGAAAATGTAGATTCACAAATGTCCATAGTAGCTTTATTCATAATGGCTAGAAACTGTGAACAACTCAAGTATACTTCTTTAGTAGAATAGATAAACCATTTGTGTATCTATACAATGGGATACTACAGTTATTAAAATGAAAGGAACTACTGATACATGCAACCATATGAATGAATCACAAAGATGACATACTTAGCAAAATGATATAAGCACAGATTGTTATCTATGAATCCATTTATATCGAGTTAATGAGCAAACAAACCTATATTGATAGACAACAGAATAGTGATTGCTTCTGGAAATGGGGATTGAATAGAAAAGGGCACAGGATAATTTTCTGGGATTATGGAAAATTATTTTAAAAAAACTTTCTATGTCCTCCTTAGGCAGTAGATTATTGTACTAGTCCATTCTTACACTGCTAGTAAAGATATACCAGAGACTGGGTAATTTATAAAGGAAAGAGATTGTTCAGCATGGCTGGGGAGGCCTCAGGAAACTTACAATCATGGCAGAAGAGGAAGAAAGCATGTCCTTCTTCACATGGTGGCAGCAAGGAGAAATGCAGAGTAAAAGCGGGAAAAACCCTTTATAAAGCCATCAGATCTCATGAGAACTCACTCACTATCGTGAGAACTCGTTCACTATCATGAGAACAGCATGAGGGTAACCTCCCCCATGATTAAATTACTTTCACCTGCTCCCTCCCACAACACATAGGGATTATGAGCACTACAATTCAAGATGAGATTTGGGTGGGGACACGGCCAAACCATATTATTATAATGGTGTATACATTTGTAAATAGCAGGGGAATTGACCCTGATTTCCGTGAAGAGGTAGGCTTGTGCTACACGAGGGTGGCAGGAAAGAGTATACCCAGAACCCAGAGAAGTCACAGAATCTTTCATGCTTAGTGAAAATGGTGAATGGGCAGTTGCATCAAACTCAGTCCAACAAGAGAAAGTCAACTCATGGCTCATATGCTTCAGGCCCGAGGGTCTGGCTCATCTATTAGGCATGCAATCCAGACCAGGTGAAGGGCTGCAGAGGGAAATCTAATATGCACAGTGGAGAAAGGTGACAATGAATATCAGCTCTAGCCTTGGGACAAGCTGCAGCATTGGAATCAACAGTTCTAGTCTTACTACATTTAGAGGCCTCTTGCATCATGTCTTTTCCAATATTGTATTTGCCAGTAGTACCTTGATGGCTACTTTGACTGTTTTAAGCTTTGTCCATCCTCTCATAAAAGAAGCGAGGTCCTCTTGTTCCATAAAAATGGAATACCATATTGTAATCTTGGAGGATATGCATGGATTTGCAGTGCAAGGGATAGAATGTGTCAGGCTGGTTGTCTGCACCATTTAAGTCCTCTTGGCATCCTCTGTCTCTAGTTTCAGCCACTGATGTGGTGATTTCTTCTATATAGGCTCCTATCATCTACATACAAACGTAGCCTGAAATTGTCTGCCTTGCCCACAAACTCTCTCTTTCCTTCTTTGCTAGGACTTCTCTGACATTTTTCTTTTCTCTACTTTGAAATCATTTCCAATTGAAATTTTGTTTTCAGAAAGTCCCTAATGTATGTGTGTATGTGTAGTTGTGTATCAAATACCCTTTTGTATATTATTATTTGCAAAAAATTAAAATCATTCAGAAAAGTTCTATGAAGTAAATAACCTCTAATCCCGTGGCTCAGAGATAGATATGGTTTATATTTTGTTGAACATTCTTCCAGATAACATCTTTCTTTCTGTATCTCGGTGTGTGTGTGTGTGTGTGTGTGTGTGTGTGTGTGTGTGGAATTTTATGTAAATGAGGTCATAATTCATGCTGCTTTCTCAACTGATTGTTTTAAACATGAAATCATGAGTATCTTTTCAAGTCAGTAAATTGGTCTATATCCAACATCATTTTATTGATTACTTATTTCATTGTATGTATATGCAACAATTTTTATCGGTTGTTTCCAATCAGTGGCTATGTAAGGTATTTCCATTTTTAAAATCATTATAAACAATGCTTCAACAAACAGACTTGTGCATTATTCTCTTCAGAGTAAATTCCTAGCAGTGAAATTGAACTTTCTGGGTCAAAGAATGTACAGATTTAACAATTGTATAATTTGATATAATTGGCCAACCCTTCTGAATTGTAGCATTATCCCTTTCCACTTGTCAATGTACCTTCAATATCATATCTTTATAAGCACTGGATTTTATAACTCTTTTTAAAACTTTGCCAGTGTAGTTGGGAAATTCCTTATTAGTTTTTAATTTGCATTTCTCTGATTGCTAGTGACACTGGAGTTACATTGTTTTCATTTCCATTGGCCATTTATTATTTTTTGAGGTGAACTTCTTGTTAATATCATGTAGTTATTAGATATTTTTCTTCATTTTTATTTTTTTCAGTAAAATAGTTGAAATTTTTCTGTTTTTTCTTCATCCTTGTTTCTGAGTTGTTACTGATTTTTGTTTTGTTTATACTATACAGAAGTTTAAAGTCTGTACAGACTTTATAATTTATGTAATTTTTAATAAGAAGTTAGAAAGACCCAAGGCTATACAGAACATATTTATTAATGTTTTCTTCTACTAATTTTATGGAGTCTTTTTTAATGTTGAAAATTTTTAAATTCATTTGGAGTCTATTTTGCAGGAGGAATAAGGTAGGGAGGCAGCTCTTTTTCTTCAAAAGGCGAGTCAATTTTCCATTGCTGCCCTTCCTTCCCCTCATCCATCATATACTAAAGTTCTGTACGTACACTTGGGTCTATTTCTGTACTTCTCTCACTGAGACCCCGTATTGTGGAATCACTTCCCTCACCATTTCTCCCTAACTGTTAAATACACAATTCAGACAAGGTAAGCTTGATCAAGTCTCAGGAATTTTTGGTCTTTTACTTCTCAAACCTGTTGTAGTCAGATTAATAGAAACCTCAGACAGCCATAGGCTCTTTAAGGATCAGAGGTTTTTGATAAAGTTCCTGTGACAATGCTCTTACTTTTGGACTTTAATGAATCTCTCCTGTGTTTCAAGCTCCTTTTGAAGTCTTGGGAACAATGTGTGCATAACTCAGATATTGAGGTGCACAAGGCTTATTAGTATTAGCTAAATAGAGGCTAGAATGAGACGTTTCCCAGAAAAATGTTAGGTAGAAACTGGAGTACAAGAAATATTTGTAGACTAATGATGAACAGGGCAAAATAAATGTGTTGAGACTTCAGAGTGTTAACAATTCTCAAGGGTTTCTTACTTGCTTCCTTATAAAGATTTCAAAATCTGTTGGTTAATGCTTCCAGTCCTCCAGCCCACTCCCGAGCCCTCCTTCCAACAGAGGCGATGCCTGGGAGAGAGTTTGAGGCTGCCAGGTGTGAGAACCCTGCCTACACATTTGCCTTCATCTGCATTCATGTTACCCTCATCCCATCTAGAGGGAGTGCCTTTCCTCTCAGTATCTTCTCTCTGCTGCATCCTTTCCTGCAGGAAATATTGTCTTTTGTGTGAAAAATAGTGACACACCCCTCCTCCATCCTCTCTTCTCCAGCTGTGCCGTGTCTTCTTTTTGCCTTTTTAACTGCCTCTTCCTACTTGCTCTCAGCCCATTGCAGTCTGATTTCCAACCCCCATGCTCCCAAACCATTCATTTTGAGGTCACTGATGGCCACAGCCAGTGGCCACTTCTCAGAGCCCAAGATGATCTATCAGGCACTTGACTCTACTCACTACTTTCTCTTTTCAAACCAATGTACTTGCTGGATTCCACAGGAGCACCCTTTCCAGTTCTCTGGATGCCCCCTGAGTATTGCTTCTCCAGCACCATCACTGTCTTCTTTTCCACTGTCTCCAGAAGTCTCTAAAAAATAGATGCTGCTTCCCTTTTCTGTTCTCCTTCCTTCTCCCTCCAGCAAGATTCTGTTTCTGATTCTCATTGTTTTCTTCATGCTTGATAACATTGATCAAAGTATCAAAGGCTTGATACTTCTTAAATTACATGTTAAAATCATAACATTTTGGGTGTATTGGGTTAAATATATTATTAAAATTAATTTTACCTATTCTTACTTTTTTGATGTGGTTATTAAAAAAATTAAAATTATATATGTGACTAGTAGTATTTGTGGCCTGTATTATATTTCTATTGAATTGTGCGTAAAACGGAATTGCTTATCTGGGGAAGTTGTAAGGTTTTGACATGACCAAAGCCCAGGATATGTTAAGCAGACCCAGTGCAATATGAGATGTGCCTGGAACCATGCAATCAACAAGGGGCCTATCTCAGAAAGTGGACAGGACTGGAACTTTTGCTTGCTGGGATAAAAGACCACCGAAGGCTTTAGCAGAACACCACCAGCCACAGACTTCTGTTTTAAAATCAACCTTCTGGACAATGAACTACACGTGGACTACAGGCTGAGGCTGCATGCAAGGACACAACTGAGGAACTGAGGAGACTGTTTTGTGGGTCTTACAAAATAGATAGCCAGGGCCACACTTTGCAGTAGTAAAGCTGGGAGAAAGAGATGGATGGTGGAGAGATGGGATGAGATAGAATTTGCAGGACTTAATAAGTGCATGGCAGTGGGAAGTAAGGGAGGGGAAGTAACCTAGGAATGACAGGTATAGAGTATTTAAACTGTCAACTGAGACAGGGACACAAATGTGGGGAAAATAACCAGTTTAACTGTACCTGTGTTGAGTGTGAGTTCCTGCATTAATCACCTAGAGATGCTCATTAGCAATAGAAAACACATGGACTACAGGAGCAAGATTCAGGCCGATAACATAGGTTTAGAAGTCAAAATAGATTGTTTTGAGAGTGGTGGTTTTAAGAGGAATTGATCAAAGGATTAGAGCCACGGGATTACAAGTTATTTACTTCTTAGAACTTTTCTGAATGATTTGAATTTTTTTGCAAGTAATTATATACCAAGGGGTATTTGATACACAACTACACATACACACATACATTAGGGACATTTCTGAGAACAAAACTTCAACTAGAAATGATTTCAAAGTAGAAAAAAGAAAAATGCCAGAGACGTTCTAGCAGAGAAGGAAAGAGAGAGCTTGCAGGTAAGACAGACAATTTCAGGCTACGTTTGTATGAAGATGATAGGAGCCTGTGTAGAAGTGATCGCTACATCAGTGGCTGAAGCTAGAGATAGAGAATGTGAGGATGCCAACAGGATCTAAGCTTTATTTTCAGTAGTTAATAGTGAGAAAGAATTCCAGCCATTCCAAGAATAAACTTAAAAAAAGACCATTTCCAGTTAATTATTACAGACCCATTTGTTCTTACGCTAAGGAATTTCTTGGTAACTCACATTTATTTCTGGTTTAAGCACATTGCGATCATAGAAGCAGCTTGTTCCTGACCGGAGACCAAATGGCCATGCGGTAGCTAACAGGTGACTCTCAAAGGACAAATATCCAGAGTGTGAATAGGGAGGGGGTGATGGAGGACAAGAGGAACTGGCTGAAGCTAATTGCAGAGAAAACATTTCATCTGGCTAAGTCACGTCTGCCCTTGGTGGTTTGTAAGTAAGCTGTGGCTGCATTTGGCCTTGAGTGACACTTCTGCCTTAGTTCCCCTGAGAGCACAGCCCATGTGAATCCAAGGAAGAGATTAAGAGCAAAGATGGCACATAATCATGAAAATAGTTCTGAAGCCTGAAGGCCACACGTGCTGTATTTCAATGCTGTACTCACTTGTCTTGCAACACAAGCATGGTTTCCTGGCTGTTGCTAGAGATGGCTAACATGTGGTTTAAGTAGACCCCACCCCAGTCATTTATGTCATGTTCCTTAGAAGGATGCTATTTAACATATGGAAACACTTCCCCCCTTTGATGCTCTATGGGGTTAGTGAGTTCAGTTATTTTGAAGGCAAATAACTCCAACCATGGGGTAAAAATAAACCCTCATCAATAAATAGCTTGTGAGATACTTAATTCTTAAATGGTGTGGCTTTTTTGGCAGCATGCATACTTGCAAAATAATCCTAAATTTTTTGACTTAATTATAGATGATTATGGAAATACTATTCTTAAAATGGAGAGTTAGTTCTGTAGATAACAGATTATAGTTATTAAAGAGATAAAAGGTATTTTTATTCTGTGTAGCTGGTTGTAATTTATTGCACTTAGGATGACCTAAACAACTATTCAGACTAAGTTTACATCTTTACAATGGATTCCATGAAATTGTAGCCATTTAAATATTTATAAGAAAATGATATGACCCAGGGTAGTGTTCCTCAGGTATGCCTATGGTAGGCCATGAAAGTCTGCCGATGAGCCATAAAATGAATCAAAGTATTATGTTTCTCATGCAATTCCATTGATATTTCTTCTTTTCAGTAAAAACTGGGAAGCGTTAGGTAAAGCAAGCCAATGAGGTTTGTAGTTTCTTTACTATTTTGGCTCTATTGACAGGTGTTACCATCAAAATTGTCTAAGGATCACTAGTCTGGGTGGCAATTCCAAGCCAAATGCACATATAAGTTTAGAAAGGCTGAATCTTGTATCCTTACTTGGAGAGGCAAAATGCACTTGAGCATAATGAAGACTCCAAGTGGTTGAGGCAGGTGTTTAATATCGTTTAACTCCTTCCCCCAATTACTTTGAATCAAAGCCACTTTTGTTTCTGCTTATGAAATATATAATAATAACTTGGAGATTATCAGAATTCCAAAGAAAACATTTTGAAAACTGGTGGCTTTGGGGCAATGAAGAAAACACCATCTATATCTCTGTATAATTGTAATCAACCAGCCACAGACCCACAAACTTGGCTACATTAATTATAAAGTGTCAATGCACCCTTTTCAATTTGTTCTTTGGCTATTTTAAACTATGGTTATTTTGACTGTGATTATTAAAGAATGAGGATTGACAAAACACAATAAGATACCATCTCACCCCAGTCAGAATGGCTATTATCAAAAAGTAAAAAAAAAAAAAAAAAAAAAAATAGGTGCTGGCAATGTTGCGGAGAAAAGGGAATGCTTATACACTGCTGGTGGGAACATAAATTGTTCAATAATTGTGGAAATCAGTGTGGCAACTCCTCAAAGAGCTAAAAACGGAACTACCATTTGACCCAGCAGTCCCATTGCTGGGTATGTACCCAAAGGAATACAAATTGTTAGAACAAAAAGACACATGCACACATATGTTCATTGCAGCCCTGTTGACTATGGCAAAGACACAGAAACAACTTAAATGCCCATCAATGGTAGACTGGATAAAGAAAATGTGGTATACACTATGAAATACTATGCAGCCATAAAAAAGAAAAAGATCACGTCTTTTGTAGGAACATGGATGTAGCTGGAGGCCATTATCCTATGCAAACTAACACAGGAACAGAAAACCAAATACTGCATGTTCTCATTTATAAGTGGGAGCTAAACGATGAGAACACATGGACACTAAAAGGGAAACAACACACACTGGGGCCTACTTGAGGGTGAAGGGTTGGAGGAAGGAGATAAACAGAAAAAATAACTATTAAGTATTAAGTTTAGTACCCAAGTAATAAAATAATCTGTACACCAAACCCCCATGACATGAGTTTATCTATATAACAAACCTGCACATGTAACCCTGAATCTAAAATAAAAGTTAAAAAAGAGTGTGGATTCAGACTTCAGAATTATCGATGAAAGATCTACAAATGACTAAGATGCATATGACAATTTATACATGCACACACACACAAATACAAACACACATGATTTCACAGGGGAACAATTCACATCATATTGTGTGTGAAAGGCACTCCATGGAATAAGCCATATGTGCGTATTTGCACAAGTGTATTTACAGACACACAGAATTAGGAAATCAAAGTTAATTCACTGAGTTTTTTTTGCTTTGTTTGTTTTTTTTTTTGTTTTTTTTTTTTTTTTTTTTTGAGACGGAGTCTCATTCTGTCGCCCAGGCTGGAGTGCAATGGCGCAATCTTGGCTCACCGCAACCTCTGCCTCCTGGGTTCAAGTGATTCTCCTGCCTCAGCCTCCCGAGTAGCTGGGATTACTAGGTGCCCGCCACTATGCCCAGCTAATTTTTTTGTATTTTTAGTAGAGACGGGGTTTTGCCATGTTGGCCAGGCTCACTGAGCACTTTTGACCATTGAAATAGAAGGACAACTTCATCTTAACCTAACAGGTGAGGGCTTAGAAAAAGCAATTTGTTTCTGCCTCCGTCTATTTCAAAGCCATTTTCCATATTAATAACTGTCTTCTTGTATGTAGTGCTTTTTACGATAATTTAATAGATGTTTTCTCTTCTTTTGGGAAATATGCCTGTAAGGTCCCCTCCATTCTCAAGGCAAGGAGAAACTTCTGATAGTAATAATCAGAATTTAAGAGAGACTTGGTAAAAGATAACTTTAAACACAGGGTTTTTGAACTTCAAGGGATCTAAATATTCTTTATACCTAGAGTAACCAATGTCCTTAATTTTTGTACTTACTTTCATGTTTTACTTTTACCTCTTGTTTGTGGATCTCTGAAAAATATAGTTTTGCCTGATTTTGAGCTTCATATGAGTGAAATAATCCTGTAAAATTTCTTCATTTTTTTGCTTGTTGTATGGCATTGTAAGAATCACCTATGCTGTTGCATGTAGTTCTAGTTTGCTCATTTTCTTTGCTATCATTCCAAAGCATAAATATAGAATAATTTATTACTCCATTCTACTATTCATGCATATTTTTTCCTCTTTTTGGAAGAAATCTGCATCACTGAGTGGCAGCTTCAAGGATAGACACAAGAAGATCATCCAACCTCCAGCCAAGTGTGACATGAGCAGGAAATAAGCCATTTATTACAGAATAACCTATCTTATCCTGAGTAATATAAATAGCAATAAAAATTCCTCTAAAAAATTTCCAGGCTCTTGTAGCTTCACTGGTAAGTTTGACCAAATATACAAAAAAGTAAAAAAAATCCAATTTAACGCAAACTATGTCAGGGTCTAGAAAACCTTCATAAACTCCCTGGTTTACTGATTGTAGTAGGCAGATGATGGCTCCCCAAGGATGTCCATGACCTAGTTCCTGGAACCTGTGAATGTGTTACCTTCCATGGAAAAAGGGACTTTGTAGATGTGTTAAAGTTGTCCTTGATATGGGGAGATTACCCTATTATCCAAGTGAGCCCAATCTAATCACATGACTTCAGAGAAGCAAATAAACTTTTCTGGCTGCAATCAGAGCAAGGTATGACTGCGGAAGGAGGATGAGAGAGATGTGACTGGAGAGGGACTCAGATAGGCTGCTGCTGGCTTTGAAAATGGAGGATGGGGTTTTCAAGCAAAAGATATGGAAGCCTCTTGAAGCTGGTGATGACCCTCAGTTTACAGCCAGCAAGGAATTAGGAACCATGGCACTAAAATCCCAAGGAGCCGAATTCTGCCGACAATCTAAATGAGTAGGAAACAGACTCTCCCCTAGAGCCTTGAGATCAGAATGCAGCCCTGCGGCCACCTTGATTTGATTTTAGCCCAGTGAGACCCGTGTCGGATTTCTGACCTCTAGAACTGTGAGATAAGAAATTTGTGTTGTTTAAGTCACTGAGTTTGTGGTAATTTGTTACAGCAGCAATAGAAAACTAGCATGCTGGTATAACCATACCAAACCCTGGCGAGGACAGTAAATGAAAGAAAAATATCAGGCCAAGTTTATTCATAAACATAAATGTGATCCTATACAACATATAAGAGAACTAAATCCAACAATCTATAAAAAGGAAAATACATTATAACCAAATGTGTTCATATCAAGAATGTGAGGTTGCCAGAAAATTAATCAATATAATTCACTGTGTTGAGAGATTTAAGGGAATGTATCATGTGATGTCCTTAGGAGATGTAAAACAGCACCTGACAAAATTCAACATTGATTTGTAATTATTTATTTATTATTTGTAATGATCACATCCATTTATATTTTTATTAATATACACAGACTCTAAGAAAATGAGAAATGGAAGGAAACTTCCTAAGCTGGGTAAAAATTATCAATAAAACCATACAGCTAATATTCTACTTAATTGAGTCATCCTGAAAATTTCCTTTGAAATTGGGAATAAAACAAAGATATCTGAGATCACCTCTTATATTTCACATTGTAGTGGAATCCCCAGCCAGTATAGGATTGTAATTTTTAATTATTGAAAAGGAAGAAACAAGTCATTATTATGTGCAGATGACATATTTGAGTATGTGGAAAATCCAAAAGAATGCCCAGATCAACTATTAGAATGTTAAGTAAAATTCAGCAAGTTCGTTGCATAAAAAGTGTAAAAATAAATTGTATTTCTATGTGTCAGGACCATAAAAGTGTCCAGTAACGTCATAAAAGACACAGGGAAAATTACAAAACTTTATTAAGAAACATTAAAGGCATACCATATTTATCAATTGGAAAATTCATTTTAAAGATGTTAATTTTCTCCAACTTGATTTATAGGTTCAAGGTTATCCCAGTCAAAATCTCAATTGAGGATATTTTTGATGGAACTTGAAAAACTGATTCTAAAATTTATATAGAAATATAAAAAGCCAATAACTGAAAAATCCTCATGCAAAAAAGTGGGAGGACCTGCTCTACCAGAAAAAGGACACAATTTGTTATAAAGCAATAATAAAAAAAATTATAACATTAGCATAGGAATAAAAAATAGACAATTGGAACAGAGTAGAGAATCCAGAAACAGATGATTCATATACAGTCAACTTGTGACAAAGTTAGCATAACAGAGCGGGGGAAACAATGGTATTTTCGGTACACAGTGCTGAGGTAAATCAGCATTTCATAAACAGAAAATTGCAATTTCATCCCTACCTCACGCTATATATGAATACCAACTCCAGATGGATTGTTCACTTAAATGTGAAAACTTATGTCCAGCTGGTAGGAGATAACATGGAAGAATATATTCATGTCCTCAGAATAGAAACGAGTTTTAAAGAAGGAAGACTCAACAAGCGCTGACCATCAAGGATGTGCTATCTGGCAGTTCGCTCTCTGGTCCATTTCCTGTCCTCTGCTCTGCTCTGTACAGAAGAGGCTGACCCCTGGCATCTGTGGAGTCCATGCTCCCTTGCAGCCAGCATCTGGCTGAGTTGGTTTAACAGGATTCATTGGCTGGAGCTTGTGGTAGGAGGAAGAAAGAAGCTTGTGAGGTGGCTCCTCTGGCAGTGACTTCATCTCCTCCCAGACAACTCCAGGTCCTTCCCAGGTCCCAGCTCCCACCAGGCAGCCCACCTTGTGGGTTCAGCTCCCACAGATAGTACCACCTCCATTCTGGTCAATCAACTTCCTCCCTTTGTCCCTGCAGCCCTTGGAAGTGGCAGTCACTTTCTGCTGTAGCTCCTCTCTGATTGCCTCAGCATCCCCTGTGTGGCTTCTCAGCAATTCCAACACTTTCGTGACAAGTTCTCCATAGTCAGTTCTCTCTATTGAACCATGTGGTGGTAGTTCTTTTTCCCTTGTTTTTTGGGCTACCTGTTCTCCTGAATTTGAATATCCAGAAAAAAATAAATTCAAGTTCCATTGAAATGAATAATTTCTATCCACCAAAAGCAAGATCTAGACGGGGAAAAGACTAAACATCTTTACTCAAATTATATAAACAATCCTGAAAATAATTTTTTAGAACCTCTGACAAACCAACAGAAAATATGCAAATATCTGGCATCTGCAATCAATAAGATCTTTTGTAACCCAAGAAGATTTTATCCCTTCCAGTAATAGGGAGACAAACCCATTTTCTCTCGTATCTTCTTCCCTGTTGTAGACATTGGCGGGCAAACAGTCCGTAGCTCCACATCAATTTTCTGCTTGTCCACAGCATGCTTTTGCCATGTCACCTTGGGCGCTGCCACCTGAGAGTATTGCTGGGGCAGCTCACAAACTTGGACCTGGGCTTTGAAGTATAAATGATTTTTCAAACTTTAAAGAATATGAACGTTGTTCTTCCTCAGAAATCTTTAGCCAAAAATAAAAAGGCGTTTTCTTTTTCTAGACCCTTTGAAACTAATCTTTCAAGAGAATGGATATTTGACTTCTTATGATGTTTTTAAATGTTTCTTATCCTCAGATCTATGTATCTATGTATCTATCTATCTATCTATCTATCTATCTATCTATCTATCTATCCTCTATCTAATCTATGTGTGTATGTGTGTGTGTGTGTGGAGAGAGATAATTTTTTTTTTTTTTTTTGAGACGGAGTCTCTCTCTGTTGCCCAGGCTGGAGTGCAGTGGCGCGATCTCGGCTCACTGCAAGCTCCGCCTCCCGGGTTCACGCCATTCTCCTGCCTTAGCCTCTCCTAGTAGCTGGGACTACAGGCGCCCGCCACCACGCCCGGCTAATTTTTTTTTTTTTGTATTTTTAGTAGAGACGAGGTTTCACCGTGGTCTCGATCTCCTGACCTCGTGATCCGCCCGCCTCGGCCTCCCAAAGTGCTGGGATTACAAGCATGAGCCACCGCGCCCGGCCGAGAGAGAATTTTTTAAATGGAGAAGAGATTTTACTTAAATTTTTCTTTGAAAACGCTACCCTGTTAAACAGGCTGCCAGTATTCTATTAAATGTAATTTAGCTATTCGTTCACTCTTGATAATTAAGTTTGCTTAAAAATTGTTTAACATGACGAATGCTAAAATGTGTGTAACCCACTAGCGACTGCGTTTGTGCCTAAATCTTTGACAGGTTCCCAGGGATGCTGATGCTGCTGGTTCAGGACCACTCTCTGAGAAGCTGGGCCCCAGCAGGTCTAGGAGTGGAAAGGGCTCCTCTCCAGGGAGGCTGCACCGCCCTTCTCATGCCCCCTTCACCCTGCCCACTCCTTTGTATAATAAATGTGTAATCATTATGCTGTTCTCAGTTACCCTGTTTGGGTGGGCCCCAGTTCCTGCTGTGCCCTGCCTTGTCCTGTGCTTTTAACTCATTACATTTAAGACCTTATACAAATTGCCTTTTAAAACAAGAAAAACAGAGAAAATAAAAGCAAAAAGCCAGCCCTCCTAACTCCTAGTGACCCAGGTCAACAAGAAGGATCCAGACAACAGCATGACACTGCTTTCTTCTTGAGAGAAATCAGAGAAAAAAAGAAAAAGAAGAAAAAAAACCTACACTTGGGTCTGGCACTGCTCCTGACGCTATAGTCTGATCTATTTTTCGACACTGTGACACTTGGACAAAATTAGAACGCTAAGGCTTTCTCCACACCAGTTCAACCCAGGCCTTTTCGAGGACTGGTTTTGGGAGACAGGCAGGCCTAGCCTCCCTCAGAGACTTGCACAGTGGAACTCCCTGGCCCTCTAAACTCCTTCCCCTCACCTAACCCTTCCTGTGAGTAATAAAGTTCAAATCACTTCTCGAGAAAAATTTCTGACATAAAATGAGCGTGAGGATGCTACAAAAGCAGGGAAAGTCCACAGAAAGAAAACCCCTGGGGAGTGGTCAGATGTCAGACCCCGTTTTACCCCTCAGCTTGTCCAAGGAACATTCAGCGTTTAGACACTCCCCTGTCTCACACAGCACATGGAAGGCTCCGGTCATTGAGTGACTGGCGGCCAGATGACACATGGTACCTCCCAGGGGCAGAAAGGTGAAAAGCATGGAAATAAAACTTGCCTATTATTTCCATAGGCATTTAGTATTTGGTGTTTGACAATGGAGAAAAAATTCCCCAAGTGATGACTGAATACAAACATCCCCAATTCACTCTATGACATTCATTTCTGTTTTCCTGCTACATAGTGTATTCTGTAAAGAAAAAATGGTGTTATTAAGAACATGTGAAAAATTCTTCTCAGAGAGCTCAGTTTTCAGACACAGAAAAAAGATGCCTACAGAATGGATGTGCATCTTTCTTCAGAATGGGGTTCCCCTCGGATGTTTGATTGAATATGAATAGGCATGTGCTAAACTGAGACGTGGCTTCCCACACAAACGATACAACAAACACACTCACTATTCATTTCATGCACCAACCAAAGGCATTATTTGTCATAAAAATACAAGGCTTCCAGCCAAGCTCTTGGACAGGTAAACTGTCAGTATTCGAACCACACATGCTTGCTACGATAGAAGTCATGCTAGAGTCTGGAATTTGTGTCTGGCTTTTCTTTCTTAAGGCTTGGAGCACGACCTATTCATATCCTGATGGATGGTTTTATTGAAAATAAATTTGGGGGAGCAGAGCAATGTCATGGGGCCATGCTGGCCATGGGGCTGACTGGAGGCACGTGAATCGTCTTCTCCCTGTGTGCAGGGTTTTTCTCTTCGTGCCAGTTTCCCTCCTCAGGAATCCTGTCTCTCCTTCTTTCAAAGTCTGTCCTCAGAGAAATGATCTGGAACTTCTGAGGTATAATTGATGCGATCTGCTCCTAGAATTGCCTCCCTGCTGAAACGATGAAACTCTTAACAACGGAATTTCACGTGGGAGAATGGGGTTATTTGGGGGGCAAGGGATTAGGAATTCTTACCACGGGTGTCCTTGAAAGCTTCTACATCAGTGACCCAGACCTTTTACAACCACAAAATTTAAGAATCAGGTTCAGTACACAGCTCTCTGTTCTCCACGATTCAAACACCATTGTGTACCCTGGAACAGACAAGACCTTTTATGAGGGCAATCTGTCGCTGACACAGGCAGCAATGTGGATTCTACACATCTTGTGACTTTTTATCTTTCCAGAAGCCTGTGATGCCCATTTCCAGCTTTGAGTTTCTGATTTAGTCATTGTTGAGCCAACACAGTCGTCACAATTAGGAACAGTGTTAGAACATACCTCCCTCGAACTTCCATGCCATCTCCCTTGCTTGCCTTACTTAAAACAAAACACAATGAAAAGAACCTTGCCAACTTTCATACTGTCCAGGGCCTCCTTCCGACCTGTTTGCATGAGACGAAGTGGCGTCTATCTTCCCTAACAGGCATCACTGTTTCTTTGAGGATGAATAAGCAAGGAGTTGGACATCGAGTTTTTAAAAATTACATTCCATAGAGATTATATGTCATTTTTTATGTTATGAAGGCTGCTGCTAGGCTCACAATAACATTTTTTATACTTTACTTTCCATGGGATTGAAGGCTTCCAATTCCTAATTCTTTTCTCTCCTTGTTAACAAAATAATTGATACATCACGTTTTTTACTTGGTCAAAACCCTGACTAACAAGTTTTAGGGGAACTCAGGAGTAATTCCATCTATTTTTGGAAACATTATGAGGTTTCATAAAGGTTTTTGTCTCCTAGGTATTTCCAATTTTTCTTGCCTAAAATACCTTTTTAAAAAAATTTTGAGACAGGGTCTTGTTGGAGTGCAGTGGCATGATCATAGCTCACTGAAATCTCAAACTACTGGGCTAAAGCTATCTTCCACCTCAGCCTCCCAAGTAGCTGGGGCTACAGGCATGTGCCACTATGCCCAGTTAATTTTAAAAAATTTTTTCAGAGATGGGGTCTTGCTATGTCACCCAGGCTGGTCTCAAACTCCTAGCTTCAAGCCATCCTTCCATCTCACCCTCTCAAAGCTTTGGGATCACAGGTGTGAGCCACCTTGCTTGGCCTGGCCTAAAATTCTAAAGTTACTTATTTCTTGCATCCTTACACTTCAGATAAAAATATATCGTGCTGGGGCCTGGTGCGGTGGCTCATGCCTGTAATCCCAGCACTTTGTGAGGCTGAGGCGGGTGGATCACCTGAGGTCAGGAGTTCAAGACCATCCTGGCCAATGTGGTAAAACCTCGCTTCTATTAAAAATACAAAAATCAGCTAGGCGTGGTGGTGAGCACCTGTACCTGCAGCTACTCAGGAAGCTGAGGCAGGAGAATCGCTTGAACCCAGGGGGCAGAGGTTGCAGTGAGTCAAGAGCGCGCCATTGCATTCCAGCCTTGGCGACAAGAGTGAAACTCTGTCTCAAAAACAAACAAAAACTATATATATGTGTGTATACACACACACACATTATATCTATATCTATATCTATATCTATATCTATATCTATATCTATATCTATATCTATATCTGTATATCTATATCTATATCTATATCTATATCTATATCTATATCTATATCTATATCTATATATCTATATATCTATATACATAGTGAGAAGAAGAGGGAAGATCCTGGGAGGGAATGGCTAGCTGCCTAACTTTATTGCTTTGGTCATTAGAACCCTAATGGTTTCCTCATGCCTGGAGAGGTGTGAGCATGTCCATGGTGCTGGTTTTGGAGTGCAGGGGTGAGTCTGGATCCAGTTCCAGATCTTCAACTTCCTACCTTTGTCACCTTGGACAGGTACTTCGGCTCTGTGATTCCCCAGTTGCACCACTTTTCAAATGGAGAAAATCCAACTACCTCAGAGAACTGGTGCAAGAAGAATCTGCGCAGTGCCCTGGGTCCAGTGCCTCCCTAAGTCTGGTCTCTGTAAATGCTTCCTTTAGTGCCTGTCCTTGGGCTGGTCACCCGAATTTCCATCCTGGCGAACTGACCATCCGCCTAGGTATGGTGGATCACTTTATTTCTTCCTGGGATACATGGAGGAAGAGTTGTGCTCCCAGGAAGCCCTCTTCAGCCTTCAGGGCTCCAGGCCACACTTCCTTCCCTGCCTGGCTGCGTCTCTGACCTGTGAGTCTTTTCCCTACACCTGCCTGTGCACCTGCTGATCTCCCATGTAAGTTTCCTCCTGCCCTCAGCCCACACTCCTTCTCCTGATGTTCACACCATCCCCACTGCCTCTTCAACGTCATCTCACCCCCTAAAGCTTTCTCTCTCTCTTTTGATTTCTCTCTTTGGTTGACACGTATACATCAGGCAGAGTTGATAGGACTGGAAAATCTAATTTTCCCCACTGTAGAGCATCATATGGGCAGCTGAGACCAACACTGCACAGTTTTCACTGAACAGTACTGACTGGAATGGGTCTCCCTTCTTGCTGCCTCCCCCCAGTGCTGGAGGTGCCTGTAGGCTTGGGCTCACCCTCGGCTCTCCCAGTTCCTAACAGCCATCATCAGCTGCCAGTTGTCACCTCCCATATTACAGGATATAGCAATTTTGCAGTCTTCTTCCTTAGATTCCCTATTAAAATCTGATGAAACTTCTTTTTACTTTGGCTTCTGTCTCTGGATTTTAAGATAAAATCTTGCAGTACCTTACCCTATATACTACATGTTTTGATATTTTCCCTTATCTGTTACACAGTTGAAGTCCCTTCCCCTCTCTTGGATATGCAGAAAGAAGTCTCCCATCTCTCACTGGCCATCTTTCCTTTTCTTGTCTTTTTTCCTTGTTTAGATTTATTGTAATTACCTGTATTTATGTGCTTGATTTTTAAAAGTTGCAACTTTTCAGCTACATACGAGACAGGTGGGTAGGAGTTTGTCAAGTCCACAAAAGGAATGGGCATTCCAGTCCCAGACAAAGGGACCCCGGTCAGAATTAGGGGTGCATCCCTGCTATTAATTACATATGGTTTCATCCTGGACAAGTGATTTGATTTTGGAGTTTTCATTTCCCATAAAATCTTTTTTGTGTCTATCTTGGGAAGAATAAATTAGATAACATAAAAATACAAGTCGATAAGCTCAAATACGAATTGGAATGCAGACTATTATAATTATCACAAAGGAAATTGAAGATAGGGTGTTAGGTGCTACAGCAAAGGCTGGGGAGACCCTGAGGAATTCACTTCTAAACAACAAGGTCTAGTTACAACAGAAAACCTCCTTGCCCGAGTCTTTATTCTGGCTGCTGGACTCAACTGGTGAGTGAGGAACACTGGATGCTAGACGGTCAAAGAGCTCATGCCCACAGGTGAGATGTGGGACTTGGTGAGTGATTGTTCCAGCTTTCTCACCCTGGGACATTTTCTTTATTCTCCTCCTGAGTTCTCTAGGAGATCTGAGCTGGGTTGCGCACCACAGTGGCTACTTTGATCACACACCTTTTCTTGGCCTCCTTCCTCTCTCTCATTTCCCCACTGGTGTTTCTTGGGATCACCTCACAAATAAATCCCAGTCAAATCCTTGCCTCTGTGACTACCAAGTCAGGGTTCTGAGTTTCCCTAAAGACATTAATTTCTGAAAAGAAAATAATCCCATGACAACCAGACTGTGAAGTGAACAAAAGGTCCTGGCTGCTATTATTTTTCTAAAGAGTGTGAAGGCTCTTTATATTAACATTTGCCTGTTGTTCTTTTACACAAGAGGAAGGGTTAATGGACAACCAGGAGCTCTTAGGCCTGTGAGCGGCCCACCACAGTTCCCAGGCAGTGAGCTGGGAAAGAAAATGTGTAAGCTGAATAATGGTCCCACAAAAGATATCCATGCTTCAATCCCTAGAACCTGTGGAAGTTACCTTATATGGTGGGGTCCCCAACCCCTGGGCCACAGACCAATGCTGGTCCATGACCTGTTAGGAACCGAGCTGCACAGCAGGAGATGAGCGGCAGGTGAGTGAGCATGCATTTCCACCTGAGCTCTGCCTTCTGTCAGATCAGTGATAGCATTAGATTCTCATAGGAGCCAGAGCCCTATTGTGAACCGCACATGCCAGGGATCTAGGTTGCATGCTCCTTACGAGAATCTAACTAACGTCGGATGATCTGAGGTGGAACAGTCCCCATCCTCTGGGGAGACTTTAGTGAAAGACAATTTTTTGCATTGTCTTCCATGAAACCAGTTCCTGGTGCCAAAAGGGTTGGGGACCACTGGTATATGGGACAGAGGGACTTTATAGATGTGATTAATTTAAGGGTTTTGAGATGAGGAGATTATCTTGGATTATTCAGTGGACTCTAAATACAATCACCTAGATCTTTATCAGAGGAAAGGAGAAGAGAAGGCAACGTGTGTATGGAGGCAGAGAGTTGGTAGTGGGGCTACAAGCCAAAGAATGCAGGCAGCTCCCGGAAGTGGGAAGAGACAGGGATGGATTCCTCCCTGGAGCCTCTGGAGGGAGTGCAGCCCTATCGATACCTGCATTTCAGCCAAATACTACTGCTTTCAGACTTGTGATCTCTATAAATGTAAGAAAATAAATTTCTGTTGTTTAAAGCCACCAAGTTTGTGGGAATTTGTGACAACAGCCACAGGAAACTAATGCAGAGGGTAAGAGAGGACGGAAAGGGGAAAGGAGCGCATGGGGCTGCAGCCTGGCCTAGATAGAGCCTATTTCCTATCTTTGAGCCATCTCAAAAGCCAAGCCTCATCCCACAGCTTGCATGCCTGTAAAAATGGTAGCACACCACCTGATATGAAGCTCATTATTTCTTTGGCCATTTCTGACCATCCCTAATCTTCTCTATGTTGAGGTGAAATAGGTTTCCTAGAAACTGTTGACCATCAGTTATTGTCTCTAGAATTGTCAAAAGTCAGAACTGAAAAGGACTTTCTAGACGTCATCTTCTGATATTTTCCAAATTGCAGAACCATTAGTGGAATATAAAAATCCATTTAGTAGGGTACAACCCACACTTTACAAAAATGAGATAAAAAAGAGTATTAGAATGCATAACTTGTAGCAAGGAAGAATTTTGTTTTGTAAAATTTTGTTATATATATAGAAAACAAAATTGAGTGTGTGTGTGTGTGTGTGTGTGTGTGTGTGTGTGTTGGGTTTCAAGGCAAACTTTATTTTTTGCTATGAGTAATTTTAGAAACTTAAAAAACACTGATGTTGTTTACCTCCTCATTTTGCAGATGGGATAAATTACATCCAGAAAAGTAAAATGACTTGCTTAAGATCCCCCAGCTGGCCAAAGGAAGAGTCCAGCTGGAATTTTCTTGACCTACATTTAGTGCTCTTTGAAGTACAACATCAGCCATGCTGAAGAAGCCTAATTCTTCTCCCATATTCAGACAGCAAATAGTACTCTTGTATCTCCACAGTTTTCTCTTCTTCATGAGTAACATTCCTAGTTTTTAAAATAGTGCCTCAAACAAAATGCTTTCAAAGCCCTTAAGCATCCTCATTTACCCTCTTCTCTACACACTTGAAATTGTTTGTACACATTTATAAATGTTGTACTCTGAGCTCATTTTTGTTCAATGTATTAGTGGGGTCATCATCTCCATTATTCCTGACTTTCTGCCTCTATAAAGATAATCTAAGTTTGCATTACCGTTTTGGGAAGCCATATATTATTGAGTCGAATTGACTTTATTTTCAATTCAAGCACCTAATTTTTTTACTTGTGGTGGGGAGGAAGGAAGGAAGTCAGGACCACAAGGAAGGAGGAAAAGTACCTAGCACGTGTGAAGGACCCAACCATAGCCCAGGTACTTTCACAAGTGTTAACTGCCTCAGCATAATTTTGTGAACTATTTATTAACATCATTGTATAGATGATAAACTGGAGTTCAGGAATGTCAAGAAACTTTACAAGATCAACTTAAATGGCAGAACCAGAGATTGAGAAGATATTGACCATGAATTCCTCCCACTGAGAATGTAGAAGGTTGGTGTACAGGAACAAACATGCTACCTTAATTTTCTCACTATACAAAGGTGGATGGGTGGACACTCCACCACCTGCATTCTGGTTAACTTTGGTAGAGCTCTAATTCCATGGCCGGTGATGGTCCTGATAGCTCCCTGTGAGTGCTCTGCTTTCTTAATACTGCTTTTCTTCCACTCCCATGTTCTTACCACACTTTTCCTGGGCCTTACAGAAAAAGAAATCAAGCTCTTCCTTGGTTTCTACAAGGAATCCACTCACATGGTGCATTTGACCACTGTGGGGACATTAATGAATATTTTTGGTTAACAATGAGGCGAGTATACATGGTCTTCCCCATTTCATCGACTTTATTGCATCTTTCTCTGTTTCTAGCACAATTAAAATTAATTATTCTTCTTTTCCTTACAGAGAGATTCTACCCACAATCAGTCCATTGGTGGCAGTGGGAAGCTCAATTTCTCTCTCATGGAATTTTTTTCAAGCAAATACAGTGAGCCCTCTATATTTGTGAGTTCCCCATCTGTGGACTCAACCAACTGAAAATTGAAAATATTTTTAAACAAAGGAGATGGTTGCATCTGTACTGAACATGTACAGACATTTGTTCTTATAATTAGTCCCTAAACAATACAGTATAACAACTATCTAGATAGCATTTACATTGTAGTAGGTATTATAAGTAATCTAGACATGATTTAAAGTATGTGGGAGGATGTGCATAGGTTATATGCAAATACTACTCCATTCTATATCAGGGACCTTAGCATCTGTTCCTTATGCCTGAATCTGAAAATATTGGTATCCTCCAGGGGAGGGTGGAAGTCTAGGAACCATTCCCCCACGGATACTGAGGGACAACTCTACAGCACCCTTCTTTCAAAGGTTTCTAGTAAATACAATTTTCTCCCTCCCATTATACTATTATTACATTTCATACTATTGTACAATATTTAATTAATTAATTAATTTATTTATTTATTTATTTTTGAGACAGAGTCTTGCTTTGTTGCCCAGGCTGGAGTGCAATGGTGTGGTCTTGGCTCACTGCAATCTCCTCCCAGGTTCAAGCCATTCTCCTGCCTCAGTCTCCCAAGTAGCTGGGACTATAGGCATGTGCCACCACGGCTGGTTAATTTTTGCATTTTTAGTAGAGAAAGGGTTTCACCATGTTGGCCAGGCTGATCTCAAACTCCTGGCCTCAGGTGATCCACCTGCCTCGGCCTCCCAAAGTGCTGGGATTACAGGTGTGAGCCAACGCGCCTGGCCTATTGTATAATATTTAAACGGAGACCTTTTCTCCCTCAGTTTTGGCTGAGTCTACAAAAGCTGTGAATAATAAAGGAGGCATCAAAGGCCCAAACATCCTAGACAGAAGGATTAGAGTGCACATGCAGATAGCTGACTACATTAGAAGGTTATAAAAGTGTGGCCAGAACTAGCCTTTCACCCAGCCTGAGATTCTGGAAGAGCCAAGGAGGGGCAGGGTGTTGAAGGTCTCTCGCATTTACCTACTGCCCCCAAGGGGAGAGGAGCATTTCTCTCTCTCATTTCCAACGATGTGAGAAGCGCGTTAAGGTGACAATTTAGAGAGTTGTCTTGTGTCCCATGGAGTTTGGGAAGCATAAGGAGTGGTGTTGGAGTTTTGTCAGGAAAAGTCTAAGGCAGGAGGGCATGTGCAGATGAATCGGAGGTTAGCAAAGCTGGGTCTAGAGAGAGCCACAGATTCACTGAGTCAGGGGAAAGGTCCATGTTTTCCACTGCCCAGGTGTGGACCCTGCACAATGAAACTGGCCTGGGTTGTCTTAAAAAGTACGTTGTGCAAGAAAAATTCTGGAGAGTGGGCTGAGGGACTGATGCCAGAATCCCCCAGCAGTAGGGGAGGAGTCGTAAGTGATCAGCTGTGGAAAAGGCATTTTCCAGTTGAGGGACCTGTAGGTAGAATATCCCAGCAGAGGATCCCTGAGGAACCCACAAAGGCACCCCACAAAAGAGAATTCATTGTGGACATCCATCGTTCTCAGAGAGTACCAGTGACAAGTGACCAAGTGCCAGTCAGGACAGAACTCTTCACATCTCATCTCCATTCTCATTCTACCTGCTCCATTCCCGGAGAGCAGAGAAACTCCAGGACCACAGCTAGTGAGTGGGAGTGGAGATAGGAGATGGTCATGAAGCCAACCTACTCCACTGCTCTCATGATTGACCTTTGAGTCTGGATATAGCTGCACTGGGTCAGGGAAGGCAGACGCTTTGACTGGATAAGTTCAAAGTTTTGATGATCAACCTGGAGTGAACTGGGAGTTGTGAGATCATTAGAGTGCCTTGGACATTTTAATGCTGTAGTGAAGGAATTACTTGATTCTTTTCTAAAAGTGACCCCTGAAATGCTATAGCACAGGTCCAACATGTCATACAGTGTCCGTAGAGAATGGGTCAGTGGCTACCCTGGGCATGGTGGCTCATGCCTATAATCCCAGCACTTTGAGAGGTGGAGGCAGGAGGATTGCTTAAGGCCAGAAGTTCAAGACTAGCCTGGGCAACATAGTGAGACCTTCTCTCTAGAATATATAAAAAAGCTGGACATTGTAGCATGAGCCTGTATTCTTAGCTATTCAGGAGGCTGAGGCAGGAGGATTGCTTGAGCCCAGGAGTTGAAAGCTGCAGTGAGCTATGATGGTGCCATGGTATTCTGGCCTGGGCTATACAGTGAAACTCTGTCTCTTAAAAAAAAAAGAAAAAGAATGGGTAAATGAAGTAAGTTTAGAGGAAGTGGTGAGAAAAAAACATTTAAATTAAGTTTGCTTTGTTACACATTATCAATGCCAATTATTCAGTTAGTAATGACCAAAACAAGACAATTGTAATAGCTAAGAAAGCTCTTTCCCTCTTTCCACGTATTTGCTGTCTCATCCAATTTCTTATCACTCATAGATTTGATAAATCATTTCTAGTAAAGTTGCAAGAAGTTATTCCATGAGGCTAACCATTAGCATTGCCATGGCATTGTATTCTGATTGGGTTGTAAGCACAGGCTGCCAGGTGACAATGAATAAATTTCAGGGGATAGATGTTAAATTTGTGTAAAATATTGATTACATACAGAGGTTGCTTGCTAGAGAGGGTACTTGTTGAATTGTGAGATGCTATAACGAATGTTAGTACTAATGTTACTTTTCTTGTCATCATTGCCACAATCTGAATATAGTTTGAAATTAAGTATATAATGATTACAAATCAGGACGTAGTTTTACAAACTCTCCATATCTTATTGTAAAGTAATATAATAAAGTGACTAAAATATACAATCTTGACTATTATTTTAGCTATTGCTATGGGGAGTACATAGCTATTTTAAATCAATTGCAGTATGAGTATTTGAGTATTATATTTCTATCTCCTAGACAATAACATCTATTGCGGCAAGGATCACAGCTTTTATTTAATTACATGAGCCAAGTGTTCTGGGCATTCTCTGAAGATGTGAACAGGTGCTCTGTGTTTTAATGGAGACCCTCAGCTTCCAGCCTTATTCTGGCTTACCCAGCAAGTCACTTGTGCTTGTGTTCTTGTTGTCTTTCAAATATTTCAATATTCCCTTCTAGACAAACTACAATATTTAGTATTGTTTGAAGCCCCATTAAGAAGGGGAAACATTTTTCTTTAAGAAAACAATATTACTGAATTTCAGAAGGGTGCTATTCAATTTCAAAGACCATTCTTACATAAGTACAATATCAGAAAACATGATCTGAACAAATTGCATTATTTATTTGGAAATCTTGGTATATTTTGTTAATTTTCTAGTGTTTTGTCTTAGTACAGTTTCTCTCAAAAGCAGATACCAAGACAAGGACTCAGTTGCAAGCAGATTATTTGACAGTTAATCCCAGGAAACGCCAGAAGGGGAGTCAGAGCACCGATAAAGGATGGTACCAAGTAAGGCTGAGTTACAGAGTCAGTTACTCCTGTGAGCCACTGGGCAGCTTAGGAAATCAGTAGAACGCACCTCAGGGTTATCTCAACCAGGGGTGAGGAAACAGGGTATCCATCCATCAGTCACGTTAGGGGCTGCTTCCTGGAGCACTAACTCTTTGTGCAGTTCTGTACTGTGATGTCCCAGGCTGAGTGGGCTCTCAGTCAGAGCAAAAGATGCTTGAGTCAGTTGCAGGTGTTTGTTTTAAACTTTAAGATCATGGAGGGTATGGCCAGGGGAAATGGGCCAGACACTGACAGGATCTGCTACACTTGGGCTAATAAAAAATTGGTGAAATGGGGAGTGGTGCCTGCTAGAAATCACAAGACCATGTTAGTTTCAAGTCAATGTATCTTTTCTTGAGGTAGGTAGAACGGGCAAAGCTTACTTACAATGATAAAAATCAGTGAGTGGGTAGATCAGATGGATACTTTGTGAAGGCCATTAAAACTGCCCAGTGAAACATCACACAACACCAAATAAGAGAATAAAAGTGGCACAGCCAGAATCAGGGCTAAGCCAGAGGCAAGGAGTAGTCTTCTTAGTGCCTGAGTGGGTATGGATGTGTGTGCATTAGCCTTACACTCAAAAGAGCTTGAAGAGTAGGACAGGTTTGAAGTCCCATTTTGAAGAACTTAGTGAAAGTACACATCTCCTGATTTTAAATATATATTCAAGAATAGGACAATTTAGAAACACTTTGGAAGTTTTATTTTCCCCTCTATGATGACCTGTGAATTTGAATCTTGACCATCTTCACAAGCTAACAACGTCCACAAGCAATTGCTTTACTTCATTGCCAAGGTTAAAAATCTCCATTCTGTCCTCTGAACAACTGTAGCGACCCAAGAATCTAATTTGGTGCCTCATAAATGATTGTGTTCCATCTCTTGACATTTATTTTTAAATTCTACAAAAACACCAGCTCACAGGATGTTGGCTTTTTCCTCCAGTATTTCTGCTGTTCCCCAGCTGTTTGAAATACGTTGTGGCTTTGATTTCTTCAAACTACCTCCTGTGATGAAGATTACCTTAATTGCTTGTTTGTAGAACATCCAGTCAGGGACATAATATGCTGTAACAATTATTAATAGGTGAAGGCTGACATTTTACATTTCTCGTTATTCTGTTAGCAGTTTCTTATGACTACTTTTTGGCTTTTTAAAAAAATTTTGCCTTGAAGACAGAAGATCCTTTGAAGGTTTGTGATCACAATGCTATCATCCCCTAAAGGGCCACATCATGGTCAGAGAAAAGGCTTCTTTTTTTCTTTCAAACAATATTCAACAGCCATTTATTGAGCATCTATTATGTGCCAGACACTTGTCCAAGGTGTAGGGGATACCTATGTAAATGTATCAGATTAGACTTTGCCCCCTTGGTGCCTACATTCTAATGGGGGAAACAGAAAACAAGCATGCAAACAAATCAGTGTGTGAAATAATTTAACATAATGACAATGCTATGAAGAAAATACAGCAGAAACCATAAGCAACCAATGTTTTTTTGTGTGTGTTTGTTTTTTCTCCCCAGAGCCATTGTATGCACATATAAAAACTCCAAATATATTCAGTATTCCCCTTTCTTATGCCAAAATTTTGGCATACTGTACCATACATCCGTTTTTACTACCATCTCTTTTCTGCTTAGCCATATATCTTAGAGATCATTCCTTATCACTACTTAATGAAATTCTTCATTATTTCTTATATGGCTACAACATATTCCACTGTGCAGGGGTACATAGCTTATTTCACCAGATTTATTTGATAGATATTTAGGTCATTTCTAGTCTTTTGCTCTCTCAGTCAATGCTGTAATGAATATCATTTTGCATACATCATTTTGCACATGCAAAGGTGTAATTGTCAGATAGCTAAGGTGTAACTGTCAGAGGTTAAATTGTTAGGTCAAGAGTATGTATATTTGTAATTTTTAAGTGAATCCATTTTATGCTATAACTTTTATGAATAGGTAATATGTACACTTAGTAAATCTTAGACATAAGCAAAATTGCATATAATGAAAATTAGGTCCTCCTCACATCTCTTTTCTGTCAGAATCAAATTCCTTTCTCCAAAGGAAACAAATGTCACTTACTTTTTGCTTTTTTTCTTATATATCATTCCAGACTCTCTATCACTACACACACACACACACACGCGCGCGCACACACACAAACACACACACACAATACGGATGCATAGACTTTATTGTCTCATCATTGTATTTCTGCCATATAACATCATTGCTCTGAATGTCATTAATAAAAGTGCTGGTTCTATTGGCTTCCCCATGCCTTTCACGTAGGGAAGGGCAGCTATGGGTATGAAGTCCTATTCTGTCCTTGGCCACAATTTTTTGAACCTGTTCCATAGGTCCTTGCTTCCTTTTGTCCTTGGTGCTTGTCAATCATTCTGAGACCTTCCTTAACCATCATGCTAGAGACTCTGTGTGTGTGTCTGTGTGCGTGTGCATGGGTGTGTGCAGTGGATCTTCTATTGCCTGGGACCTCGAATTCCTTTAGCAAGTGGCTTACTCTTAACATTAGGTAAGGTACATCCTTCAATAATGCCCTGAAAAAAAGGTTTCTGGGAGGTAAATTTTCTGAGACTTTGAATGTCTGAAAGTGTTTTTGTTCCATCTTCTCACACAATAGACTGCCTGACTGGGTATAGAATTTTAAGATAGAAAATAAATGTCTTCAGCATTTTGAAGATATTCTTCAATTATCTGTGAGCTCCCAGTGTTGCTCTTGAATAAGCTGCACAATTGTGATTACAAATCCTTTGTAAGGGACCTCCTCTTTCTTCCCTGGGACTCTAAAGATCCTGTTGATGCTGATGTTTTATAATTTCACAATGATGTACCTTATTGTTGATTTATTTTTATCTGTTGTGCTGGGCACTAAGGGCACCCTCTTAACTTAAAAAAATATGTTTTTCAGGTCCTGGTAATTTTCTCGAATTATTTCATTGACTATTTCCTCCCTCTACTTCTTCTATTCTGTCTTTCTAGACTTCCAATCATTTATATTTGCAACTTTTGGAATACTGGTCCTCCAATTTTGTTAATTCATTGTTCTTATTTTTTATCTTTGACTTTTTACTTAAGTGCTGTGAGGTTTTCTCAATTTTACCCTCAAAGCTTTCCAGTGATATTTTTCTCCTCTGCTCTCATGTTTCATTTCAGAAGCTTTTTTTAAAATGCCTGAATGTTTCTTTTTTATAGCATTCTGTTTTTGCTTCATAGAAGCAATATATTAATTTATCTCATGATGTGTGCATACATCCAAGTTTCTTTCTCTTTCATTCTATAAAGACTGGGGATTAAAAGACCTGTTAATGTGCTGCCACATAAGGGCAGCTATGAAATCCCAGAGTCAGAAACCTAACAGGAGCAATCACCCATAGGCCAAGCCAGCCACAGAGTGACCCCAAATCAGCTTCTCAGCTTCCTGTCTCCACCATATACTGTTGCCTGCAAGTGGACAGTGCCACTATGTCTTTGCCCTCCCTCCCTGTGGAGGGATAAAGCATGAGGCAACACAGTATTATGCATAGAAAAGAAAGCTGAATTGGGGGATTGTGATGGGAGGCTAAAAACTAAGAGGCTTGGAAATGTGATTGGTGATTAAAATTTTAATAACTAGATTAAAAAATTACTAGTCTTGATTAAGTTCACTGAACTAGAATAGAGCAAAATATCTTCTCTAGATGGGGTAGGAGTTCAAAGCCAAGAAAATAGGGGCAATCATGAAAACAGTTATCAGCCTCAAGTTTATATATATATGAAGAGTGATCCTCTAGTTACACCTGTTTTTTTCATATTATCTGTCTATTTTTACAGGTGCTTGAGTGATAGTCAAATCTCCGTATACCAATCATGGAGCAGAGGTGCTATGAGAGATTCCTAACTCCTGAAAAACTGTGACAAAGGTAAGTATCTGACCACCAAATGTTCCTGTTTTCCCCACAAGTGGCAGCTCCGCCAGAGAATGCATATTTCATCTAGGTGGGGTTATGTGATTAATTCTCCTCAAAGACATGTAAACAGCAGCAACATATGCCATTTCTCACCTGAGGTTGTTGGTATGGAGTGCGTGATACTCTGTGTATTCATTTCCTCCGCCATGGAATCTTAGCGTGGGGAGCCACAGGAAAGAAGCCATCTGGATTTCTGAGTCATTATTTGGAGAAAAATCTCATCTTGAACTGAGACATGAGCAAAAGACAAACTTCTGAAATTGTACTAAGCCATTGAGATGTGAGGTTCTTTTGTGTAATGGTCTGCCCTTATGAACATGCACAGACACATTTTGTTGGCTTACATGAGTAGCTAAAGCTACTAGGAATGCCCTCTGTGTTACTGAGCTTTCTGCTAGTGAGAAGATTAAAAATATTCTACATTTAGGTGCACATTACATTTTGGGGATGCATTTTACACAGTAACTATGGTAGAGCTATATCCCATTGTTAAAAACAAAAACCCACAATGTATGAAGGTGCAGACTCACATCAACAGATAAAACAGATAACTATCCCCACAGCACAAGAGGATTATTCACTTCACTGAATCATCCATCTTAGCATGAAAAAAAAAAGTATCAGGCTTCTTTAGGAAATATGACTTAACCTAATAAGATGGGCATTACTTTCATGCAGAGGCCCCTCAGCTCCTGCTTTTCATAGACCATCCAGTTCACTTGCAATGTGGTGCACCTGGGAAAAGTCATTCCAGGGGCTCAGGCATGGCCCTTCTTGCTCTCTTGCACATTCCTTCTGAGCACTCGTTTCATTGGCAGTTAGTACTCCTGAATACTCCTCGCATGCGTGTAAACTGGGCAGGAATAGTGAGCTTTCCCAGCCACCTGGAGCTCAGAACCCCCATTCACCTCATGCAGACTTTCAGCTCTCCATCCCCACTTTGGATTGTTGCTGGAAGCCCCTGGCGCATGTTACTTCTCGATCTCCTAGACCTTCCAGAACATCACAGAATGTCCTTACTTCAGTTCCCTTCAAGAGTCACCCAGGACACAGCCTGTTAGCATTCCCATAGGCTTGCCCCACAAACAGAGCACAACCCCTTAGCTTTGGAGATAAGCAAGAAACATCTCTTAGAACCATCCCACCTCTTCTTTCCACTTGCGGACGTGCCTATCTTGTGAAAGGCTGACGATGTAAAAGAGATTTCCAAATTCCCGTGGGTCGGTAGACATTCCAACTTTCCCAAAACTTAGCAACAATCCAAAGCATTTGTGGTAATGTTTGCATCTCATGATATTTCTAGAAATCTACCTATTGTAAAAATGTACAATGGTAATAGTAATAGCTGATACTTTTGAGCACTTACGGTGTGCTAAATATTCCTCTAATGGTTTACAAGTATTAACTGTTTGCCAACAAATGTTGACTATTTTCATCCATTCTTCTTAGTCAGATGTAAATAAGTAGAATGAGATTCTACTTACATGTCATTGTGATTCTTCTGTCCTGGTGGATGCATCCCATTTCTGGTTTCCCGGCCTATAGGCCTTGCTCATCTGACCTCTGACTAAACCAGGTTTTGATAATTAATTGTAGTTGTTTTTATTCCGTCTGCAGTCTCTTCCACATTCTCTCCCACTACACTACTCTTCCACATATCTTTTCCTTCAGTTGTAATAAAAGTATATACCACACACAAGATTTGATATTTGCAGAATGATTTTTAGTATCATAGACTTATATGCTTTTGGAAGTAGAAGAAGTGGAACCTCATAAAACTTTTTGCTTTTTGAAGATATGAACATTGACACAGCGAGATAAGTTACTTCCCTAAGATTGCATAGTTGGCCTGTATAGCTGGTACTAGACTTCAGAGAGGCTTCTTCCAAGTCCCCACTTATCACTCCGTGCTCCGTAAAAGAGAAGAAGGCTTTCATCTTAAAGCTCATTTTAAATCATGAAGTGGGTAAAAGGAAAGTCAGTCTGTGTGTGTATGTCTCTCTCTCCTTTTCTCTCCATTCATTCATCCTTCCATCATCTAAATTGCTTAGGTAAATTTTCTCGAAGTGCACCTGGGCATAAATTTCCTTGGATCATACCAGTCATATTGCCAATTTATATGGAGGTATCCAATGATCATGTGACTACCATGTCTGTTTACTTATAAATGTTATAAATGATGAAAAATGCAGTAACTGCAAGAATTGCACATGCTTCTGTGTATTTTGTTATTCAATAACAGACTTTTCTTCACATTTGCATTTATTTACCTTTTGAAGGATTAGAAGTTTTAAGATATGTGAAAATGGTTGAACCATCTACAAGAACTCTAAAAATCCAAAGAAGAAATGTTGATGAGGAAAATCAACTGGATTTTACACTGAAATAAGACTCACTATTGATGATGATAAAGATGGATAAAAAATGGGATAATGAGAAAAATAACTGGAAATATTAAGGAGCATAAAATGCAATGGATGATCCAGCAGTATACACGTTTGGGAGCATGATGTTAGAAATTTGTAAAAACTTGAGAATGGAAGATTTGGGGACAATCTTCAAATATATTAAATAAATTCTCTCAATGTTGTCAAGATGGAAAGGTTCCTCTGGGATCACTGTCTGTGACAGCCACTGAATAACAAAATCATTGTGTATACATGTGAAGAAAATAACCTACAGAGTGTATACTAAAGAACACAGCTTAGCAATGACTTTCACATCACAGGATACAAAGATAAAGTCACCATCTGGAAATGGTTCAAGCTATTTTCAAATATTTGGCCAGAAAAACAAATGCATCAACATTTTATTAATAGCTATTAAGCCTTGCTTAATGCATATGTTATGTAGCATATGGGCAAAGTTATTACTAATTCCCATATAAAGAAATGAAAACTCTAATAGGTGTTTGGCAGAGCCACTAACCTTCTAGGATCCCACATTCTGGGATCCTGACCCAGCCAGTGGTAGCCTCCGAGTAAGAAGAGCAGGAAGAGGAATAGCTGGACTTGCAGCACAAGTCATACAAAATTTTAAAATTTTTTCCTAGGGTTTTTTCCTCCCTCATTTGGCTTCAGAATCAAGGCTGAGTTTGAGCGTCCAGTTTTAGATGGAACACTGAAAAACTTGCAGATATATGAGGCAGTGGGGGAAGCAACAAGGATTGTGGCTAATCTAGTGACTAAGTCATAGGAGGGAAGGTTGAAGAAGCTGGATTCAACACTCAATAGAGTGATGGTACTCCTCCAATATGCCAGGGACTGAACCACGCTCTGGGGAGATGATGGTGAGCAATGCAGTAGAATCCCCTCCTTCACAGAACTACCTTTTAGTGGTAGAGACAGACAAGTGAATAAATGATTTTAATGTAGTGCATTAATATTTATAAAATAGATTAAGAGCAGAATGCCATGAGAGGGGTGTCTGATTCTGCTTTGTGAGGGGGATGGTGTGGGGGGGGGGCCTTGAAAGGATGAGTGGGAGGGATCCATTTGATGGGAAAAGAGGGCATTATAGGCAGAGGCTGTATATTAAGGTGCATGTGGGAGAGAAAAATGGCTTGGGAACTCAAAGTAGTTGAGAGTTTGATAGATTCTTTGTGAAAGATGAGTGATGGGCCTGGAGAAAGAAGCCAAGAAACACATAACGAAGGGCTACCGGGGATTAAAAGTTGAGCTTTCTTTTGAAGGCAGTAAGAAGCTATCTGGTGGTTTTTTTTTTTTTTTTTTTTTTAAAGATGTTGATGTTGGAAATATTTTTGAGGCTAATGTATTACCAGTGGATTGAAGATTAGAAGAGGCAAGACTCGAGGTAGGAAGGTCTCACAGGGCACCAGGAATCATTCAAGGGAGAGGATGTAATAGGCGTGAGAATGCGGAAGATCAGGAAGTTACTAGATGAATTAAAGTTGTATTAAGAAAGTTACTAGATGTAGGTTTGACACACTTAAGGTTTGATGGCACATAAATATTTTTGAATATTTGAAAGACTGTCATTTGGAGGTTCTTAGGGGCCAAGGAAGAAGTGGGACCATTGAGGGGAATCAAGTATTATAAGCTGGCAGAGCTTCCAAACAATGAACATGGTTTAACAATGAGATGGGAGGCCATGGGTTCTGGTAATTGCTGGGAGATTTCAAGTAGAAGTCGGGACAGATTCCTGTCGTGGGTGCTGCAGAGGATATGCCTGCATGGCACGTGGTCCTGGTGACTTTAAATGTCTGCTTAAATCCTGAGATTCTGTTATGGTTGACATGATTCCACATGGCTTCACCCAAAAACTGTCTCCAGGCCAGCAATAAGGTACTGGTATTCACCTGAAACTCTTGGCTTGTCGGATCTGCACTTCTTGTTCTGAAATGGAGGTATTTAAGGAAACAGAGAGGAACAGAGAGGAAATTAAGGCATTAAAATGTGCTTTTCTCTACCCAAATCATATCAAGTTTATGTTCTATGTCTTCCCACCATGGTGACTCTAGCATGCAGTGATGAGGTCAGGCACTGCACCCAAGTTTCTCCGCTACTGATTTAGTGTGCTGTGCTCACAGTGGTTTATTGTCTTCAAATGATAAGATCTAGGTGGAGCAGGTATTAACAGCATATAACACATGAAGTTTCTTAACTCTGGTTTCCTCCAAATGTTGCTGAAACAATATAACATAAGCCAGATGAAATACCAAAGGAAATTCTGTGACAATCAAACCACGGTATAGATACGTCACTTTAGGCAATGAGATTCTCAAGTCTCCAACTCATCAACTCATATTGGGGTTTCTTCCATATTAGAAAAATTGGATCATATTTTTCCCCTTTCCCTCGTCCTAATTTATAACAGTTACCCTGCCCAGTTCAAGCTATTTGAAGGTTTCTATGACATTTATTTTAATTAGGGCATAAATGCACACACATTTTTGATATATCAACAATCTCAATAAAATGGGAATATTCCATGGCAGAAATCTAAACTTAGGGGAATATTACAATCTCTAATAATTTTTAGGAAACAGTCACTATCTTTACTTTATGCGTCTTCCTAGGAAGAAGAGTTTGCCTTCCTTGCTAGGCACTAAATGCTTTTCTTAGTCTCCTTTGCTGCTACCATGCAGGCACAGGGTCAAGTTCACCAGTGGAAGGTGCCACAAACTCTGACATGGGAACTAGTAGAGACCAAGAAACACCGTACTTTGGTGGCAATGGCAAGGCAGGAAGACTGAATTTCCAGGGAAGTGGTGGCAGTGAGGTCACGGTTGACACTCCCGTGAACAGGCTGGTAGGACAAGCTGTGGGAACTAGCTCAAAAACATTAGCAATGGAGACTTCACCAGTTCTTTGACCTAATCCAAAGTGTTGTTCTGTCTGCATAGTTTGTGAGTCTTGTTGTTATCCTCTTTTGGTGATTATGTGAACTACCCAGTATTCTTTTTTTTTTTTTTTTTTTTTTTTGAGACGGAGTCTTTCTCTGTCCCCCAGGCTGGAGTGCAGTGGCGCGATCTCGGCTCACTGCAAGCTCCGCCTCCCGAACTACCCAGTATTCTTATAAAATATTCATATTTTGCTTCAAATTAACCAGAGTTTATATCTATTGCTTGCAACTAATAATCCTTATCAAAAGAGGACAATGCAAAGAAATACTGCACTCTTATGACCTGATTCTAGAATGGTAAACGTGAAAAGGTTTCATTGATAAATGCTCTCTTTGTTCTCTGTTAAACTCTCTCTAATAAAATAATTGCTCACATGATATATGGGAAACAGGATAAAGAGACGAGTATAACTGAGTTGCCTACTCTTTTGTTTCTAAGTGGGCAAATGATTCTGGAAAAAAATTGCATGATATGGAAACTAATTCACACTAATGTATAAATTACTCTATGACTAATTTGCATTTGAAAATAGAAACTTGTAGTTTAACCAAATCTTTAATTAAGGCAGACTGGAAAGATTCTTAGGACAAGTTAATTGAGCACGTTGTCTCATTCCATTCCAAATTTCTTTAGCTACCCAGAAAAGTATTCCACATAGGAACAGACATGAAGAAAGAGATGGTGATGTAGGGAGGGTTCATTTCATTTCCAGAGTTTCCTTCACTAGAGCGTCCTCCCAAGAATAGAGTCCTTCAGTCTACTTTGGACTATGGAATCAGAGTCAGGTAATTAAATATTTAAATATCCTGGGGCAAAACCCTGAGATCTCCTTGGCCATAAGGGAACACTAGGAACTTTGATCTTTGTTATGGTTATTCTGTGGACACCTTGACCACTGAGCGTGAATTGGGGAGCTAAGGAAATTGTGTGACCACTGTTCTTTTTCAGATGAAGGTGCTAATTTTTCACTGGTTTATTTGTTTAATTAAAATTGTCAGCATTTACTGAAAAATAATATAAGAATCATTGTCATATGTTCTTAGTTAGTCTTCTAATCACAGGTGCATTATCTGTTTCATAGGGGTTTTTGCCTTTACCGGGCTGGCAGAATGGGATTCCTGGAATGAGATAAACACATTTTCAGAGTTTAACAATTCAAGTCAAGGCAGAAACCCTGAAAGTGTTAGTCTCGAGTAGAACAAATTTAATAATTATGTTTCTCTTATAGGAGTCATTAACCAAAATTTGGTCTTTAGTTTCTTCTAGTGAAATAACTGAAAAGAAAATTTTGATTTCATTCATTCATTCATTTATTCAACAAAATACATGCACTGATGGCTGTCAATATGCCAGATTCTGTGCTAGACCTTAAGGATTCAAAGATAAGATAAAATGCATCTCACATTTCCAGGAGCTCGCAGCCTAATTCTGGAAAGACGTTTAGGCTCAAGTATGCTACATGGTAGTTGGTAATTTTTAGCTGCATGCACTAAAATAGCTTCACATTCTTGCTACCACTTTAGAATAGCACTGAAAGGACTTCAGGGTTTGTGTTCTCTGTGGGGGAATTACTCATCTAATTCTCATTAGTGCAAATGGGAAAGAGGTGTAAATCCACAGTGATCTAGCTGAGAAAACAAATACTCCTTATTTGACTTCTGTTGTTTGTTTATATTTGTTCCGGGTTGACTCAGGGAAATAATCAGGAAAATTACCCATGTTCAATTGCCCGGTTGCTCCAGAACGCTTGGAGTGCCTAATCACAGTTAATAATTAACACAAAGCAAGAAGACTCAAATGTTGGATTTAAGTATCATCAAGAGGGAAAGAAACCATTTGAGGGGGAAAATATGAGGAGTCTTTTGTGGTAGATAGACTTTTACGGACAGAAACATGGGCTCTAAAGAGAGAATGATTTTTTTTTTTTTTTTTTTTTTTCTGAGACAGATTCTCACTCTGTCACCCAGGCTGGAGTGCAGTGGCACGATCTCGGCTCACTGCAACCTCCGCCTTCTGGGTTCAAGCAATTCTCCTGCCTCAGCCTCCCAAGTAGGGAAGAGTGATCTTTTAAAATGGATGTGGATTATGGTAGATGGATAACTTAGTACCTATGAAGCTCCTATAGTGTCCCAAGCTCCGTGTTAGACCATATGGGGGACACAGGATACAACTAGCAAATTATATGTGACAGAAACAAAAACTGGAACCTGCAGTTTAAAATAGTATGGAATATTTGAAATAAGAACATTGACAGAAATTTAAGAAGTGGTCATAGTTTTAAGTAATATGAGTTAGGATGGGCTGTTATGCTGCAGCAACAAATAACCCCCAAATCATAGTGGTTTATACCAACAAGTCCTTTTCTAGGTCTTCTTGCTCTGGGACCCAGACTGATGGAACAGTCACTACAGGTTAGGACTCTCTAATCCTAAGTGTTTGGAACCAGAAGTGTTTATGGATTTTGGAATATTTGCATATACATAATGAGATGTCTTGAGGATGGGACTCAAGTCTAAACATGAAATTTATTTTTGTTTCATATACACCTTATACACACAGCTTGAAGGTAGTTTTATTTTTCCCTTGGGAACACTGAATAAACTGCCTGTTGTGTACCTGTGTTTTGACTGAGACCTGTTACATGAGGTCAACTATGACATTTTTCACTTAGGGCTCAAGAAATTTTGGATTTTGGAGCATTTTGGATTTTAGACTTTTCAGATTAGGAATGCGCAGCCTGTATCTCAAACCTTAGTATAAAACTCTATAAAGTCATGTGCTGACAATCAAATGCTTCCTTTTATGAATCATTGGCAAAAACCAGTCTTGTGGTCCCATTTAACCACAAAGGAGTTACAAATATCATCCTACTCTATGCCTAGAGAGCAGATAGCTGAAAATATTATGTGAACGCTACTAATGACTCTAACTCAGACCTCGCTAAAGTGGTCTGCTCAAATGTGGTCACATTAAATTTAAATTCAACTTGATACCTCTCACCTGTGTGAGATTTTACTGTCAGCCTAATTGCCCTCAAATTGAGCGTACATTAGAATCACCTGAAGGGCTTCCTAAACCATAGATCCCTGTGCCCCACCTCCAGAGTTCTGGGTCCAGTAAGTGGGAGGTGGGAGACTCTAACAAGTTCCCAGGGGACTGCTTATCTGGGAACTGCACTCTGAAAACCACTTGTCTTGGAAAATCCAATGAAAGTTTCCTGTCTTTGTCCATCTAAGCGTTCACTAAAATCATAGTAAATGCCAGAGCATGACTTGTTCTGGGGAATGGATGGAAGGACTACACACTCCAGCCAGGGGGATGGTTGCTTTCGGAACTCACAGGGTCAGGACCAGCCTCACCATGTAACTTCAGGGCCTCTCTTCTTCACCTTTTGGTTCCTTCATTATGTCGGAGGCCACCTTCCTTTTACTGGCTGGAAGATTCTTGAAACATGTTTGTAGATTTCATGATAAAGATAGTAAGGCCCAGAAAGAATTTGTTCTTCTTCCTTCTAAGGTCAGTTTTCTAAGTCCTCATTTCCTCCCTTGGAATCCTTTTCTTCCTAGATCATTGAAAATTAAATAATATCCATTTCCTTATTGGGACACGCTGACCCAAACCCACAAATGTGTGGTCCTGCAGCACAATTATAGCAGAAAGTACTAATGCCACATCCTTAAAAAAGAAACAAAAAGAAAGGCAGGAATGGGTGGGATGCTATTTCCTCTGCATCTGTCCCTCTGTGCTGCAAAGAAGTGTGCTCCTTTCATTTTAAATATTCTCTTGGATCTGGGATGTTTGGACTTAAGTAAAACCACCTGTGGGTCATTAGCCCTTCACTCCAGGTTGAGTACTACTAAGCCCACCCAAGTTTCTTTTTGTGGTCTTCCCTCCAGATCATCTTCCGTGTCCTTCCTGCAGGCTTCTGATTTTCAAGCTTGTGATTTTCTGGTGAGCATCTATTTCAATGGAGCACACGTCATGCTCAGGACCAAGTGAGGGTCAGGCACGGCACCACCTAAGAGACATCAGACGGCCTGTAGAGATGTAGCTGCTTATAACACACACAATCACACCGGGCACTCAACTCTGTGGAGCCTCTGCTTGACATGTGCATGGAAACAGGGTCCATTTGCTTTGACTTTCAGAAAAAAGAATAGCCTGCAATGGAAATACATTCAAAGCTCTACCTCTTGCAATTAAGAAGCCTGCAGCTTTGACATGGCCATTTCCCCAGCTTCTACCATACTAAAGTTTCAAAATTTTCAGCCTCTTTTAAGCCAGAGCTCATGCTTTCCATTTCTCAATAGTCTTTCCAAGTAAAATAAAATAAAAACAAAAACAGCTTTTCTTCTAAACGTAAGTTAGATATACAAGCGAATTCCTGTGGTGTCAGCAGGAAAAGGACCACTTTTATTTTCTATCACATGACCTATTATTTCCCCTGGGATATTTGCATTTTTAGAGAAACCTTACTATAGGAAATTCTTCAAGACAAGTCTTTAAGAGAGACTCGTGTTTGTTGCTATTCTAATTTTTAAAATTAGACATTCTAATAGTTTGTTGTTGATACACAAAAATGCAATTTTCTTTCATAATTGAACTTACCTCCAGAAACTTTGCTCAATTCTCTAGCTAATTCTAATATATTTCGCTGTAGGCTTTTTTTTTTGAGTTTTTTATGTGGACAATTATATGTAAATAATGACAGTTTTGTTTGTTCCTTTCCAATTAGTATATGTTTATATTTTTCTGTTTTCCTGCTGTGCTGGCTAGGGCCTCCAAGCCAATATTGAAGAGGAAAAAGCAGCCATCTTTGTCTTGTTTCTGACAGAAAACAGAAAGATTTGGTAGATACACTTTATCAGATTAAGGATGTTTCCCTCTCTTCCCACGTTACCGTTTCTTTCATGAGTGAATGTTAATGTTTGAATGCTTTTTTTGGCATCTAGTGAGATCATACTTTAAAAAATGTTAGTGTGGAGCATTACGATAATGATGTGTATGATGTATTATTTTATAAATTGTGGGATTTAGCTTGTTAATACTTTTGTTTAGAATTTCGTATCTTTGTTCTTAAGTGGGATTGACTTATATTGCCCTTTCTTATATTATCCATGTTTTGTTTTGATATGGACTATAACATGTGTCTCTGTATTTACACAAGATATACACTGACTACTAAGTGATTATGACTGATTGACTAAATTAAAGGTGATTTTGTTTTCTGTACAATTTTCTGCATTTTCTTTCTTTCTTTTTTTTTTTTTTTTGAGACAGAGTCTCACTCTGTCACCTAGGCTGGAGTGCAGTGGTGCAATCTCGGCTCTCTGCAACCTCTGCCTCTGGGTTCAAGCGATTCTCCTGTCTCAGTCTCCCATGTAGCTGGGATGGCAGACATCTGTCACCATACCCAGCTAATTTTTTTGTATTTTGAGTAGAGATGGGGTTTCACCATGTTAGCCAGGCAGGTTTTGAACTCCTGACCTCATGTGATCCACCTGCCTCGGCCTCCCAAAGTGCTAAGATTACAGGCGTGAGCCACCATGCCTGGCCAGTTTTCTGCATTTTCTGTTTCTCTACAATGAGATGGTATTATACACAATCATAAATCATTCACTCAAGCATAGACATATCATGAATACATGCATATAGCCTAACATAGGGTCTGACTGTTGATTCCAAGACACTGGATCATTTGCTTTTGTTCTGGATTTTAGGGTGCTCTCTGGTATGAGAGATAAAGAATGGCAAGCAAAATCACTAGGGAAGTCTCAAAATGAACATGGAATACCATGATGTAATACAGCAAATACCAGGGGATTTGGGGGCCCAGGTTTGAATATGTAGTAACCAGCTGTGTAAACGGGCCAGTTCACCTAACTCCTCTGAGCTTTAATTTTTCTCACTTGTAAAATGAGGAAAATAATTCAAACTGGTGCTTACCTCATAGGCTTGCTGGCTCTTTTAAAAGTATAGAGAATGTGAAAGTGCTTTATAACTTAATTTTTCATAACACACACATCATATCTATATGTGTATATATACATCTTATTATACTTCATATATCTACAGTGTGTCTGCATACAGAGAGACTGAAAAGAAAATGATTTTAAGGGACTCAAATAGAGATTAATAAAGTCTCTACTTAGCTGATTCCTTTATTCAGGGAGCATCTGAGGATCTGGTGACTCCCCAGTTGAATCAGGGTTGGAGTTTTTGGAGGAGAGGGACAGTTGAGTACCCATCTTTGCAGTTTGGGCTTAGACAGCAGTTTGCCACTTTAACTGAAACTCACAGTTGGGAGTCATCCCTGTTTTGTGCTCCTTGCTCAGTAACCATTAGAACAGTATTTTCCAAGGACTTTTTTATGCAAGTCTTATAGTTTATTGGGTGGTCAATGTTCACGAGGTGGAAGAGGTAGTTAGTTGGCAGACAGAAAGAAAAGGGGTCAAAGGTAGAAAGCAACAGGAAACTGGGGTTTCTGTAAAATGTTTGGTTTAGTTTTTTTCCAATAGATAGAATGATTTAGATAGATACAGACTGATGGATAGATATAAAAAGTAAAACAAAAACAAAATTATTAATATAGGCATCAGTATTCACAAGCTTCCTCTTCATATAACCCCCTCTCTTCTCTCGTCCCAGTATGCACACATCTCATTATAGCTGCCAGAGAGTAGTATATGCTTCTGTGTAGCACTTGAAGAGATGATGTGCAATGGAAAAATGAAGATAATGAAGTATCTTAGTTGATTTGTTTTTATTTTTAAGGGAGAGAGACAGGGAGACAGAGAAAAGCTATGAGAATTAGACTTGGGAGGGTTTTGATGTATAGAAGTAAACAGTGAAAGTTCAGGAGAACAGCTATCATTCCTGTGAATAAGATTGAGAAGGCAGAAATTGGGAGAGAAAAATTACAAAAATGGTTTTCTGGGCATAAAGGCTTAATAGACTGAGTAAAGATCTGAATTACTTTTTGTCCATTGGAACCAACTATGTTTCTCTTAATATGACACCATTCTGAAGCTGGACCAAAAGTCTCCCCAGTTACGTTTAGGTTATTCATAAAAATTTGCCCTGCAAATAGAAGACTTCAAATGTTTTGTTTTATGAACTTACCGATTTTTTTTTAACCTGGGACAGTAGGCAGATATAGGTTTGTGATACAAGGAGACAAGGAGAGACAAGTCTTACTGAATTATTCCCATAAGTCATTATTATTAATCAAAGCAGAGCTATTTCATACAAATACAAGACAAGAATTTCCCCCTAAACTCCCATTAGTTCTGCAATAACTCTCCCTGTGGCCCAAACTTCATAAAAATAATTCTTATTCAGTTTTTTTAAATCACCACGTGCTCAAGGGCTCCCCTTTTACTCAACTTTTTCCCCATTTTCCCCCCTATAGAGGAAAAGACCTCTAACTTTAAAGTACTGACAGAAGGAGAGAAATATGTGGAAAGAACAGGCTTTGAAAATGTTGAGTTAGACCGGGCATGGTGGCTCACATCTGTAATCCCTGCACTTTGGGAGGCTGAGGTGGGTGGATCACCTGAGGTTGGGAGTTCGAGACCAGCCTGACCAGCATGAGGAACCCTGTCTCTACTAAAAATACAAAATTAGTCAGGCATGGTGGCGCATGCTTGTGATCCCAGCTACTAGGGAGGCCGAGGCAGGAGAATTGGTTGAACCCGGGGGGTGGAGGTTGCGGTGAGCCGAGACCGCGCCATTGCACTCCAGCCTTAGCAACAAGACTGAGACTCTGTCTAAAAAAAAAAAAAAAAGAAAAAAAAAAAGAAAACGCTGAGTAAATAAAAGATAAGGTGGTGCAGTAGTCACTGTTGATGTCCTGCCCAGATAACATTGGCCTGCGCCATTCTAGTGCATACTCACCTCCTCCTACTGCAGGTACCTCCAACTCTTCACATGAGGGCTTTCTCTTGGCTTTGTATGGAGAGGGTCAGAAGCATTGGTAGTTCATGCCTCTAGAAACAGCTTGAAATCAATGATGGACAGGGATTGGTGGATGAATACCCCAGCTTTCTCATTTCTTGCTGGGGATAATTGCTGGGGATAACTAGGAAGGTTTTGTATTCTTTATTGGAGTCCTCATTGGAGTTGAACCCCAGTTGTCCTAGTAGTAAGTAACTTGATAATACATCCTTTATTGGTTTCCTTCCTTTCCCCTTTTTATTGTCCTATTCCTTTATCAGAGCTTTCTGAGATCATTTTTTTTAATTGAAAATTACCTGCACTGATGTTCTTATCTTACGATCTGCTTCTGGAGGCAGCCATCCTGAGACAGGTGGCTGTGGAAGGCATTTGTAAGGGGAGTAAGAACATCAGAAACAAACTTTCCCTACTTCATTGTGACTTGGTTCAGATCTTCCCCTTTTCCTATATTCTTTTCCTGTGGTAAGGCTTTGCAAGAACAGCATTGTTCTATCTAAGCTAGTTAAAATAAAAAGACAAAATAACTGTATGATAAGCATCTAATGGATGGGATACCACATTTAAAAAGACAAAGACTTAGGGGGAAGTTCATGCTTTGTATGGTACTCTGAGAACAAAAATCTATTTCTGATCGATTTCTTCCTTAACATTCTACCCACCCCCAAAACCCCTCACTTCATAAATCCAGGCAACTATACCTCAGGTTTCAGACAATATGCCTTTGGCCTGGGTTGTCTTCAAGATAACCTTGACAAGAGATGAATTCTTAAAGATTTTCTTTAGTGTTCTATATTTATATTTAATGTTCTGATCATCTGTCAAAGATTCTTCTAGGGCACTGAAGATAGCAAGTAGTCAGAAAACAAATAGTGAAGGGGCTTCCCATGACAGTTAATGGTCAATACCTGTTGAGACCCCAGAGAAAGTAAAAAATGATTCCTAATGATTGCTGGAGGTTGTGGCACTAATGGAAAATATTTATATGCATAATTAAAAATGGTATCCTTTTGAACTTCACTGATTTTTGGATGTGTGATGTTTTAGAGATACATTAGGCTTAAGTTTACCTTCCTTACATCTAAAAAAGTGGGGGAAGTGTGTAACTATATTTCAGGGTGCACAAGCCACTATTAATTCTGCCACCAGGTGGAATCTGAAAGTGGCACCATAATCATCATTTTCCACCTTGAAATTGAGGATGTCCATATGTGTCCTTTGAGTCCTCCTCTCTCTCCACGAGCCCCGTAATCACTACCTTGTATCTTCATTTATGTCTCTATCTCCTGCTTTGGATAATGGGCTCCTCTAAGGACATAGCCACATCTTAGCTATCTTTAGATTTCAGGCAACAATGAACACATACTGAGTGCTCAGTAAATGGTTGTTGAGTTGAATTTTTAAGAATTTCATGCATCCATTAAATGGAAATAATTGACTCACTAGTTAAAAATGACCTTCACCTTTTATGAAAGGAATTGATCATAGATCTTGACGTTTCCAAACTTTGGTTATTAGTTTGTGCAGCTAGTAAAAAAAAAAAAATATTCAGTTCTTAGTAATTATTCTATAATGTGGACTTGTCACTATTTTATATATTGTCCTCCCCCTATCGCTTTTCATGTTTAATGACATTTGCTGTATTTCCAAAGGAAAAAAGGGGTTTGGAAAGCCAAAAGGAATTAAAATGTAGAATAAAGTGGTATGGAGAGTTTCAGAAAAGGAAGAAGAAAATTTCAAAGGCAAGATAATGTATTCTTGTGAAAGTTTGCAGGAAGTCAGTCTCATTTAGCCAAAATCAACTCAGCACTTACTATTAGCCAAGAACCGTGACAAGTAATCTGAGGGATGTAAAGGTTAATAATAGTTCTCAAGAAGCAACCAAAAACTTTAAAAAGTGATCATATTTGCTTAGTGCAAGGATTGATGGAGATAAGTGGGGCTGACTTTGAAAAACCTGTATTTTAAAAATTACATATACATATTATATTTGGAAAAATACAGTATACATGTATTGATGTGACATAAAAATTAAATGGGCAAAAAGAAGCTGAAGAAGGGCCCAGAAATGGGAGGTGGGATTGGGCAGGAATTTTACTTATTTATTTATTTTTTTTGAGACAGAGTCTTGCAGCGTTGTCCAGGCTGAAGTGCAGTGGTGCTATCTCTGCTCACTGCCAGGTCTGCCTTCTGGGTTCATGCCATTCTCCTGCCTTGGCCTCCCGAGTAGCTGGGACTACAGGCGCCCACCACCACGCCTGGCTAATTTTTTGTACTTTTAGTAGAGACGGGGTTTCACCATGTTAGCCAGGATGGTCTCGATCTCCGGACCTCCCGATCCGCCGCCCGTCTCGGCCTCCCAAAGTGCTGGGATTACAGGCGTGAATCACCACACCCAGCTACTTTTTTTTTTTTTTTTTGAGATGGAGTCTCCCTCTGTCACCCAGGCTGGAGTGCAGTGGTGCCATCTTGGCTCACTGCAACCTCTGCCTCCTGGGTTCAATCAATTCTCCTGCCTCAGCCTCCCGAGTCGCTGGGATTACAGGCGCCTGACATCATGCCGGCTAATTTTTGTATTTTAGTAGAGCCAGAGTTTCACCACGTTGGCCAGGCTGGTCTCAAACTCCTGACCTCAAGTGATCCACGCAACTTGGCCTCCCAAAGTGCTGGGATTACAGGCGTGAGCCACCACTCTCAGCTGGAATTTTACTTTTTAATACATAATTTTACTTACTATCCCATACAGATAAAGTTTGTAAGTTTTTCTGAGTGTATGCATTATTTTTATAATGAAAATGATTTTAAAAGTAAAATAATTCTCAGTCCTCAGAGAACTTAATGTACCCTCTTGGAGCATTACTGCATGTTACCTACTGTGGTGGATCATGTGCAGAGATGGTGGCCATTCCTTTCCCCTCTTCCTATGAGTGCACACTGCTCCACCCACCGAGACTGGAGCCCACTTGCCCTACCCTTGCGACTTGCAATCCGTATGATAATGTGCCAGTTCTGAACCCAGCATTTAGAAAGCCTGGCAGCTTTTGCTTTAGCTCAAGTGAAGCCAAAAGCCATGCAACACATATAACTAATCTTGCTGTGGGAAGACCACTTGCTGAGGGAAAGCCCAAGCTAGTCATATGGACCAACCAATTGGAAAATGTATTTGTTTCCTGTGACTTCTGTAACAAATTACCACACACTTTGTGACTTAAAAATGATAGAAATTTATTCTGTCCTGGTTCTGGAGGCCAGAAGTCTGAAATCAAGATGTTAGTAGGCCAGGCTCCCTCTGCATCCTCCTCAGGGGAGAAACTGTTTCTTACCTCTTCCAGCTGCTGCCAGCATTCCTTGACTTGTAGTCACATCATTCCAATCTCTGCCTTTGTCTTCACATCCCCTGCTCCTCTGTCCCTGTATCTGTGTGAAAACCCTTTCTGATCTTCTCTTACAGGGATGCATGTGATTGCATTACAGGCCCACCAGAATAATTCAGGATAAACTCCTTTCTCAGGATCCTTAATTACATCTTTTGCCATATAAGGTAATAGCAACAAATTCTGAGGATTAGAAAGTAAATTCATTTTGGACATAACCATTTTTTAATTTTTTTCAGCCTACTGCAAAAGAGCATGGAGATATCAACCCGTGGTTAAAATAGCCCTGAGGTTTTTCAATTCAGCTAAACTTTTAGCTGAATGCAGCCAACCAGGCAATCCTAGCTGCTAGAGGCAGGTACATGATCCTCCCAGCTGACCCCAATTAACACATAATATCAGGAGAAAGCATAACTCATTATTTTCAGTCACTCACAAATTTTGTGGTAGTTTGTTATGCAGGAATAGAGAAATGAGAAATATAATCATAGTTCTAGACATATTAAAGAAAACTATTTTTCCTCTTTGTCAATGTATTTCAACTCTTGTTCCTGTTTTTTAAAGTTTTCTCTCACATTAGGTTTAATAGTAAAGTTGAAGAATAAAGATTTCTTTTTTTCCTGTTTTTGTTTGTTTGTTCCCACATCTGTCTACTCTTTCCCTCTTTGGCCAGAAAGTGGTCAAAGAATTCCAGGAGTCTTATTTCAGCCAACTATTCCACTTCTAAGTTTCTCAGGTTCTGTTTAAACAACATCGAACATAGCGTGAATCATTCTGGGCTGAATAAGACTGGCCTTGTTTTGATCATTTTTAAGGCTGGGTTATGGATACATGGGAATTTTATATTATTGTCTCCAATTCTGTGTATGCTTAAACTTTTTTTTGTATTAACAATTAGAGAGAGAAAGAAAGAACATGACTCTGTTTAAAAAAAGATAAGGACCCCCATCTCTACTAAAAATACAAAAATTAGGCCGGGCGTGGTGGCTCGCACCTCCCAGCACTTTGGGAGGCCGAGGCGGGCAGATCATGAGGTCAGGAGATTGAGACCATCTTGGCTAACACCGTGAAACGCCATCTCTACTGAAAATACAAAAAATTAGCCGGGCGTGGTGGCGGGTGCCTGTAGTCCCAGCTACTCGGACAGGCTGAGGCAGGAGAATGGCGTGAACCCGGGAGGTGGAGCTTGCAGTGAGCCGAGATCGTGCCACTGCACTCCAGTCCGGGTGACAAAGTGAGAGTCCGTCTTAAATTAGCCATGGTGGCAGGCGCCTGTAATCCCAGTGACTCGGGAGGCTGAGGCAGGAGAATCACTTGAACCCTGGAGGCGGAGGTTGCAGTGAGCTGAGATGGCGCCACTGCACTCCAGCTTGGGCGACAGAGTGAGACTCAGTCTAAAAAAAAAAAAAAAAAAAAAAAGAAAAAAAAAGAAGAAGGAAAGGAAAAGAAACCATTCCGGGTTGAATTAGAATTCTCAGTCAGATGCCTCCTGGCTGTGTGGTCTTGGGCAATCTTCTTTTCTAAGCCTGCATGAAACCGGTACAATAATATCCAATTTACAGGAGACTGGCAGAGGTTCAGTGCATGTAGGCAATGCTTAGCACATAGTAGGGTCTTAGTAAATATTAATTCTCACTACTCCCCTACCCATGACTTGTGTTAATAGGAACAGAGTAGCCTTCCTATCATGCCAGGGAACAGTATGAATAGAAGGAAGAAGAATTAGCTGGAAAGAGAGGAGACCCAGAGGTCTGTTTCTGAAAATCTCACACCAGAGAACAAAGTGAAGACACATCTATGTATAGAACCTGGAAATGTTGGTCTGGGGCACTCCTAGACCCCGCTTAGATTTTGTGCATCTTCCCTAACACTTCTGCCCAGGATCATATTTTTCTTAGGCTGCAAATACTTAATATTCTCCTCACCACCCCCTCCTACATCTCTCCTTCTTGGATTTGTTTCTTGTCTGTTCCCAGCCACCCCGGATGTGGATGTGTGAGAAGCCAGCCCACTTCATGGATAAGCGTAGGTGTCTGCCTTCCAGAGTCTGGGGCTGCAGGCCGAAACGCCTGAACTGCTGCCAGAAGACATAATCCTGTTTGTGAATGACGGCTTCTGCATCATTTAGCTTTGTTGGGGGTGAAGGGAGATCCTAGTATAAGATCTGTTGAATAGCTGATGACAAAGGCCTGTGAATTCCTAAACACTTGCCTTTCAACATGAGGAATCTTCTGCAGTATCTCCAGTGAGACATTGCCCAGGGGAGTCAGGCACAAGTGGGCAGTATCTTATTCTCACCAGAAATGAGGTACATAACCATACATTCATAGATATTGCTCAGGAACCCAGGCAAAACTTATAATTCCCCTTGTCATGTTAGACACTGCAAAAGCTGCATTAGAGTTCTGGATCTTCCCTTTTGAAGCTATACAACCCCACTCAAAGTATTTGATTTTTCAACCTTGATTTCCTTATCTGCAGAATGGAGATAATACCTACCTCACAGCACTATTGTGAGTGTTAAATGAAAAAATGTATGGAAGTTTGCCACCAGTAACAAAAGAATGTGGCGACAAGTGACCATTGCAAAGTTAAAATATGTGCCGTACCTGGAAAGTATGGAAAGTACCTGGCACAAGGTTGGTGCTCTGCAAACATCTGTAAGATGATGAAATGACATGTGGGTGATACTCTGTAAATACTGACCCCCAACTCACATGTTCAGAAAAACAGAACAGGCAGGAGAGGGAAAGGGGAATAATCCATGTCTGCAATATTCATTCAGGCCCTGGAGACCCACACACAAAAATTTATACAAATTAAGCAGTTCGGGTAAGTGAGACTCAAATTATTTGACACATCTCACATGGAGACGTGGTGTCTATATCCCTTCCACTTGAAACTGGGTGGCTCATAAATGCTTCAGCCAACAGAGTTTAACTTTTGACACTAGATTGTGAAAGACCACTCAGCTCTTCCTGGTTTTCTAAGGATGCCCTTAAGGAGGAAGCCAGCCACCATGTAAGAAGTCTCTCTGAGATGAAGACCCTCTCACCTGTCATGCTACAGAGGCCACAAATACATGCTCCAATATATAGCCCCAGCTAATCCCCCAGCCAACATCAGCCACCTCCACCAATAGCTGTGCAGGTGTGGGCTCCCCAGCCCAGATGAAAGGTCAGATGATTGCAGGCCAGCCAATATCTGACTGTAACTACAAAATCATGAGCAAAGTAAGAGAGTTGTTTTAAACTGTTAATTTTTGGAGTGATTTTTTATGTAGCAATAGATGCCACCAGAACAGCCAGGTCCCTGGGACCTTGTGGAATTGGAGAGTGTGCTTTATCTAACGTGGGAAGCCCCTCCTCATACAAGTGATGCTTTGGAGGTATGCAGGTCCTGGTTGGCCAGATGTACAACTAAAATTGCCAGTTCCAGAATTTTGTGAAATCTCCAAAGTTTTTAGATATCAGTTACTAATTAAAAGTTTTGAAAACCAGTATGCGTCACAGCAAAGCTGCCAATAAGATCTGTGAGCTGCCAGTTTGCCACATCTGTTGTCCATAGAAGTGAGGGAGTGCCTGCTTACCCCTACCCTATCCAACCTATCCAGTGCTTCCTGCAAACTGGGGCTATCACCCCTAACTGGCCTACAGCCCTGCAGGAATGCTTCCTGTATAACGTATTAGCATCTGAAAACCAGCATATAAGCAAGCATTTATACAATTCCACATCCAAGCCAAGCAAACTGCTTCTTGTTTTACTAGTGGCTGGAGCGTTGACTCATTTAAGCCTGACAGCAAAATAGTGATTGGTGGGTGTTGTTCCTGGTGTTTTGATTGGGAGGAAATGAAAGGAGTAGAAGGGATCAGGATGGGAGGAGGGGTGATAAAGGGGAACTTCTTGGAGGACAAAAGTTCACCAGTCTTCCCTTGAAGTCAGTTTAAGAACAACAGAATGACATCAACACATGTTTCAGTGAATTAAAAAAATTTTTTTTAAACAGCCCCTCATTATTTTCAGCTTTTGTTGAGAATGTTTTGCTCTGGGGCCTTAACGAATTCACCTTTAAAACTGTAGAGGAGGCCGGGCGCGGTGGCTCACGCTGTAATCCCAGCACTTTGGGAGGCTGAGGTGGGCGGATCACAAGGTCAGGAGATCGAGACCACGGTGAAACCCCGTCTCTACTAAAAATACAAAAAATTAGCCGGGCATGGTGGTGGGCGCCTGTAGTCTCAGCTACTCGGAGAGGCTGAGGCAGGAGAATGGTGTGAACCCAGGAGGCGGAGCTTGCAGTGAGCCGAGATTGAGCCACTGCACTCCAGCCTGGGTGAAAAAGCGAGACTCCGTCTCAAAAAAAAAAAAAAAAAAAAAAAAAAAAAAAAAACAACTGTAGAGGAAAAAGTTGCATGTCATTCCATATCATTTTCTTGTGTACTTTCTTCAAGGCATGAATGAGGCAGAAAACAGAGGGGCTGATCCCACCACTGAGGACCAAGGAGCCATTGCAGCCTCTGAGCGTGGGATGCAGAAGGACAAAGTGTTACAGTGGGTAGCTAGTCAGGCATGAGCAGGGCAGGACAGGGCTCCCCCAGCCCCACCAGGGATGTCAGGCAACCATCAGGTGATGGTCAGGCAGTTGTCACACTATCTCTCTAAAATAATAATTGATCGCAGCCCACGCCAAGGATAGGCAGTCTCCCAGTAGATAGAAACACCTGAAATTGGTGATCAGCAGCTTCCCGATAAGATCTCAGGAGTTGGGCCAATGGACTCAAGCATGAGCATTAGGGGGCAAAATGGCAGAGTTCTACTGGTATATGGCCTTTCAGGGACATTTGAGTGGTAAGGGAAGAATGCTTCAAGTGAGCATGCGCACAACTCCAGTAAACACGTTGTGTGTGCTCACCTCCCAAGTGCTAGCAGGACATTGAGCATGCGGATAGGCCACGCTAAGGGAAGACTCAGAGGAGAAGGGATGCAAGACGGTGGAAGTAGGCCAACATATAAAACCCTAAATCAAAGGTCAAACGGGGCACTTGACTTTTAAGTCATTTGCTTGGGCATCTTCCAAGTATACTTTCCTGCTCTAAAGCTTTTTAATAAGCTTTCACTCCTGCTCTAAAACTTGCATCTCACTCTGCCTTATGCCTCTGCGGTCAAATTCTTTCTTCTGAGGAGGCAAGAATTGAGGTTGCTCCAAACCCATATGGATTTGCTGCAAGTAACAAAAGAACGAGGGGACAGGTGACTATTGCAAAGTTAAAGTATGTGCAGTCATAGAGGGAGGAGGGGACAACTTTGTAAAGAGTGACAGAAGTGTCCTTGACCACAAGCCAGGCATTAGGAGTGTCTGTGAACACAGTCTTTTTGCTACATCAACAGAATGAATAAATATGTGAATATTCACTGAGGTATTCCTCAAAAAAGTTTTCTGTAAAGTGTGTTTAAAGATTGTTAATGTTTTCATCTTTTATACTGAAATTATTTTTGAAAAGATACAAAGGGAAAATGATGAAATGTCTCCTCCTAACCCAGTACCCTCACACTACCTTATTCCTGCATCTCACCAATATAATCCAGTTCTTGCCCATTTTCTAGAGATATGTATGCATGTACAAAATATATGAATTCCTGTTTTCTTACTCAAGTGGAGGCATGCTATACAGAATGCCCTGTGCTTATGCATTTTCATGTGTCTATATAACCTAAAGAGTGTTCCACATTTCCATAGCTATTCATGTGTGAGCCCTCATTCTTTCCTAAAGCTATGTAGTATTTTGTTTTATTGGTACATCTTAATTTATTTAACTAGTCTCCAACTGATGGACAAGTTTATTGCCTCCATAGTAATTTTCTTTTGAAATAATTTCGAGTACATTCTGTGATATGTGTCTGAGTGAAATCTGATCTGGGCCTTGGGAGTGATTAAATGGCATTTGAAGTAGTCTGATCAACAATCAACACTTTAAGGATGATTACTTAGACTTCAAGTATCCTCATTGAAATCTACATCAGAAGCTTTGTTAATTAGCGTAAGGATGAAATGAGTGGAGGTCAAAATAGGCGGTTGGTTTAGAAGATTATATATACCTCATAGTCTTTGAATGAACAGAGTAAAGAACTCTCTTGAGCAAGCCATCCATTGCCAATGGTGTAACTCTCAAGATATAGAGGTGGCCCACTAATTCTGTGTCCTTCACCTCATAGAGCACCTTGTTGCCTAACCTAATTAGTATGCTGGCCAGGCCTTCTCTCTGAATATCTTGGCTTCTGTTGTTCGAAGTACCTAGAGCAGAAAACCAACATCGCCAGCTATAGAACATATCACGTGCCTGCGTTTTGACTTGCTTACTAGTAAATGTTAGTATACTTGCCAAAATTTGGTCTGCTGGTTGCTTTCACAGCACCTGGAATTTGGTCTGGAGTTGCAACATAGCACTTGAAAGTGAAATTCTAAGGTAGAATACATGTAAGCCCCCAATAGCCAGAGACTATCAGCAGAACTATCAACAGAGTTATCAAAAGAAACTAATATTTCCTGAAGAGCCAAATTGCCTTAGGATAATTTGAAACAGGGACATTTAGATTGTTTCTAATCTTATACTATTATAAGTAATGCTGTAATGAATAACCATGTACATAGATCACTATGCATGTGTGAATAATTTAAATTGATGATATTAATTTGTGAAGCCTTCTTTTTGTTGGACACAGGGAGTCTCAAATTGAGTCATCACATATGCTCTCATATGTATGCCGTATAATTTGAAGAAAAAAAAGAGAACGATTTTATCATTTTAACTGATCCCAATTGTATTATTTGTGCTTATTGTACACAGTCCTCAAATTTGTTTTGCAGCCTTTCTAGGTGAAAATTCAGCTGAGAAAAGGCTATGTTGGATGCCCTCACTTTATAAGTCCTTTTACTTTTTCAGACCAATTTACTCCTCTGAAAAACAAAATAAAACAAACAAAATACCCTGTCTTAGTCTGCTCTGGCTGCTATAACAAAACACCATAAACTGGCTGGCTTATGAACACAGAAATTAATTTCTCACAGTTCTGGAGGCTGGGAAGGGGAAAACATTTAAACTATAGTAACATCTTGATATACAATATAAGCATAATCTTAAATGTTCAACTGACTGACTGACTGACTGTCTGACTGACTGGCTGACTGGCTGTCTGACTATCTTACTGACTGACTGACTATATGACTGACTGGCTGGCTGACTGATTGACTGGCTGACTGACTGGCTGGCTGACTGACTGACTATCTTACTGACTGGCTGATTGACTATCTGACTGGCTGACTGACTGACTATCTTACTGACTGACTGATTGACTATCTTACTGGCTGACTGACTGACTGACTGTCTTACTGACTGGCTGACTTTCTTAGTGACTGGCTGACTGACTGACTGACGATCTGGCTGACTAGCTGACTGGCTGGCTGACTGACTGGCTGACTAATTGACTATCTTAGTGACTGGCTGACTGACTGACTGACTGATTGACTGACTACCTGACTGACTGGCTGACTGACTAACTGACTATTTGAATGATTGACTCACTGGCTGACTATCTGACTGGCTGACTGACTATTTGAGTGACTGACTGGCTGGCTGACTGACTGACTAACTGACTATCTGACTGGCTGACTATCTGTATGACTGACTGACTATCTGACTCTCTGACTGGCTGACTATCTGTATGACTGACTATCTGACTGGCTGGTTGACTGACTGACTGAGTGAGTGACTGACTGACTCTCTGACTATCTGACTGACCAACTGACTGGCTGATGGACCGGCTGACTGACTGGCTAACTGGGCGACTGACTGACAAGTGACTATCTGGCTGACTGACTGACTATCTTATTGACTGTCTGACTGACTGACTGCCTGACCAAATGTCTCACTGGCTGACGGGCTGATGGACTGGCTGATGGGCCTGGGTCATCCTGGAAGAAATATATTAAAGTGGGAGTTGTGGCATCTGATGCAGGTTGGACTCTTTCTTTCAGCACCCAAGTTATCAATTTATCAGAGGCTCTTTTTTTTTTTTTCAGTAAGAAGCCAACCATCCCCATGAAAAATAAACAACACCAAAGGAAAAGCAGCTTATAAATTATTGGTAACAGATTTATGGTATTTACAAAGGCCTGATTAAACAAAAACTAAAAGAAAACAAAAGATTAAAAAAAACCTCAAAACTTTCCCAAGCAAATCTCTGAGTTTAGGCAGCTTCTATTGCACCCTCTCAGCTGCAAACAGGACCTACCTGAGGTGAACCTGTGACATAAACTAACTTTTTTTCTATAAATTTTCCCTCTGGTGGTGACCCTTTCTCTCCTTTCAGGTGTCTGGGACCTTGCCCTCTTCACCTCTTTCTTCTATCAAAACAGAGAGAGAGATCTGATAACCAGCCATTGACATTTGTTGGCTGATGTTGACTGATTATATTTTGACTGGAACTCAAATTCATCAGCACCCTGTCTGAAACAGATTTGTGAAGTTTAAGCCTTTTAGCTATAATTATGGGATGAAAGGTGTTCCATTCTAGTTAAAAGAATTTCAGGCATCAGCAGATGGGAAGGTAGAGGTGAAGGTCCACTCAGCCACCTCTGAATGTGATCCTGACTTTTTTGTGGGGGGTATTTTTTCCTACAATAAATCCCTAGCTCTGTTGTGGAGAATAACTCAGGGGCTGGCAGAGATAAAGCCAGACCAAGGATTGTTTAGATTAGAACAGGCAGTGACTTCTAGAACCTTCTAGATCTTGCTCCCACCTTCCCTGCTTGACCACAGTCAAATCTTGTTTCTCACTACCTCAATGAAATCCCTGACTTGAACTCATTCGTTTCAAGTTTTCATGACACGTAGTTTACCCATTCTGAGGGTATTCTGGTAGTTTAGTGATTACTTAATACTTTTTTCCTATCTTAAGCTCCTGTTTCTGTCATACTGAAAGCACATTTGTCCATTATCTCTAACTCAGGTGAAGTAAAAACAACAGAAAATATGTCATTAATACATAGCTCATTAATTAGAGTTTAAAGGCATGGTTACCAAGAAAGCTTGGGAATTAAGAATCTGGATTTTCAGTGTCCCTTTGGGATATATATGTTTGAAAGAAGTGTTTTCTTTTGAGTCCTAATATCCAAAGTGAGTGTTATCCCTGTCTCACCTATGAGGAAATTCATACTTGGCTGTCTAGTCATTTGCCTAAGAACACCTAGCTGGTTAAGTTGTGGAGTGAAGATTTGAGCTCAGTTATGCCTCGCTTCCAAGTCATGCTCTTCCCACTATGGCATAACAGTAAAAAATGGTTTTATTCCCCAGGGCTTCTGTATCTTTAGCTGTACCAAGAAAGAGATAGTCATCATTTCTAACACTGGGCTGAAATCTGCAGGACTTATTTAAAGGTAGCCAGTGAGTATCACTATTTTTAATATCTGATTGTTGTCTTCCAAATTTTTTGGTCCAAAAGTTTCTGGGAGAAGAAGTTTCATTAATTTCCTGATTATAATGGTCCTGATTCTTGCCGGAAGCTGGCAAAAATAAATGCAAAGCAGACAGAGTAGGCTGTATTACTTTTCAAGCAATAATTATTAATGTAAAAATAAATGAGAGAGAGGCCTTTTTATGAGACAAAAGGCATGAACGCTTGTTTCTGTCTCGGTGGACATATGTCTTAGCGAGTAGGTTAAAAGTTTACCCAAATAGATTTTGGTTATCTGTACAATTTCAAACCCAAAATCGATAAGTCTTATCAGAACATTTTTATGACTTCAGGGAGGTTATCACCATCTTAATATAGTGATGAAGACAAAAGCCAGACCTCAGGAGAGGTCAGAACTGAGTAATCAAATTAACATCTGTTAGGACTGACTCAGTCCAATCTTCAAGGTCAACATATTCACAAATGTCAAAGTGTCTGAATGAAGAGATGGTAATCATTGACCCTGAAACCTTCTGGGGCTTGGCAGGAAGCTGTGGGGGAGATAAATAGCTTTTTGTTGAGATAGCAAATGCATATTTGGATACATACTTCCTTATTTCTCTCTTTTGAAATAAGAGGAAATGCCAAAGCCAAGTCTCCATTAACCACAGTCCTACTGGATGGTGATAAACAGATCCTTGAGGTCCTGCTTTCCCACAACCATCTTCTCTGGAATTATAATTCAGAGCTCTTGACAGATATTATTTGCCTGTTCTTTCTTTTACTTATTAACCCTGAAGAGAAAGGGGAAAGAGGTGGGCATTCCGAAAAAGAAAAGGGGAGACAGGCATGGCTATTCAATAGAGGGATACGGGTCCAATTTTGCACAGAAAAGCTTTATATTTCATACAGTTTTGCTATACCATCGTTAACCTGTTAATCTCTTTTTTTTTTTTTTTTTTTTGAGACGGAGTTTTGCTGTGTCACCCAGGCTGGAGTGCAGTGGCTCGATCTTGGCTCACTGCAAGCTCTGCCTCCCGGGTTCATGCCATTCTCCTACCTCAGCCTCCCTAGTAGCTGGGACTACAGGTGCCCGCCACCACGCCCAGCAAATTTTGGTTTTGTATTTTTAGTAGAGACGGGGTTTCACCATGTTAGCCAGGATGGTCTTGATCTCCTGACCTCGTGATCTGCCCACCTCGGCCTCCCGTTAACCTGTTATCTCTTAACAAAGTCTATAAACTGAAAGTTTTTTCCACTGTAGATTAGAAATTGAATTTCTACTTGTAATAGAAATCTGGACTTGGATTTTTATTTTTTAAGCCCAAAACCTTAGTAGAACTGACAAGGGTACTCTTTACAGTCTACAATTTAGGGGCCTAAATGAATACTGAGGTAGTGTAAATTCCTGAGGACGGAAACTTTATCTGTTTTTCCAGAATGTGTTGGTAATGCCCAGAGAAGTGGAGAGGTAGGTCATCTCTGTTGCCAGCTTAAAGTCTCCTGGTACATTTTCTCTCAAAAAGTGAAGCAAACCAGTTCACCGTAATGTGACGAACATAGTGATGGTAAGTTTACTGTGATAAGGGAGATAAACAGGGCTGGAGGTTTGAGTTCTCATGTTAAATCTTTTAAAGAAGCTCTGATTTATTGGGAGTGAAAGTTAGGGCCTATGAAACCCCTTTTTTTTTTAATGGAAGAATCAACAAGTACCTTACTCATTTGTGAAATGTTGGTGCCAATCATGGCTGACTGGCAACTTGTTTTTGTGCCCATTGAGATTGACTTGACTTTTAACTGGGATGTAAGGGCAAAGATTATGTGGTGATGGCTACTTCTCTATACTGGCCACAAAACAATGACAATTATGGAATATAGTTAAACAGGACATTATAGCTCAGCTACATGGCTGATAGGAGAAACGAGTTTTGCTGCTGCCTACAGATTAAAATAACCCATAGAAAAGCACACAAAATAATTGTAATCAGCAGATAGTAATTGGCTATGTCCATGAGACTTGGCTGTAGTCTAGCTGGTTTACCTGGGTATGTAGCATGCAGTAGTGAAAAAACACTAGGACTGGGATGAGAAACCTGAATTCAAGTGCTAACTCTGTCTCTTATTAACTGGGTTTACCTTGAGGAACTTACTTGACCTGTCTGGTTCCTGGTTATTTATCTCCTTAACAACATTGTCAGGGGTCCTGTAGGATTTTTCTGAAGGAAAATGTTGCCCTTCAAAATAAGACCCTTAAAGAAAAGATGCATCTCTCAGATTTCATCCAATAAATTATCCATAAGGTAGATTTCCTACTATGCTTTTCAATCCTAAATTGGCTTCTGCTGCTATTGGGACATTTCCAAGCAAACTCCCCCTGCCAAACAGCCAGTATGTTTATGGGAATAAATAGCTGAATTCTCATGCTCTCACTCTTCAAGGAGAAAAAGCACACCTTCCAAGCCATATGCGGAGAAAACCTCCAGTGGCCTCTCTTATCTTATCCTGATGTTAAACATTCCTGGTCCTACATAAATCCATTCAAAGTCTCCTCCTGCCAACATGTATCACCACAGCCTGCAACAATATTGAGGATAATAATAACAAGTGGTAAGTGTGACATGGCCTTTGACACTCCAGCAACCTTGGATTCTTGATTTTATATGGAGTTGCTGGATTCCCTTAGCCCCATTTTTAAAGATTGTATGCAAGGCATGAGCTGCTGGATTAATGAGATGGATGTCTGTTTCACAATGGGGTTAGGAAGTAACCTAAATTTTGATAAAAGTGAGCAACGTTGTTAGCAAATGTGCTTATAAGAAAAGTCTCAGACAGGCATAGTGGCTAACACCTGTTAACCCCAGCACTTTGAGAAGCAGAGGTGGGTGGATCACTTGAGCTCTGGAGTTCGAGGCTAGCCTGGGCAACATGGTGAAACCCTATCTTTAAAATATATATATATATATATATATATATATATATATATATATGTAAAAATTAGCTGGGCACGGTGGTGTATGCCTGTGGTCCTAGCTACTCTGGTGGCTGAGGTGGGAGGATTGCACTGAGCACAGGAAATCTAGGCTGCAGTGAGCCATGATTATATCACTGCATTCCAGCTAGGGGTGACAGAGCAAAACCCTGTCTCAAAAAAAAAGAAAGAAAGGAAAGAAAGAAAGAACTTTGTAAACTTTCACTTACAGAAAAATATGACGATTCTTGGTGTAGACGTCTTTTGTTTAGAAATCTGTTATTTTTTTCTTAAATTGTCAAATTAAAAAGAAATGGCGTAAAAATCATATTAAACTCAGGAAATGGTAGTATTTGGTTATATTTTCCTTTCTACTTTTCCCATCATGCATTTCCGTATCAGTAGGCGTTAAAAGACAGTGACCACATTTTTGCAGATTTCCTCTTAGAACAGAGGCTGTGCCGTGTGAACTAGCAGAGTAAAGAAGGGACTAATACGTTGAACTTCAGCCGTATGCCAAGTTCTGTGGTGTCAGACTTGATTTCCTCATCTGTAAAATGTATCAGATAATAATAATGCATGCATTTTTGAGTCATTGGGAGCGTTGATGAGAAAAATATAGATGAGTCTAGTAAGGCAAGATTGTCTTTGGGGCAGGTTCTCACTTCTTGAACCATCTCGGTATTCTGAGTAGATCAGTGTCCCCGAAGTCCTGGGGTCAAAGTTTTCCATTAAGGAAGAACTATGTAATCATGCTTACTAACCGGTTGATGACTCATAGCTTCTGAAAGTGAATTGTCCTAAGATGTATGTTTGGTTGAGATGGAAGTTTAAGAAACGATCCTTGAAGATGATGGTTCCAGAAGTGAGACATTGGCAGGAGCAGATTCTTTTGGGGCTTGGGTGGCAATGGAGAGGGTGGGCAGAGTCAACTTCTTCCGACAGCACACCACGATCTTCCCCATCCCTGGAGGACAGCAGTGGCTGAGAGGTGTTGTGTGTTTCCAGCTCCATCATAGAGCCAGCTGAGGTGTGCACGTTCCCTTGAAGATGCTTCATGGCTTGTCCATGAGAGGGCACTGGTGCTCTAGCTTGCCCTTGCCAGAGTCTGTCTGAAGATAGATCAGGAGTGCTTGGCCACTTGTACCACAGCTGTGGCTATGTGCAATGGAAATTATATAGAGGGAACCACAGGGGCTCTGTCCTGTTGCCCAGCTTAGTAGATCTGTGGTCTTCAGACTCTGGCTGCCAACTGATAAACCTACTGTCCATATGTGGGAAGAGCAAGTGCCAGGTGTAATGGGTATTTATACAATTAGTGCAACAAGTCTGTAATTCAGTATTATACTTGAAAGAAGCACCAGGACCCCCCCCGCCCCCCGCAGAAGCCCTCCAAAGGAAGGAAAAGGGACTCGGCGGCTGGCAAGATGGCTGAATAAGAACAGCTCCGGTCTGCAGTTCCCAGCAAGATCATCACGGAAGGTGAGTGATTTCTGCATTTCCAACTGAGGTACGAGCTCATCTCATTGGGACTGCTTAGACAGTGGGTGCAGCCTACACATGGCAAGCAGAAGCAGGGTGGGGTGTCGCTTCACCCAGGAAGTGCAAGGGGTCAGGGAACTGCCTTCCCTACTCAAGGGAAGCCATAGCAGACTGTGGCATGAGGAACGGTGCATTCCGATACACATACTACACTTTTCCCAAGGTCTTTGCAAGTCACAGGCCAGCAGATTCCTCAGGTGCCTACACCACCAGGGCCCTGGGTTTCAAGCACAAAACTGGGTGGCTATTTGGGCAGACACTGAGCTAGCTGCAGGAGTTTTCTTTTTCATACCCCAGTGGCACCTGGAAAACCAGTGAGACAGAACCATTCACTACCCTGGAATGGGGGCTGAAGCCAGGGAGCCAAGTGATCTAGCTCGGCGGATCCCAACCCCATGGAGTCCAGAAAGTTAAGATCCACTGGCTTGAAATTCTCACTGCCAACACAGCAGTCTAAAGTCAACCTGAGACACTGGAGCTTGGTGGGGGAAGGGGCATCCACCATTACTGAGGCTTGAATAGGCCGTTTTCCCCTCACAGTGTAAACAAAGCTGCCAGGAAGTTTGAACTGGGCAGAGCCCAGTGCAGCTTGGCAAAGTCACTGTAGCCAGACTGCCTCTCTAGATTCCTCCTCTCTAGGCAGGGCATCTCTGAAAGAAAGGCAGCAGACCCAGTCAGGGGCTTATAGATAAAACTCCCATCTCCCTGGGACAGAGCACCTGGGGGAAGGGGCAGCTGTGGGTGCAGCTTCAGCAGACTTAAACATTTCTGTGTGTCAGTTCTGAAGACAGCAGTGGAACTCCCAGCACAGCACTCAAGCTCTGCTAAGGGACAGGCTGCCTCTTCAAATGGATCCCTGACCCCTGTGCCTCCTGACTGGGAGACACCTCCCAGCAGGGGTTGACAGATACCTCATACAGAAGAGCTCTGGCTGACATCTGGCGGGTCCCCCTCTGGGACGAAGCTTCCAGAGGAGTGAACGGGCAGCAATCTTTGCTGTTCTGCAACCTCCGCTGGTGATATTCAGGCAAACAGGGTCTGGAGTGGACCTCCAGCAAACTCCAGCAGACCTGCAGCAGAAGGGCCTGCCTGTTAGAAGGAAAACTAACAAACAGAAATGAATAGCGTCAACATCAACAAAAAGGACGTCCACACAAAAATCCCATCCAAAGGTCACCAACACCAAAGACTGAAGGTAGATAAATCCACGAAGATGAGGAAACACCAGCACAAAAAGGCTGAAAATTTCAAAAACCAGAACGTCTCTTCTCCTCCAAAGGATCACAACTTCTCACCAGCAAGGGAACAAAACTGGACAGAGAATGAGTTTGACGAATTGACAGAAGTAGGATTCAGAAGGTGGGTAATAACAAACTCCTCTGAGCTAAAGGAGCATGTTCTAACCCAATGCAGGATAGCTAAGAACCTTGAAAAAAGGTTAGAGTAATTGCTAACTAGAATAATCAGTTTAGAGAAGAACATACATGACCTGATGGAGCTGAAAAACACAGCAAGAGAACTTAGTGAAGCATACCCAAGTATCAATAGCCACGTCGGTCAAGCAGAAGAAAGGATATCAGAGATTGAAGATCAACTTAATGAAATAAAGTGTGAAGACAAGATTGGAGAAAAAAGAATGAAAAGGAATGAACAAAGCCTTCAAGAAATATGGGACTATGTGAAAAGACCAAACCAATGTTTGATTGGTGTGCCTGAAAGTGATGGGGAGAATGGAACCAAGTTGGAAAACACTCTTCGGGATATTATCCAGGAGAACTTCCCCAACCTAGCAAGGCAGGTCAATATTCCAATTCAAGAAAGACAGAGAACACCACAGATTCTTCTTGAGAAGAGCAACCCCAAGACACATAATCATCAGATTCACCAAGGTCGAAATGAAGGAAAAACTGTTAAGGGCAGCCAGAGAGACAGGTTGGGTTACCCACAAAGAGAAGCCCATCAGACTAACAGTGGATGTCTCGGCAGAAACCCTACAAGCCAGAAGAGAGTGGGGGCCAATATTCAACATTTTTAAAGAAAAGAATTTTCAACCCAGAATTTCATATCCAGCCAAACGAACCTTCATAAGGGAAGGAGAAATAAAATCCTTTACAGACAAAGAAATGCTGAGAGATTTTGTCACCACCAGGCCTGCCTTACAAGAGCTCCTGAAAGAAGCACTAAACATGGAAAGGAAAAAGCAGTACCAGCCACTGCAAAAACATACCAAATTGTAAAGACCATCGAAACTATGAAGAAACTGCATCAACTAATGGGCAAAATAATCAGCTAGCATCATAATGACAGGATCAAATTCATACATAACAATATTAACCTTAAATATAAATGAGCTAAATGCCCCAATTAAAAGACACGGACTGGCAAATTGGATAAAGAGTCAAGATCCATCAGTGTACTGTATTCTGGAGACCCATTTCATGTGCAAAGACACACATAAGCCCAAAATCAAGGGATGGAGGAATATTTACCAAGCAAATGGAAAGCAAAAAAAAGCAGGGGTTGCAATCCTAGTCTCTGATAAAACAGACTTTAAACCAACAAAGATCAAAGACAAAGAAGGGCATTACATAATGGTAGAGGGATCAATGGAACAAGAAGAGCTAACTATCCTAAATATATATGCACCCAATACAGGAGCACCCAGATTCATAAAGCAAGTTTTTAGAGACCTGCAAAGAGACTTAGACTCTCACAAAATAATAGTGGGAGATTTTAACACCCCACTGTCCATATTAGACAGATCAACAAGACAGAAAATTAACAAGGATACTCAGGACTTGAACTCAGCTCTGGACCAAATGGACCTAATAGACATCTACAGAACTCTCTACCCCAAATCAACAGAATATACATTCTTCTCCACACCACATCACACTTATTCTAAAATTGACTACATAATTGGAAGTAAAACACTCCTCAGCAAATGCAGAATAAGGGAAATCATAATAAACAGTCTCTCAGACCACAGTGCAAACAAATTAGAACTCAGGATTAAGAAACTCACTCAAAATCACTCAACTACATGGAAACTGAACAACCTGCTCCTGAATGACGACTGGGTAAACAAAAAAATTAAGGCAGAAATAAATAAGTTCTTTGGAACCAATGAGAACAAATACACAAAGTAACAGAATCTTTGCGACACAGCTAAAGCAGTGTTTAGAGGGAAATTTATAGCACTAAATGCCCACAGGAGAAAGCAGGAAAGATCTCAAATCGACACCCTAATATCACAATTAAAAGAACTAGAGAAGCAAGAGCAAACAAATTCAAAAGCTAGCAGAAGACAAGAAATAACTAAGATCAGAGCAGAACTGAAGGAGATAGAGATATGAAAAACCCTTCAAAAAATCAGTGAATCCAGGAGCTGTTTTTTTTGAAAAGATTAACAAAATAGATAGACTGCTAGCCAGACTAATAATGAAGAAAAGAGAGACGAATCAAATAAACACAATAAAAAATGATAAAGGGGATGTCACCACTGATCCCAGAGAAATACAAACTACCACTGGAGAATACTATAAACACTTCTATGCAAATAAACTAGACAATCTAAAAGAAATGGATAAATTCCTGGATACATACACCCTCCCAAGACTAAACCAGAAAGAAATTGAATCCCTGAATAGACCAATAACAAGTTTTGAAATTGAGGCAGTAATTAATAGCCTACCAATCAAACAAAGCCCAGGACCAGATGGATTCACAGCTGACTTCTACCAGAGGCACAAAGAGGGGCTGGTGCCATTCCTTCTGAAACTATCCCAAAAAATGGAAAAAGAGGGACTCCTCCTTAACTCATTTTATGAGGCCAGCATCATCCTGATGCCAAAACCTGGCAGAGACACAATAAAAAAAGAAAATTTCAGGCCAATATCCCTGAAGAACATCAGTGTGAAAATCCTCAATAAAATACTGGCAAACTAAATCCAGCAGCACATCAAAAGCTTATCCACCAGGATCAAGTCAGCTCCATCCCTGGTATGCAAGGCTGGTTCAACATACACAAAATTGCCTATTATTTTTGTTGCAATATAAACTCTGTGAGGGCTGGGACCTTGGCTACCTTTTTCACCACTATAGCCTCTGCTCCTAGAAACACTGCCTGATACAGCAGTCACCAACAAACATTGAATGGTGAAGAATAATGCCTGAAGGAGTCAACATTTTACAAAGACAGCCAAAGTGACATTTTACAAAGATGGCCAAAGCGAGGATGTTCAATGAAGGGCTGTGGCTTCAGATAAACTGAAAAACAACTCATAATGCAGCAGGCTCCAGTGGGTTTTGAATATGGGCAAAGTGAATGGTTTGCTTTTCTGATTAAGGAGACCCTGTGGTCATCTCAGTGGCCATCTACCATCTACACACCCACACAAACACACTATATATATATATATACATACATACACATATATATATAATTATATATATTTATATAACAAAATATAATCTTATAAATAAATATACATTTATTAACTCCTTAATTTATAATTGTAGAAAAAGTGCTTGTATGCATATTGAATTGTCCTAGAATTTGGAGTAAATGCATTATTCTATGGGGCAAAATTTAATGAAACACATTATCTGGTAAAATTCATGGGAATTTGGGTTTACAACTGTCCCATCTGTGAAAAGGAGTGATTATAGGGCCAGAATTTTATAGGAAATCCCTATGTGTCTTTATTTTGGGGTTCACATATACATATAAAGAAAATATTATACATATAAAGAAAATATACATATAAAGAAAATATTAATATACATATATACATATAAAGAAAATACAAAGTGACTTCAAAATAGAAATATGATCATTTGTTTATGTCAATCCCAATTTGGATTGTGAGTTTTGAATAACAAGGTAAAGAGGTAGGAGTGGCCAGCATTAGGTAGGATGTTGACAATTCAGAATTGGTGCCTGACTTGGGGAGCACCAGACTTACTGGAGCCACAAAGTGGGTTTGCCATGGGCATTATAAATTTATGCCTGCTTTCTAGTTTCAATACTAAATGGAATAGAACAATCCAGAAGACAGATGAAGCAACACATTTTTGAGTAACTACCATGTACTTTGTATCAGACTAAGGCTATGGGAGAGCACTTAACAGGGTTCTGTCTTTGAGGAGGTTAAAATATGCTGAGAAAATATGGCACACATATATCAGTGAGATGCTTCAATTCCAACAAAAGAAAACTCAGCTAGAATTGGCTTAGGCAAAATATAGGAATTGACTGTCTCTTAACTTCTGTTAAAGTTTCAAGCTAACTTCAGGCCTGACAATAAGCCACCAGATCTCAATATTTCTCTGTCTCTCAGTTGGGCACTGCCGTCCTCCCTGCATTGTCTTCATTCTCAGGCTCTTTGGCGACAATTCCTCCAGGGCTCAAGCGTGATGGGATAAACCAACACCTCTTCCTATCTCTCAGATGAAAGCCCTACAATGAACCTTGAGAGGGCTGATTAGCAGGGCTTGCCTAAATGAGAACTGGAGGCTGATAGCTGAAGCCCTGTGAGTGGAGGGGGGTGACCAGGAGATGACAAAAGACCACACATGCACAAGGACAATGAATACGGTGAAGCAGAAAAGGTAAATGCAAATATCTCAGGTCCAAAGTCATTTGAGAGTTTTGGGAGAGCGAGGTTGATGTGATTTGGAGTCATGAAGATAGACTCCAAAGGATAAAGAAAAGCTTGGTAAGGATCTTGCAGAACAATTTTTTGGCATCTTATATGCCTCTACATTTTCTGGAGAGCTTAGTATATATGAGGGAAAGAAAGAGCTTCATGGACAGCACGCCAGTGTCACAGCCAGTGTCCAACACATGGGTTGTCCCCTTCAAAGTGATACGAACAGGAGACAGGGAAATACTGGGTAGAAGAGGGTGGTTCCCTGGCAAAGGCCCCATCCTCAAGCCTAGATAGATACCCATGGCCCTAAATGAGAACAGGCATTCCTGTTTTCAGGCCCAAATCATTGCCTTTTGGCCCACCATGCCCCCTATCCTGTACCTATATCAACCCCGAACCCCAGGCTCCAGAGGAGACCAGCAGACAAGGAGATGAGACAAGCAGACAAACAGTGGAACAACACAGCAGAGAAAGAGAGAAGAGAAGGAATGTCTCAATGCTGAGAGGAGTTTGGCCAGGGGTAGTTGGAGAGGAATTCAGCACTGGATGACCCATCACCAGGGGAAGATCACCTTCCCACTCCATCCCTCCCTTCCGGCTCCTCATCCACCCTGCTGAGAGCCACCTCCACCACTCAATAAAACCTTACATTCATCCCTCAAGTCCATGCGTGACCCAATTCTTCTGAGACCTTGGGCAAGGGCTCAGGACACAGAAACTGTCACACTGGCCCTCTGCCCTTGCAAAAAAGTAATCTACGGACAGCAAGGCTAAGAGAGCATTGTTAACACTGAGGTTGCAGGCACCCACCCTTAGACACTACCATGGGGCCGGAGCCCAAAGCGCTCACCCTGGCCTCTGCACCTGCCCGTCTGTGTGCTCCCCCTCCCACAAGGGGTTTGAGCAACTGAACAGGCAAGCCATAACCCTGTTGCACATCCAGCAAGAGGGATCAGGAAACTCTCCCATTTGAAAGTGCAGTGAGAAAATTGCTGCATTTGTAAATGCTCTAGGTGCAGGACCATTTACTGAGTCCCAAGGTGCTTAGTTGACACATGTTTTGCTTCACGGTGATGGGGCAAGTTTCATTTCAGTTTTTGGTCTGCTGCTACTTGCTTTACACCTTGCCTGAGCAGATGATCTGCTATCTTATCAAACACATTCCCCAAGTCAGTTTTGAAACTGCAAGGCCTGGAAAGCATTCTTTCACCAGAAGAGCAAGCTCCCCTGCAGGGCAGACATGGCTCCCTCAGTGTGGGAGAGACCTGAGGGATTCAGCCCTGAGTTGAGTGGCAGACATTAAATCTTTTGTGGAATATTATTTCTGAAAGGAAGATCTCATATCCTTAGCTAATTTATTTTTATGCTGCTTTTTATACTGACCTGCCATATGAGAAAACAGTGATAAAAGCATTTATTAATAAACAGTGCTTCTCTGATTGCATCATGATGATTCTAGTTTGTTGGAGTGCCACTAGGAAAAGATGTGGTTTGTTGTGGTGTCAGACTTGGATATAAACCATCTTTATCTTTTCTGTTGGAGCTCAGCAACAGCATATGTCAATATTGACCTAGGATCTAGGGCTCAGTGTTAGGTTTATCTGGAGGCTATGAAATTTGGGCTCTCACAGAACTTTCCAATGCTTTAAAATTGTGTTTCTGTACAAAGTTTAAAAGAAAGATAATCTAAAAACACAAGACATATATACACAAACACACACATACTCCTATGGGCTGGAAGGGTTGATTAACCGGACTCCCTGAAATAGTGTAAGATTCCAAGTATGCATTTGCTGGTGTCTTCTGGGACAGGTAGATGACAGTGAGTTTCTCTTGTCCTCATATTGCACTACTAATATAGTGGGATCAAATCCATTGGTCTATTTCACTTTATATTGGTAAAATGATGTAGTTCCTGCTTTATCTTTCTGAATATGTTGTCATTTTTTTAAGCCTCAAAGTAGTTCTCAAGAATATCTGAACATTTTTTTCTCCAGAAAGTTTTGTCTCTTTCCAGTGTTTTAGACCTATTTTTGCTGGCACATCAGAAGCTTTAGGATATTTTACATATAATTGATGTATTATCAGTCACAACTAAAAGCCCAGTGACTAAATGCAAGTTAAAGTTTTACAAATTAGAATCCTATTTTTAATCAGAAGGAATGCTCACCAAATTTATTTGTTCCACAAATACTTAATGAGAATATTTACAGGTCAAACACTCTGCTTAAATATTACTATTATTATTAGTATAAGATATTTTTGTGCCTAAATGTAAAGGCATTTGTATTTCAAATATTGGCCAACTTTCTGTTCTAGATGTGAAAATACTATTTCTATATACATATATGCATATGGATATATAAATATCCATATGCATACACATAAACTTAGAAAAATATCAAGTCCATTATCACTTACTGGAAACCCTGCTGATTTTAATGAAGGTAGAGGATCTTGGTTAGATAATTAACGTCACAAGAAAGGGAAAATGTTCAAAATGAATGACTTTGTGAAATATTAATAGCTAAGGAAAAACAAGTAGATGATAAAGAGAATTTTTATTTTTAATGAATTAGGATTATCCAATAATTGTATTTTGATTGCTGCTGGCTTACACTTATACACACCCCAATTGACCCTCTTAAGTCTTTAGATCTTTCATTTAATGAAATCAGGTGAGAGTTTGTTCAGGGGCCTAGAGCAGTCCTGAGGCAGGAGATCTGAATGGAGTCATACTTTGCCAACCATGAGCTGTTTAACTTTAACTAGTTAAAACCCCTCTTGAAAAGTGAAGATGACGTGGTTCTAATGATCCTTGGGAGTTACCAGGGTTCTATGAAATACAAGAGGAAGGAGAGTATAACTTAAACTTCAGAGGGACCTGGTTCAAGTTCCACTGCTTCCTAGCTCTGTAACCTTGGGCCTAATTATGTAAACTTCGTAATTTTCAGTTTTCTCATTGTATGATGTTGCTAGTAATAGTACTTAACTCACTGGGTTGGAGTGGAGGACAGATTAAATGAGAAAGCGCAGGTGAGGTGTTTGGCACATTGTGTGTGGATGGGAGCTAGTCAACTGATGGAAATCACCTGGAAGAATGATGACACTAGTTTGTTCTCTGTTTAGGAAAGTTGAATAAACAAGGATATCAGAGGCTCAGACAAACGGGAAAGATGGTGACAGAAGACAAACTGGGGCAGTGCCTCCTGTCTCAGTAGATCTCAGAGCAGTTTAGCATTGCCCTGGGTTGGTGGGGGCTAGCTTGCTGTTTATGGCAGTCAAGCATCCGAGTACCCCGAAGGGGTATTGGCTATGCTGTCTACACAACTTAAAAAGCACTTAGAGGAATGCAGTTCCATTAGACCAGGCATAATGGACGCACTCAGGACATACTTTGTAAATACACGGCTAATGTCATTCTGACGTGTTTACAGGCCAGGAAAAGCTTCACACAGGTCAGGACCTTCGGATGAATCTGCTGGCTTTCGGGAGCCAGGCCCCTTCCCTCTCACACCCAGGACTCCATCTTACTACTTGAACATGGAAAAACTTTTTAAATATCAGTAAATAAATTACTTTTCTGAAAGACTGCAGAATGACCTTGAAGGTACACATGTCAGACCAGCACAAGGCAATTGCCTGGAGGTTAAGAAAAGCCATTATCTGACTTTGTAGCTGGTTAATTAAAGGCTATTTTTGTCATCTTCAATTCTGAGAAAATCAAGAGAGCTACAGCCACACTTTCACAAGAGAAATTCCTATAATAATAGGGTGGAAGAGGCAAAATGATCACACGCTTTTTCTCCTTTGAATAAGAGTTAGGCATTTGTCCTTCTCACATCCTCCAGAATTTGCTTGGTGCAGTGTAAACCAAGATTTGAAGCCTTACCGGAGTCCAAATTACTTGTAGCTGATCCTCCAGGAGGATCTTCCTGTTGTGGCTTATCTGATACGTTTTTCCATTTTGCAAGGTCACTGGTGTTACTAATGATAGAATGTGATAGGTCTTAATATTATGCATTAAAAGCTGATGAAGGTATTTTTTTTAGAATTCCTCCCTTTATATTCTGGAGACAAATTCTTTCTTTTTTTTTTTCAGATACATCAGGATCTCCTAGCTCAGAGCAGTTTTGAATTGATGCCTAATATTTTAAAGTTAGTAGACTATTAAAAAGTCATTTTTCTGGACGTGGCACATTTTTGGGACTCATTTGCAAGACTGAAACAATTTGATTGCAATACAAATTTATACAATTCAAAATTCCATCAAAGAAAAAACATCAGCTCAAGTCAATGGCTTCTGATGGCTAGAGAGCTTCAGAAAACCTGAGTACCTACTATCTTCACTGCATTCACCTCTTTTTTTTTTTTTTTTAACATAGAGTTTTGCTCTTGTCACCCAGGCTGGAGTGCAATGGCTCGATCTAGGCTCACTGCAACCTCTGCCTCCCGGGTTTAAAGTGATTCCTGCCTTAGCCTCCTGAGTAGCTGGGATTACAGGCATGTACCATCACACCTGGCTAATTTTGTATTTTTAGTAGAGACTGGGTTTCTTCACGTTGGTCAGTCTGGTCTCGAACTCTTGACCTCAGGTGATCTACCTGCCTTGACCTCCCAAAGTGCTGGGATTATAAGCATGAACCACCACACCCAGCCTGCATTCACCTCCTACATCCCCTTTAAGGACATTGGGTCTCCTTAGCAATAAAATGGGTGATAGGTTTTTCTTACTCTTTGCTTTTCTCTTCATTGGTAGAAATTTAGAATTATGCACTTCAAAGTAAATACTCAATTTAATTTTCAATTACGTGGTACAATTAAGTTTACAAATCAGATGTTTACATTGAATTTCCAAGTGGTGAATATTTATAAATCTATTTCCAGTGCAAAATTGATGAGTGGAGATGACTTTTGACCTTCAAATCTAAGATTCTAGGAATGGAACAAATCCTGCCAATCACACTGTTGGGATGGAACAAATTCTACCAGTCACACAAATCCTACTGTGTTGCATCAAAGGAGAGGGACCAGGCTTGTGAGGAGGAGGCTAGAAGGAGTTAGCAAGCAATAAAAGAACAAAGGGCTTTTTTGGATTCCTGACCTGTAGCTCTGCCCACTGAGCCCTACATCCTTATTATCCCAAGTTAGCCATTCGTCCTGGCCCTGGGATCATGGAATTATTTTCTGACAGGGATATGGTAACATTTTCCATCTTAGAAGAAACTGATATAGATTATGCTTTTGTGGTCATCCAACTAATATGTGGCAGGACTGACATAGAGTACAGGCCTGCACACTTGCATACTTCAGGATCTTTGTGCATATTCTCTGTGTGTGTATTGCTCCTCTCTGACTGTTAAATTCCTGTCTGTCCTTTGGGCACTGACTCCAATGGCATTTCTCCTGCTCCAGCCCACAGATGAGGAAGGTTTGATCATCTCTTGCCCTTTACCCGTTGCACATTGTACAATCTCTATTGCAGCACATGCTACATTGTCTCACAGTTGTTTGTGCTGCTTTCCCTCCATCTAGAATTTGAATTCCAAAAGGACAGAATCAAATTATATTCACTGATTTATTCCCAGCACCTGAACAAGAGCTGGACAAGTTACAAAATCCACATAAAAAGTCTTTGAATGGTGGAAAAAGAACCCCCATCCTCAAGTCTCTGTGCTCCCTGCCCATCCTCCTGCCTTCTAGTCCTGTTTTCCTATCACCCCTCACCCCGCTCTGGCTCTGTGCTCGGCCCCCAGGTTCCCCAAGTCAGAAGTCAGTGGTACTGTGATACTCTCTGAGAGGCAACGCAGGAGATTGGGTTTCCCATTTGGAAAGCACCATCGATGCTAACTAAATCACACCATCATGTGTCAGGTTGCTCTCCATGGCTCCAGGTCAATGTCCTGGGTGGAGCCAGGATCTTCGTGAATAAAATTCATTAACCCGGATGTTAACATTTGGTGGTCCTGGGATTTAGCAGTGACTAAATGCCACACAGTATGCTGCTTCTGCGTATAGCTTCAGAGAAGCCCCCTGCTTTTAATGATCAACAGATCACGTTTGTTTTCTTTCATGGTCTCTGCGCATCTCCCCAATCATTGCAGCGTGGAGGCAGTGCCTGTTGGCCACATTTTGTGGTAATTCACAAATTGCTTCTAAATCTGCTCCTGTCCTGTGGGTCCAAATAATTAGACAGAAGGACTGGCCCCTTAGAATTGACTACCATGGTTCTTTTCTATCTTGGAGCATGCATTGCCAACATGAGGCTACAGACAATTCCACTGGGGTTGAGAATTGACCAAAAGAGAAATAACTCGTTATCCTTTTTGGCAGCTGAATGAATGAATAAGTGACTGTATAAAGATCATTTACCTAAAATAGGTAAACCAAGAGATATTTATTTATTACTTGGCTTTGAAATACACTACAGAATTTTTGTTAATATGCTAGTTGATTTGTATCCATTTTGGTGTTAAATTAGTTTCTATTTCACACTGAACCGTATTGTTGTTTTCTAAATATAGCTCAGTCTTTAAGGTTTATTTTAGCTCAAGCTGGTTCCTCTAGTTGGATGCACCTTCTTTTTTACTTTTTTCCTCCGCAACTAATAGCCTCTCCCTTGCTGCAGCTTTTTCTAGGCATGGCACATTGCTATGTCTCTTTGAAATTCAAATGTCTCCTGCTCTGGTTTTTGTAGCTAGAAAAAAATATTCTTACTCTCTGCTCATAGCAAAGCTTTTATCAGGCTGGGTATAGCCAGTTTACTTCTCTATCTCCCGCTGCTGTGTGAGCTTCTTGAGGGAGGTCTCCTGTGTTACCCACCTTGTCCCAAATTACTACACAAGAGCTCATCAATGGTAGCTAAGAACTTCCTAACAACTTTCTATGTGCCACACACTTTTGTTTTTGTTTTTGAGACGGAGTCTCCCTCTTGTCACCTAGGTTGGAGTGCAATGGCACAATCTCAGCTCACAGCAACCTCCGCCTCCCGGACTCAGGCGATTCTCCTGCCTCAGCCTCCCGAGTAGCTGGGATTATAGGCGCAAGCCACCGGGCGTACAGAGCACTTTGGTATGGAGCTTGCCTGCATTAAATTATTTAATGCTCATAGCTAGGCTTCAAGTTAGGGACTATTGTTATTCTTATTTTCCAGTGCTGAGAATTAACTTGCCCAAAGTTGTATTCCTTGTGAGAAGTGGAGGCATGATTTGAAGCCAGTGGGTGTGGTTTCTGACTCCAGGCTCGTGGTCACCATCGCTTTTCCATAGGTGTGTTTAAAATCTGTCTTGACTGACATATGGAAAGAAAGACCCCAAACTGACTGAGAGGCTAACTCCTCTTTCAGGAACTTAAGGGTAAGCTGTATGGCAATTCTCCCTCCACGGTTTCTTTTTTTTTTTTTTTTTTTTTGAGACAGAGTCTTGCTCTGTCGCCCGGGCTGGAGTGCAGTGGCGCAATCTCGGCTCACTGCAAGCTCCGCCTCCCGGGTTCACGCCATTCTCCTGCCTCAGCCTCCGAGTAGCTGGGACTACAGGCGCCCGCCACCGCGCCCGGCTAATTTTTTGTATTTTTTAGTAGAGACGGGGTTTCACCGTGGTCTCGATCTCCTGACCTCGTGATCCGCCCGCCTCGGCCTCCCAAAGTGCTGGGATTACAAGCGTGAGCCACCGCGCCCGGCCCTCCCTCCACGGTTTCTAAATTCATGCAGGCCCTGTGACCTTCATGCTTAGACCCCCAAGGGCAGAGATCTGCTCACTTTGCATACCTGTGCCTGTGTTCTAACTTGTATTTTCACATGTGTGTGCTCTCCCCAATCAGGCTGTTTACTCCTCCCGTTCCAAACATCTTTCATTTTTCATAAATCTTAGCAGAATCTCTTGTATATAAAAAACATTCACTGGAGCAATGGTTATTTTTGTTGATGGACTCCACAATTTTTTATTGAAGGACAGCACTCACATATAAAGACACACAGATCATGAGGGCACAGCTCAATACATTTTTGAAAGGGCAACATACCCATTTAACCACTACCCAAATAGAGATATACAGTGTTGCCAACACCCAAGAGGCCTCCTTCGTGATGTCCCCCCAAAATCACCACGCCCAAAGGTAATCACTATTCCGACTTCATCACTATAGATTTGTTTTGCATTTTTTTGAACTTTATACAAATGGAATCATAGAGTATGTGCTTTTAGTGTGTGGCTTCTGTCCATTCAGCATTATATTTGCCATATTCATCCTTATAGATCTGGCTGGTTTATTCTCATGGCTGTATAACAATAACCCATTGTATCAAAGCACCATAATTTTTATCCATTATATTATTGATAGGCAAATGGTTTGTTCCAGTTTTTGACTATTTCAAGTGATTCTGCTATAAGTATTTTTTTTTCAGGGATACAAGCATGTATGTATTTCTACTGTGTATACGTTTAGGAGTGAAATTGCTGGTTCATTGGGTACAAATGTGTTGAGCTTTATTAGATGCTACTAAGTGGTTTTTCAAAGTAGTTGTATAAATTTAGACTCCCACAGCAGTGTGTGAGAATTCCTCCTGCTTCATATCATTGCCAACATTTTACATGCTCATTTTTGTTCCATTTTAGCAATTCTGGTGGATATTTAGTGGTATTTTATTGTTATTTTAACTTGCATTCTACAATTGATTTTTGTATAGTGACCAGTATATTTTGCATAGTATATTTTGTGTAGTAGACTATATTGTACAGTATATTTTAGTAAACTTACTAAATTCACTTATTCTCATAGTTTATATGTGGATTCTTTTGTGTTTTTTTTCTACATATACAATCATATCATCTGAAAATAATGATAGTTTTATTTCTTCTGTTTAATACTGTATACCTATATTTAGTTTTCTTTCTAGGACCCTCAGTACCGTCTTAAATGGAAGTGGTGATAGCTAATATCCTTGTTTCATTCCCTATTGCAGAAGGAAAGCTTTCCATATTTCACCATAAAATGCAATGTATACTGTGGACTTTATGTAGACAATTTTGTTGAGATTAAGATAGTTTTATTGTATTCCCTAGTTTCCAATAATTTGTTTTAAATCACAAATAGGTATTAAATGCTACCAAATGTGCTTTGTATGACTACAAATTTTCTCCCTTTTTCCCCCTTTCTGTTAATATGGGAATTGCATTGAGTGATTCTGAAATGTTAACCACCCTTGAATTCCTGGAATAAAACCCATTTAGGCGTGCTATGTTGCCCTTTTTATGCATAGCTGAGCATGCTATTATTTTTTTAAGAATTTTTGCATCTGTGTTCACAGGAATGATTGGTCATAATTTTCCTTTCATGTAATACTTTTATCTGGTTTTGGTATCAACTTGATGGTGTCTTTTGCTTCAGTTTTATTCTATTTTCCCCTCTTTATTAATTTGTTAGTGATACATCCTTTTACCACTATTTAGTGGTTACCCTAGACATTACAACATGCTCACTTGGCTTATTATCATGCTACCTTGTCCCTAATAATACTGAAACTTCAAATGCTTTAACTTGACCTCTCCCATCTTTTGCATTATTATTGTCATATTGTTAGTATTACATATATTTTAACTCTAATATGTAGTATTTATTTTACTGTTAATAATTATTTTTATTTTACTGAATTTTTGCCTTTCTGATTTTCTTTATTCCTTCCTGCATTATTGCCTTGTTTCCATCTAGGAATATTTTTTCTTCTGCTTGAAGAATTTCATTTAGTTTATCTTTCAATGTCAGCCTACTGGTGATTAATAGTCTCAATTTTTGTTTGTCTGAAAAATGTTTTACTTCATCTTTATTTTTGAAGGATAGTTTTCCTCCATATGGGAGTCTAGATTGTCAGTTATTTCCTGTTAGAACTTTAATGATGGTATTCCATTGTTTTCTGGTTTCTACAGTTTTCAACTGAAAACTCAATTATTAGTCTTATGGTTGCTCATTTGAAGGTAATGTGTCTTTTTTCTTCTTGCTCTTCTCAAGATTCTTCTTTGCCTTTGCTTTTCATTGATTTTACTATATGTTTTAAATTTCGATTTTATCATATTAATCATGAACTTCTTGAAACTATGTTTGCTATATTTCAGAAATATGGGAACATTCTCAGCTATTATTCATTCAAATATTTTTTCTGTTCCAGTCTAACTCTCATCCCCTTCTGGGACTCATTTATGATGTGTCAGAGCTTTTCACAGGGTACTATATTTCACTAATGCTCTTTTCTGTATTTTCCACTCATTTTGCTCTCTGTGATTGAGCCTGGATGTTTTATACTCACTTGTATTCCAGTTCACCAATTCCTCTTTTGCTGTGTTCAATCTGCTATGAAACCAACATTTTGAGTTTGTAATTTCAATTTTTATAATTTTTAATTCCAGAATTTCTACTTTATGCTTTTTCTATTTGATATTACAGGTCTCTGGTGAAATGTTCACATTTTTAAATAAAGCATTAGTCATAGTTGCTTAAAAATCTGTATCTAGTAAGTCAAATAACTGGGTCATCTGTAGATTTGTTTCTTTTGTCTGTTCATTCTCTTGTTTCTCTTATCTGGCATGTCTGATGGTTTTTTATTGAATGCCAGACATGGTCTCTGAAAACTGTGGAGACTCAGGACAATCTCAACTTCTTCTAGAAAGGGTTCACCACATCCTCTGGTAGGCAGGTTGAATCTTTATCTAATCAGGTACGGAGCTGACTCAGGGCTGGATTGCAGATTTGGTAAGGCTCCAGCTACCCCTTGTTTATCCCTGCTCTTAGGGTAGAGTTTACTGGCTTTATTGAAGGCCTGTGGTGCTCACGAGGGCCCTTTTATTTTGGCTGTTACTAAACTGAAAATTTTGTCTTCTCATCAACACATTAGATTGTTAACAATTCTGATGTATTCTGTTTCCTGCCGAACTTTTTAGGCTCTTGCTCTGAGCAGATTGATGATGTGTTCCTGTGCTCCCTTTGCTACAGTTTCTTGGCCACTCCAGTATGGCCTGCCAGGCTGCTCTGCTATGGTCTGAATGTTCCTGTCTCCTCCAAAATTTACACTGAACTTAATCCCCAATGCAACAGTACTAAGAGGTGGCGCCATTAGGAGGAGTTGGGTCCATAGGGCTCTGCCCTCGTGGATGGGATTAATCCCCTATTAAAAGACTTGAGGGAATAGGTCCACTTTCTTCTACTCTTCTGCCATGTGAGGATACTTAGATGGTGCCATCTGGGAGGAATGGGCCTTCACCAGACACTGAACCTGCCAATGCCTTGATCTTGGACTTTCCAGCCTCCAGGACTGTGAGAAATAAATTTCTGTTGTTTATAAATTACCCAGTCTCAGGTATTTTGTTATAACTGCACAAACGGACTAAGACAAGCTCCAAATCCTAATTTTTCTCCCTATTTCTGTGAGATTTGCAAATGTTCTAGTGGTTTCTTTATCTCTTAGCCACAGCTCTCTGCCCAGTTTTTCAGATTCTAGTACATGATAAAATTAAGAGTCAGCAGATGTCTGGATGGGAAAGGCAATACCCAGAAGGTCAGCTCACCTCCCTACAGTTCCCTTTTCTCTAGGCTCTTGCACCCTCGAGTCCTTGTTACCTTGGCAGCCCTTCAATACCTTCAAGTAAATGTTTTAGTATTTTATCTGATTTCCTTGTTAGTTTTGGAACTATGCTATCATGATCTAAAGCAGATTTCAGTAGATTTATTTTTTAAAAGTCTGGTAACTAACATGTGGATTATACTTTAACTGTGGATATTAAAATATTTTTGGGAAAAAAAAAGATGCTAGGGAGTTGTAAAGTAAGATGGAAAAATGGGCTTCTGAAATAGAGTTACACTGTGCTTATATCTAATACTAACGCAAATTAGAGAACACAGAGTGAAACAATGCTCTTATTCTATGCTTTGACCGTGAAATCTATAACTGTCTTTAAAAATATATATAGTTTAGAGTTAAATAGGTGGGGATGGAGCAAAGAATAGATTAAAATATGTTTATCATATGCTCATACATTCACATTCAGAGATAATACGAGATAAAGAACAAACATTCTGATCTAAGCCATGGACCTTGAAATATACTCAATAGTCGTAAGTTGCTGAAAGTGATTTTTCTAATTTTGCATATGAGAATATTTCATGGTGCTGTGTCTCTACTTGAGTGCCGCTTAATCTGCATTAAATGATGTCTCTCCTTGAAAATAAGTTATTTTCACAAAGTACATGGTTTAAGAAGGTTAGATTATTTCCAATTTGGGACTGAAGACGGCCCACTGAAAAAATTTATCCTGTTGTTATTTTCTGTTTCTGGAAATTACTGACCATGCTTTGCACTGTGTAATGAAATAAAGAGCTAATGAGAGGCACAGTGCCATTTTCCTTTTTTTTTTTCTAAAATATTAAAAAGCATTGTCTCTTCTGCAGACTTGGTATTGAAGGTTGTGTAATAAGCCATGGGAGAGACGTTAGGCAATAACAATGGGTATCTTGGATGCTCACTGAAATTCCTATTAACTGAAATAAAATTCTGACAGTGGTGAAGTGATCTTTCTCTGCAAGGAAAAGTTAAAGACCAGCAGTCAAACTCAGCAGGAGTTAAACCACTGCTTCAGAACTGAAAGTGGGGAACAAATAACATCAGACCACCAGTGCCCAGAGAGCCTGGAGCATCTCCAGTGAGGTTAGGCAATAGGGATGGTGTCTGGGGAAGTGAGGCTTCTGTAAATGGGGCCTCTGGGGAGCAGTGACATTCTTTTTGATGTCATTAGAGGTAAGGATGAAGGAAGGATTTATATGTCCTTTGACTCATTTCTAAACTTTGGATAGTAAGCACTAGAAAGTGCCTCAGGCATTTAGAAAAACAGAAGGTCCTAGAAGATGGAAAAATCCTCTTTCCGCTTTTAAAAAAGAATAAGAATCGTTTGGCAATCTTTGCTGTCATCCACATATTCTTTGTTTTATATCTCTGCCCCGGGTCTGCCAGTCTTTCCACCTCTAATGCTCCTTTCCCCATTCCACTTCTTTAAATATTTGCATTTGGCCAGCTTTCAAACCCAATTCAAACCACACTTTCTCCATGGGACCCTCTCAGGCACAGAATTGGTGCTCAGGGAGAGAAAGGGGTTCAGCCGGTGGCTCTGGGAATCTTTCTTATAGCGCTGACAGCTGATGCAGGAAGAGGTGGATTCATCCCTAAAGGAAAGAGGTAAAGAGACAGAAAGAGAAAAAAGTGTGTACTTAAAGGGGATTTGCACATTTAGTAGCAAGAGCAGGCTGAGGGAGATATGAAGAGACTAGGAAAGTCTCCAAAGCCAATGGGGAACAGGCTCAGAGGGATCCACAGCATCAGAAAGTTCTCGGAGGTCCAGAGAACCAGAGAAGTGGCTGTTAGGTTTGGCCATTGTGGGGTTACTCAAGCTTTCGAGATATCCCTTGTAAATTTATGATAAAAATAAAATAAAAGTCAATGCTTTGGATATTAAAAGATGAAAAGTTGCTCTGCTATGTGCAGTTATAGAATCATCACCATTTTTATTATAGTTATATATAGAATGGTCTACATAGTTTTCTTCTACCTGCATGATTTCTTTGGTTCAGTACCGAGACTGCTTCCAAGAGGATTTTGGATAAACATTTCTCTGCTTTCTTCTCTGTCTCTTTTTCTCATTAGTTGCCTCCAAAAACATTGCACATGGCAGATTGTATTCTTGAACTGTTTTCTTTTCTTTTGAACTGCCATTCTCTCACATATTGAAAACAAACTCAATCCTTGTTGCCTAAATGGTGTTGTCTTCGGAGACTGTCAAGCTCAATTAAAGCTGAACAGTTTTCCAGGTGGCACATTAAGGACCAATGTAATAGCCTGCATTTAGGGACAGCACCTAGCCATTTAAGAGGTTCCCTTGGCAGGGAAGTAAAGTTTCTATTTGCGGTTGATATATTGAGATAAATATTCTCCAACTGATTCAGAGACAGTAACTCCCTCTCCTTTGCCATCCATCCATCGAACATGCTTCCAGTTAGCTTTCCTGAGGAAGATAAAAAAAATCAATAATATTTATGATTTCTTGAAAAGACATTTCCTTGCTGCAGCATTACTCCATTAAGTACAGGCTTTTTCCTATTAATAGAGTTCTGTTGGTTGCAATGGGGACATTAGCCAGGGTTCATTATATCAAGAGGGCTGTAAAGATCGCCTTTGCTACTGTCCAGCTGAAAATAAACTTCATATTAGCTTTTGTGCAGGAATGACATGCTAAGAATAATTTTGTGAAGGCACTCTTTTATGATAAATGATAACAACAATAATAATAACAATAACAACATATGTTTTATGGACTGCTTTCCAGGTACTAGAACCTAGGCTGAGTGCTTTGCCTATATGATACCATGTAATCTTCAGAGTAACATTGTGAAGGTGGCAGTCTCGGGTCATTTTCAAATGAGGAAATTGAAGCACAAGGAGGTATGGTAACTCCTTCAAGGTCACATAGAAGACTGTATTTTGCAAAAATTAGCTGGGCATGGTGGCACGTGCCTGTAATCCCAGCTACTCGGGAGGCTGAGGCAGGAGAATGACTTGAACCAGGGAATCAGAAGTTGCAGTGAGCTGAGATCACGCCACTGCACTCCAGCCTGGCGACAGAGTGAGACTCTGTCTCAAAAAAAAAAATAAAAGACTGTATTTTGAACCCCAATCTTCCTTACTCTATAGCTTAATTTCTCTCAACCAGATTATTCTGCCTTTAATAGAGCCAGTGATTGATGCCTCTACAACGTATAACATTAACTGTACAGCATAAATTTCCCATTTAGAAATATATAACACTCTAGTTTTTGAAAAGTCACAAATATGATTCATTTAATATATATGCATAAGTGTTCTATTAAGCAATTCTAACTCAGATCTTTTCATGGTTTAATGTGGCAGATGAAATTAGTTGAAACATGTATTTTCGAAAAACTTTTTGTGCTATTCTTTATAGCCACAACATTAAATTTACAAATTTACCCCAGTGATAAATTAGGTTATTAATAATATTGCCTATAGCTTTTAGTCTACTTTAGAACATCATAAAAACCAGTGCTGATACCATCAGTAATACATATTCATCTGCGCTGGCTAATAGATTTGAAAAATTAGCTACAGATGGCTTCATGTTTATGAATGTCCATGAACATTTTCTAGTAGTTAATGAGGATCAATTTTGGATGCTTGAATATCTGCCTGACAGGTATATGGGATGCAGAACAGGTATGGAAATCTATGTCTCAGTTTCCATGTGCTCCCTTGTTCCAGTTCCATTATTAATCACTTAATAAATAGTATCACTCAGTAACTCTGGGCTTAGTGCTGTGAAGAGCTTTGCTTGAAGGTCAAGCGCAGGCACAGTTGCTATCCTCAAGGGCTTTACAGTAGAGTTAGACAGATAAGGTGAAGTCCTAGAATAAGTACCTCACATGGATCATATAGAGAAGATGATGTGTTGTAGGAATTTGAAGTTTGAAGAGATCACCAAGGGCTAAGAAGGTCAGGAAAGGTCTTATGGACACAGAGGGTGGGCAGGATTTGGAGAAGGAGGAGAAGGGAGTAGGTATTTTAAGTGCTCACAGGAAAAGATGGAGGCAGGGGCCTGGGGATGAGCACAGTGGCCACTGGAACAGTAGGAGGTTGGCCCTGCTGCTGCAGATGCCGTTTAGGGCATGATGGGGGATACACGCATCTGGGTAATATGGTACCATGATATGGAAGCTCTGTAGCAGGTCTGCCCAATATAACACAGGTTGGCTAGGATTAAATAAAGAATGCTTCCTGCCCTTCCATTGATCTTGGGACAGATAGAATGGGAAAGATGGAGAAACATCACAACAACAGATACAGAAAATGAAATGCCTGTGGGGTTGTAAGTGAAGAATTATAATCAACTCATGTTGGACTTCCCAACAATATCTTTTATTGGTATTATTTACACACATACTATTAAAAGCAACATAATAGTGTTAAAAGATTTTTTGAAGAGAAGTCTGTATTTTCACCACTCTAATGTAAGAGAGAGGAACGAGTCCTATTTTTGTGTATTCTCTCCCAATCTAGATTCACATAATTGTGTGAGCAGGTAATAGGATTTTTTGTTCTGCTCTCTTTATACAAAAAAATACAGAATTTTTCATGCTTCCACATCGTTTTTATGCTAATTATTTTTAATGGACACATAGTATCCCATTGGGTTAATTTGTCTGCTAATGCATTAGAGTATTATTGGATACTTATATGGTTTCTTACTTTTTGTTGTTATAGATGATGCTACAAAGGATATTGGCATGTGTGTGACATTTTTTTGTCTTCCATTGAATTGCTGAGCACATTCCTGAGAGTGTGATTACTGGTTCACAGAACAGGAACACACTGCAACCCTTTCTGTGTAATATCAGGCTGCCCTGCAAAGGCCCATACTGATTGAAGATGGCACCAACAGGAAATGAGGGTGGCATTGTCACCTCCAATTTGAGCAGAAAAATAGCACTGTTGTTGATAGTAAAATCCCATTTTCTTCATTGGAATTTCTGTGCAACTACACATTTTGTTTTGTTTACATTTCCTTTTAAAATAACGAGGAGAGAGGAAGCTGAAATGGATCAGGAAGAAAAGCAATTGATAGGTGAGTGGGTGAGGGAAAGGAGATGGGAGAGGGAAGGAAGGAAGGAGAAAGCAATGGACAGCTGTGATGGAGAGAGGGGAAAAGGGAGAACGTGTCAGAACGATACAATTGTGGTGAAAGAGTGAAGGCTCCCGTTGGAACCCTTTGGTTTCTAGATGACGTCAGCCTAATCTCTCCCAAGGGTCTGAGAGCTTCTGGGAGGCTTTGGTTTGAAAATTCCCATTCCATCTCCTCAGCTCTGGCGACCACCTAAGTTTCTGTATTTCTCTTAAAGACCCTTTCCACAAGACCTCTGATTCTCTTCATGGCCTCTCTCTGCAGATGGGCTAATGGCTGCCCTCAGAAGCCATCTGGGCATGGAGGTGGACACTCTGAGGAGGGCTGGCTGTAGATCCCAGTGCCTCCTTCCTGCTCTCATGCCCTGGCTTTTGGCCTCTCCTTGGGGAGGTGTTTAGGGGAGACCTTGACTGTTGAGATCAGTCTCCGAGTTTGCCCTCCCTTTATTTTCCATCCCCATGAATCACAGCCGTAGAGACAGAGTGCACAACTATATATTTTTTTTTAAATAAAGTTTCAAAGACTTTTTTTTTGTTCAGGACTGCAAGTAGGACCTCACTGTCTACATTGGCTGAGAAAAATTTAGAAACAGAATATGCTAGGGTGGCCTTGCCCTAATATTTGACAATTTTTCTAGTCTAATCATATTTTTGTCCATGTTTTAGCAGTAAAAGCATGTTTTAACATGATTTTAACCATCATGGAATGTTTGAAAAGCAGAAGAAATATGGCTACAAGAAATAGATTGTTTTTTCTTCCTGAGTGATTTTGCATGTCTCAGGCAAGGAAGACCTGTTTCCTGTCCCTGGAATTCTCTTCCCCCCGGGGCATCTCATTTCCTCTCACTCCTCACTTGTCCTCTCACCTCTTTTAGGTCTTCACTGAAACATCGCTTCCTCAGAGAAGCCTTTTCCATTCACCCAAGCTAAAAGTTTCTTCTCCCTCACACTCTATTCCCTTATCTACTTTTTCTTAGAGCAGTTACCTGGTACTATTGTCATTTACTTATTTTTTTTTCTTGTCTCTCTCCCTCACTGAAACGAAAGCTCAGAGACAGCAGGGACTTTGGGTCTCACTTGCCATTGTAATCCCAGTTCCTAAAACAGTGCCTGACACCTGGTAAGTCTCAAAAAATATTTGTGGAATGAATAAAGAAATGAATGAGACAAAGGTATTGGATCTTTTGACTTAAAAAAAAAAATTAAGGAGACCACACTTGGAACACAACTTAGGCATCTAGAAGAAATGCATTGGTCACAATAGAGATGGAATATGAAATGAAGATGGCTTACAGGACCATGGCATCTCCAATTCTAGGAATTCAAACACAGATCCAGCCAGCGTATATGAAGTGTAGTAGCCTGTTACCCTCATGTGCCTGGTTAAGGGAGGGTGCACGGGGGAGCGTGTCTGCACATGCAGAAGCTCTAGTTCCTGGGAGTGGGTCATGAGGAGGATGGTGGTGTTGAAAAGTCAGGATGCAAGTAAACCACCAGACGTGTTGACCAAGATTGGAGTTAGAGAGTACGGGAAGTGGATTTTTCCTGTTCCTTTTCCCTCTGTCCTTCCAACACACAGCCATACCATTCTCATCGCAGCCCTCTCTTTCCCCAGAAATTATCCGAGCTGAAAGGGGAAAGGTGACCGTGACAGTGACCTCCTCCCCTTCCCCACTAGTCACAGTGGTCTCAACCACCACGGGAACATGGGGAAGTGCAGTACCTCAGGCCTAGGTGAGGACATTGCAGAGACAATTCTTATTTATTTATTTATTTATTTTTTGAGACAGAGTCTCACTCTGTCACCCAAGCTGGAGTGCAGTGGCACGATCTTGGCTCACTGCAACCTCCGCCTCCTGGGTTCAAGCGATTCTCCTGCTCCAGCCTCTTGAGTAGCTGGGACTACAGGTGAGTGCCACCATGCCTGGCTAATTTTTTGTAATTTTTTTTTTTTTTTTTTTTTTTTAATGGAGACGGGGTTTCACCATGTTAGCCAGGATGGTCTCGATCTCCTGACCTTGGGATCTGCCCACCTCAGCCTCCCAAAGTGCTGAGATTACAGGCGTGAGCCACCGCGCCCGGCCTATATTTTAAAATTTTTAAAAATTTTTTTCAGAAGTTATTGGGGTACAGGTGGTATTTGGTTACATGAGTAAGTTCTTTAGTGGAGATTTATGAGATCCTGGTGCACCCATCACCTGAGCGGTATACACTGCACTGTATTGTTGTCTTTTATCCCTTGCCCCCCTCCTACTCTTCCCCCTATGTCCCCAAAGTCCATTGTGTCATTCTTATGCCTTTGTGTCCTCATAGCTTAGCGTCCACATATCAGTGAGAACATACACAATTGCAAAATCGTGGAACCAATCCAAATGCCCATCAAACAACAAGTGGATAAAGAAACTGATATATATGTACAATGGGATACTACTCAACCATAAAAAGGAATGAATTAACAGCATTTGCAATGACCTGGATCAGATTGGAGATATTATTCTAAATGAAGTAACTCAGGAATGGAAAACCAAACATCCTAGAGCCAACATTTAAAATGTAAATAATGGCCTACGGCTTTTTCTCCCTCCTCACTGCTAAGGTGGTAGCCTTTATCCCACCCTGAACGACTTGCACCAAAATTAAAGAAGTAACAGGGTCTGAATTATGGGTCATCAATTCTTCTGAAGTTTACTGGCATCTGCTTTAAACACGCTTAGGTATCAGAAGATGGGGACTCGCTGAAATAAATTTCACTTATTCCTAGGACAAGAAATGGGATCAGATCTTGGGAGAGACAGTTTCCTTTGTACTTGAGAAAGCCTGGATGCCTCTTGGGATAGTGTAGTGAATTTTTATAATTTTGTGTTGCTTGACATCAATTTTAAATGCAAGTTTAACTTTCTCAGACCGGAAGCAGGGCCCAGTCACCCTTGACTCAGTTTCCACTTCTGCACCACACCCAAATGGCTCAAGCTGGTGGCCAGAGATAAGAACCTAGAGGCATCTTTCCTACTTGGAAGACTGGGCTCCCTGCTTTCCCATGGCTTCCTGTACAAGGATCATCAGGCAATTTGCTTGTGAACTTAGTGCCCCATACCCTGTCCCCTTGTTCGTGCTGCCAGTTACCAGGTGTGTTCTCTGCCTGACTCTTCATTCCTGCCTCTTCATGTCTGCATGACCCAGGGATGGAGGACTGCTCTGCTGACTCAGTATACCCTCCTTGCCCAGGGTCTGTAAAGAAAATCTTTGAACTTGTTTGCTACTGTGGTGATGTAATGAATGTGTACCTTCTATCTGAAGAACTAGGGGCTGCCCCAGATTGGGTTTGCTCCAGGCTGCTGGGGAGAAAACAAGGTCGGGCTCCCAGCACCAGAGCAATGGCCAGACAAGCATAAATTGGACGTGGGTCAGATGAGAGTCACAAGGGCATCTGCCAGTATCAACAAGTTTCCCATGTGAGGGACTCCTGGGCGCAGGTTGGACAACTAGGCATTATACCATCTGTCAAATAATAAAGGCATCTCATGAAAGGCACATTGTCAAGACTTGTGTCCAAGTCTCTTGTTTCCTACGAGGGCAAGATTGTAGTCACCCTGGTATTGGAAACCCAACTTAGCTTTGCGCTCTTAAAACAGATAGATTGTTCAAAAAATGGGCAGACGCTCCACCCACCCCCTGTATGCACACCCTTTACAATGTGATTTTGCATTCTGCTGGCCAATGGGTGCATTTTGTTTCCTTACCTCTAAGTGCAGCGGAAAGGGCAGTGTATCAGCTCAAGCCTAGGCTCAGCGGCTTTCAAGAGAAAGCAGTGTTGCATGGCTGTATGGACTGAGAGGTGGAGGAGAAGGGCAGATAGGCAAAGAAGAGCATCTTTTCTTTATCTGACCATTAAACCTGCTAAAATCAAAAGATTCTCTGGCAGCAAAGAAGAAATGTATTGACATGAGAGAAAAAGTTGTTTGTTTTCTTTAGCATGGTTGAACACATGAGCATGAGTCTCAGTGTTTTCTTGCTGCACAACCAACCACCTCAATACTTTTGTTTACAGCCTGCCACTGCCATATGCACAAGTGTGGGCTGACCTGTTGAATAATATGAGACGTGTGCCTCGGTTGCTATTGTCACCCATCCTAGACCAGCCAGCCTCCAGCCAACTTGCCAGGTGACTGCAGGCACGTGCATGAGCCTAGTGAGATGGGCAGAGCTTGGCTCAAATTAGCAGACCACACAGCTGACTCACATACTTTACTCCACTAGTTGGTGGAAGATTTGTTACATAGCAATGGGTAACAGATACATCTAGGCTCAGGGAAAGGATGGCTGGGGATCCAACATTTGGCTGAGTTTGGGAACCCTTTGTCACTCAGCCATCCAGAGGAGAAAAGGCCAGTGTGGGTGTCTGTAACCAAAGAACTGGGGGAGCTAGCCTCCAGACCCCGCTGCAGAGCTCCTCACATGGGAGCACGTCTAAGTGCTCCAGGGCTGGCCCTTTGGACACTGCCTCCAGCTTTGATGTAAGAAGGATGGGGAGATGCAACCTTATGGAGGATTAGTCCCCTTCCCAATTCAGGCAGAAGGTGTCCAGCTGGCGGTGTGGTTCGCATTCCCAATTATAACACAGGAGACTCCAGTTATGTCGATGAAATGATTATATTGGACTGTTGGTCTTGACCGCTTTCACCTTAGTGTACCTCCACACACACCCTGCTGAGCTCTAAATCCCAGGTCACATATGGCAGGTCATCGATGTTGTTAGAGTGTTAGACAGGGTGGAGAGAAGAACGAGCGAGAGGACTCAAGCCCAGCACTTGGTGGTAATTGAGGATGAAGACATAGGAGGAGCAACAGAATAAAGAGATCCTAAGCTGCAGTAACCACACTCACTTAGGCCCTTTCTTCCCCGAAACCCTGGCTCTGCTCTCTACGCTCATCTCATTCCTGCTTACAACTTGGGTCAAGAATTTCAGGGCTTCTTCATTCAGTCGTAGAACTGCTCATGGGTAAATGCTGGGATTAGCACTTGAATTTATTTTAGAGATAAAGGCTCAGAACTAAAAACAGTACTCTCTCTGTGGTTAAGTGGCTTTGTGGTATAATTCAAAGGAAATTATGCATTTGGAACATGGCTGGGGTGGTAATTTTAGAACGCTGATGTGTCCGTCAGTCCCTTTCTTGTTCCATAGAATGCAGTAGCTTTAAAGACTGGCTGATTTCTGGAAAATAGAAAAGACCCTTCCAGGCTTCTGAAGATGGCTGTGTGGCATTGCTTCTAGCCTTGTTTATTGTCTTTTGGTCCTGATGCTGAAGGCTTAGTGAGTTTTGCTCAGAGCAGTTTGCTGCGTATGTAGTTAAAGCATTCTTAATTGATTCAACAGATGACCGGCATCCACTCTCAGTGCCTCTCCTTTCTCTTTCTTGAAGATTTGCTCATATCTGATTTGCTCTGTGGTTTGAGTTTCAGATAAATATTTTGGAAATATGTCATGAGAAGAACTACATGTTCTAATATTTAAAATTTAGATTGTAGTGTCTTTCAAAATATTAATATTTTCTCAGTTGAGTAAGTCATTACAAATTAGCTTCTATATATTTGTTTTGGTTCTTAGTCAGAAATTTCAAACTCAGTTTAGCAGGTTTTGTTTGACTCCAAATAGCAAGGCGATAAGGAAAAATTACTGTAACAGGCATGCCCTTCCTAGGTTAGGGTGCAAATGGCTTCAAGCCCAGTCCCTCCCACCTCCGTACATCACCTGGGTACCCACATCTAGAAGGAAATACAGAGGCGCTGGTCCCCTTCAGTTTCCTAGTGCAATCTTATTTGGTTGGAGATCTGTGAATGTCTGGAGGGGAGATGCCTGGTCTTCTTTGGTCCTACATGGCTATGCTAACTACAAAGTGAGGCCACAGCTGCTCAGATGACAGAGGCCTCAGTGAGCTGGGCCCAAGTGCAGGAGTCCTTGCCTTCCTGAACAGTCCCAGTGCTCAGGTGGCTGCTCCCTCATGGTAACTCATCTTCATTGATCAGCTCCCCCTGCCCTGCCTCCCTCTTGTGGAAGGATTTTTGGCTGAATTGCCAGAAATCTTTAGCTTACAGATCTTCCAGATCTTTATTTCTTGCTGGTGTGAGGCCGTGGAGCTCCAGACTACAGGGCCAGGGCTGCCAAGGAGCCTAAGACCTTATGAGATAAGATGCTGAGCAGTGTGACAGTGGAGAGCCCTGGCCCAGAGGGAGTCCAGAAGCTTCTCAATAGTATGAGAGCAGTGAAGTCTCTCCAGAGGTGGATGCTATGTTCCTCAGGTAAGGAAGCAGTGCTAGGGGTAACTGTACATTTTTTGCATGCCCACATCTGAAACCTAGCATCACTTAGCCATCACCTTTCAGTTCTCATATACCGATGCTACTCAGGGAGCAAGTGGGCATGAGGAGTGCTGGATTAAGGGCAGTTCCAGCATCCAGTCTTGGGGGCTGGTGTCATGTCGCAGCCACCCACAGCCAATACTACCTCTTTGGAGAGGCCACCCCTTCTCCAAGACCATTAGGCCACAGGCTCTGCACCTGACCCTTATGCCTCAATCTGGTCTCCCTCCAAGAGAGACCAGGAGGTAAGACCATGGGTGTCGTTTATTTGAGAGGGGTTCCAGGAAGCAAGGCTGGGAAGTGATTATGGAAGAGAGGAAAGATACTAAAAGGTGTGTTCATGAGCAGGTAATCCACGAAGGCAACTGGGACTCAACCTGCTAAGGACCCTGTGGGAGACTGTGAATCCACCTCAGGGCTGTTATACTGAGACACAAGGAAGCTGGGGTATTTATCCATCCATCCATCCACTAGCAACCCTTATCTGTTAAGGATCATGGTAACTCCCTAACCTTTCTGGCCGGCCCTTTCTGTGGCAATGCAACCCCTTAAAGACAGAGGATGGGCCGTGCGTGGTGGCTCACGCCTATAATCCTAGCACTTTGGGAGCCTGAGCAGAGTGGATCACTTGAGGTCATGAGTTCAAAACCAGCCTGGCCAACATGATGAAACCCTGGCTCTACTAAAAATACAAAAAAATTAGCTGGGCGTTGTGGTGGGCACCTGTAATCCCAGCTGCTTGGGAGGCTAAGGCAGAAGAATTACTTGGACCCAGGAGGCAGAGGTTGCAGTGAACTGAGATCATGTCACTGCACTTCAGCCTAGGTGACAGAGGGAGACTCTGTCTCAAAAAAAGAAAAAAGACAGAGGATGCCCTCAAGCAGAGAGACTCGGGAAGTCCTTGGTTTGGTAGGGAAACATTTGCAGTGGATTCTGGAAGGGCTGAGGTGATGGGTGAGACACCGAGAGTGTCCACTACACCTTGCCAGGAAGACTACTCCCAGCGTCTCCAGGAATAGGCTGTGTCTCCATCTCCTCTGTGCCGTGGCTAGCAATTTTTCTTATCAAAAAATCTGAATCCTTCCCAGAGAAGCCTACTTACTGCCTGAAGGGTAGGAGTTGGTGAAAATGGAGATGAGGACAGATACAGTAACAAACACCAGAGCATTGGTTTGTCTTGAGACATGGGTCAACCTTTTGTATTCCTTGGTGTCAGGTCATGGACTAAGGCCTCAGGGAGTAGGGTGAGGGCAGCACATACCATTGGCGACTTCCTGAGAAGGGGCCTCAAGAGGCTCATGGTGGCTGGGAGACGCTGGCAGGTGAAAGGGCGCGGGTGGGAAATGACAGCATTTATGACACTCTTCTTTCCTATCACAGTTCCGGTGCTTAATAGCTAGTTAAAATGTTTCTTTGGTGGTGGTTTTACACACTCAAGACACATTTAATGTCATGTAGGGAGTATCTGACAACAAATATTATCATTGTTGTTATTCATCCTTTCCCTTTCCCTAGACTCATTTTGAATAAGCCAGATACACAAGCTAGAGAGACAGGAAAATTGGGGTAGCTGTGTCCCTGACTGCGGAGACTTATATGTTGACATATCATGCGGCATTTCCTCTGTCCTAATGTGTTGTAATTAAATAAAAAGGTCTTTGCCTCATCTTCAGAGGGCTTCATAATATGTTCCCAAGCAGGTGGTTGCTGCCTTACATAGGATATCACTTGGAGAATCTGAGTAACCTTTTCAGCATTCGGCAATTGAGGATGGATGGGTACATCCAGGATTTTGGATGGAATATAAAATCACTAGTGTTTATGTCCTCCTTTCGGAATTGTAATGAGCAGAAGGTAAAAAAGGTACACCTTCTACCCGGCAGAATAATCTACTAATGGCTGGGGAAGTTATTCTGGGATGGTAGAGATCAACACTAAGGTTTTCAGAATAGAAGGAGTCAGTTGAATTTGTAATTGCCTGAGTCAGAATTTATTACGTCCATCTGTTTGACCTTCAGGCTGATACAAATTGAAATGGCAGAATTGATCTCCTCCTTAATTTATGACATTGCAAAAAAGGACAACAAACCCCTGATTCCCTGCCTCTCAAAGAAACCTTGCCCAGATTCTCTTCCGAGAGGCATTTTTGTATTCTGAAGAAAATTCTCTTGAATGGTAGCATTAATGTTGGAAATCTTGCCTGTGTTTCTAAAGGTAATTGTGACTTTTGTTAATTTCCAGGAGAATTAAAAAAAGCAAGCCTTATTGCAAAAAGAAAAATCTAGAAGTTGATTTATAATGGTTATGAGAGGGGTTATGAGCTTCAAGGAGAAAGGTGATTGAATTTCTTCAGATTGGGCTTTGAGTCATCCTTTCCTGCAATTAGAAACAAAAAATGAAGGGGTTTTAAAACATGCCTAAGTTAACTATTGGCAGCCTGCAAAGTTGACTTAGTGCTCAGAAATCTTTCATGACTGGCTAATGGCACAACCCTTGGTAATGCCTAAACCACAAACTTAGTTACTTCTGTGTTTGTCACTATTGGCATAAAGGGAGTGATCTGAAGAGAGGTTTATTTTCCGAATGTACCAACATATCAAGAAAATGTTTATTTTGGATGTCTTGTAAGCGAGATACTTGTAAAACTGAAATTTACTCTACAAATGAGAAGCACCATTATTATTACTGGAGACAGACATGGGAAGTATTTGCTAGGCACAGCTGGCCTTGATGATGGATTTGGAATGGCCTGAGGCCCAGAACATGTCACAGGAGTGGTGGTGCTGGCAGAGACCATGCAGAGCATTGGACTTTGCTCTCACTGGCTGATTTAGAGTTGGGGTGCACCCCTAGAACAGGAGCTATCCATGGTTGGGCTCCGTTCTATAAGGAATGCTCCTAGATGATCTGCCCAACCAGATACCAGATTCTTGATCATAAAGTTTGGTCAGTTCCATCTGATAAAAGTACATAGCATATAAATACAGCAAAATAAATAGTTGATAATGGCTGAATACACTCAAGCCATATGATGCATGCATTTAACTAATATGAAATCCACCATTCCCATTAAGCAAAATGGAAGACATTTCTATTATTTGCTATAAAAAAGATACCCCAATCAAATTACATTTTGGCTTCATAGTCCCAGAAGAAGGAAGGCCATAGTCAAAATGCAAAGAGAAACAATGTAAGTTACTTCTCGGTTTTTGAACTCCAAGGATCTGTGTCTTGGTGAATTCAAATCGGTTGAATAGATTTTCAAGGATAACTTAGGCCACAGTTAATTTTTAGAATCAACCCTCTATAAATGCACATTGTGAGGAAAACTGTTTATAGCAACAAGCGTTTAAGTATAAACATATAAACACCAGCTACCAACATTCTCACTGTATCTAGTTACACCTGCAGCCCACCCTCACAAACCTCAGGGAATGTGTTTCTCTACATTTTACCAGGCAAAATGCAAGGCTCTGGTGTTAACCGCCAATCTCTCCTCATGGGGCCTTTGACAAAGCCCTCGCTGATCCTGTTCTAATCTGATCCCTCTTCTTCTTTGTTTTTCTGGATGATTCTCTGTTGGTTGAAGCAACCTACATCCCATAGTAAAATTGTGACACTGGTTGCTTCCTTCTGCTTTAGTAAATGCTAAGGTATCTTAGTCATGAGTCTGCAGTGACTCAATATTCAGCCCTAAAACACAGCCTTCCGTTTTCATAGTTCTTTAATGCTATTTTGATTCTCAATTTCTCTAACCATACATCCACAAAGTGCTTGAAGGAGGACACTTCTCAGATTCAAATATTCTCTGCAAATATCTCCTGTGAATGCTATTGTGATGAAGTCTTACAAGGCTACCTGATTCTTGGAGGGAAGATGATAACTTTTGTGCCAAGTGATTGATACCTGAGAACTGAGAACTTCCATCCCTTCTACTTTCTGGTAGTTTCTTATTGGTTCTGTCGTTCTTTCTGGTTGCCCAGTGGCAATTGAAATAAACCTATGCATATCGGCTGGGCGCAGTGGCTCACGCCTGTAATCCCAGTACTTTGGGAGGCTGAGGTGGGCAGATCAATTGAGGGCAGGAGTTCGAGACCAGCCTGGCCATGGTGGCACGTGCCTGTAGTCCCAGCTACTCAGGAGGCTGAAGCAGGAGAATCGCTTGAACTCGGGAGGCAGAGGTTGCAGCGAGCTGGATCGCGCCACTGCACTCCAGCCTGGGCAACTGAGTGAGTGTCTGTCTCAAAAATAAATTAATTAATTAAAAAGAAACCTATGCGTGTCACCCTGTGGGTAGGGTGGTTCTGTTTAATTATTCTATTAGGCAGAATAATGCCCCCTCAAAAGTGTCCACATCCTAATCACCACAACCTGTGATTATGTTACTTTAAATGATCAAGCAGAGTTAGGGTTGCAGATGGAATCAAGGTTGGTAATCTGCTGACCTTACAATAGGAAGATTATCCTGGGTTACTGAGTGAGCCCCATGTAATCACAAGGGTTCCAAAAAGTGGAAGGCGGGGGCAGATGCCATGTGAAAGGAGGACCTGACCCTCCATTGATGGAGATGGAGGAAGTGAGCTGCCAGCTCAGGGATGCTGACAATCTCTAGAAGCTGGAAAAGGCAAGAAATGGATTCTTTCCTGGGCCTTCAGGAAGGAACACAGCCACCACCTGGATTTCAGCTGGCGAGATCCATGTTGGACTGCCAAACGACTCAACTGTAAGATCGTAAATTTGCATTGTTGCCAGCTGTTAAGTGTGTGGCAATTTGTTACAGTAGTCAGAGAACACGGATACAATTGTTTTATTTCGAACTGTACTTGGGATTCCTTGGCTTTGGGCAATCTGTACTATAATTTTGTCCTTGTTGTTACTTGATAATAATGACTATCATTTATTGAACCTTTACCGTGGGTGTAGTCCCTGCTCTAGGTGCCCCACAAAGAGCAATTTCTTGAACCAGTACATCAAGGCTATAAGTACCATCAACATCCCTGTTTTACATGAGAAAACCAAGACTCAGAGAGTGAAGTCACACACAGCTTGATGGTGGTGGAATTACGATTCCACACAAGTGATTTCAAAAGCCCATCAAGTCCTCCTGACTTCTGTGATAGACTGTTCCTTGCTTTACCAAGTAGAAAGGATGCCCATTTTGCAGATGAGAAAGTTGGAGCCCCGATGAGGTAGTGGTAAAGCCAGAGCATTTGGTTCCCAGTGTCAGGGTTTTTCAGTGAGTTATCTGCTGGCTGAGAAACACAAATGCTTCTAAGTCTGGAGGGACACAGCTTTCTAGGTGCATGTGATAGAAAGGTTGGGATTGGGAAGCAGAGTGAGATTGGAGGAAGAAGGGCATGCAATGTCAGGACGGAAGTCCTAGACAGCCGGTGGTGAATGGACTTGCTGTCTCTTGCTCTGTGACCTATTTTATTTATTTATTTATTCCAACTTTTATTTTAGGTTCAAGGGGCACATGTGCCGGTTTGTGATGTGGGTAAATTGCGTGTTGCAGGGGTTTGGTGTACAGATAATATTGTCACCAGGTAATCAGTGTAATGCCTGATAGGTAATTTTTCTTTCTTTTTTTTCCTTTTTTTTTTTTTTTTTTGAGACGGAGTTTCGCTCTTGTCGCCGAGGCGGGAGTGCAGTGGCACCACCATGTCTGCTCACTGCAACCTCTGCCTCCCGGGTTCAAGTGATTCTTCTGCCTCAGCCTCCCAAGTAGCTGGAATTACAGGCACTCGCCACCACGCCTGGCTAATTTTTTGTGTTTTTAGTAGAGATGGGCTTTCGCCATGTTGGGCAGGCTGGTCTTAAACTACTGACCTCAGGTGATCCGCCTGCCTCAGCCTCTCAAACTGCTGGGATTGCAGGCGTGAGCTGTGCCCAGCCGATAGGTAGTTTTTCAATCCTCATCTTCCTCCCACCCTCTACCCTCAAGTAGGCCCCCGTATCTTTTCCCTTTCCTGTGTCTGTGACCTACTTTTTTGAGACAGGGTCTTTCTCTGTTGCCCAGGCTATAGTACAGTGGGGCAAACACAACCCACTGTAGCCTTGACCTCCCAGGCTTAAGTGATCTTCCAGCCTCAGTCCCCCAAGTAGCTGGGACTAAAGGCATGCACCACCATGCCCGGCTAATTTTTCTCTTTTTTTGTAAAGACAGGGTTTCACTGTGTTGCCCCTGGTCTCGAACTCTTGGGCTCAAGTGATCTGCCTGCCTTGGCCTCCCAAAGTGCTGGGATTTCGGGCGTGAGCCACTGTGCCTGGCCTCTATGACCTATTTTAATAAGAGCAATGTCTTTATCTCCTGAAGCCAAAAGTATGGCTCAACATGGTGGGAGTGTGTACAGTTTGCCAAAAACTGTCATGAACATGGGATAAAAGCAGAAAGACAGCCCTGAAGCTGAGTTCCCACAACTATGGTTCCCTTACTCTTCTGGGCTACAGACCATTCACAGGCACGGGAACCCCTTAATCCACCTGTTTCCACTCGGCTTTCTAATTTAACAAAGAAAAACCCAACCACTGCACTGAAATCAGCAAACAAATTGTGCTGCTGTTGATGAGAAACCAGTGAGACTCTCCTTAGCTTTAACTTAAAACTACAAAGTGAAAGCCTTCAATCATGCCTGGAAAAAAATGCAGAATCATTGTCACAAAAAGAAGAAAAAATATCTTAAATAGTTAAGGTGTCTGTTTTTTAAAAGATATTTTAAAAATATCATCTAAAAAGATTTAAAAAATGGGGATTTTTTTCAGCCCCGCATTTGGCCTTCCACCACACTTTAAGAACCTTGCGGCCAGGCGCGGTGGCTCACACTTGTAATCCCAGCACTTTGGGAGGCTGAGGTGGGTGGATCATGAGGTCAGGAGATCCAGACCACCCTGGCTAACATGGTGAAACACCATCTCCACTAAAGATACAAAAAAAAAAAAAAAAAAAAATTAGCCGGGTGAGTGGGGGGCGTCTGTAGTCCCAGCTACTCAGGAGGCTGATGCAGGAGAATGGTGTGAACCTGAGAGGCGGAGCTTGCAGTGAGCTGAGAGGCACCACTGCATTCCAGCCTGGGTGACAGAGCGAGACTCCATCTCAAAAAACAAAACAAAACAAAAAAACCTTGCTGTAGGACATCTGGACACCAGCAATTTGTGAAATGAATATGTGGAAGTATGAAAATATGTACTCCATTGTCCCAGGTCATTTAACATTTATTTGTTAGCATGCTGAGCTAATTTTTTTTTTTTTTTTACTCTTTAGTCATTCCAAGCTTTCGTATTGTCCAAACAAATTAAAATTCATTTCAATAATTTAGATTAATGTAGGACTCTTCAATGGACCTATGTATATGTTGCATAAAAAATGAGACTATTAAAAGACTCCTCTGGCAGCTTAACACAGAAATGCAAACGTGCACTATAATAATAATATTAATAATATATTGTTTTATGCACCTTTTATTCCAAAGGGTTTCAAAGAGCTTTACCAACTTTACAAATAATGTTTGTGTATAATGCATGTACGCATTAACCTTCTAGGTAGTTCCTCATATTATTCGTTCTCCCCCAACCCCCAATTTGGGCCTTAATGTCTTTATGGGTATTCTCCATGTTTATCTGTTGTCTGTCTTCTCCTCTTACCATTTAAGCACCGGGGCCACCAAACTCTTGTCGGTGCACTTCCATCAACAAAAAGGGGTGAAACCTGTACCTTTACTATGTGTTTTTGTGTGTGTCTGTGTATGTTACATAAAAATTATTCTTCCATACCGTGGTACTGATGTATTGTGTGTGTTGTAAAACATACCTAGAAATATATAACATCGACTATACAAAGTTGAAATACAAAACATTTTGCAATATTTCTGATGGCTTCTCATCTTCATTAACTAATCTCTGAAGCCACAGTAAATACCTAGAGAAAAATTTACTGTGAATGATACTGGAGGTCATGTTCTTGATAATTTCATCATTGTTTTAGCCAAACTAAAATTTTTTAAACCTTTCATTTTGAAATATTTTAAATACACACAAAAGAATAAAAACTAGTATAATGAAACCCCACATGTCATCATTCACCTTCAACATTATCTACAATTTTAATCATTGTAATTAGATCATTATTATTTTTATCTGGTAATGTGTCTAATAAAGAGTTCCTAGTAGAAGTGAGGTCTCAGCTCTGCCATTTTCTTTTTGCTCCAAGATTTCATGGAAGACACCTTTTTTTTTTTTTTTTTTTTTTTTTTTTTGAGACAGAGTCTTGCTCTGTCGCCCAGTCACCCAGGCTGGAGTGCAGTGGCGCAATCTCGGCTCACTGCAACCTCCGCTGCCCGATTTCAAGTGATTCTCCTGCCTCAGCCTTCTGAGTAGCTGGGATTACAGACACGCACCACCATGCCTAGCTAATTTTTGTATTTTCAGTAGAGACAGGGTTTCGCCATGTTGGCCAGGCTGATCTCAAACTCCTGACCTCAAGTGATCTGTCTGCCTCCCAAAGTGCTGGGATTATAGGCATGAGCCACCACACCCAGCCAAGAAGACATCTTTTAAGATACTCTTTGTATTAGTCAGTTCAGGATGCCATAATAAAATACCATAGAGTGGCAGGCTTTAAATAACAGAAATTTATTTCCCGTGGTTCTGGAGGCTAGAAGACTAAGGTCAAGGTGCCAGCATGGATAGACTCTGGAGAGGGCCCTCTTCCTAGCTCGTAGACAGCTTCCTTCTCACTGTGTGCTTGCCTGGTCCTTCTTTAGTTCATGCATGGAGATAGGAAGACTGCGAGCCCTCTGGTGTCTTCTCACAGGAGCCCTAATTTCATCAGACTAGGCCTTACGCTTATGACGCTATCTAACCCTAATTACCTTGTCAGTGTCCCATCTCTAAATACCATCATCACATTGGAGATTAGGGCTTCAACATATGAATTTTGGGATGACTCAGAATTCATATAGATTCAGTCCATGGCACTGGTCTAATTTTTGACAGTTAGTTTATGTAACACTAGAGAAATGAGTGTTAGAGAAATTATACATTCTCTTTGCTGGCACACTTAACAACAATAAGTTACAACATGTTGAAAATGAGCAAATGAGGGAAGGAACCACCACTGCAAACTCCCCAGTTTTCCCTCAGATGCCTGTAATCCTAGACATGCTCTGAGATACACGATCTGCATGAGGCCATCTGTGTCACTGAGTCAATGAAATATTAAGATAGTCTTTCGTTCTTATTTTTTTAAGAGAAAAATATAGATCATCAGAAATTTTAGTATTTCCTTTCTGTAACTCTCATATACCATTCTTTTAAGTAACCACATTTCAATAAATTTGTGAAGACCAACCTCTTGTTGGCTGCCAGGTCTTTTGGATAGTATCTGTCTTGGTCAGGTAAACACATGATTAAAGCACATTGGCTTTGTCTAATTTATGAAAAATATATAACCTTTGTTTCACTTGAAACAAAATGACCACAGTGTCTGGTCTTCTGCCCATAGAACTGAGCCATATAAAAGGTCTGCATTACACCTATCTGAGCATATGTAACATCTTGCATGAGCTGCAATGTTCATTTAACTCTCATTCGTTCACTTATTGAGCATGTGCTGTGTGCCCTGCACTGTTCTTGACGCTTGGGTAATATCAATGAATTACACATAGAACATATATTCTAGTGGAGGGAGGTAGAAAAATACATAGATCTGTAAATTATGGAGAATATTAGAAGGGGTGAGTGCTATGAAAGAGTAAAAGCAGGCTAAGGAGGAGTGGGGATGGGGTGGGAGTGGGGCTGAGTTGCAATTTTAATTACAGTAGTCGGGGTGGGCCTCATTGTGAAGGTGAGCTTTGAGCAAATATTTGAAAGATGAGATAGTTGGTTATAGGGCTAGATTGTTCTGATCAGAGGGAGCAACTCTTGCAAAGGCCTAAGGAAGGAGTGTACGTGGTGTATGTGACCATTAGCTTGGGGGCCAGAGAATATGGAGGGTGGGGAGAGAGACAGAGACAGAGTCAGAAAAGTAACAGGGACCTAGCCTGTGGCCTTCCATGTCATTGTAAGACTTTGGCTTTCACTTGGAGGAAAATGGGGAGCTAGTGCAGGCTTTTGAGGGGAGGAGGCATATGATCTGACTTATGCTTTAACAGGATCAGTCTGGTTCCCATGTTGAGAGTCAAGAAAGGACAGAAGAGTGCACAGGAAGACTAGGTAGGGGCCCATAACAGGAATCCAGGTGAGAGATGATGGTGGCTCAGACCTGGGTAGGAGCCATGTGTTGTGAGAAGGGGTCAGATTTTGGATGTATATCGAAGGTAGAGAATACAGTTCTTTGATGAATTAGATAAGAAAAAGGAGTTAGGAATAACTCCAAGGTTTTTGGCCTGAGTCACTGGAAAGATGGAGTTTGCATCATTTGAGATGGAAAGGTTGCAGTTGGAATGGGTTTTGTGAGGAAGAGCCAAAGTTCAGGTTTGGACATGCTCAGTTTGAGGAGCCCACCAGGTAACCAAGCAATGGTGTTGAATAGGCTGTTGAATATATCAGTCTAAAGTTCCAAAGAAAGAATGGAGCTGGAAATAAAAATTTGGAAATTGTTGGCATAGAGAGCATGTCCTATGTGCCAGATATCATGCTAGGTGCTAGGAATACACGGTGAATAAGATGAACTCAAGATCTTGTGCAAAGTTTTCCAAACTATGCTTTCCAACCATGGTTCTGCATAGGTTAATGAGTATTCTGAGGGGGGAAAAAAGCTCTATAGTCAAATAAATTGCAGAAATGTTACGTGTCAGTCTTTGGATTCATAATGCATATGAACGTCTTAAAGGCTTTGAGAAGTACTGTGCTAAAGAAATCTGTTTAAATGTGTTGAACCCAGATTTCCCCAAATTTATTCTTCATTGCATTTTTCATTCCCTTTTGTAGACATACATATTACCCTCTGAAGATAACAAATTTGGAAATCCTGAACTGGCACAATTGATAATGCAAATAACTAATTATATTGTGATGTGACAAGGGTTTCAAGTGAGATGTTCACTAAGTTTTATGGAAGACAAACGTAATATTTTTCCACCTGGAAAGGCAAGGAGAGGCTTTTATCCATATTTGTTAAACCTCAGAACAATAGACTCATGCCTTATGGATGAGGTCCAAATACAGCCCCAACAATAATAAGTTCTGATTCACTGGATGAGCCAGAGTAAGTTACATTTCTGTTTCTTTCTCAACTGGAAAATTAAGACAGAAATATTGACCTATACATCAAGGATACCATAAAAAGCAGTTATCTGTTTTGCAAGCATTATATTTGATTAAATTGCATTCACTTCTTGGGAAATACATTTGTTAAGAGTAAGTTGTCAATTATTGATTAATAAGCACACTTTACTTAGCCTAATTACCCCTGCATTCATGACTTTAATTAGCACCCAAAATGAATTAATTAGAGGATAAGGGTGGTACAGTTTATGGCAGCCCAGTTTAGTTTGATCAGAGAATGGTGCTAGCCTGAGAGATTTTAGAAAACTTGTAAGTTTTGAAGGAGTTGAACTGCATAGAATGCATCACAGGTGGGTTGTAATTGCCTCGTCCTTTTGATATTAATATGTGGAGTACGCACAGAGGGGAGCTGTACTTAGATTCTATTATTGACATCCTCCTAAACGTTCCCACCCACAAACTCAATGAGGAATCCCACAAGACTTTGCTCAATTCTTTCTTCCCAGATGATGTGCTAATTTAAAAAAAAATTACTTGCTGAGACGTATGACTTCATTACGTTATGTAACATAGGTTCAGTTGCAACTAAAAGTGCTGAATGGAATGGAAGAAATGGGATGATGGAAGAACAGATTTGGGCAATTAATGATTACATTTGCACCAACAACCATCGGCTTTCATTTTAGGCTTAGTCTCAAAGGTAGTTGTTTCCACCTGTTTTTTCTCCCATTCCTTTTTACCCCAATCTTGCTTCGCGTTTCTCATGTTGAGAAATGTCTGACAATCATGACTTTTAATATATAGCCTTATCTCCTATCCTACCAGTGCAAAATCAGAATAATAGATTGAACATCTTTGTTTTGTTTTTCTTTCCCTTATTTTAATTAGAATGTGATTTCAAAAAGCATTGCCTGTATTTCCCCATTTTATCGAACACAATATTATTTTTCCTGTTTTGCCTGCCGTGCTTGGTGTGCCTACCTTTATGTCTTCTACAGTTTCGAAACACTTCTAATTTCCGCACTGGAATGGCAATGTGTGCTGCAGCTCTTAAAAACATCTCCACACTTGAGAAGTTGGGAAGAAATGTACAGACAATTGAATTGTCACGCCATGACCTAGTTTAATGAAACAATATCATTCCGATTACATAATTTCTAATGCAATCTCAAGAAGGAAAAGTGAAAAATTGGAGGCAGGAGATGTCAAGAGGTATCATAATAGAAACTGGAAACTGTCTTCAAGGGAAGTTGGTACATGAATATATATTTGGAAGTGATCAAACCTCCTGGCCACTGGCAGTACCAAAAGCTGACTTATCTAACAGTAGATTTCTCAAAGTAGCCCAGTGGACTTGCTTTTGAATTTACCAATAATTCTCTCTTTAAGCACCTAACTCAAGATGACTATGATCGAAATCATAATTACTACCGTCATCTCCCATTTTCCTTATCCCTCTTTTCAGTGTTTTTCCCCTTGGTGAACGGAACCAACATCCACTTGGTAGCACAAGACCAAATCCTTTGAGTGACTCTCTAGTGCCCAATGGAAAGACTTACTTCTTCTCCTCTAGATATTGTTTAAAGACATTTCTTTGTTTCATCGCCACTGTCCTAGTCCAAGCCACCCTCCTCTCTTGTGAGGACCTCTGCGGTAGCCTGCTAATGGTCTCTCTTGCATTTTTACCTTCAGTCTGATTCCTGTGCTACAGCTGGAATTAGCATATGCATCAAAATGCCAATCTTTTTTAGAAAGCCTGTAAGCTTCTATTAGCATATGCATCAAAATGCCAATCTTAGGACATGTCCCCCTTTCCCCTGGTAAAACACTTCAGTGGCTCCCTATCACTTTAAAATTCAGCAACAAGTCCTTTTAACAACAGTATACCTCCCCCTACTCTGGCTTCCTCTCACCTCCACTGCTCCTTTCTCCCTGATCCCCAGCCAGGCCGCTTTCTTTCAGGCCCTTGCACCAACCCTGTTCCCTCTTGTCCTGTGGACATGCTGGTCTCTGCCTGTAACCTCTTTCCTCATCTTTGCTCCAATCCTGTGTACCCTTTAGGTTCCAGGTCAATCACCATGTCCTCACTGCAGCTTTTTAACCCCCAGACCAGGTCATTCCTCCCTGCCCATTACATGGTCTTACTCACCTGCCCCTCCTTCACAGCACTTCACTTAATTGTGATTTTATAAGTATTTCTGTGATGACTTAATTCATATTCATCTCTACCACTAGGCTATAATTGCCATGAGTCAAGGGCCATCTGTCTCTCCATCATCTATCAATCATCTATCTATCCATCTTCTATCTTTAAAATATATGTATTCAAATTCAGAAATACACATTCAAAAATATATATTCAAAATTATACATCAGTTTTTTTTCTTTTAACACAGATCCTAGCACAAGTAGGAGCTTGACACATATTTGGGAAATTGATCATTTTTAATTTTCTACCTGGTTTACAAAGTTTTCCCAGAATGAACAACTCCACTGCGTCAAAGCAGGAAGCAAACTGCTTCTCACCCATCTGCTATTTTCTAAGAATTTTTAGGGTAAAACCTAAGACCATTAGTTGGTTTTACTTCAACTTTCTTTTGTCTATATTTTCTCTGCGGTCTTTCTTTGTATTCTCTCCTTTTTTTCTCATTCATGCCTTCTAAATTATGTTAAAATCTCATAAAAGCTGTGCCTTTGGTTTTATTGCTCTCTTTTTGTAGTGTGTATCACTGCAGCCTGAGCAGAAAGGTGCTGTTAAGTGATTAAAAAAAATTTATGATGGGAATGACAAAAGCATTGCTCCACCAATGTGTTCCACTCTCAATAACTTTACCTCCTCCTGGATACTGAGACAGTATCAGTGGACATATAATTTCTCTATCATGAGATCAGACTCCAACCATTCCCACCCAATAGCTTCCTTCATGTGCCATAGTGTGTGTGTGTGTGTGTGGGCGTTACCAGAGTAGCTTGATTATGGTAATGACTCATAGGGAGAGTCATTCAGCTTCTCATATCTGAAAAATGATCAATGACTTAATTAACACATTGCTCCTCCAAGTTCCCAGGGGTAAATATATGCATATGGACAAAATAAACTAATCCATAACGTCAATGATCATTTCAGTACATTCATATGGAATTTCACATAAAAAGTTGAAAATATGAAATGGCTTATAAACAATATTCTCTAACGAAACTTTAAATTTAAGTTAGCAGGATGAAAAATAAAGTAACGTTTGTTTGTTCAGCTGAATCTTTGAGGCAGTTTGGTAACACGATGAGCACTAGTCCCTGAGTTAGATCTGGGCTTAATTTTTGGTTCCTTGTTTTCTATGCAGTTGATCTTAGGCGAGAGATCTACCTGGACCTCATTTTCCTCTTCAGTAAAATTAGAAGCACAATGCCTCTCACACAGGAATGTTTTTATAAAACACAGAACACCATATTGTTCGTGCTGTTATTGCTAATTACCAAGTGAAAGCAGTCTGAAGGTCGTTTGTCAAAATGTTATAGCCTCCAAGTGTGAGGATGATCTCAGGAATAAAGTGGTCTCAGGAATCTGCCTTTCCTTTAGTAAGATCCAGTAATAATCATGAGGAGTGGCAAAGTGGGTGCATGACTCATTCATTCAGACACATCCAGGAAAGAACCAAATCAGCAAACCAGCCTGTGTGTCTGAGTGCATGTGTGTGCATGTAAGTGTGTGTGTAAGTCTATGTGTGAAGACTGCTGATTCCTTCACTTCAATCACTGTCACAAAGTGGGTGTCATAAAAATGAAGCCAAATGCTTTCCTGGTTCAGGAAGAAATAAACCCAGGCAGCTAAAATGAGTCCACAAAAAGCAGTAATATTGCAGTTAAGTGTTGGAATGAGCAAGACTTCTGCAATTGATTCCTAGTTAGAGAATGAAGACATTCTTTTCTTTCCCTAAATGTGAAAAGATAATTTTCAAAAATCTAAAAACAGGACTCATTCAAATATAGAATGAACAAATAACAAAATATATTAATTCATTACTAAGGGAACAAGTAAGTTGATGAAACTGCAAGGAACGTTTAAGAAACTGGGGTTCGCACAGATCTTTAGGGAGGGCACACTGAAATCTGGACACTATCCTACAGGGCCATGCAACTATAACCTTTGAGGGCATTTTTTTTTTCCTACTGAATAGAAGTAATTTGCATTTTCACCAGACTAAAATCTACAATTTAGCATATAACATCACAGTGTCTGGGCTCTAATCAATAGTAAACAGAAATGTCAACAGAGGCACATTCTCTTAGAGATTTAACCCCTACTGGGCCAGCTGAACAATGCTTCAGTGTTTCAGAATGGCATTAAAGAGTTTGCAGCCACCATCTTCGCTCTGTTTCCAAGTTTGCATACATTTTCTTAACACAAGTGGTTACTTAAATCTAATTTTCTGATTTTTCCAATGTAGGGGAACACCTCCAGCAACCTGATATCCTCTCGTATGCTGGCTGTGAGCAGGAGTTCAGCATTGTGTCAGCAACACAGCTGACGTTGAAGACTTTGGTGGTGTGGCTGGCAGTCATTCTGCCCCGAGCAACGCAGATACGGGAGAGTATCAGGTTGAGCCCTCATTTTAAAGCTGAGGAAACGGAGGCCATAGAGGGAAGTGATTGTCTGGCATTTCTTTTCCTGCCTTGTTTTTTAAGGTCCAACTCAAGAATTCTCTTTCTTTTGAAATCGTCTCTGACACCTAATGCCCAAACCCTACCCACCTTAACAGAAAATAGGGCATCCCCACCACTGTGATCCCATAGAATTGTATTCGTATCTCTACCATCATGTGTGCCATATTGCTTTATACCCATTTGTTTGTTTGCTTATCTCCCTGGCTAGGCTTGGGGTATTTCAGTGTAGGAAGAGTGTCATATTCATTTTTGTATGCTAGTGTTGAGTTCTGTGCCTGACATATAATAAATGCTCAATAAGTGTTTATTGATTTGAATTGAAATTGTCTGAGATTCAACAAGTTTAGTGGCAGAGTTGTGAGAGGACCCACCTCTCCTATATTTCAGACCATCACTCCTTCTGTGACATCTCGGTATCCCTAAACAAGGCAGCACTGTGTTATCGTAAATGAATGCCTAGTGTCATGGACTGTGTAATAAGTGATACAAAGAGGAATTTTGAACAGATGAAATCTTTCTTTCTTTAGGCTTTCCATTTGCTTTAGTACTCAGGAAAGTAGCGCAGAAAGGACAGGAAACACCCTTCCCCACTTCTCACTGCCTTAGAGTGGGAGGTCCTCCTGCCTTTCAAGTCTCACGGCCTTGCTAGCGTACATGAGCACGCAGCTCTGGCTGCAGGGCTAACGGCCTTCAGGGAATATACGTGGTATCTGGTGTCTAGGCATAGCTTCTCAGTGAAAGGCAGCTTTTTATCTTTTCTAGAATTCCCAATTTTCATAACAATTTTATATATTTCATTCAGCCCTCTATATCCTGCAGGTTTCTCATCTGTGGATTCAACCAACTGCAGCTCAAAAATATTTAAAAACACACAGTAAAAACAACAATGCAACAATAAATAATAAAAATTTTAAAATACAATATAATAACTATATTACAAAGCATTTACATTGCATTATGTATTATAAATAATCTAGAGATAATTGAAAGTATACAGGAGGATGTACGTAGGTTATATGCGAATACAATGCCATTTGATATCTAGGGACATAAGCATCTGAGGATTTTGGTATCCACTGGAGTCCTGGAACAATCCCCTATGGATACCAAGGGAAGACTGTAAAATTATCTGATGAACGTGTAGATAATTCTTATTGGAGAAAATCTCAAAACTATTAGAGAAAAGCAGAGCATTAAATCACCTAAAATTTCATTGTTAAAAGCTAACTACTTGTAACACTTTGGTGTAAATTCTTAACATATTGTTCTATACACCTGTATCTATCTATCTATATGAATTATTTAACCAAATTGTGATCACACAGTCTTTAGTTTTTATAATTGCATTTTATAACTTAACTATATATATGAGCTTACTGCCCTGTTGGAAAGTAGAGTTGTATATATAATTTGTAATCACTGCATATCATGCCATTGTCTAGCTGACCATTATTTAGCCATTTAAAAAATATTGTTGGCCATACTGGCTGTTTCTAATTTATGATAATTATAAACAATCTCAAGATAAATATCATTGAGGCTAAATCTTGGCATACAACATTTAAAATAATATTTCTTGTACGGGGATTTTATTATTATTATTATTTGTGTGGTTTTTATTTTTTTGAGACAGGCTCTCGTTCTCTCACCCAGGCTGGAGTACAGTGGCACAATCATGGCTCACTTCTGCCTAGGCCTCCTGGGTTCAAGTGATCCTCCCACCTCAGCCCGCTGAGTAGCTAGAACTACAGGCACATGCCATTGTGCCAGACTAAGTTTTTAAACTTTTTGGAAGAGATGGGGTCTCACTATGTTGCCCAGGCTCGTCTCCAACTCCTGGGCTCAAGTGATCCTCCTGTCTCAGCCTCCCAAAGTGCTGGGATTATAGGCATGAGCCACTCGGTATTTGTTCTCTGTTTACAAAATTTAGTTTCCTTATTTCTTGCTTCAGTTCTCTCTACCTTAGTGTCTCACGTTTTTGTTTCTCTGAATGCCTTGGCCCAGATGGAGTTAAGAGAAGTAATATGCCTCTCTTTGCTTCCCTGGTCCCATTTGCTGGTTCTCTTTATTTGAAAAGAAGTAACATCAAAATGAATAAGGAGAGATGAAGTCTCTGGTTCACCATGGTTCCTCTGTTCTTTCTTATCTATTTTTCACATTCTCTTCACCTCCTTCCCTTTTCTTCAATTTAATTCAGGGCTACCCTTCTGAATGGTCAGAAACCTGGAGGAATAACAAAACAACACGATAGCCATGGCCAGCAGACAGGCCACATGCCACTGATGGCCACCATCAAGATATTTCATCTCCATTGATGTTATCTGTGCTTCTTCAAGAAGAAAAAAACTAAACAACCCAAAATTCCCTAAGAAAGAACCATATGCTTTTAACTGTTAATGAATCATTGAAAACTATTATTTTAACAATATTCCTGGGAGTGAAATGTTTTCCATATGTGTGATTGTCCAAGACATCTTGATAGCTCCTGCCATCTGGAATGGTTATTTGGGATCTCTAGCTATGCAGCTTTCCCAACTCTTTGTGACATCTCCAGAAACCTTGCTTGTCTTGAAATGCTTATTTCTCTGAATTTTAATTAACAACGTAACAGCTGAGAACATGGTTGATTGGAGAGGAGAGCTGTGAGAGTTCTGCTCTGTCTGGGTGTCCTGATGTCAGGCGTGACAGCAAAACTGTCCTATCACCTTCTTTTCTCCTCTTCTGCTCTGCACGGTTAGCTTGTTGTCTGCACAAGGCCCTCTTCCTTTCAGAAGGCATCACTCTGACATCATGTATAGGACCGGCAATGTCAAATTCATACAGTTGTGAAAGATTAGAACTGACAGAAGAGTGGGGGTGAGGTGGTAGGGAAACCATCACGCGTGATTACTAGCTTCCTCATACATATTTCATTAAACTGCAGATTGGTGGTCTTCCCTGCTTTTCCTTTCTGCTGACCCTCCTTGGAAGGTGAAGAAAGGTTGTGTGTGTGTGTGTGTGTGTGTGTGTGTGTGTGTCTGAGACAGGATTATTACAAAAGGGATTCTGTCTTAGAGTTGGCTGAAGGCACACAAGAATTGGTGTCAACATATTCACATTCCAAAGCCAGGTGCTCTCTCAGCCTCCTAAGCTGACATTTAGGTACTGATATAGAGACCACTGACTCCCATCTACAAGAAGTTGGAGATGCCACAAAAGAGGTTGAAGATGAGGTCAAGAATTTCTTTGGAGAGAGAACTTTGTGTTGGGTCCCATTCCCATCCCTCATGGAGGAGGGCTGGGGGTGTTCCTCTCTTTCCTAGTGACCTGGGCTTCAAGAGACCATTGGAGACCTTGGTCTGGAGGGGATAGTGTTGATTCAGGATGGCTCATACAGTCTGTGTGAATTAGTCTGTTTTCATGCTGCTGATAAAAACATACCCAAGACTGGCCAATTTACAAAGGAAAGAGGTTTAATTGGATTCACAGTTCCTCGTGACTGGGAAGACCTCACAATCATGGCAGAAGGCAAGGAGGAGCAAGTCATGTCTTACATGGATGGCAGCAGGCAAAAAGAGAGCTTGTATGGGAAACTCCCATTTTTAAAACCATCAGATCTCATGAGACCCATTCACTATCACAAGAACAGCACAGGATAGACCCACCTCCATGATTCAGTGATCTCTCACCAGTTCCCTCCCACAACATGTGAGAATTATGGGAGCTACAAATGAGATTTGGGTGGGGACACAGAGCCAAACCATATCACAGTGTTAGTAGAGTGGAAGCTCCCATTAAGCAGCGGGACCCCCAGAGTGAAAGGTAGTGTGCAGGTAACTGGCAGGGAAAACATGATGTCATCCTGCCAGAGACCTACGGGTAGGGGAGTCCAGTGAATGAGTGTCCCCAAACCAGCAAAGCACCCCATGAGAGGGCAATTCCCACAGCCAGAAAACCCTGGCACAAGACCAAAGTTGGTGACATAAGTATTTTTCTCTCTTTACTTCTCCCCATCCTCTTCCTACCTTCACCCTTCCCACCCCCAAAGGGTTAGAAGCAGCTTGGTAGGTGGAGGGTTTGCAGAGAATATAAGTGAGGGAAATCAAGAAGCTGACTGTGAGCTCCTGCCCCATGAGCTTTCTGCCTGAAGCAGGCCTAGACTGGAAAAGGAAGAAGCTTAATTTGTAAGTGAAGTTTAGCATTTGATTATTATGTTGGACTGGGTATCTAAATACTGAAATGAGATAGATTGGGAGATTAAAGTGACAGAGGTTGTTTTATTACCCAAGGGGAGCAGGTAAGCCCTGATACCTGATGGAGATTTTTTGCAGGGCAAGGGAAGAAGTAGCCATACAGCGGATTTGATCAGGCAGTGGGAAAAATAAAGCTGCCTTATGATTTGATAATATGCGTCTTACTCTTTCAACATCCAAGTTAATGTTATTTGTCTGAAAAAAACTTTAGCCTTAAAGAGACACTAACATGCTTATTTTGCATTATGAAAGGGCCATGACTTTTGTACCTTCCCTGCTACAGAGTCCAAGAATTACTCAGGTTATAATAAATGTAAGAAATCTTGACAAAATCTGTGAATTACAACACTCTCTACACATAAGAACATACTTGTTTTTATTATTGGGAAACTCCTCCAAGATAAAATTAGAGTCCAATCATCCATGAATGACAAAGCTACTGGATAGGCCTACCTCTTATTAACAAATATTTAATATCAAAATGTTCTTTTCCTCTATTATAAGGAAATGGCCCAAAGCAATTATTCTTGTGTGAGGCAGTGTATTGATTGGCTAATTACTGTTGCATGACAAACTCAATGACCTAAAGCAACAAGCTTTTATTGTCGGCCAGTGTGAGTGGACCTAGCCTGGCCTCGACTGGGTGGCTGGGTGGCTCTATTCTGGGCTGGCTCTCATGCCTGTGGCTTGGTGAGGGGTCAGTTCATCTTGGCAGGGCTCAGCTGGCCAGATCTGCTTCTCAGGATAGGTCTAGGGGAGAGATGGCGCAGTTCTGCCTCAAGCTGCCATGGTAGGGGCAGTTCTGCTCCATTGTTCCATCCTCCTCCTGGGACCAGTGGGCTATCCCAGGCATGTTCTCATGGCAACAGCAAAGGCACCAGATGACACATGGAAAAATGTGCGAGGTCTCTTAAGACCTGGGCTCAAAACTGGTACATTGCCACTTCTGGTCCCATGCCCTTGACCAGAGCTAGTCACATGTCCAAGTCCAAAGTCAAGGGGCAGGGGTAGATGCTTCATCTATGATGGGACCAAATGTAGAGATGCAGCAAGTGATAAAGAAAGGGGGACCCAAAATACAATCACCATCAACTGAGCTCTGGGAAACGATGAAGACCAGGGACTCAGCATTGCGTGCTGGAGACAAGCAAACACCTCTCGTTTCTGCGTTGCTTGTCCCTTTAGTGCAGATCTGCCTTGGGCGCAGTAGGTCTCAAAAGCACTGAGGGGGCCGGGCGCAGTGGCTCACGCCTGTAATCCCAGCACTTTGGGAGGCCGAGGCGGGCGGATCACAAGGTCAGGAGATCGAGACCGTCCTGGCTAACACGGTGAAACCCCGTCTCTACTAAAAATAAAAAAATTAGCCGGGCGCAGCGGCGGGTGCCTGTAGTCCCAGCTACTGGGGAGGCTGAGGCAGGAGAATGGCTGAACCTGGGAGGCGGAGCTTGCAGTGAGCTGAGATCGTGCCACTGCACTCCAGCCTGGGCTACAGAGGGAGACTCCATCTCAAAAAAAAAAAAAAAAAAAAAAAAGGCATTGAGGGAGGGAGGAGACTTGGTGAACTGCTCACAGGGTGGGAATTATCTTGGGGGCGTGTTCTTAGCAGGGAGCTGAGGAAACTGCATCCCATCCTCTACTAACTCTTCCAAGGAGAATAACCTTGGAAAACTGAACAGATCATGTCAGCCAGTAAGGGCCAAGAACAGCTGGTTGAGCCTTGGGGTGTCCACTGAAGGAAAGCAAAAGGGGAAATTATTATAATAATAATTATTATTGTTGAGACGGAGTCTAGCTCTGTCACCAGGCTGGAGTGCCGTGGTGTGATCTCAGCTCACTGCAACCTCCACCTCTTGGGTTCAAGTGATTCTCCTCCCTCAGCCTCCCGAATAGCTGGGACTACAGGTGCATGCCACCATGCCAGGCTAATTTTTGTATTTTTAGTAAAGACAGGGTTTCACCATGTTGGCCAGGATGGTCTCCATCTCCTGGCCTCATGATCTGCCCGCCTTGGCCTCCCAAAGTGCTGGGATTACAGGCGTGAGCCACTGCACCTGGCCAGGGGAAACTATTATTTATTGAATACCTGCTATATTCCAGGAACTATGGTAGATGTTTTCGTGGAGCATCTGATTTCATCTTCACCAAAACTACACTGTGTGGTAGTCATTGATATTCCCATTTAATAAATGAGGAAACTGATGCAAAAAGAAGCGAGTCACCTTCCCAGGGTCACATCATTAGTACATGACTGAGGCAAATGAAGTCGGTAATCTGTGCTACATTCACTGCTGCAATTAAGGCCCGAGATAAGGAATCTGGTGTAGAAAGGGGTCCTCAGTGTCCCCAGAGCTATGGGCTCACATTCTTGCACTACTTCCCACATTCTTACTGAGATCCAGGGGTAAAAAAAAGTGCACAGAGAGAGACAGGGAAGGCACATGTGTATTGATTGCCTTCTCAAGATGAGGCATGTGACGGGGGCTGGTTGGATCATCTAGCTGAGGCTCATATGTAACACTTCCAGAAATATCTAGCTTCCTAATCGTTATGAAATCTTGCCTCTTAAACTGAGGCTTTCGGTCTCCCTGAATGAAAATTTGAATCCATGCCTGGTTTATTTTTCAGGAAGAGAGTAACTTTCCCTTTTCAAAATCCCAGACATCTTGACGTGATTTCTGCCTATGGCAGGACGGGAGGCAGGCTCCCCTTGTGCAGCACCCTTCATTATTTTCCAAGAAATGAAAACACGGACTCTGCATCTCACTGTCATCTTTCATAGGCCCAATGCAGGACACTGTCACCATGGCAACTGCAGCAGAATTTAGGACATAGAGGATATTTAGGCCTTGCTTCATCTTTGACCAAAAGTTATGCCATGCGACTGTTACAGCATTGTAACTGGCTACCTGTCTCCCCTCTCACAGTTAAAAGCATTTGGGTGAATCACTTTCTCTTTTTGGATACTTGGCACTCACAGTTGCTACCTAGTTTCACATTCAACTCACGAATCAGGAAGCAATATTTCAAATGTTTGATTGCCAGGCCAGCAGCAGAGGACAACATATATGTGTCTTCTGTTGTGTGCTGTTTTCCGTCTCTTCTTACTGACCTCTCCCAAAGTCTTCCCTACCACCTTCTCCAAGACAGACTCTGAAATATCAGTCACATATAGGACTTCAAATGTCAGTGACTGAATTGAGTTATCTTTGAAGGATTTCTCAAAATAATTTTCTTAAGCTATGTTAATTTTATCTTTGGGGCAACCACGGGAAATTTGAATGTGAATTGGGTATTTGATGTGGTGAAAATTAATTGACACTAAAGTGGTGATCGTTAAGATCTGGTAGCATATACACTAAAATGTTAGTAGTATTAGTCTCTGTTTATGAGGATATGGTGTATTTGTTTTCAAATTTTTGCTTCATTTTTTTTACAGGGAACATCTACTGCTTTTGTAATTATAAAAATTAAAAAAGAAAATGTCAGTGTCCTTTTTTAATGCTATTAAAATTTCAAACCAGTTAAAGTTTGTGGCAAAAAAAAATATATCAAAGGAGTGGGTTAAAATTCTGCTTTCTTTTCACACTACACTTGCATCCCCAGAAATTCTGATCTGTAACCACTACAGAATCACTTTTGAATATATGAAAAGAGAAAAACAAAGGAGATGGTAGAAATAGATTCTCTTCCATAGATTGTTATCTTTCCTTCCAGCCAAGAGCCTAAGATACTCTAAGTCCATGAGAGAGTGAACAGTGAATCCACATCCACATCCTCTAAAGGGCCACAGCTTCCACCAGTCTGGCTTATTGCCCAGTTGGGCCCTTAGCAAGGAAAAATGTCTTGAAATCTTGCTCCTGACCCTGAATGTGAGAACCAGCAGCATCTGCATCATCTGGGAGCTTATTAACAAAGCAGAAACTCCGGCCCCACCCAGACCTGCTACATCAGACCGCGTATTTGGCAAGATTGAAAGGAGACTCAAGAGAATATTAAAATTTGAGAAACACTGCTTTCTATACCACCTCTGGGCTCAAGGATGTTTTTTATTTCCCATTAATTGGGGACCCAGGAATTCTTGACTACAGCTCATACCTCATCAGATACATAGAATGCCCTGTGAATGGGTACTAGTTATCAGTTGCTGCATTCCAAATTACACCACAACGTAGTGACTGAACACAACAACAAGCATTTGTTATCTTGCAGCTTCTGTGGGTCAGGAAAGCCCAATACAGCTTAGCCGACTGGGTGCCTCTGACTCAAGGTCTAGGGTTGTCAGATTTAGCAAATTAAGATGCAGGATGCCCAGTTAAATTTGAATTTCAGGCCAGGCATGGTGGCTCATGTTTGTAACCCCAGCACTTTGTGAGGCTGAAACAGGAGAATTGCTTGAGCTCAGGAGTTCGAGACAAGCCTGGGCAACAGGGTGAGACTCCTGTCTCTACAAAAATAAAAATAAAAATAATTGGCTGGGCACGGTGGCGCATGCCTGTAGTCCCAGCTACTCTGGAGGCTGAGGCGGGAGTACCCTGTGGGTTCAGGGGGTGTAAACTGCAGTGAGCCATGATCATTCCACTGTGCTCCAGCCTGGGCGACAGTGAGACCCTATCTAAAACAAAAATGTGAATTTAGGATAAATAATGGATAATGTTTAAGTCCTATTTAATATTTGAGACATTTCTAACAAAAAGTTATTTGTTGCAGCCCTGTCAAGGTCTCTCATTAGGTTACAGTTAAGCCGTCAACCAGGACTCTAGTCATCTCAAAGGTCTCTGTGATAGTTAATTTTATGGGTCAACTTGGCCAGAGTATGGAGAATGCAGACATGTGGTCAAACATTATTCTGGATGTTTCTGTGAGGGTATTTTGGGCTGAGATTAACATTGGAATCAGTAGACTGAGTAAAGCAGATTGCACTGTCTACCACAGATGGCTCTCATCCCATCAGTGGTGACATGGCTTGGCTGTATCCTCACCTAAATCTCATCTTGAATTGTATAATAGTTCCCAGAATCCTCATGTGTCATGGGAGGGAAACAGTGGGAGGTAATTGAATCATAGGGGCGGTTACCTTCATGTTGCTCTTGTAATAATGAGTTCTCACGAGATCTGATGGTTTTATAAGGGGCTTTTTCCCCTTTTGCTCAGCACTTCTTCTTCCTGCCACCATGTGAGGAGGACGTGTTTGCTTCCCCTTCCATCATGATTGTAAGTTTCCTGAGGCCTCCTCAGCCCTGTGGAACTGTGAGTCAATTAAACCTCTTTCCTTTTAAATTACTCAGTCTCAGCCTATTCTGGAAGGGCCATCCACGAAAAAATAAGAGAGAGCACACACCCAGTATGGAAACCAGTCTTCTTACAACCTAAACTTGGAAGTGATATCCCACACCTCAATTCTTTCTTTTTAAATTACTCAGTCTCAGGCAGTTCTTTATAGCAGTGTGAGAACTGACAAAAACAAGCGGGAAGGCTGAAGAGAACGAAACGGCTACCCCTCTTGCAATTAAAGCAGAACTCCTCCTGCCTGACTACCTTGAGCTGGGACATCATATTTTTTCCTGCCTTTAGATTTGAACTGAAATATTGACTATTCTTGGGTTTTGAACCTGCTGGCTTTCAGACTTGAACTACACCGTTGGCTCTCCTGGGTCTCAGGCCTTAGGACTTGGGCTGGAACTACACAATTGGCTGTCCTGGGTCTTAAGCCTTAAGACTTGGACTGGAACTATACTTCTGGCTCTCCTGGTTCCTGGATCTCTAGCTGGCCAACTGCAGATTTGGGGACTTCTCAGCTTCCATAGCTGCATAAGCCAATTGCTTATCATAAATCTGTGTATATACTCTCGATTCAGTTTCTCCGGAGAATCTGACTCATAGAATCTGGCACATGGTTGTTGGCTTTGGACACTTGCCATGTGTGTCTCTTCCCAGGAATGCCTCCTGACATGGCAGTTAGCCAATTCTGGAAGGGCCATCCATGAAAAGATAAGAGAGGGCACACACCCAGCATGGAAACCAGTCTTCTTACAACCTAAACTTGGAAGTGATATCCCACACCCCAATACTTCTGCCACGTTCTAATCACAAGTCAGTGTGTCCAGCTCTCACACAAAGGGAGATTACCGAAAGATGTGAAAATCAGGAAGTAGGAATTACTGGAGGCTGTATTAGAGACTGCCTACCATATCCTTACTTCTTCCCAACAGCATGGAATTATGGGTTGGAAGGGGACACAGGTACTCTCATTTGTAATGTATATTTGAGCAGCTTATAAAACTTGCAAGAAGGTAGCAGAGAAGTTTGAACCTTACTCAAAAGATGACGGTCATTCCAATGAGGACAATACAAAGAACTCTGAAAAACATGGATTCAGAAATTAAGCTAGTGGGCGGCCCTCTAAGTCCTGTTGGTTCCCTGCCTAGGGACCTGCTGCACCACCACTCATGTCCTGACTCAGCCACCAAGACCTCTGCTGAGTTTCACTTGGAGGCTGTGATAGACCGCCTGGTCTTCTCAGTCCTGTCAAAATTACATGCTAGTGTTGAAAGGGAAATGTCCCAATAAAATTTATTTCGCACTTTGAAAACAAGATGTCTTTAGACGGTGGAGGAAACAGACTAGGATTGGGGCAGAGGATGTATTCTAGATAAAGCCATCCAGAAGAATCCTTCTTTTAAATTGGCTTTCCAGAGCTCTTTTCCACAAGAGAGAAAAGGGACTGTTTTCCTTCTACGTGCCTTTTTTCTCTCTCTCTGCTCATAAAGAGAGGGGTCACAGATGTTGCTGTGCCATAAGCCAGCCTAATTCTGAATCCAATCATGCTTAGAGCATTTTATGGTCGGAGAAAGTGGGATCAAATATAAAGGGAGAAATAAAATGGTAGTAATAAAAGGCTTTGAGCCAAAAGCACCATTAAAATAAGAGCATGAAATAAACTACATTTCACCATCTTAAGGTCTTTTTGTTTCTGTTGTGTGGGCTTTCTTTTTTTCCTTTTTTAAAAAATAACTATACTATGCAAACATTAAGAAAATTGTTTGCACAGAACTCAGCTTCATTTGAAGCAGTTATGTAGAGCCAACTCCTAATAATTATAAGGCAATCTCACAAAATAAAGCTAATTCCATGGCAGCATATCAATTTAAATTTTTGTGAAACAAAATGTCTTTCCAAAGTTTCCATTAAGCATGGGCTGGCCTTGTAAGCATATATGTATTTGATTTAAAAAAATAGAGTAGAAATTGAACTAAGTGGCTTTTGCATTGAATTCTCCCAGCATTTTGTACATTGTATAACATCATCTGTATCCCAAAAGTAGGCTACTCATTTAAGTTTCATAGGATGAAATTGGAAACAGGTTCACTGTGGTGATATCCTCAGTGACCAGAGAATTTTCCTTTTATTTATATTACAAAATTGGATAACATCCCTTGTTTAAACATATTACAGAAACAATGCTTATTGAGGACTTCTAACTCCTAGTGATTCTTGTCAGAAAAAAAAAAAATTTTTTTTTGTGGAGTTTAAGTGGTATTGCATACTTGGTTTGGCTGAGTACACTGGCCTTGGCATTTTCAAAAGGGGCAAGGAAAAAAACGTGGGTTTTGTTTTTTTAATAGAGTTATATACAACTTATGTTTTCCTCTCAGGATCGCTTCCACCCAATTTAGCACTTATAAAAAAAGATTAAGCATTGAGTTTAAATATATTTATCATGTTGAAGGCACTGTCTTAGGAAAAACAGAAGAAAGAGGCTGGGTGTGGTGGCTCATGCCTATAATCCCAGCACTTTGGGAGGCTGAGGCAGGCAGATCATGAGGTCAGGAGTTCAAGACCAGCCTGGCCAACATGGTGAAGTCCTGTCTCTACTAAAAATACAAAAATTAGCCAGGTGTGGTGCTGTGCACCTGTAGCTCCAGCTACTGGGGAGACTGAGGCAGGAGAATTGCTTGAACCTGGGAGGCAGACCTTGCAGTGAGCCACGATTGCACCACTGCACTCCAGCCCAGGTGACAGTGCAAGACTCCGTCTCACAAAAAAAAAAAGAGATGGATATGATGCCATCTCTGCCCTCGAGGAAGCCCTCCACGTGATAGTGGGGATCAGGCAAATGCACCAAGCTGTGGTGATTGTTGTCTTTCTTGGTATCTTCATCTATGTTCCGGGGTCTGTTTCTGGTGCTTTATGTGAAACAACTCATTTAATTTCTATAACAGCCATGTGAAGCAAGTTTCGTTACCATCCTCATTTTAGGGATAAGGTAACCAAGGCTAACTGAGATGTTAAGAACTCTTCCCAAGATGAAATACCCGGATGGTGGTATGGACAGTGTTATGGGCTCAATTGTGTCCTTCCTTCTCCCTCTGTATCTATATGCTGAAGTCCTAATCCCAGGACCTTGGAAAATGACTCTATTTGGATATCGAATCTTTAAAGAGGTAATTAAATTAAAATGAGGTCATTAACATGGGCCCCAATCCAATGACTGGTCTCCTTATAACGAGAGGAAATTAGGACACAGATAGGTACAGAGAGAAGAACATGTGAAGACACAGAAAGAGGATGACCTTATACAAGCCAAGCAGGGAGGCCTCAGAAAAAAACCAACCCTGCTGACACCTTGGTATTGGACTTCTAGACTCCAGAATTATGAGTGGCCGGATGTGGTGGCTCACACCTGTAATTCCAGAACTTTGGGAGGCTGAGGCTGATGGATCACCTGAGGTCAGGAGTTCGAGACCAGTCTGGCCAACATAGTGAAACCCCGTCTCTACTAAAAATACAAAAATTAGCCAGGCATGGTGGTGCACACCTGTAATCCCAGCTACTGAGGCGGGGGTGCGGGGGTTGGGGGTGCCGGGGCTGAAGCAGGAAAATCGCTTGAACCCTGGAGGCGGAGGTTGCAGTGAGCCAAGATCACACCACTGGACTCCAGCCTGGGCAACAAGAGTGAAACTCCGTCTTAAAAAAAAATAAAAACAAAAAACAAGGAAATAAGTTTCTGTTGTTGAAGCCACTCATCTGTGATACTTTGTTATGTCAGCCTCAGCAAACTCACACAGACAGGATTCAGACTCAAACTGGCTGGTGTGAGAGTTCTTTACCATCCTGTGCTTGGCTCTGTTGCCTCCTTTAACTTAAGAGCAACACAGGAGAGATGCAAGCATGTGGCAATGAGATGCAAAAGATGCAGCAATTGCCTCTTTTGTTTGGGAAAAAAAAAAAGGTTCCTATGTGAAGAAGCACTTGATATGATCCTTGCAAGTGAGAAGAATTTGGACAGATTTTAACAGCTGGGAAAAGGCATTTCACAGGCCACAAACAGAAGAAACAAGAGTGCTTCTGTTGGGACAACTATTTGTGTGAAAAAGTGAATGGATACTTGGAGTGCTGTGCTTGGAAAGCTTGAGACAAACTCATCACACCAGGAGCTGACCTGGCCTGGCTAGTGTTGAGTACAGGTAGGTGTCTAGATCAGGGGGTCTTAAACTTTTCTGTGTATGTGGCATGTAACTCTTTAGCAATAGGGTGAATTCTGTGAACGCTTGTGTAGATTAATGTTTTTAATTACATAAAAAATACAAAAAATTGTTTAATAGCAGTCATCAAAATAAATATTAAAAAATTAGGGTATGTAATAAATAATACATGTGCTTCTTTATTAATGCATTAGAATACTAAATCTAGTGGCAGGTCTAAGAACTCTCATAATTTTGAAGTAGTACTTAACACATTTGATCTTTTGAGATGTCTGCCATACCTGCAGTGCAATTGGAAAACATCCTTAATTTCTACTGATAGCAAAATCATAGGCACTACAATTAATTATGTGCTTTGCAGCCTACGTTCACAAAGAAAAGAAATGCTAAAGTTCAGTTAGAGGTTAGTAGAAATAAAGATTCACTTTTTCCATCTAAATTTACAGACCTCTGGCACAAAGCAATAGTTTTTCGTCTCTTTGGGTTTCTTCCCTCTTTCTGGAATCTGATGTTAGTTGTAGATTTTCCTGCCTCTCACCTATACAAGAAAAAAGAAAGCCCATGTAAGTCCACGGAGGATTTTCAGAAGAAAAGAATGCAATTGAGGACGTGATGTCAGAAGACTTATGATAAACGATTTCTTTAAAAGTGAAATACTCTGTTTTTAATGGTTCCTTAATTTAGTTTTTACAAATGTATGAATCTTCTAAATACCTGTAGAATCTGAATAATGCATTTTGCATGTGATTTCTTAGTAATGCAATGTTATTGCTTACAAACTTTGTGAGGGGAATCAATAGTCGAAGAAGCTCTGGCAGGGCCTGCAGCAAAGGCATTGGAGACCACCGTATTTCAGGTGTTGTGTGCGTGGCAAGGGCTGAGCACGGAGCCATTGATCAACTGCCAAGCATTCAATCCAATTTATTTGTTGAAATGGCCGGAACAACTAGGCAAGTGCCACTACAAATGCTTAACCACAGAGCTGGTGTAACCACTCATCCATCAGTTGATTTTTTTTAGCCCTTATGACAGCTGGGAAACATAAGAATAATCTCCCAACAGTTCATTCATTGCCATTCCTCAGACTTGGCTGCTCCAAGGAGCAGGGGCCCTTCCTTTTCTGCCTGGTGCCAACCGTAGTGGTTCTCAGGACTCAGAGCGACCCTCCTGGAGGGAGCCCCTCACAGTCTCTGAGGGTTGTGATGGTCCGTAAGATATCTTGATGCAGCAGCCATAACTCAAAACTCCGTCCCTCAGGGCTCAGCCTTCCACAGCACTCATGGTCAAGGCAATAGTCCTGTACAAGTTAGCCAAATCCTTTCAGACTTGCACTCTGAAAAAGCCACGTGGGGATCCACAGGAGCTCATGCAGGCAGCCCTGGCTTCTGTCGACTTCCGGCACGCCCTGGAGAGGTTCTTTTACATTGTCTTCACCATCACCCACCAAACCTCTCTCAACTTTTAGGCCTGTTCTGCTTCTATCTCCTTCTTCCATTCTCTCCATTTCTTTGTTTTTTGTTTGTTTCTCATTGACACATAATAATTGTACCTATTTATGGGGTACAATGTAAAGTTTTGATACACATATTCATTGTGTAATAATCAAATCAGAGTAATTGGCATAACCATATTACCTTGCACACTCGTGACTTCTTTGTGGTGACATCATTCAAATTTCTCTCTTCTAGCCATTTGGAAGTATACAGTACATTATTGTTGACTGCAGTGACCCTAATGTGCAATGCAACACCAGAAATTATTCCTCCTAACTAACTTTGTACCTGTTGACAAACTCTCCCAATCCACCTCCCCACTACTTTCCCGAGGCTCTGGTAACCATTACATATCCAAAGAAAATGAAATCAGTATGTCGAAGAGATATTTGCATACCTACATTATTGCAGCACTGTTCACAGTAGCCAAGATATGGAATCAACCGAAGTGTCTATCAACAGATCAACAGACAAAATATGGTATAGATACACAATGGAATACTATTCAGCTGTAAAAAAAAAAGAAGGAAATATTGTCATTTGTGACAACATGGATGAACCTGGAGGACATTATGATAGGAGATATAAGCCAGGCACAGCAGAACAAATACCACATGTGGAATCAAAAATGTTGATTTTAATCTTTACTATGTAGGCTGACAGACTTTCTCCAGCAGGGAGGAATTCTTCCTCTTTCGAAGCGGGGTGGAAGGAGGAGAGATGAAATCTGTGCTGGCAGTTGCAGTGCTCCCTTTGGAGGCCTGGGTAATGAGGAAGGCTGGGAACAATCCCACAGTAGTCATTTTTGCCCTTGTTTCATAGTCAAAGACCTTCAGTCTTCATGTGGTCAAAGTTGAGCAAAGCCTTGGGAGCCATCATTTTAAAGGTGATCATAGAGAGGACTCACGAGAGGTAAAACGACTTATCTGACTCTTGTGACAGAAGAATTTGAACTGGCTTGAGTCAGAAAAGGGAATGTGTTGGCTTTTGTAACTAAAAAGCCTGGGCATGTCTCCTCTTCAAGAATAGCTCGATCTAGATATTCACATGATATTATTACCAGGATAGTTTGTTTCATCGTTCTGTTCTCCGTTGCCCCTATTTTCTGGGCAGCTTCTTCCTAACTGCTGGCAAAGTGGGTCAGCAACAGCTTCAGGTTACAGTCTCAGCAGAAAGAGTGTGGTTCCCCCTTCGTAGTTCCAGGTAAAGTCTGAGAGCCCAGAGTAGGCCTCAGGGCCATACCTGATGCAATCTCTATGACTGCCACTGGCTGTGACTAATTCTTGCTTTTTTCCCTGGAACTGGGATGGACTGAAAGTGTGTGCACTGGGGAGAGAGTGGTGGGCTTCCAAAGAAACCTACATGCTATTACCACACAAAGGGTTCAAAGGATATTTGGCAGTAAGGAAAAGAAAAAAAAAAAGAGCCCAACGTCCTGCAGGCCAGTTGCTGGTATAGGATTACAACCAGAACAAGATGGCGCCAACACCCCTCAGTGCAGTTTGTTACGGTCCTGCTGTGGTCCCTGATGGATCCTAGCGAGTCGGCTGAAGTACCAAGGACTTACGTGGAACTCAGGATTGCCCCTTCCAAATACTAAACCACTGAGTTAGCTTCTTGCTGAGTTAGCTGGAAACCTGAAGTCCCCCTGTTCTCAACTATAGGACATTGCCATCTGCCTGGGAACTATTTCCTGCCTAATTCTTTCTGGCCCCATCCTCCAGGTCTTAGGCCTCTCTTTGGTGTTTCTTGGACGTGATGCTTGCGCTGTTTGACACCCTGCCTGTTCCACACTGCACTTCTGAAACAGCTTCACCAGGCCTGTTTGATTCATTTTCCCTGTATTTTGACATCTTTCTGCAATTGGATTAGTTTTCCTGCACCTTTGCTTGGACCAAAATGTAATTTATTAAGTTTTGTTCTCCCCAAATCGCCCCTATGTGGCTTTCTACCCCTCTGACTTTATTCCAAGTGCCTCATGCCAGGGTTCTGGTACACATCTGGGAGCCAATGCCAACATTACTCTGCTGCAAACAGAACTCACTCATTCAATAAACACAACCAGTTTTGCTTTAGAGTTCCATAATGGTGTTGTGAGGAAAACAACTTCTGAAAACTATGAACCGCTTATTGTGACTTTCAAGGCCCCTCTTTCTTATCTCTCCCATCCCTCAGCGTGTTAATCCATTATTGCTGCACACTATGCAATCACATTTCAGCAGTACACACTAACAAGCATTCACTCCATGCCTGTAGGCTGGCTGGGGCTTGCTCTTCCAGGTTGGGCTTGGCTGCAAGCTGTAGACTATGTCCTGGTTCAGTCCACATGATTCTTATCCTCCTTAAACCAACGGTTCTTCATGGCATGCCATTCTTATGGTAAAATGCAGGAGTAAAAGAGGACAAGCCCATCTTCATAAGCAAATATTAAACCTTTGATCATGTCATGTTGGCTAAATACAATTGACCAAAGCAAGTCATGTGACAAAGATCTAAATCAAGTATCAGGAAAATACATTCTATCCATGAAGATGGGGTAGGGAGAATAAATATTTTCTAGACAGTAATCAAATCTTTTTTTTTCTTGAGACCGAGTTTTGTTCTTGTTGCCCAGGCTTTGGAATGCAGTGGCACGATCTCAACTCACTGCAATCTCCGCCTCCCGGGTTCAAGCAATTCTTTTGCCTCAGCTTCCCAAGTAGCTGGGATTACGAGCATGCACCACCATGCCTGGCTAATTTTGTATTTTTAGTAGAGACGAGGTTTCACCATGTTGGTCAGGCTGGCCTTGAACTCCTGACTTCAGGTGATCCGCCTGTCTCGTTCTCCCAAAGTGCTGGGAGATAGTAATCTAATCTACTGCTCTCCTGTCTTATGACTACACCCACTCTGGACCTCTTTCTGCTCTTTGAATCCACAAAATTCATTCCTGCCTTGGGGTCTTTGCACTTATGCTTTCCTCTGCCTTTCCCAAATTGCTTCTTTCTTTTATCTATGACTTGCTTCAAGTGCTACCCATCCAAGGAGATCTTCCCTAACTAACCTCCCTCACCCCGTCACTTATTAGATCAATTTTCATATATTTTCTTAGCACTTATTGCATTTGAAATTATATTTTTCTACCCATCTCCCCTTTACCCATGCTCCATGTGCAAGAACATCAGCTCCATAAACCTAGCCTTGTTCACACTGTATTCCCAGTGCTAGAACAGCAGCTGGTCCTCAGACAGCTTGAAGTAAACATTTGCTGAATAAAGAAAGGGATTATAAAAATAATGCAAAGTTTGATCAAAATGAACAAAAACAAGCTTAAATGCTTCCTTACCTGTCCTTTATTTTACACACTGAAGTGCCCCCTCTCTGCTACCTCCTTTGAGCTTGACTTCGTTGGCTTCTTCTGCTGGTAGCTCAATTCAAAGCCACCAGAGTTAAGCAGAAGCACATGGTGACAGCTGAGCAGCAGCTCCTCAAACCAAGAAGCTATATGCCCTGTGATGTCTGAACTACAGCTAAGCCATGGTCTTGGTTTGCAATCAAAATAGCTTTATAATATGGACACTATACAGTGTCCCTATGTGAATAAGAAAAAGTGCCACCTCCGGGCACAGCCATAATATGGCAAGCTGACCACACATTTATGCCAAGAAAAAAGTGTCCCTTCCTCTGGGCAACACTGCCCTGTTCCAGACCACTCAGCCGGGCATGTGGAGCATGAACTAAACTTCAGCTCTTCTCACCCCATTCTGCTGAATACCTTTGTGCTCTGCTCCCATTCAGCAACTGTGCCTAGCTGCCTGGGATGCATGTAAAGCAAATCATATTTCTTAATTCATAGATTGCATTAAATCCAGATCAGGTTAGGAAATCCCATGCTGTAGGAGAATTGTTTGCATTTACTGGGTTGTCTGCCATATGCCAGACACTGTGCTAAGCACCATGAATATAGCAGTACCTGACCTAGAAATGTTAGAGGGTATTGAAGAAAATGTGCAAGAAAATACTTATCATTGATTAATTATAGTTCTAATAGTACTCTAGGGCCTTATTCATCCAGCCAGGTTTATGGCAGAGTCCCTAGCACTTAGCATCATGGCCTGTGATTGCTAGCCTCTCTGGATGCGCACCATGAAGGCCAGACCCCACTCCCCTTGCCAGCCCAGTTCATCTTTTTTTTTTTTTTTTTGAGATGGAGTCTCGCTCTGTCACCCAGGCTGGAGTGCAGTGGCGCGATCTCGGCTCACTGCAAGCTGTGCCTCCTGGGTTCATGCCATTCTCCTGCCTCAGCCTCCAGAGTAGCTGGGACTATAGGCGCCCGCCACCCTGCCCGGCTAATTTTTTGTATTTTTAGTAGAGACGGGGTTTCACCGTGTTAGCCAGGATGGTCTCCATCTCCTGACCTCGTGATCCGCCCGCCTTGGCCTCCCAAAATGCTGGGATTACAGATGTGAGCCACCTCACCTGGCCCAGCCCAGTTCATCTTAAACACTGTGCATGAGATCTCTAGGCAGTCAGGTCAGTTTCTGCAGGAAGCTGGCTTCCTCCAGCCACACACTTTCTCATTTCCTCTAGCCTGCATTGCGTGGCTAAACCGATCTGAATAACGGTGTTGAGGGCACAGGTGTGAAAAGGCAGCATTCCCCATGATTAGAGCGTCAGCCCTATGAACAGGAGGCAGACATTTCTTTCCTTTGTTCTCCCTGCAGCAGGGTAATTTCAAGTGTTGCACTGCCTGTTGCTTGTGGTTAAGGTCGTGCCCAGGGTGCAAGATCTCCTGGTGGGCTTGGAGGGCCTGAGGGTCACCGTCTGAAGCAGGTCTTAAAAATGTTGTTCTGAGAAGCCCCTTCTTTAGGTTCCCAGAGTAAGTGTGAAATCTTCCCTGCTAGCTTTTCCTCTAGCTTGTTAGTCTTTGCATTTCCAGAATAATATATTTAGTAGACAGAGACGTAAGCCCAGAGTTCTGTACTTTGCCCTGTAATCCTGATGTGGGGAGACAGAGGGGTCCTTCCGGCAAGCTCCTGAGTTTTGAACATCCCATTCCATCTCTTTTTTTCCCCAATTCCAGGGGCGGTAACGGCATGCTGAAGTTTCTAATATCTGGCTACTCCAGCAACCTCATTTTGCTCTTTCAGTATTCCAATCATACAATCCATTCTTTGTATTAAATCTACTCTCTGAAATGTCTAGCATGGTTTCAGCTTTTCTAATTGGACCCTGACTGATACGAAAAAAGTCAATATAAATGTGTTTCGATCTCAAATGAACTCGATCTCTCTGTGTTTAACAGCTGTTAGGTAAGGATATTTTGGGGGAGAAATGGATTCTTATTGCAGCTCAGCCAATATTTCACAATTTGACCTTAGGCCAACCACTTAACCTCTGAGGGTTTCCATTTTTTTACCCAACTCCGTGGGTCTTCATTGACAAAATGAAGTTGAATTCTATCACCTCTAGATTTCCTTCCACCTTAACACTCTGTGATGCTGTGGTTTAATCATTTCAGTTTCATCCCAAATTTCTTGTGAACAGTCCTCTAGATCTCTAAATTCTTTCTTTAGTGGATCTCTTTATATATTTTAATCACGTTGAAAATGTCTTCTGTTTTACAGACATTGCTTTTATTTCCCAGGGCAGCCTCCCTGTAGCCTAATTCCAGTTAAGACATTTCTTCGCTAGACTGGTTTTCCCAGGGAGAATTTAACCATCCCAAACAACATTACCTCTTTCTCTCTAAGGCAGCTTAAGAATGGCCTTGCCTCATGTTCTGGCACAATGAACTCCTAAACTCTCCTCCAACCCTGTAAGTTTTGTGCTAAACCACTTTCTCTCTTAATACAATGCTGCATATTTTAGCTATTAATGCTATCAATTCAATATTTTATCTACACACTCTTCCTGACATGGGGCGATAATAACAGTAATAAAAAGAATAGACTAAATCTGTAACAGATGCCCAAAAGCAACTTGAGGTGAATAATTGTGGATACGAAACTGTCATCACTTACCTCACAAACATCCAGCTGGTATCTGAGACATAATTTATATGAAAATGTGGAACACATCCTCAACCAACCTCAGGTATCAAAATGAAAGAAATATGGGGCCTTAGTGTTGGAGAAACTAATAGTACACTGGGTCCCCTGGCCCCTGCCACACACAACAGTTTCAAGCACATATTCCTGCTAGAAGTTGGTTCGTCTCTGTGCCAAATTGGTCCAATTCTTATGTTTTGGAAACAATGGCAGCATCTTGGGCCAGAAAGGCTGAAGCAGTTGGGTCTGGGGTGCTCTTCAATGAACTGTATCCTTTAATGAGATCACATGGGCCTTCCACTGAAACCACACCCACTACTAAGCTAGAGACTAAAATTATTGTTGAGAGAATGAGAAAGAAGAGAAAAACAGAATGCAACCTTGGATAATGCTGGTGATATTTTCTATTTTTAAGCATCATGTAATCACTCTTTTCCATTGATGAATAACTCCTATTTCCAGGAAATAACAGTGGAAGAATGTGCTTTTTTGTGGTCCAATTGAGATCTCTCAAACAATGTTTTTGGTGTGCTCCATTCATTGTCCTGAGATGACAGATGAGGAAGCACACGCACCCAGTGAGGACCCTCTGCTTCCTCATCTCCTGGGCTGAGCACAACCCCACTGTTAGCATTTCAGAGGGTTCTTCAAGAGCCACTTGACTCCTTTGCCGGGCTACTGAGGACTGGGGAGAGCATCAAAAGGAGAAGGTACTTGAGTGCAGATGCCAAACACTAAGATAACTTTTCCAGCTTTAGAGTCATGACCAGGGCAATGGCTTATGTGATCATGTCTGCTCTCATTTTGGAGAGAGATCTTGCTTCCTTTCATTTTCATCCTCATCTTACAATTCATTTCATTTCCAACCATTCTATCAGGAAATGACTTAGAATTCATTGATATCAAATACCGTGAAATGCATTTATGGCATCCGCTCTTGTTTAAATGAGTAACTGTCTGGTGGTCTGCGAGGTGGGTCATGGTACCCCTCAAACAGAAAGAGACACTGTGGTGCTAAGCATTGAGTCCCACTTTCAGGTCCAGACTTGGGTAAAATTTTTCTGAGAGTAAAGTTTATTGTCTGCCTATTAGTCTTCTTTTCATTTTATCCCTTAGAGGACCTCTTATCTCCTTTCCTTCTCTCTTAGACTGGTATCTTCATTTCTGTCCTTCCTTTAAAAATCTCCTTTCAATAGTGGATTTAATAAAGTCATTTACATTGAGTTATGTAGGGCAGATGAAGCTTAATGTGTCCATTATCATAATCAGTTAAGGGAAAAAGATAAGAAAACATGAGAGGGGGAAATATCCAGAGTAGTTTACATTTAAAAGGAAATAAACCCATAAATGGAAGAAATATATATCTAATTGCACAACTGAAGATGTCAGTGAGGTGGTCAGGAACCTTTTTAAATCCTAGTCATTCCATCTCCATGACCACCAATTCATGGTTAATCTTGCCCAACTCTGAAGGTCCCAACAACAGACATCAAGATGGACATCTCTAATCTTAAGAGTTTGGCGTTTTGAGTGTTCTTCACTCTGGCTTGATATTGTAAGAATTTGCATTTCCAGTAGGATGAAGCTGGTCTAATTTTACATGGGAAAGGCATTGGTCTCATTATATACATAAATGACATACTAAACAAGCACAAATTGTGATGTAATCAAACACAAGGGCATTTTTTTTTGTCTCCTACTTCACCTTTAAAGTATATATTTTGGAGGAATCTTTTATAATGTTCCTAGATGAAAACTTTCCAAGTTCCTGGACTTTTTCAGTCATTCTTAGATAATAGACATCCCTCTAGTAACTTTGAGTCATGAAAATGATCTCAGTCCAGTAACAGAATGTCTAGGAGAAAACATTTATGTAAACTATGGAGCTGATTTAAAATAAAATTATTTCTGCATTTGCAACTCTAAGGAAGAGGAAGTTCCCTGAAGGGCTCCAAGTGGTCCCACAAAAGCGCTCCTCACTGGGATTTAGGTAAAGAAGGCAACACTCCTTTCCCTCTCCCATAGGGAAATAGAGACTCAGAATGACAACACCTCTTTCCAAAGAAACATCCTTATTCTCTTTACATGATGTCCATGTTTATGACCTTGATATTGTTGGAGGGGTCAAGAGTCATGGAACTAGCTCTCCATCATACTTTGTAAATTATGCATTTAAGTATTTGTCTCACATCCACTATGATAAATTGTATGTATTCTAGAGATCCTTCAGTTGAAATTAAGACATGAATAGATGCACTCTAAATCCCCTTATATCAATAAACTGATATTGCCCTTACTGGTTTCAATTTGAAAGTTGAGGCTTGGTAGGGCCCCACTGATCAGAAATGTTAGAGATTCTCTATCCTGTAGCTGCAAACACAGAATGCAGAAGTGGTACTTTCTGCCCAAACAATAGATACATGGATTGAGAAAGGCAGTTATTGATTGGACATCTGTTAGAGATCATAAAGCCTTGTATTTACTGCTAATTTAAACTTTCCTTCCTTCATCAAAGGCCCACAGGACAGTCTGTCAAGTCTTTATAATCATGTCATGTTTCTGTAAGTCTTATTCTTTCTTTCTCCCTGGAAAACCAAATAGTAAGAACTATTTTAGCTGTGATCCTGCAGACAGAGAGTGAAGCAGGGATGCTCTTTCCACTGTGCAAGACAATGAAAAAAGTACCAAAATCAACCCACAGTCTCATTCCACCAGTGGTTTATTTCACCAGCCTACACCTCATTAGACTCCATGTCAACATAGGTATATTACTATTCTACTTAACAGCTGCAGTGCTCTGGGTGGTAGTAATGGTGAGAGTGAGACAATCGCTATAACCTGTCAGGAATGCAAAATAGAATGTAGGAGCAAAAGTGCCACACTCCTTCCTACTAGGTCATTGGTCAACATGAGTGCTTCTCTTTCATTCTTCCCCATCTCATCTTTTACCTTTGTAAAGGACCATTTTCTAGAATTCTGCAAATATGTGGCATGACTGTTGATTTCCTAAAATTTATCACAACTCCTTTGTGTTTTCTCATGTATCTGTTGATAAATCTTTTATTAAACATAGCCTAGTGGGACTGACTAATTCAGTGAACCCTCCAAGAGGTTGGGCTTAGTTCTGAAGAAACTGGCATTTGAAATTCTTATTCAGCAGGGCACTTGGTAAAGTCCTTTGTTGATACTAATATTTGGCTTTATTATAGATAAATATAGCCTCTTATCCTTAATATGGCTCTACTTTTATTACTTGCTTTTATATGCTTTCTCATTATGAAAGATATTCCTCTAGTAATCAAAAGACCTCCAAGGCTGGTGGTGAGGTGATCAGCACCAGGTCAATGCAATCAGTTGAAATTAAGAGATGAGAAAACATAATGAACTGACTTACGAGACAGTAAGTCTTTTGATGCAATGAATGCCTGAACAGTGAATTCACATACTACTAATGATGGCTTTAAAGAATGTCCACAAATTCTATGATACTCCTTCTTTCAAGAAGTGGAGTTTAATTCTGTTCTCTTTGAGTATGGGGAATTAGTGACTCACTTCCAATGAAAGCACATGTTGGACACATTGTGGGTAACTTCATAAAATGCACTGCAACTTCAGCCTTTCTTTCTCACATCATTCCCCCTAAGGAAGACAACATAATGGCATCAAGCAGCTGTGGAAGGGCCTGCAGGGTGAGGCACTCGGTCTTTCTGTCAAAAGCCATGTAAGTGAGCCATCTTGGAAGCAGCCCCATTCAAGCATAATTCAGATTATCGCAGCCCCATCCAACATTTTGACTACAATGTCAAGAGAGACTCAGAGCCAGAACTCTCCAGCTAAACTTTTCTTGATTTCCTGCCCCACAGAAACCATGAGAAAATAATTGTTAAGAAGACTCTTAAGTTCTGAGGGTAAGTTGTTATGCAGCAATAGATAATTAACACACCTCTGAGCCAAGGAATGCTTTCTGCATGTCTCTGAAACATTGAAGATGAGAACCTCTTGATAATATGGAGGAAAAGGTGTTCATTGCAAGCAATAGATGGTTTCATCACTTTAAGAAGAGAAGTGGTTGGCATAAAAATGAAGTCCTCGGGGAAGCTGCTAACAGGAGTAAAAAGCATTTGAGAATTTTCCAGTGAAGGTAACTGAAATCAATAAAGAAGGCTACTGTTAACAAGAAGTGTTTGATGTTGATGGAAAAGGAACCAAGGGAAAAACAAGACACTGTGAAAATGCCCTTCCCTAGCGCTTACTAAAAACAGAATCTTGGGGCACTCACATGTGTGGATTTGGCAGTAAACATTTTCAAAATAGAAAAGCTTAATTCGAACCAAGTTTGATTATCCTAGCAAGAATAAGGAATGTCTATACGTATTGTAAGAAGATTATTCTTCCTTAGCGCCTAGGGTTCTGCACTACCCCTTGAGATGTCTCTTTACTTTGCCTACACTTTTGTAAATAGGTGCTCTGTTCATCTCTCCTTGACCTGCTTAATTTGAGAGTATCACCTCTCTCTCTCTCTCTCTCTTTTTGCTGGCAGCATCCTTGGAGGTCTTCCTGAGACCCCCACAATGTTGGGCCTTTGCTTTTGAGGGGCAGGGTCACATCATTTTCATTTTTGCTCCCAGCAGAGTGCCTAGACCCACAGTAGGTGGTCAATACAGTTTAATAAGTATGTGCACAAACAAATCCAAATAAGGATAAAGGAGGGGTGAGAAAGCCCCTTCATTATATAAATGTATTTTGCAACTGGGGAATAGGAGGGAAAGTTGCACAGCTTTAGTTTTTTTTTTTTTTTTTTTTTTTTTTAAGACATAGGGTCTTGCTATGTTGCTGGACTTGAACTTCTAGGCTTATGTGATCCTTTCACCTCAGCCTCCTGAGTAGCTGGGACTACAAGCTTTAGATTCTTTTGAGATGAAACTTGACCTGTAAGACATCTGGAGAGAGGGCAAGTTTTGTGTTTAGGGACCAAGGCTTTGAAATCAGGCAGACCTTGCTGAATCCTTATTCTTCTTTCCTAGTTTCAGAAACTTAAGCAAGTCATTTAAACTTGTAGCTTCACTTTCTTTATCTATAAAGTGAAGATAATAATTCTTACCTCTAAGTGTTGTTATAAAAATTAAATGATATCTGAAAAAGAAGAGATCATGTCTTTTATGGGAACATGGGTGGAACTGGAGGCTATTATCCTTGGCAAACTAATGCAGGAGCAGAAAACCAAATACCACATGTGCTGCTTATAAGTGGGAGCTAAATAAGAACTTATGAACACAAAGAAGGAAATGTCAGACACTGAGGTCTACTTGAGAGGAAAGGTTGGGGGGAAGAAGAGGAGCAGAAAAGATAACTATTGGGTACTCGGCTTAAGAACAGGGTGATGAAATAATATGTACAACAACCTGTAATCCCAGCACTTTGGGAGGCCGAGGCAGGTGGATCACTTGAGGTCAGCAGTTTCAGACAAGCCTGGCCAACATAGAGAAACCCTATCTCTACTAAAAATACAAAAATTAGCCAGGCATGGTGGCCCACCACTGTAGTCCCAGCTACTTGGGAGGTTGAGGCAGGAGAATTGCTTGAACTCAGGAGGAAGAGGTTGCAGTGAACGGAGATTGTGCCACTGCACTCCAGCTTGGGTGACAGAGCGAGACTCTGTCTCAAAAAAGAAAAAAACAAAGTACAACAAACCCCTCTGACATGTGTTTACCTGTGCAACAAACTTTCACATGTACCCCCAAACCTAAAGTAAAAGTTAAAAAAAAATTAATGAGCTCATATCTGCAATGGCCTTAGAGTAGGGTCAGACACTGGGACAGAGGTCAATGAATGAAAGCTTTTATGTTTGTTTTTTGAAGGCGTTGTTCACCATTGAGTCCCAGTGCATAGAACAGTGCCTGACACCTAATGGGTACTCAATAAATTCTTGAAGAATGAATAAATGAATGGATGGATGAAATCCTAAGAGTTACAAGGATAACAGTGTATGATGTCATACCCTAACTATATATTACAATCTACTTACCTGCACTTGTTTTTTTAATTCTTCCCACCTGGAATATCCTAATGATATGTCTTAATTATATTAATCTTCAACTCCCAGTTCATGCCCCAAATTTTCCAGAAAGATTTGTTCCATCAGTGCAGTTTACACATTTCTTCTCTGACATCACTTAGGACAGATCCTAATTAATGAGAAATGATAGAACAAGAAAACCACATGACTGATTTCTGATGGCAAGGAGGGCTATTTGTGCAGTGGAGGCAGTATCTATTAAGCTTCTTCAACCTAGTAGCCTCGTGACTAATAATAAGTACCCATAAACTCACCTGGTGTTTGCTGCTATGTTTTCCTCTTAGAGTCTTCTGTGCTGGCACATCAGGTGTGGGGTACACGAACTGGCCAAATCAGTTTTAACTGGTACCTGAATCCTGTGGAATTCATTCCAAATGCCTCGTCTGTTCAGTTAACATAAATCTGCCCAGGCTTTGAAGATAAATACACTTGCTTTCTGGTGAGATAGGAAAAGAATATTTAAGTCGTCACAATTCTATTTTAGACTCTGAAGGCCTAGGAAATGACTCAGTCATCATGCAATGAGAGGTGAAGAGGACAGGATGCATTTCCAAGAACCATGTAATAGACAGAAAATTGGCCCTAGAATCAAGTCTGGGTTCAAATCCTGCCTTTGTTTCTTACAAACTCTTTGTTCTTGAGAAAATTGCTTAATCTTTCTGAATCTCAGATTTTTTCCTTTGAAAATGGGAACAGTAGTTGGCCATCTTACCATACAGGGGTGTTCTAAGGATCAAATGTCTTACTCTATGTGAAATGGCTTATCAGGCTACAAAGAGCTTTTAAAATTAAGTGAAATGGCCAGGCGCGGTGGCTTATGCCTGTAATCCCAGCACTTTGGGAGGCCGAGGTGGGTGGATCACGAGGTCAGGAGATCGAGACCATCCTGGCTAACATGGTGAAACCCTGTCTTTACTAAAAATACAAAAAAATTAGCTGGGCGTGGTGGCGGGTGCCTGTAGTCCCAGCTACCCGGGAGGTTTAGGCAGGAGAATGGCATGAACCCGGGAGGTGGAGCTTGCAGTGAGCCGAGATAGCGCCACTGCATTCCAGCCTGGGCGACAGAGTGAGACTCCGTCTCAAAAAAAAAAAAAAAAAAATTGAAGTGAAATATGCCCTAGCTCTTGTGCCCAGCTGCTGTAGTCTTACCAGCTGTGGTTCCCTGTGCTTAGGCAATGACTGTCAGTGTGGTTAGTGCTACAACAGACCTTAAAGCTGATGGATTCATTTAATAGTGCTCTCATAACAAAGTGCCACAACTGAGTGACTTAAACAACAGAAATTTATTGTCTCAAAGTTCTGGAGGTGAGAAGTCCAAGATCAAGGTGTTTGCAGCCTTGGCTCCTTCTGAGAGCTGCAAAGGGAACCCGCTCCACACCTCTCCCCTGTCTCCTGATGGTTTGCTGGCAATCTTTGGTGTTGCTTGGCTTCTTGAAGCATCACCCTGATCTCTGCCTTCATCTTCATGTGCTATTCTTCCTGTATGTGTCTCTATGCTCAAATTTCCCCTTTTTTATAAGAACGCCGGTCACAATGGGGATGGGACCACTCTAATAAACTCATCTTGATAAATTACATCTGAAACAACTCAATTCCAAATAAGGTGATGCTCTGAGGTTCTGGAGTTAGAACTTCAACTTACTAATTTTGTGGGGGACACAATTTGACCCCTAACAAACACTGATGTACCCAGAATCCCTTGCCTGATCTGATTACAGAGAGGCAAAGCGTTGTTTCTGGGTTAACCTAACTCATCTTTCCTGAGGGTATTATATTTCTTCTAGCCCACTGCCAGTAGGCCTCTGCGTCACCTTCCCTTTGGTTCTCAGACATCTCCTCCAATGTGGAATTAGATGGGAGTGGTCTGCCCTAGAAGGGATGAAGATTTTTATCACTCACGTTGTTCAGAACTGCTGATGCAAGGCAATTATGAAAAGCAGACTAACTTTTACTTGGTTTTATTATTGGTGTTAAATTCTCTATAGACAATGCATTGCTTTGTTGCCAGCATCAAGGGCAGATTGCTCTCACTGCCCTGACCTTGATAAGCCATTGTCTGACCTACCCCTATAAATCTCAGCCCGCAGTGGGAACAGCACACATTATTTCCCAGAAGGCTCCTCAACCCCTATGCAAATAGAATTTCACCAAGCTCATCCACAAATGAGCAAACATGCCCAGATATGCTTGTTAAGAAAAAATTATTCAAAACTTGCATAAAGGCCAAGAGAATGCAACACAGCCTCTCAAAGACAAGCTGGGGTGTGATTTAACAAGCCCACCCAAGGATTACTTAACTGTCTATGGGAGTGTATTGTCTATGGCTCAGCTATTTATTATTAATTAAAGACTCCAACTCCGTGAAGTTGTAGGTTAACTTGTAGGTTTTGTCCAGAGATGCAAATAGTTTTGTGCACTAAAAAAGATAACCCCTTAAGCCATTAACCTGGTATTCTTATTCTTTCTTCCTTAAATGTCTATAAAGTCCAGTTCCTTGAAATAATATTTTAATCAAATTTACCGTCTATGTGGGTCTGTCATTAATGAGTTAACATCTTTATCACCCATCAAAATGCACCAATCAGCAGTAGAAGGTTATGGCTCAAGCTGCATTCCAATTTCTACAGTATGTGGCTTATTTCCACTGTAATTCTCAGTGTTCCAAAGTCTGGTTGACAGAGACACTGATATTTCTTGTGTGGAAATTATTTCTACCTCTTCTTCCCTTTTCATTTGTGCCCTTGTTAAAGCCTCCTCTACTCACTGCTACACATTTTTTTTTCTCAGTTTGAGAAAAAGAACTAGAGGGAGGAGGAGGAAAAGTTTTGTTCAAACATGTACAAGAAGAATTAGAAGTTAACTTTTGAGTAGAAAGTACGGTGGAATGTCTTTCAGTTGTACTATATACCTGCAGCACAACAAGATCACTGTGGGCTGAGATCTATCCGTATAGATGGAAGGTCAGACAATGACTTATCAAAGGCAGGACAGTGAGAGCGATCTGCCCTGGATGCTGGCAATAAAGCAATGTATTGTCCGTAGAGAACTTAACATCAATAATAAAACCAAGTAAAAGTTAACCTGCTTTTCATAATTGCCTTGCAGCAGCAGTTCTGGACTCTGGGTGCCTGAACAGAGAGGAGTCATGAGCTCTCACTGGTAAAAAAAACCCCACAAAAAACAAAACAGAAACAAACAAACAAACAAAAAACTGGGAGGGCTCTCTCGCTGGAAATTCATTCTCTCTAAGACTTTTTCTAGGATTCCTACATATGCAATTTCTTGTTTTTTCAAAACCTAACTAACAAGAGATTATGAGGAAGGATGGTAAATTCCTTGTTTCACTAAAATTAAAATTTCTTTTTAAAGCCCCAAAGTTGCTCATTGCTGTGTTCATTTCCAGGTTTGGGTTATGTAAAAAGATGTTAAAATGGAAGATTTGGCAGAGACCCTTATGAAAGAGATATTAGATATTTAATTGAGTTGCAAAGCAGATCGCCTTTCTTTTAGAGAAGAGAATTAAAAGTCAATTACTTCCCTAACCTTTATCAGGAATATAAAAGAGTCTAGATAGGTAGAAACGAAGGGAGCACTTAGGACAAGGATTTCTTTGAAGAGAGCTGTGTCGTGAGTCCCACTCACCATCCCTTTCCCAAAAGTAGGGGCAGGAATGTTCCTTGGAGAGCTTATGTCCTCTGAATTGAGGGGACACAGTGGTTCTTGGATGTAAAAGATTAGATTATTAAAAAATAATCAGTCCTTCCCTCTCCATCTCTATGGGAGTAGAGATGCCCTTGACTTATTACCCTACCGTGTGACTTGATTTGCCAGTGGGATGGTAGTAGATGTGATTCAAGCAGGGGCTTGGAATGTGCTTACACAGTGAGTATGACATTTGAGTTTGTGCCTCTGCCATTGTCATGAGAAGAACATGCCTAGCTGGACACCCTGTCCAAGGAGAATAACAGACTCTCAGATTAGATCTGCTGTTCCAACCAGCCCACAGGTATGAGAATAATCTATTATTATTTTAGTCCACAGAGACTTGGGGGGCTTATTATGCAGCATCATTGTGGTCATAGCTGATGGATATTGTTGGCTAACTGCTCTGATGGCAGAGAAAAGGAGAGTTGTTACTTGCTGTATTGGAATCAGCCCTCTGAGTTTGTCCAGGCAAAGATACACCTGAATGTTTCCTGTGGATCAGATGTGTGCTCTGTGCTAGAAAGAGACTTGGCATGGGGGTTATCAAGCATGACTGACAGATTTGGCTGGGAAAGAAACAATGGGCTCTTATTTGATTTAAACAGTTTATTACTCACATAGACAGCAAAAGCAAGAGTACCAGCCCTTTGGGTCCTTTGTTCCACGGGATAGCACCAGAACAAAAGGGGCAGGATGACTGCAACGTGAGTGGTGGAATATCCTGTTGCTGAAGAGCCCATGCCATGCTGAAGCAAGCAGTTTTATAGCCTGCAGCTGCACCCTGAGTGGGAGTGCGACAGAGAGCCTCCTGCCTTGTCAGGCTCCAGGAGGCAATAACGAACTGTTTCCTGGCAGCCTTTTAAGAAGATACGGAGGCAAGTTAGAGATGGCCTTGTAGTAAGTAGCTCCTTCCACACTCTATATTACCGTTAGTCTTCTGCTCACAAAAGTGTTTGAATGTACTGCTACCAGAGTATTTCCAGATTCCAAAATTGCAAGCAAATTTTCAAGTGCCGAGATGAAATCAACCGCAGTAACAAAAATATACTAGCTCCATTTATTATTACCCAGATTATCAAAGATCTTTTTTAAGGTGTAGCCACTGATGCAAGTAATCATGATACAGAAAAAAATATCACTTTGATTGTGCAATTTTTTTTGTTACTTTTAAAAAGCTTGCTTATAAGGCTACTGTGAATAAATGCCCTTCCAGATGAGAACTCAAAAATAACAGCAAATTTTTGCAGAGACTCTCTGGTTGAGTTAGGACTTAAAGAGAAAAATTTTACTGCTTTTGGGGAAAGCAATACAAATACAAATTTTGTGAATTTGCTTATGCACCTTTATAGATATAGACAGTACTTATTAAACATTGAAGCAAAGCATGAATGATTCTATGGAAAGTGTTGGCTGTCCTGTTCATATCCTGCATAAAGCTGCTCACACAGCATCTGATGTCCTTTCTATTGACACTGAAGTAATTGTCATGAAATTCTTGTACTTTGGCATTTATATTGTTTGTGCAATTAAAGGATTTTTGTAATTGGTATTTGGTATTCTTCAGTTCTCTTGCATTCCAAAGCCCATTGGATCTCTTTAACAAATGCAGTTGAGAGACTCCCTAGTTCGTTTGAAACACTGAAGTTATATTTTAATTCTAATGGAAAGGCCTCCAAATTTTAAATAATCTGATGAATGAAAGCCTA